>NW_027555514.1:218163025-218867781 GCF_003287225.1 Phascolarctos cinereus | reverse complement strand
TTGACCCTTTTCCTCTTGGATAGATCTGAGGGGAAAAGAGGTTCCTTTCTTCTTTTTTTCCATCTGTCCCTCTACATTTAGAACTTGGCCAGAGTCCAAGAATGTAGAGAGAAAGAGAGAAAAGAGTTTTTTTGTTTTTGTTTGGCTAACATTTCTTTAGGGGATGCTCATCGATCTATCCAGCCCACGTAGTTTTTTTCTTTTCTGGCTGGCTGCATTTTAAATTTTACAAGGTGGTGGACTCAAGAGACTTTCTTACACAGACACAGAGCACATAAATACAAAGAGAAAGCACAGGTAGTGATAACTTTTCGTGGTCTAGGTTATATTGTGACCAGGCTCTGTTACAGCTTAGTAGTCTTGTGTAATGATGCCTGTAAGCCTAAGGAAATCCTCCCTATAGCCACATTCATTTCTTGAGTGGCATCCCACTGGAAAGATGAAGGAAAAAAAATGAGTTCAGAAAGAACTCCCCTCAAAATTCCCAGAGCATCCTCTGTCTAGAGAAAATGTGCCAGGCTGCAAGGGCCCTGGGTGCTAGGATCCAGACAATCTAGGTAAGCCTTCCTAGATGCTTGAAGGACCTCCCAGCTAAGAGAAGACAAAAAGATAGGCTTACCTTTGGGTTAGAGGGAATCGGAATCAGACTCTGCCCATGAAGGGATGCCAAAAATTGTTGCAGTTTCACGATTTGTTGTGGCAGCACCACCTCAAAGAATTCAGACTCAGACCATTTACAGACAGGCATTTCTTGAGATTCATGCCTCTCATGAAGTGGGCCAAGTTCCTAGACAACTAGCAACTTAGTAAGACAACACAGACAAATGTATAGGGTGATGATGCCGATTACAGAATAGAAATTTTGAATATTAAAAAGGCAGGAAGGGTTTGTTAAAGCATTAGGTAATGGGGGAGGGGTCCCTTCTATGGTCTGGTGGTCAAATATCCTCGTCGTGCTGCTTTCTGATTAGCTAGCTATTCTGCTCCTGTCTGGGCAGGATGGATAGTTATGTATTGTGGTCCTGCCTTGGGCTAGATGGATGACATGCTTGTGGTCGAGTACACGGACATACCTGTACAAACATGAGAATTGGATCTGTGGACAGAGGCTAACTAGAGAAACTGGCTATGTTGAGTCTGGGAGCAGCTTTATTTGGATTCCATCACAAACAAGCAGGCGCTGATATTGGCAGAAGTGATTTCAACACCAAGGAGTGAAAGCACTACAAAAGAAAAGAATATTGTGGACAGATGATGGCCACTTCCACACTAGGTCCCATGGCTTCCCTCCTCTCTTATGTTGCCACAGAACTTGGATACCCCTGACCTGACAACCAGGAATACAAGTCCTTTCTGGGGGCCCACACAGAGCTTGGAGGGAATACCAACAAGACCTCTTGGGTACTGTAAACTAGTGGCATCAAACTCAAATTGAAACAAAGTCCACTAATCCATACATAAGGATCCCTGCAGGCTGCATACTGACTTAGAAAACGACATATTCACAATATCTATATTTTACTGTATTTTAATTTATTTTCTTAATATTTCTCAATTACATTTTAATAGGATTTCGGCTGCACTTCAGTGTTGTCCGCAGCTTTGCAAGCTGTGTGTTTGACACCTTTGCTGTAAACCATCTGTTCCTCCTACTAGGGCATGGATGCAGTAAAGCCCCAGAGATCTTTCTTGAGATCATCATTACTAGGGAAAAGTATCAGACTCCTTAATCACCCTCACATGGAAGCAAAGAATTCTGTGCCTAGTATTCCGTGACACCCTTGACAGGGGTAGTCTGGTTTATAGCCTAACAAAGCAATGCCACACCTACTCCTCAGGCTAGCACTGGAGAGTCTAAGTGTCATAAATTAATAGGTCTGAGGAAGTGTTTTTTCTCACCACCTTTACTTTATGAAGTGGTGTAAATTGTCCAGGCCACCCCTTAGTAAGCCAGCATTTCCACTGGCCTTGTTTGTGCCCAAGTGCCCTGAAGTACATTTAGTTCTAGTCATGGATCTGTCCAACTACACGCATTTAAATTTCCCTTTATTTTCTTTGATTTTGACAGATGTTCCAGGACTTGAGAGATAAGATTGTAAATATTTAGACACTACACAGTAGGAAATTTGTGAGCATGTGTGTATGGCTGTGTATATTTAATACTCCCCTCCTTCCCAGCCAATCTTTGTGTGTGTGTGTGTGTGTGTGTGTGTGTGTGTGTGTGTGTGTGTGTGTGTGTGTGTGTGAGAGAGACAGAGAGAGAGACAGAGACAGACACAGGAGAGAGAGAGGACAGAGAGAGGAGAGAGAGAAAACAGATTTAATTCTATAAGCTGTTCACTCCATAGAGGAGCTCATTCAAACCCAGGAGGAGGCTTCTTATTATATTTTTATTTAGCACCTTTCTCTCCAAGACGCGTCCCAAGTATTTTGCCCTGTAGTGCTCACAGCATCCTGGCAAGGGAGCAAAAATTGAAGTGGTTTAATCTCCAACGTTTAATATTGAAAGGATAAGGGGGGTGGGGCAGGGAATAGGTGTAGTGTGTATTGCTTCTGTTGGGGAAAATAGGGCAGTAGTATAAATAAGTAGGCTGACAACCTGACAGTGCTAAGATATCATCAGCTGCTTTTTAGTAGAATTCCCTGCAAAGCTATGGTCCTTCCTCTCCTCCAGACAGGGATAATTCAAGTCCTGAGTATACCCATTTTCCATCTGGCAAAAAATGAAACAAAAATGCATACTTCTATTTACTCACATCAGTCATGGCAAAAAACTGAAATCTAAATGCCCCTCTTGAGTTTTAGGGTGACTGAGGGAGAGAGGGAAACAGGAGAGGAAGTATGTCCACTGCGCTCGCCACAAAGTTGTTTAAAAATTTTATTATATTTATGTACTGTCATAAACACGATGCCTAAAAGCATTTTTGTTTTCTCCTTTGCTCTGATAAAGGATTTTCTTCGAAATATTCCCCCAAAGTGTTTTCTCAGCTGATCTCTTCGATGAGTGGGTGTGCATCTCCGATGAAGGCAATGATGAAGAGAAATTAAACAGAGTTAAGAGGTACTCCTCAAAAATGCATATACATAAAGGAGACTCTGCGAATGGAAAAGGATTGTAGTTTATGGGTTTGTCTGCTAACAGAGAGTAGACTTCACTTTTTCAAACACTTGAGAAGCCATTGAAAAATAGATTGAGAGATGGCACTGTCATTGCTGTTGATTTGAGAGCAAGCACCATGGCAAAGCCTCTGGCTGTTTGAATCTGCAAAAGACATAACATATGCGACCAAAATCCATAAGGCTATCAATAATGTAGAAGTCCCATCTTACTGGCTTTCTGATTATCAATAAAGCATACATCTAAACCATCAGATAGAAATGACCTCATCAGCTGACAAGCTTTGTCTTTGCTGAGTCCAGAAAACTAGAAAATTATGAGTTTTAGGATTAGTAACCACCAGAAATTCTCCATCCAAGGGAAAAATCCTGGCCAGACTGGCACACTCATGTCAGCCACTGTGGTGGTGTGGAGAAAGTCGTCTTCCTGAAGGCACATTTTCCAAAGAATGCTTTTCAGTGGTGTGTAACATCTACAAGGATCACTAGTGTGCCTGCATTATGGTTTGTGCTGTTTAGATATGTCTGCTCAGTATAATTTTCTTCTCAGGCATTCTGAAAATTTCAGCATTCGATCACTTACCCACTATCATTTGTAGAAACTCCCTGCTTTAGATCTGAAGCCAATGTCAGGAAAGGGGAAAGACAAAGAATTGGGGGGGGAAAAAGGCTGAAAGTGGGGGTCACTGAATATCACCGAAAACCATGGCCACAAGACAGAAAGTTGGAGGGTGTCCCTGAATCATACAGATCTTTAGAAATCAGCATCCACAGGTTTGCTGTCAGTCACTTAGTTATCTTTTATTGAGGACCTACTGTGTTCCAGGCAGGGCAAGTAGGTGGTGCAGTGGATAGAGTGCCAGGCTTGGAGTCAGGAAGACGCATCTTCCTGTGCTCAAATCTGTCCTCAGACACTTAGTAGCAGCTGTGCGACCACAAGCAAATCATTTAACCCTGTGAACCTCAGTTCCTCATCTGTAAAATGAGCTGGAGAAGGAAATGGCAAACCACTCCACTATATTTGCCAAGAAAACCCAAATGGGGTCACAAAGAGTCAGACAAAACAGAACCACCACCATGTGCCAGGCACTGTGCTAAATGCTGGGAATACAAAGAAAAGCTCTCAAGGATCTCACTACCTAATGAGAAGGCTGAGATGAAAATATTTGGAATTGGATATATAACCTAGATCAGATTGCTTACCATCTCAAGGAGAGGAGAAAGGAGGGAGGGAGGGAGGGAGATAGGAATAGAATTTGGAACTCAAATTTTTTTTTTAAATGTTTAGAATTGTTTTAACATGTAATTAGGGAAAAAATACAATATCATTTTAAAAAAGGAAAAAGACAATACTTGGAGTTGAGAAGTGGGAGAAACAGTAAGGAAGCCAATGTCACTGGATCCTAGGGTACAGAAGGTGTCAGAAGACTGAAAGCAGAGACCAGGGTGGACTGCAGAGCAGGTGATACACCAGGGAAGCCAGTGCCTCCACAATCCAGGCATAGAAAAGTATTTAACCCCATTGATCAAGTTTGGTCCCTAAGATGCCAGCATTCCTTTTGCAGAGAAGACATGTCATCAAGGACTTCTACACTTCCCCTCTGGCCCTAATGACGGTTACCAGTTAGGAAAGCTGGTCCAAATAAACAGACTGATCATGCTCCAGTCCCATTTACAAGTTACATGTATAGAGGTTCAGAATGCTCCCTAGGAAGCTGGATCACAGTTTCCTACCTGGGATATGAAGGCATAGTTAAAGGCCCAGGGTCACAGCACACGAACAGACTCATGTGAGAAAGTGGATCAAGGAAGGGAAGTAACTGTTGCCCAGGCAGATTACAGGAGTTGGAGGAACTAAAGAATGAATTCTTGGGATAATCCTAAGACTATTAATTGGCAAACGCTGGCTCTCACTCACAGATGGCATTCCAATGTTGCTCCCTTGGAAATGAAGTAACACATTAAATTTAATTGCTGTTGAATTTCATCACTAAGCTTTTGCAAATTTTTTGTTAAACCACATTGTACTGGTTTCCGAAAAATATTCCCGGCAGCGTATTTTTACAACACTGACATTCCTGCATTCTTTCACACTTTCATTGGGTTGTGAACACAGCATATGAAAAAGGCACTGCTCTCGTCTTCTTTTTTTTTAAAAAAAAATGTTCATAAACCAAATGGTTTGCTTTAAGAACACCTTTGTTTTCCTCCTCTACTTTTTAGGCTAATGGAGCAGCTTCCTAAAGCCAACATCATTCTCCTAAGGAATGTATTTGAAATGCTGCATAGCATCGAACAGCAGTCTGCGTCCAATCAAATGACAGCTTTTAATCTGGCAGTGTGCATTGCTCCCAGCATGCTTTGGCCACCATATTCTGCCACTCCTCAGCTGGAGAATAAGTTCATTGAAAAGGTACCTTGAGTTTTTCATTCTTCTTTAAGCATCTAAGGACTCTCCCAGTGTTTTTAAAGCTGAGCACCAATTTCTAAAGATTTGGGATATACAGATATAGTCCCTTAAAAGTTGTCATTTAACCAGATAGAATTTAATCTGTAGTTTTTTTCATCCCAGCTTTCCACAAGAAGGTCCAATAGTAATAGCAACGGGTCATTTCTCCCCTTCAAGCTCAGGGCTGTAGAATAGCACCTGAACTCTGAAGAAAAAAGACTCCTATGTCATCTTTCAACATTCATCACTGTGCTTGGTGCTACAGATGCCAGGCTAAAAACAAAGCAGTTCTTGCCCTCAAGGAACTTACATTCTGTAAGGGAAGACATGTATACACAAGTGTATGCAAAATACAGATGTGTAGTCATGTGGAGAGGGAGCAGAGCAACTAGCAGCTGGGAATCAGGTAGGATGTGGCCCTTGAGCTGAGCATTCAAATGGTATTGCTAACAAACTCAGTTGCTATTTCTACATGTTCTCCTAGCTATCCTAGCTATGTGTGAGCTGAGACATAGTCCAAGGGCACACTAAGGAAGCACCATACATACATACGGTCCACAATGAGGGCCAGAGATAGATAGATAGTATCTACATATAATATATTTAAATACACACACACACACATACATACATTCAGAGAGACAGAGAGCCCCACAATAGGGGCCAGATCTAGAGAGACAGACAGATATATATACATATATTCACATATTTTATACACACATATCTACATACATATATATAGAAAAACTGACAAAGAGCCCATAATGGAAGTCAGAGCCAGATATAGATATACACACATACATATACATACATACACACACACACACACACATACATACATAGACAGAGAGCCCATAATGGGGACCAGAGCCTAGCATATAGACATATACACATGTACTCACGCATATATCCAACTGTGTCAGCCCTCTTCAATCAAACTACAGACATCATTCCTTCCCAGGTTTATGATAACCCATTCTCCTTGGTACTAAGGTGAATTAAAATGATTTTTATCTGCTCGGTATTTTACAAACTAATAAGAAATTAATTCATTCCTCTCTTCCTAAAGGTCCGTTAATGTCATCTTAATTTTACATATAAGCCATTAAGGCATTAAGATTAGATTGTATGGAAAGTCTACAATTTCATAGTTTCGAGTCTAAGGATTAAAAACAAAAAGTCGTCTTGAATCCTCTTGTCTCTACTCCATACTCAAGCTATGGCTGAGAAACTTGTGATTTTTTTCTGTCCTCTTTTGTATTTGTGTGAGATAGGGAAGGCATATGTCAAACAAGGTGCACAGACTATGAAAAATGCCATTTCTTTTTTTGCTTTTTCTTTTATAGATCCTTCTCCTTGCCCAATATATCATTGAAAATTGTGGGAGAATATTTGCGGAAGAAGCCACTTCCCTCTTGAGCTATGACAGAGACAATGCCTCAGGTATTATGAATCACTGGATGGTTTTTTCCCCTAATAATATGCCTTATTATATCTGCCAGCTGCTCTACCATCAAGGGGGATTGCAAGCTGCTAAAAGCATGGTGGCTCTGAGACTTTCAAAGGGGCCAAAGACTAGATTGAAGGGCAGAGGAAACTAGGATGGGATTAGGGGAAGCCTAATGGGGGGTGGAATAGGAGTGGGAGGAATGAAATGCTGGTAAGAATGAAAGTTTTTAAAGACAATAAGAAAGGATTCCAACAATAAGAAAGGATTCTCTAGACCTCCAGGACTGGGAAGGAGTCTGAAATACCTAAGAGAGCTTCCCTCCCTGCACACCCCACATTACATCCTGTTCCACATTGCCCAGATGAAACAAATAGGAAAAACAAAACCAAACACCTCTCAGGCCCAAAAAGCCACACAGCTATTGAACCAAATAGACACATGCTTTCTCTTGCTGTTTGTCCATTGCTGCTGACTGGCTTGAAACGTGCGAGAAAAAAATCCAGTCATAAAAGAGACTGAAGAAAAACAAGGCATAAAAGGATATCAGTAAAGGGCAAGGGCAACAGAGAGAATCTGGAGTGGGCAAAGAACAACAGAATAAAAGACAAGTTTGGTGGCGTTTCCTGGGAAGGCTGAACGTAAGATTTGAAAAGGCCTCAGACAGCAAAAGTGAAAATCATTAACGGTCAGTGAGGGGTGGGGAGTATTAAAAGGGAAGAACTGAGGAAATGAAAAATGACTTTACTAATCACCTTGATTTGCTTGCTTCCCTACTATATACAGAGGAGACCACACTAATCCAGGAATCAGAATCAGCCAATCAGGAAACAGTTAGAGATCCTTCTCAGGGTTCCATTGCTACACCTGAAACTCCCTCTGCTGTGCTGGAAACCACAGAACTGACTTAAGCTGGTTCATACCAGCTCTCAAGGACACAAGTAGCACAAGCATCCTAGTTCCAGGACCTGGGGAACTTTTCAGCCCGACCCTCTTCCTGGCTGGCTCCTTGTGGGCAGTCTCACGATCTCTGTGAAATGGCCCCTTCCTGGGAACAGAAAACTGAACCCAAGAGACTGTGGCAGTACCTGATTGGGCCACTACCCTGCCTTTCCCACCCAGCTTTGCAGCTTCTTTTTCTCTTTATCATCTGTACCACCTAACCTCAGCTCCAACCACAGCTCTGCATGCATGCCCACCACTTTGACAAAAAAATAAACATGCATACAGCCTAATTCTGTTTGTCTTAGAATAAACTCTGCAGGTTGACAAGAACATTGAACGCCTTGGGCAGAAGATGAGTGGAATGGGAGGGAGACAGTCCTAGTGGACCTAATGGTTTTTCAAGAAAAATATGGGGCAGCTAGGTGACTCAGTGGATAGAGTGCCGGCCCTGGGTTCAGGAGGACACGAGTTCCAATCTGCCTTCAGACACATACTAGCTGTGTGACCCTGGGCAAGTCACTTAACCCCACTGCCTAACGGCCTCCCCCCACCCCAAAAGCAAAGAAAATGAAATACTTAATGGCTAACCACTTCTATGTATTATTATGAGTTAGAACTTAAAACACATTTGGAAATGTGGAATGAGTTGTTAAGTGTGAACTATCTTGAGTAGTTTCCTTTCCCCAATAGCCCCTCCCCCATTACAAATTAATGCCCCTAACAAAAACAAAACTCAACTAAGTATCAGCCATAAGGTTTCACTGGATTTGGAAAACCATAGCCAACCCAAAAATTAGGACATGATTTTTTTTTACCTTATCATGTAAACACAATTTTTAACATTCATTTCTTAAAAAATGTTCAGTTCCAAATTCTCTCCTCCTCCCCCTTCAGAAGGCAAGAAATTTGATATGGATTGTACATGTGCAGTTACGCAAAACATGTTGCAAAAGAAAACAGATTTCAAAACCCAAGAATAACAAAGTCTAAAAAGTATGCTTTCACCTGCTCTCAAACGCCACCAGTTTTGGCTCTGGAGGTAGACAGCATTTTTCATCATGAGTCCTTCAGAAGTGTCTTGGATCATTGTCTTGCTAAGCAGAACGAAGTCATTCAAGGTTGATATTTCTATCACTGTGTACAGTGTTTTCCTGGTTCTGCTCACTTCACTTTGCATCAGTTCATGTAATTTTTTCCAGGTTTTTCTGAGAGATCCCACTTGTTTTCTCCTACAGCACAATAGTATTCCATCACAATCATATTCTATAACTTGTTCAGCCATTCCCATTGATGGGCATCCCTTCAATTTCCAATTCTTCATCACCATAAGAACTGCTATTCATATTTTTTTAATGTATAGGTCCTTTTCCTTTTTTATCTCTTTTGGGATACAGTAATAGTATTGCTGGGTCAAACGGTATATAGAGTTCTATAGATGTTTGCGTATAGCTCCACACTGCTCTCCAGAATGGTTGGATCAGTTCACAAATCCACCAGCACTATATTAGTGTCCTAATTATCCCACATCCCCTCCAGAATGTGTCATTATTCTTTTCTGTCACATTAGCCAATCTGATTGATAGGTGTTTGATGGGACCTCAGAGTTGTCTTAATTTATATTTCTCTAATCATTAGTGATTTACAGCATTTTTCCTATAGCTATATAGACCTAGATATAGATCTATATAGCTATCTCTATCTATAGGTACCTACATATACAGCTGTGTGTGTGTTACAGATAGGTTTTTTTTCTGAAAAAAACCCTGTTCATACTTTTTTCCTCATTTATCAACTAGGGAATGAACTATATTCTTCTATATTTGACTCAGTTCTCTATATATTTGAGAAATGAGGCCTTTATCAGAGAAACTCGGCAGATATTTTTCCCTTCCTGCTTTCTTTCCAATCCTGGCTTCACTGGTTTGTTCAAAACATTTTAATTTAATGTAACAAAAAATTATCCATTTTACATCCAGTAATGCTCACTCTTTTGTTCTGTCATAAATTCTTCCCTTATCCATAGCTTTAACAAGTAAAATATTCCATCCTCCCTTGATTTGCTTATCTCACATCACCTTTTATGTCTAATCTTGGTAGATGGTGTGAGATGCTGGTCTGTGCTGTGCCTGTTATCTGTCAAAATGCTTTCCAATTTTGCCAGAAACTTTTTGTCAAATTTTGAGTTGTGACATATTTTTTTTAAAGTTATATCACGTTAAAGGCTTGGGAGTATAAATAAGCCATTTCCTAACCCTGTACATTGCTATAAAGTTTAACTGCTACCATGAGCTGTGAGCTTGAGAACATTTTGATGTGGTTTGCGAGTTCTATTAAAATGTGCTCATGTCCCATGAAGGAAAAGGTGCCCCTAGTGCTATAGGAGAGCTTTAAAGACCTCGCCTGTTCCGATAACATACCCCTGCCCTTCTCAGACTCAGCTGCCAATTTGTGACCTGGAGGCAGCATATTTGATATATTGATATCGGCAACTTGATATGTTGATATATTGAAATAGCACTGCTCTTGGACTTAGAAGGCCTTCGTTCTAGTCATGGTTCCATTTACTAACTTTGTGAGTTGCATATAGTCATTTAAACTCTCTGAGATTCACTTTCCTCAGGGACAAAACACCCACTTCATGGAGTTACTGTTGAGAATTTAACCTTGTCTTCAAGCATCTGATGAGCTATCTTGGAGAAGAAGGATTAGATTTGTTCTGCCTGGCCTCAGAGGACAAAACAAGGAGTAATGAGTGCAAATTACAGAGGGACAGAGTCAGACTTGATGTACGGAAAAACTTCCTAATAATTAGATCTAAGAGTGGAATGTGCTGCCTCAGGAGGTCGTGAGTTCCCCTTTCTGGAGGTTTCCTAGATTAGAGGAATACTTGTCAGGAATACAGAAGAGTGAATTCCTGTTCAGGTTGGGCTAAGTGTTTTCTGAGGTCCCTTTCAACTCAGAGATTCTGTGACATAAAAATGTAAGCTACTTTGCATGTGTAGGCCACTTCCCAGAAGCATGAAGAATCTCTCTCACCACCTTGTTACATGCTCCCCTCCCATTCTCCAAAACACAGCAGGCCCAGAAAGCTAAAACAGCTCCTTATGAGAGCTAACTCAGGACACTTAGACAAATGGTGACGAAGCACATAGGCCAGGGCACCTTTCTATTGTGTCTTTACATCCAGGACTGTGTTTATTTTCATTTTTATAAACTCCAGCAAAACAAGAAAATGAAATAGAAGCATATTGTTCTGAAAATTTCAGTTATGTGGCAAAATAAAGATTAACAAAATGTTTGGGGAGGTGGAGCCGAGATGGCACAACAGCAGGAAGGACTACAGCAAGTTCCCTCTCCTCACCTCCCCCACCTCAAAAAAAAATTTGAGAAAAAAACTCCTTCAAACAGATCTAGTAAATGAACCAACGTGAATTCTGATGGGAAAATCCATTAAAAAGGGAGTCACTTTTCATCCCAGATCGACAGAGGGAAAGAGACAGTGAGGTCTACAAATATTGGGGAGGTCTGGTCAGAACCTACCACATGGACCACTCTAATGCAGGCAGAGGCTGTGCAAAGGGCAATAAAAGGTCCCAGACCCAAACCACACTGAGGCATGCCCAGGTACATACATAATGGGGCACTGCCATGAAAACAGATGCCAACTGGTATACACACACACACACACATATATACACCTATACATATATATGCATATATCTAGATAGATATAAATACATACACATATATAGATATATATCTACATACACACATACTGAAAATGACAAGAGAGCCCATAATGGGAACCAAAGTCAGATACAGACAGAGAGACAGATACACATATACATACATACATACATACATACATACATACACACACAGACACACACATAACCCCCTCCTTAGCTACGCAGGTAAGAAAGATTGCTTTCAACTGTCTCTACCCCTTCAACCAAACTACAGACATTATTCCCCCATAGGTTTGTGATAACCCATTCTCCCTGGTACTAAGGTAAATGAATTAATTCCTATCTTTTGATTCCGAAGTACAGTAATGTCATCTTAATTTTATAGGTACAGATACTAAGGCATCAAGGTTAGATCTTATGGAAAGTCAGTTCATAGTTTCAGACATTAAATTGAAAAGTTTTTGCACAAACAAAGCCAATGCAACTAAGATTAGAAGGAAGGTAGAAAATTGGGAAAGAATTTTTACAACCAGTCTTCCTGATAAAGGCCTCATTTCTAAAATATATAGAGAATTAAGACAAATTTATAAGAACACAAGCCATTCCCCAATTGATAAATGGTCAAAGGATATGAACAGACAGTTCTCAGATGAAGAAATTAAAGCCATCTATAGTCATATGAAAAAATGCTCTAAATCGTTATTGATTAGAGAAATGCAAATCAAAACAACTCTGAGGTGCCACATCACACCTATCAGATTGGCCAACATGACAAAACAGAAAAATGATAAATGTTGGAGAAGATGTGGGAAAATTGGAACACTGGTTCATTGTTGGTGGAGTTGTGAAATGATCCAATCATTTTGGAGAACAATTTGGAACTATGCCCAAAGGGCTACAAAAATGTGCATACCCTTTGATCCAGCAATAGCACTTCTAGGGCTATATCCCAAAGAGATCAAACAAATGGGAAAAGGACCCACATGTACAAAAATATTCATAGCAGCTCTTTTTGTGGTGGCAAAGAATTGGAAATTGAGAAGATGCCCATCAATTGGGGAATGGGTGAGCAAGTTGTGGTATATGAATGTAATGGAATACTATTGTGCTATAAGAAATGATGAACAGGCTGACTTCAGCAAAACCTGGAAAGATTTATGTGGTCTGATGGTGAGTGAAGTGAGCAGAACCAAGAGGAGTTTGCACACAATAACAGCCACATTATGCAATGACTAAGATTGTTAAACTGAACCCTTCTCAGCATTTTGAGGATCTAAGGCATCTCCAGAGGCCTCGGAATGAAAATACTGTCCACATCCAAAGAAAGAACTATGGAATTCGAATTGCTGTCACTTATTTTACCTTCTGTTGAGTTTTGTTTCATCTTTCTGATGGTTCGTCTTATTGGTTTTAATTTTTACTTACAATTTCACTGATGTGAAAATATATTTAATGGGTATCTAAATGTAAACCCTATATCAGATTGTGCGCCATCTTGGGGAGGGTGGGGGGGAATAAAAGGGAGAAAAATTTTCAACTCAAAAGCATATGGAAAAAATAAAAAAAGACAGGTGGGTGGGCATTGTTTGAACCTTACTCTCATTAGATTTGGCTCAAGAAGGGAATAACATAATCAGTTAGGTATAGAAATATAACTTGCCATATAGGCAGTAGAAGGGAAAATGGAAAAGAAAAGGGAGGGGCATAGAAGGGAGGGAGGAAGCAGTAAGGCTAAAGGTTGAGAAAAGGGAAAGGGAGGGAAGGACTGAGGGAGGCGATGGTCAAAAGCAAAACACTAGTGAATAATTTTTACTTACAACCTCAGTAATGTGAAAATATGTGTTTAATAGGAACTTAAGTGTATAGCCTATATCAGATTGTGTGCTGTCTTGGGAAGGGTAGTGGGGAGGAAGGGGGAGAAAAATTTTAAACTCAAAAGCATATGGAAGTGATTGTTGATAAATCAAAATAAATTAATAAAATGGAAAAACAACTGACATGGAAAAAAATTGAGAATATAAAAGGAAATAATGAAGAAAAAAACTGTAAAGAAAGAAGGTTTAGCAGTACCAGATCTTATACTACATATCAAGTCAGTAATTCTCAAGGCTATCTGGAACTGGCTTAGAAATAGAAAGGTAGATTAATGGAATAGAGTAGACATACAATTTGTAGCAGTTAATAAACATAACAACATTGTATTTGACAAGTGTAAAGAAAAGATTTTGGGGTAAGAACTCATTATTTGGTAAAAACGGTAAGGAAAACTAGAAAGCAGTATGGCAGAAATGAGACATAGACCAATATGTTACACCATTTACCAAGTTAAGGTCAAAATGGATTCATGATCTAGATATAAAGAGATATTTTACAAGAAAATCAGAAGAACATATTACTTATTAGACTTATGGATAGGCAAACAATTTATGAGTAAACAAGAGATGGAGAAAAAAGTTAGGTATAAAATGAAAATTTTCTATTACATCAAATTAAAAAGTTTTCACGCAAATAAAACAAATATAGCCAAGATCATAAGGATAGCAGAAAACTGGGGAAAAAATTTGAGAGAGTTTATCAAAGGTCCTACCTAAAATATATAAAGAACTTTGTCAAATCGATAAGGATATGAATCATTTCCTAATTTATAAATGGTCAAAGGATATGAACAGGAAGTTTTCTGGTGAAGAAATGAAAACAATCAATAGTCATATGGAAAAAATGCTCTAAATCTTTATTGCAAATTAAAGCAACCTTGAGAGATCATTTTGTACCTATGAGATTAGCTAAAATGATGGAACCGGAAAGTAAGAAATGTTGGAGGGGATGTGGAAATTTGGGACACTGATTCATTGTTAGTGGAATTGTGAACTGATTCAACAATTTTGGAGAGCAATGTGGAATTATGCCCAACGAATTTTTAAGCTACCTAAACTCTTTGACCCAACAATGCCATTACTTGATTTATTTACAAATAAAAAGGGAAATAACCTATATGTTCTAAAATGTTTATAGCAGCTCTCTTTGTGGTAGCAAAGAATTAGAAATTGCAGGGATGCCCATCAATAGGGGAATGGCTGAGTAAGTTGGGGTATATCATTGTGATGAAATATTATTTTACTATGAGAAAAGATGAACTCAATGATTTTAGAAAAAAAAACATGGATGTACTTGCAAGAAATTATGAAGAGCAAAATGAGCAGAAACAAGAGAACATAGTATAAGTAATAGCAATATTGTTGTAAGAATGACTTTGAGTGAATAAGTAATTTTGACTTTTAAAATTACCCAAATTAACTAAAAAGGCCATATGAAAGAAAGATAGTATCTGCATCCAGAGAAAGAACTGATAAATAGAAGTATGTATAGAATATTTTTACATGTATGTGTATGTATATATGCACATAAATATGTATACATGTGTATATATACATATATGCACATATATGTCTTTAGGATGGGGCAGGAGGTACAAAAAAATTTACATGATAATTCTGTTGTGTATGTGAAAGAAATAGTAAGTTGTACATAGTAGATTTGCAGCTTCATATACAATCATCTTTTTTTTTGTATTGTACTATGTTGTGGAAATTCTTGTTTTACTCCATACATATAAAAAAAAAAGGCAAAATCCCAGGCAAAGAGATGGAATGATAAGTTCTTTCCTTTGGGGCAGTGAGGTAAGAAAAGATTGCAAAGTTTGGCTTTTTTGTTTTTACATTGTTCATTTAAAATACATAAGCAAAGCAATAAGTAGTCATACAGCTGTAATGATAAGCAACAATGAAATTGATTTATAAAAAGTTAGGATGATGCAAATATCCAATTTTACTTTTTAAGCTTTGTTGTTTGATTTTTAA
Source organism: Phascolarctos cinereus (assembly GCF_003287225.1). Lineage (NCBI taxonomy): Eukaryota > Metazoa > Chordata > Mammalia > Diprotodontia > Phascolarctidae > Phascolarctos > Phascolarctos cinereus. The sequence goes on along the minus strand of NW_027555514.1, from coordinate 218,852,277 downwards.
TGAAGGACAGCAAACTTTGGGCTTCCAAATAATGAAGCAGTCCCTTAGTGCTGTTGAAGTAGGGATAGTGAGGTGGTTCAATAGATAGAGTCCTGGGCCTGAATTCACAAAGACTTATCTTCCCTAGTTCCAGTCTGGCCTCAGAAACTTAATAGCTGTGTGACCCTGGGTATGTCACTTAACTCTGTTTTCATCAGTTCCTCATCTATAAAACGAGCTGGAGAAGGAAACAGCAAACCACTCCAGTATCTTTGCCAACAAAATCCCAAATGGAAACAACACTGAAACAACTGAACAACAACCACAACCACAACAACACTTATTGATGTAAGGGAATTTAAAGCCTGAAAAGGTTGTAGTCCTTTCTGACCAAATATTCCTAGTAAAGGCAGGGATAAGACGTGACAAGGTGTCTCTATTCCTTTCCTCCTGTCCACTATCATCTATACTTTTTTGTTGTTGTTGCTACCGTTGGTGGTCAGTCATTTTGTCATGTCTGACTCTAATGACACCATGGGCAAGTACATGGGGTTTTCTTGGAAGAGTTACTGGAGTGGCTTGCCATTTTCTTCTCCAGTGTCTCTATTTTACAGATGAAGAACTGAGGCAAATAGCAGTTAAATAACTTGCTAAGCATCACACAGCTAGTATGTATTTGAGACCAGATTTAAATTCAAATCTTACTGACTCTTGGACTGGTGCTCTAGCACCTTATATCTTAATTGTCTATACCTTACCTGTTTTCTAAGTATACTCATCTTCATGGAAAAGAAGTAGTGTCCTTGAAATTGAGGAACTGGGGGACCCTGGACTTCTGGTTTTGTTATTAGAGACAAAGAGGGGGACATAAGGAATGCCTACTTTGAATGAAAATGAAATCTCTGAAGTACAGCCCTAATCCTCTGTACATCAAAGTTTAAAAGAGGGGTTAAGTTAGATTATTAGCCACTTAACTAAAAGTGACCCTGTTCTGTGTTTTTTTTAAACCAAAATTAAAAATTGGCTTTCGTTTTTTAAATTTAAATCTATTTTTCTAATTAATAGTAATTTATTTTTTCCCTTCTTCCCTCACCATTGAACAATTAAGAAAAAAAGAGACCCTCACAAAAATATGTGGTGCAAAGTAAAGCAAATTCCCACATTGGCCATGTTCAAAAACATATATTCATATCACTTCTTTGGTATGAGGAGGGTAGCATGCTTCATATTAAGTCCTCTGGGATGATGGTTTGTCATTGTGCTGGGAAGAGTTTGACAGCCTTTCAGAGTTTATATGCTCTCTAGTATTGTTGTCATATATATTGGTCTCGATCTGCTCACTTCACCCTGCATCAGTTTACAGAGGTCTTCCCAGAATTACAGGGTTACATGATGAGTTTGGTTGGGATTGCGAGAGACCTCTTTGGAAAGGCTAGGGGTCCACCAAAATATCAAGTTCAGTTCCCTTCTCAGAGGAGCTAATGGACAATTTGTGTCTTTCAGTATCTGTTTGTGGCCTCCCAAAGATCCTTTTGCATTTTCTGCAATTTTGGAGGAGTAAAATTAAGGTTATTTTAGGAGGGCAGCTAGTCTATTCAGTGGGTAGTGTACCTGGCCTGGAGTCAGGAAGATTCATCTTACAGAGTTCAAAACCAGCCTCAGGCACTTGCCAGCTATATAATCCTTAACCCTGACTGTCTCAGTTTCCAATGAACTGGAGAAGGAAACAGCAAACTACTCTAGTATCAATGCCAAGAAAACCCCAAATGAGGACACAAAGAGTCAGAAATGAGTGAAACAACTGAACAACAATAAAAAATGTAGAAGAAATAGGGAAAACCAGAGAACACAATGAGTTCAAACCAACCTGTGGATTAAAATATCATGACAAAGCTCAACCTTCCCATAAAGAAGATGATAACCCAATAGTTAAGGAGTCTACATGAAACTGGAAGCTGGAATCAGAGAGGAACCCTATAACCACATATGCAGTGGAACTTTCCCCAACAGTGATCACAAATTCCTTGGAGAAGCATCCGTAACTGCTTTTGCATTTAATGAGGAGAGTTTGTCAGAAGCAATGCAACAGTGTAGATAATGCATTCATTCAGTAGGGATGATACATATGATGGAGACAACATATCTGGCAAAAGCTATTTGAAATTTACTGTGGAATCAGGATTCTAGCCCTGACTGACTATTACATTTCTAGAGAGCTTGACGTGTTCCACATATCACCATCCCTCCAAATAAAGGCCAATGGTTAAGGGAAACATCTTTTCCATGGAAAATATTATTTCTTTTGGGCAGAATAATGGAAAAGCACCTATTTGATCTGCTATAATCAATCGTGTCAACATTATATCAATCTCAGATTATTAATTTCACTTAGTTTCTGAGTATGACTAACTCTCAGCATTATATATACTCATTGATTTCCTCCTTTCATACTTCTCCCAGTTTCACTCTGAATAATTCATATTCATGTTTGTTTTGACAGAGTAATTAAAATTGCTCTGTGGCTCAACCTGGAAGAAAAACACCAGAAAACACCAAGACTTTGTATCTGTGTTTGAATGTCCCTTCCATTTGAATGGTAAATAATAAAGTGCAATGTCTTAGATAAGCTAGAAAAATAGAGGGCACTAAGTCAATTCTTCAACACTGTAAATCTAGCAGAGACAAACAGGGAGCAAATGTAGTTGGAATAGTGCAGTAATAATATCATTAAGTAATGGTATCCTTAAGTAAGAATAGTATTCCTGCGGCATTAGAGACCTGAGTCCATCTATCCTTCCATGCATGTGTAATGGCCATTTATGTTTCCTTCCTATGTGTTCCTTTAGATTTATATCGACTCTTTCAATGGATAATATGTCTATTTGTGTCTCATTTATATGTGAAAAATATTTTATTGCTACTTTTATTAATGTGCAATCTTATTAACTATTATTTGAACTAATTGTGTTCTCTGTTTGAATAATAAAACTAAATATATTGGTGGAAGGTAGGGAATCAGAGCTTTTAGTGGATGCAAACCTAGAAAGTACCTCAAACCTCATGTAGCATGGCCTTGGGACCCATTCTGTGAGTTAGAGGCGGTACTTCCAGGTGCTACACAGTGGGTGTACCTTCACTCGAAAGCATAGGTCATAAAAGCTTATGAGTCCCCACCTATGTGTTTGCCTTTATTAGTCAGGCAAGAGACACAATTAAATTTTAAAAATGGCATTTAATGAGAGAGAATAGGAAGAAAAGTGAAAACAAAATATTTTCCCCCTTTAAATAGGATACTTTGTAGTCTGTAGTAATGCCTTCAAGAATTACATATATGTAATGCCAGGAATCTAGTTAACTTTCTCCTCAAGCAATTGTCTTAGAGGCAAGGAAAAACAATACTTACATACTTCTATATCCAAATACTTCTATATCCAAAGGTCTGAGTAGAGGAAACAAAACATGTGAAAAAATGTCATTCAAAATAGTTTTATTATTGAACTCAAGGAAATAATAAATTGCAACATAAAAGTGCTTTCTTACTCCCTTTATATGCTGCCAGATTTAAAAAAAAAACTTTTTTTTTTGAGGGAAAGTTACTAACAAAGTTCTGTGGCCCATATTCAGCTTTACTTTTGGGGCATATGACCAATAATTTGTCTCTTAGAGGTCTGTAAAATATGGTGCTAAAAATGAGTGAGTCTGGAATGCAAAGAAGAGTTATTTTTAAAGGAAGGAGAAAAATCCACAGGTTGCCACTGAGTTAAAAACAGATATGTTAGTAAAAGCTGGAAGGTAACTTATGATTTCTGATTTTAGGTCACCCTTCAGAATCCTAGCCTTGAAGATGTATTTTATTTTGAGGCTTTGGCTTTTATCTTCCAAAATTTTAAGCCAAAAGCCCCATATGACAATTTGCACAGAGCTAATTTCAGTGTTCAGGTAAGAAGTCTCAGTATTTTGACTTTCGTGTTTTATAACATGGATCATCAGGCAAAATTGATTTCTGACTAGACTACACTACTTTGAGTATTCTCTGACTGACAACTCCATCATGCTATAGGAGGTTCATTATTGAGAAGACTTCATCATCCTGTAGGATTACATCAGCCTTGCTAGTCCACCTCATTACTACACTCTGGCTCTGATTGGATGGTGGAGCCATGAACTCCAAACCTCCAGTTAAGGACAGAGCTGAGCTCAAACATTCCCTCATTTCTCACCTGACTGCTTTACTTTGGGACTTCTCTGACTGACTTCTCCACCATGCCCTCATGGAAGGTACCTTTCTTCTTCCTTTCACTTTTCAGCTTTCTTTTGTGAATGTTGCCTTCCTTAATTCGATTTTAACTTCTTGTGAGGCAGAGATTGTCTTTTTTATTTCATTTTCTTCATGCTTAGCACAGTGCCTGATAATGTAATAAACACTTAATAAATGAATATTAACTATTAAGTCAGGGGCTGGGAAATTCTTTGTTAATAATGTCATACATAGTTGGTTCTTAAAACATGTTCATTGGATTTTATAGAAATGAAATGGTGAGTTAGGTGGTTGAAAGAAAGTGAAAATCTTTGGAAGAGTGATGGAGTAGGGAGGAGAAAGCCCCAATTAGTGAAGATTTCTGGATAATAGAGAAAAGGAGCTGTCAGATTTGGGTCTGTGGGTAAGGGGAAATTAGTACAAGAATAAAATTTAGTCATAGGACTCAGGACAAAGAGTTCAAAGCTGTTCAGATTTTCTTTTACCAATTTTGCGCCTGAGTGTCAATTGCCTCTTATAGTTTTGAAATCAATACAACCCTTTTCAATATGTCTCTAAAAGCTTGTATCACTTGTTTATTCCTCAGGGTGTACGGGTTCATTACTGGTGCTATGGAGGTTGCAAGTACTGACACTACCTTATTCAAAGCTGTTCCTTCTTTAGCAGAAGATTTGATATAGATAAAGATGCAACTGCCATAGCTAATGGAGATGACAATCATATGGGAGGAACAAGTGGAAAAGGCTTTTTTCTTTTGCTGAGCAGAAGAAAATCTCAGAATAGTCCTGACTATATAGGCATAAGATAGAACCACTAACACTAAGGTCATTATGAGTGTCAAGGCTGTGGAAGCTGAAATTATTCTTCTAATACCTGTGTATCAGAGCATGTGATCTCCAGCAATGGTGATGGTTCACAGAGAAAATGGTCAATAATATTGGAGTCACAGAATTCTAGCTCAAGACCCATACCAAGTATTGGAATGATGATCATTAACCCAGATAGCAAACAGCCCAAGAGGAGCTGGTTACAGACTCTGTTGTTCATGATCTTTTCATAATGTAGAGGTATGCAGAGAGCTACATAGCGGTCGTAAGACATGGCAGCCAGGAGAAAAAATTCTGAGGCCCCAAAGAGGATACCAAAAAATAATTAAGTGAAACATGCATTGTAGGTCACATTATAGTCTCCAGTTGACATGTTGTACAGGAATCTGGGAATACAGACAGTCCAAGAAGGAAAAGTTCCTAAGGAAAAAATACATGGGGGTTTTAAGGTGAGGATCAACCCAAGTGAGAGTGATGATGGTTAAGTTCCCAGTTACACTCAACATGTAGGTCAGAAACAAAAAGATAAAAAGCAGAACCTTCAGTTGTGGGTCATCTGTCAATCCCTGGAGAACGAAAAATGTTGCTGTATGGTTTCTCATTTCTGACCACTGTTTTTTGATGGATCTGTGTGTAAAACAGAGAAAGGGAGGGAGAGAGATAGAGAGTGAGGGGGGAGAAGAGGGAGGTTGCAGCTGAGAAGAGGCATCATAAAATAAGTCAGCAATGCAATGTAGATATAAATGCTCAGAAGTCACTCTTGGGCCCTTTTTTCTTTCATTAGCTAAAAATCAATCATATCCACATCATTGTGTTATCCTCAATGACTTTGAGCTGCGTATCAGCTACTAAGCATAGCATTTTTGTAAAGATTTTTGTCCTCTGTCTCCCCGCCCCCAGTTCCTTGCCTCCACCCCATTACTTCCTAATCAACTTTACTTTGTATTACCTAAAAAAAGATTATTTTGATTCCTTTTGTTTTCCCACCATACTCATTTCCAGATACATTTCCTTCACTGAATCCCTTTGTGACCTAGGAAAAAAAAAGGTAAGCAAGACCAACACAGTGACCAAAATACACTTCTGTTCACACTGCAAAGTTTTCAGCCATTCCCCAACTGTCAGACCCTCACTTCATATCCACTTTGGTGCTACTAAAGAAAGCACCAAAATATGTTGCAATACGTGTGGTTCCTCTTTCTGTCTTTGATCTCCTTTGGATATTATGCTCAATGGTGAGATTACTGGCTCAAAGACTATGAATAGTTTCATCACTTTTGTCAGAAAATTTCAAATTGTTTAGCGGATCCTTTTGACCAATATTTACTTCTAACTATCATACATTAGTGTACTTGGTTTTTCCAGATCCCTTCAAAATTCTGCAGTTTCATCTATTTTTGACCTTTGCCAATATATGAGCATTGTGAGGTAAAACTTCAGAGTTTAATGAGTTGTTTTAATTTGAATTTCTTTTATTTTATGTTTTATAGCATTTTTATGATGATTGCAAATTTTTGCCTAGTAGAAACTTGTCTTTGACTTTGTCTTGCTGACAAATTCCCTCCTTTGACCCCTAGGGCCCTCTGTGCCACCTTAAATAATTCTTTCTTCTCTGCCAAGTTTTGCCCTTCCTTCTTCCTCCAAGAGTATGCCCTTCCTTTCAGTAACTTATACTCTCAGGCTTGAAAAATTGCATCTTCATGTGTCAGCTCTCTCGGGGTTGCTTTCCTTTTTCAGTAAAGAAAATTTCATTCAAAAGAAATAAAGATAATAGAGGAAGCTCAAGAAATGTGTAATACATGATAAAGGAGAAAACTCCCTGTACCACTGAGATCACACAGGTAACTCGCCTATTTATGAGGTTCTAAGCCTATCCCAGCTTCCGTCAAATGGCAGAAACCAATGTTCATTTAATTCCAAAGAATATCTCAGATACAGATACTAGATTTCATTCTAGAACATCCATAGTATTTGTTGGATTTTTAAATAGACCTTTTGTCTGTGCTAAGCACAGATTTCTCTTTTTTCCCTCCATGGTTTTGGGGGATGGCCTGTGTGATGATACCAAAAGATATTATGGAAGCGTGCCCTAATTCCTGTGGTTTGGGTCACTCCACCTGATAATTTGTTGTCAGGCAGAATGGGCTTATCTGTCTCATTGCTGTTGGCATTGCAATTGGCCACAGAGTTAGTCAGGCATCACTACTCACTAATGATTTTGCATTTTTCTTGATGTTGCCTCTGTTCAAAATTTCCCTCAGTTTTGGGTAGAACCTGGTCACAATTGTTTTCTTCTTTTTCTTTCTTTTCTTCTTTTTTTTTTCTATTTTGAGGTAATCAAGGCAAAGTGACTTGCCCAAGGTCACACAGCTAGTAAGTGTCTGAGGCTGGATTTCAACTCAGGTCCTTTTGACTCCAGGGCCAGTGCTCTATCCACTGTGCTCCACAATTGATTTTCAATAATCACTAATTAATGATATTCAGTAATTAAACAAATACTTCCAATCTACACTTAAGTTAATTTTTTTTTTCATTTCTGCTTTGGAATAAGCTTGTTCTTTAGTTATTGGAGAGGATTTCTTGGGTGTTGTAATATATTATCCAATATATTGAAATGGAGCATCACTCTGGCAGCTAACATGGTTTGGGTCACTTTGGGCTAAATGCCCACGTCATATAATGCAGGATCCAATGTTAAAGGCACCCTCACAAGCAAGGTGCTCTGACCTAGGTTAACTAGAGCCATAATTAGATGAAAGATGAAATATCCCCCATCACTAATGCCTCAAAGGAAGATCACATAGAGACCACCTTTGTGAAAGCTGTAGCCTCTAAGAGGCTTATCTCTGGACCTGTCTACCCCTTCTTTCTGTAAGCCCTATCCCCAGGAGCCTAGTGACCTCACACTGCCCACTGTGGACCCTATCCCATTTTCCCCCTCCGTGGGTAGTAAATGCCCCATTTTCAAAGTTACCTTACCCTCCTCCCTCCCTTACTTCTTTCTCTCTAAGCTCTGTTTTCAAGATAGCGTATACATTTTTAGCTAGGCTAAAAATGATCTTTTAGGTAATTAATTCTTTTGTGCTACTAACCAATTACTTTATGTTTTAATCCTTTAAGGCATGCTTATTTATTCAGTGAGGAAGCTTGTTCATTCAAAGAAAACATCTCCAATTGTAAAATTTTAGGAAGTGTGCAGCATGAGAGTGGGGAGGTAGCTTTTGGTGGGAGGCTTTCGTGTACCCCTCAGATTACAAAGACCAGTGTGTAATCCATGTAGCTATGAAGCTGACCCTATGAAAATACTCTCACCAAAGAGTATATGGCAAAGGTCATGTGAAACAGAATAAAAGTAGCATCTCAGAAATGAGCACTCATTTTATGTCTGAAACGTATATTGTAATTGCTAGGCTTTCTTTCTTTCTTTTGACATGTCTGCTTTCTTTGTTCCTGTAATATGGAATCAGCCACATGTATCCCCACAGCTAAAAAAAAAAGGGATAAGTATTGATACGATAAGCCATTATCTTACTTACTTTCCTGCCTGTACTTCAGGTCTCAGCAAGCAATTTTTTGCCCAAAAGTCCCCGGAATGCCTCAAACTTGAGCACCAACAAATTAATAGAAAAGCATACATTTCCTGCTGGCTACATTATCTCACAAACCCATGACCTCAACTTATCAGGAAGAATTGAGTTCTTCTAGGTTCCCATCTTATAGAATACATCAATCTTCTCTCTCTTTACCGGCTTTAGAATGATCCTGCATCAGAGATCCTGTCCTGCTTTAAATGCAGGAAAAATTTTGTTGTTCTGTATCTTGCTGAAAGAAAGACAGAATCATTGGAAAGAGAATGGCTTCTCAGGTTCTGCCTTTCTTTAGATCCCCTGATCTGACCAGTCTAGGCAGGGAGAAAAGTTTCCATACAAATTGTACACTAACAGCAGAGGATATTTGTTTCATCTGTCCAATGTGCTGCTGGTGCATGGGGACTGACTGAGTTAACAAACAAAGGGACCCTTGGCCAATGCAAGTTCAAAAATCACTAATTAATCTCTATTGTAATCAAATTTGGAAAAAGACATAAAATAGGCAGCTGTGGGGCCAGTACCCACAAGGAATGGAAGAAGTAGCAATAGCATCAGACATAGGCTTGATATACATCAGTGAGTCGGGTGATGGAGGAAAAGTGACTTCTCATTGTTCCTTCCCACATGTCTAAGATAATGGCCTCCAAAATTATTTGATCCTGTACCTTCATCAGTTAAAAAACTGAGTATGCTCTCTCTCTCTTCATATATATACATATGTGTGTATGTATACATATATATGTGTATATACATTTAGACATGTAATGTAATGTACTATTTTATGAGTGTATTAGGAATTCAGTTAGTCAACTACCATTTATTAAATGCTTTTATTTATTTATTAATTATTAATTATTAATTAATTATTAATTTATTAAATCAAACACTAGTCTTAAGTCTGGCTTACAAAAGAGGACAAAAACATTTTCCTCGCCCTAAAAGACATTTTAGTGGAGGAGACAATATTTAAATCACTGTACATATAAGAGATATGAAGAGTAGGCGGAAGGTAATCTCAGAGGAAAGGCACTTAGGTATGGAAGTTGAGAAAAGAGCAGAAAAGACTTCTTAATAAAGGTGGGATTTGAGCAGTATCTACAGAATCTAATAGATGGAGGTGTGGGAGGCAATGTGGTCCAGGCTTGGGGGAATCTCAGCACAAAGTCAGAGTTGGGAAATGGGGTATCCTGGGTAAGGAATAGCACAGAGTTTGCCCTAAGAAGACCTTCAGTTGTTTAGGTGAGAACCACACCTACCCTTTGACCTGTGCTTTGATGTCTCTAAGGATGAAGTGGCTGTAGATGCCTACAATCAGTATATCTCTTGTCTGAGAGCAAAGCTGAAAGATGCTGACTCTCCTGCTCCAAATTTAGCTCAGAGAAGCACTTAAAGGAACAAATGACAGTATGAACCACGAGTTCATAGTTCACTACTAATGTAGTTAATTGGACTTTATCCCATGGAGCACTCACTGAGCTGCTTTGGTTGCTACCAGTAGGCCATGTTTGTGGGCTCACTGATAAAGGACTATGCCCCTGGGAGACCAGGAAACAATCATCTTATTGGACCCTAGATCTGGTGATCATAGTATGAAGTGTCTGGATCAAAGTGATTAGCCATAAGTTCACACACACACACACACATGTATATGTGATATATATATATATTATATATGTATATATATTATATATGTATATATATTATATATGTATATATATATGTATGTGTGTGTGTGTGTGTATATATATATATGTATATATATATGTATGTATATATATATACATATATACATATATATATGTATGTATATATATATACATATATATACATATATATATACATATATATGTATATATATATATATATACATATATATGTATATATATATATATGTGTATATATATATAATATATATATATATATATATATATATATATATATATATATATGTATGTATATATCAAGCTCAGTGTTCCAGGAGTGTATACTAGTAGTTATAAGCCACTATTTCATGTTTAAGGTTTTTTTTCAGTCTGTGTGTGCTTGTGAATCTTTTATATGATGCAAATAAATAGCTGTCCTATACTATACATATATGCACAATATTATACACACTCATATAGTACACTGGCTGCCTTTTTATTTGACTCTTTTTTGGGAGATTGTACGTAAGAGCCAAACCTACTATATCCCCATGGATATAGTATAAGGATGAAAAAAGTCAGAGAATGTGACCCTACTTTTTCTTCCCAGACTGCCCCCAAGTCTGAAACTGGCTGTGTATCCCTGAATCCAGTACTAAAAGAGGCCCTTTAGTGAAGAAGTATAGGATTTATTCCCCACTCTTCACTCCCCCTCTGTAGACCCAACATTTATTCTCATTTTATAATTCTGCTTTTCTTTGTCCTGTTCAGAAGTCAGACCAATGTGCAGCATGATGGCTCTATGTTCTAAAGGGGAAGATGAGTCTTCCTGACTCCAGGCCCAGCACTCTTTCCACTCACTCCACTGACTAACTGCTCTCCTAGCAGTCTTTAAAACTCTAAGCCATGGATCAGAAAAAGTCTTTCCTAGTGGAGGTGCTATTTTCAGTGTTCAGGTAGGAGGTCTTAGAATATGGGCTTTCATATTTTATAATATGGTTCACCAGGTAAAATTGTTTTCTCACTTGACTGAACTACTTTGAGTATTCTCTGATGGATATCTCCACCTGACCCAGGAAGCTTATTATTGGAAAGACTTCATCATCATTCCATCAGTCTTGCTAGTCTACCTTATCACTATTCTCTGCCTCTGATTGATTGGATGGTGAATTTAGGAACTCCAAACCTCCATTTAAGGACAGAGCTGAGCTCAAACATTCCCTCATTTCTCACCTGACTGAACTTCTTTGGGATTTCTCTGACTGACTTCTCCACCATGCCTTCATGCAGGGAACCTTTCCTCACTCTTCCACTTTTCAGCTTTCTTTTGTATGTTGTCTTCCTAATTAGATTTTAACTTTTTGTGAGGAAAAGCTTATCTTTCCTTTTTCATGCCTGTATCTTTGTGCTTAGCACAGTGCCTGGGATGTAATAGGAACTTAATAAATGAATATTTACTATTAAGTAAGGGGCACAGTGCCTGGGATGTAATAGGAACTTAATAAATGAATATTTACTATTAAGTAAGGGGCTGTGGAATTCTCTGATAATAAGTGTGTTATACATATTTGGTTCTAAAACAATCTTCCATGGATTTCATAGAAATGAAGTGGTGAGTGTGACCCTGGGCAAGTCACTTAACCCCATTGCCTAGCCAAAAAAAAGAAAAAGAAAAAAGAAAAAGAAATGAAGTGGTGAATGAGGTGTTTGAAAGCAAGTGAAATCTTTAGAGAGAGGAATGAGGAGGGTAACACCTCAATCAGTGAAGATTTCTAGATAATAGAGATAAGGAGCTGAGAGATTTTGGTTAGTGGGTAAGGTGGCATTACTAGGAAAATAAAATAGTCATAGGACCCAGAGCAAAGAGTTCAAAGCTATTCCAGTTGTATTCTATTAATTTTATTCTTGGTTGCCAATTGCTTCTTTTTAAAATAGCATTTTATTTTTTCCCCAATTGCATGTCAAGATAATTTTTAGCATTCATTTCTAGAATTTTTTAGATTTTGAGTTTCAAGTTTTTCTCCCTCAGTACCTCCCTTCTTCTCTTCTAAAAATGGTAAACAACTTGATATAGGTTATACATGTGCTGTCATGTAAAGCATATTTCCATATTAGTCACAGTTGTGGAAAAAGAAATAGATTAAAAGAAAAAAAACACAAAAAAAGAATAAAGTAAGTGAAAATAATATAGCTTGATCTGCATTTAGAGTCCATCAGTTCTTTATCTGGATGTGGATAGCTTTTTTCTTCATTTCCTTGTACTTGCTATGGATCATTGTGTTGCTGAGAAGAGCTGAGTCATTCATGGTTGATCATCGCACAGTGTTGCTGATACTATGTACAATGTTCTGGCTCTGCCTCAGTTTGTACAAATCTTTCCAGGTTTTTCTGAAATCCATCTGTTCGTCATTTCTTATTGCACAATAAAATTCCATCACATTCATATATCACAGCTTGTTCAGCCATTCCCCAATTGTTGTGCATCCCCTCAATTTCCAATATTTTACCATCATGAAAAGGGCTGCTAGAAATATTTTTGGAAATGGTCCTTTTCCCTTTTCATGATCTCTTTGAGGTGCAGACCTAGTGGATCAAAGGGTGTGTAAAGTTTGGTTGCCCTCTGGGCATCATTCAACATTGCTCTCCAGAATGGTTTGATTAGTTCACAACTCCACTAGCAATGGTTTAGTGTCCCAAATTTTCCCACATCCTCTCTAACATTTATCATTTTCATTTTTTGTCATATTAGTCAATTAGATAGGTGTGAGATGGTACCTCGCAGTTATGTTAATTTGCATTTCTCTAAACAAAAGTGATTTGGGGCATTTCTTTATATGACTATAGATAGCTTTGATTTTTTTGTCTGAAAATTGCCTGTTCATATCCTTTGACCATTTATCAATTGGGGAATGGCTTGTATTCATATAAATTTTATTCAGTTCTGCATACATACATAAATATGTATATGCATATACATACATGCATATGTATATGTGTGCATGTGTATGTACTTATGTGTATATAAATACATACATATATACATATATACATGTATACATACATATATACATATATATATACATATATATACATATATACATATATACATATATACATATATATACATATATATACATACACACACAACATATATATATATATATACATATATATATATATACACACACATATATCTGAGAAATGAGGCTTTTATCAGAGACACTTTCTATAAAGAGGTTTTCCCAGATGTCTGCTTTCCTTTTAATTTTGGCTGCATTGGCTTTGAATGTACAAAAGCTTTTTTTCATTTAATATAATCAAAATTATCTATTTTGTATTTCATAATGTTCTCTGTCTTTTGTTTGGTCATAAATTCTTCCCTTCCCCATGAATCTGACAGTTAGAATATTCTTTGCTATTCTAATTTGCTTATGGAGTCACCCTTTGTGTCTAAATCATGCACCCATTTTGACCTTATCTTGGTATGTGGTGTGAGATGTTGGTCTGTACCTAGTTTCTGCTATTTGCCAGTTTTCCAGAAAACTGTTTTCCAGTTTTCCCAGAAGTTTTTGTCAAATAGTGAGCTCTTATCCCAAATGCTGGGGTCTTTGGGTTTTTCAAGCACTAGGCTACTATGATCATTGCCTACTTGTGCACTTAATCTTTTCCATTGATCCACCACACTATATCTGATATTGATAAGCCACATTCTTTTGTACTTTTTTGCATCAATTCCCATGATATTTTCAAACTTTCATTCTTCCAGATGAATTTTGTTATTTTTTTTCTAGCTCTATCAAACAATATTTTGATAGTTAGATTGACATGGCATTGAATAAGTAAATTAGTTTAGACAGAATTTTCATTTTTAATATATTGGCTTGGAAAATCCAGGAACAATTAATATTTTTTTCCCCACTTATTTAAATCTGACTTTGTGTGAAAAAATGTTTTCAGTTGTGTTCATATTGTTCCTAGGTTTGTGCTGGCAGGTAGATTCCAAAGTATTATATATTGTTCACAGTTATTTTAAATGGAATAGCTCTTTTTATGTCTTGCAGTTGGGCTTTGTTTATTAAATTTAGAAATGCTGATGGTTTATGTGGGTTTATATTATATACCACAACTTCGCTAAAGTTGTTACTTATTTGAAGAATTTTTTTTTGGTTGATTCTCTAGGGATCTATAAGTATATCATCATATCATCTGCAAAGAGTGATAACTTTGTTTTCTCATTGCTTATTCTAATTCAGTCAATTTATTTTTTCTTCTTATTGCTAGAGCTAACATTTTTACAAATATATTTAGTAATCGTGATGATGTTCATCCTTGCTTTACCACTGATCTTATTGGGAAGGCTTCTACCTTATCCCCATTACACATAATGCTTGCTGATGTTTTCAGACAGATAATGCTTATTGTTTTAAGAAACATTGCCTTTATTCCTATGTTCTCTATTTTCTTTAAATAGGAAAAGGTACTATATTTTATCATAAACTTTTTTTTTGCATCCATTGAGATAATCATATTACTTCTGTTGGTTTTATTATTGATATAGTCAGTCATGTTAATAATTTTCCTAATATTGAACAAGCCCTGCATTCCTGTTATAAAGCCCTGTTATAAATTCCACCTGGTTATATTGTATAATCTTTGTGATATATTGCTGTAATCATCTTGCTAGCATTTTGTTCAGAATTTTTGCAGTGACATTCATTAGGGAAATTAGGCTATCATTTTCTTTTTCTGTTTTAGATCTTCCTAGTTAAGGTATCTGCAGCATGTTTATATCATATAAGGAGTTTAGTAGGACTATAAGCTGCCTCTTACAGCCTTGAAATCAATGCAATCCTTTTGAATGTGTCTTTAAAGCTTGTATCACTTGTTTATTCCTCAAGGTGTAAATAAAGGGGTTCATTACTGGTGCCACTGAGGTTGCAAGTACTGTCACCACCTTATTCAAAGCCACCCCTTCTTTTGCAGAAGGTTTGATATAGACGAAGATACAGGTTCCATAAGTCATGGAGATAACAATCATGTGAGAGGAACAAGTGGAAAAGGCTTTTTTCCTTTGCTGGGCAGAGGGGAATCTCAGAATAGTCCTGGCAATATAGGCATAAGATAGAACCACTAACATTAAGGTGATGATGAGTGTCAAAACAGCAGAGACTAAAATCATTCTTTCTAGGAGCTGTGTATCAGAGCATGTGATCTCCAGCAATGGTGATGCATCACAGACAAAATGGTCAATAATATTGGAGTCGCAGAATTCTAGCTCAAGACCCATGCCAAGTGGTGGAAGAATGATCATCAACCCGGATAGCCAACAACCCAGGAGGAGCTGGTTACAAATTCTGTTATTTATGATGGTTGCGTAATGCAGGGGTTTGCACATGGCTACATAGCAGTCATAAGACATGGCAGCCAAAAGGAAAAATTCTGAGGCCCCAAGGAGGATACCAAAAAATAATTGAGTGAAACATGCATTATAGGACACAGTATAGTCACCAATTGACATGTTGTACAAGAATCTGGGAATACAGACAGTTGTGAATGACAATTCTAGGAAGGAATAATTTCTAAGGAAAAAATACATGGGAGTTTTAAGGTGGGGATCCACCAAAGTGAGGGTGATGATGGTCAAGTTCCCAGTTACACTCAACATATAGGTTAGAAACAGAAAGATAAAAAGTAGAACTTTCAGCTGTGGGTTATCCGTCAATCCCCTGAGAATAAATAATGTTATCCCTGTATAGTTTCTCATTTCTGATCTCTGTCTTTCAATGGATCTGTAAGAGAAAGAGACAGAAAGAGAGAGAGAGACAAACAGACAGATAGACAAAGACAGAGAGACAGACATTTAAGCTGAGAAGAGCTAGGATAAAATAAGTTAGCAGCACAATTTGGATATGCATACTTAGAAATCACTCTTGGGATCTTTTTCTTTCACTGCCTTAAAAAAATCTTGCCAATATTATGTTATCCTCAATAGCTTTTAGCTGTGTATCAGCTACTAGGTATGACATTGTTGTAAAGACTTTCATCCCAAATATATTTTTGTCTTTTTCCCCCAGTTCCTTGTCTCTACCCCATTCCTTCCAAATCAACTTTACTTTTTGTTATCTAAAAAGATTATGCTGATTCCTTTTGTTCCCCACATACTCATTTCTACATAGCCTCCTTCCCTGACTCCCTTTCTGATCTAGAAAAAAAAAAAGTTAAGACCGACACAGTGACCATCTATGAAAGTATATGTCAAATACACTTCTATTCACATACCTAAGTTTTCAGCCATTCCCCAACTGCTAGACACTCACTTTGTTTCAACTACAGAAAGAACCACAATCTCTTGCAATGTATGTGGTGCCTCTTTCTGTCTTTGACATTCTTAAACATATACTCATTGGTAAGATTACCAGCACAGAGTTTGAGACATTTCATCACATTTCACAGAAAATTTCAAATTGTTTTATGGATCATTTTGACCCATCATTACTTCTAGCAATTGTACATTAGCATGCTAATTTTTCCAGATGCCTTTCAAATTGTATAATCTCATCTATTTTTGACCTGTGCCAATATGTGAGAAGAGTGAGGTAATATCTCGGCATTTTAATGAGTGTTTTCATTTGAATTTTTTTATTTAATGTTTTATAGCATTTTAATGGTTATTGATAGTTTTCAATTTTTATCTTGTGAACTGTTGGTTTAAAAGAAGAAATGGTTCTTAGTATTATATATTTGCATACTGTTCACTCTTTGAACTTAACTAACTGGTTCCTTGGGAACTTCTGTGCATTTGTTTACCTGTTCTAAAAGCCCAGTTTCTTCTTTTCACCTTCAACCACCTCTGGGATCTTTTCTCTATCATAAAACCAGACTTCTATACAACCAGAACACACATCCTTTGCATTGCTCTAGGTCCTTGTGACTTCTCCTTGAGCAGGCTTTATCTTTTCTTAAGGAGACAGTGCCCTAAACCTAAAATCACAGACATCTTATTTTTCCAGGGTTTATCTATTATAACCAAGGCAAAGCTGAGATTGTTGGGGGTGGGGAGGTGATGGAAAGAGAAATCAGGGTTGGGACTTGGAGCAACAATAGATGTTTAGTTTGAAGTCTTAGTGGAAAGTATCAGTGTCCACCAGTCCCAACAAATATTTTCTCCTCATCTCAATATCCTTTAGGGACATGTAGGTAAAGGAGCTGAAGCCCATTAAGAGTCTCTAGCTGAAGCCATCTCCACCTGACTGAGCCTGCCATGTACTATCCTGCATCCATGCTCATTGCTGCCATATCTGAGATCTAGAAGCACTGATCTCCTAGTTCCATTCTATTCTTTCTGACTGCATGTCCTCTCAAAAAATACTTTACCAAGACACTGCCTTGCAGTCCCAGACTAGCAGGCACACTCAGAGGAAATCAGTGCTCTATATCCATAATAGGAAGTAGAACCATTATGGTATCTGAAGCAAATTTCTTATTGAAAAGGGTGGTGGTGTAGCCGAGGATAGTCTTACCACAAGTGCTTGTGTGAAAGGAGGGAAATGTCTCCCTATAGAAAATTAAATCATTAACTGCTTTGGGAATTAGGTCATTCCAGGGTAGGGGAGGGACAAACACTTAAGAGAGATGGACAACGATAATAGCACCCAGGAAGGAGGGGGGCGCAGTTGCACAAGATGTTGCTGGAGGAGGTCTAGGTGATATGGGGGAACAGTAACTGTGCAGGGAGGAAGCACAATCTCCTAGGGAGGAGGTCCCCACACCTGCTCCCCCCACCCCCTTCCCAGATGAGGACATCCAAGGGCACAGGTCCATTTGCCCTAAAGTCATTCATTTTAAATTAGTCTCTGGGAGAAGGCATCTCTCTGCACCCAATTAGAATTATAAGACCTCCACAAACATTCAAGTGGTTTCCTTGACATCTTTTCTCCAACTTACTTTGGGTAAAAGAAAATTACTCTCCCTGGACCACTGTAAGGCTATTTCATTTCCACCCACAACCATAAATTCTCAGCCCTAACACTTTTTTTTTTTGGCTTCTTGTCCAATTGCCATGCTACTTTGATTGTGAACCAACTTTTCTACATGATTCTCTCTTACCTTAGAAGCAGTTGATGGCTCAGTGGATAGAGGGCTGGGCCTGGAGTCAGAAAGAATTGAGTTCAAATCCAACCTCAGCCTCTTCCTAGGTGGGTGACCCTGGACAAGTCATTTAACCTCTGCTTTCTTGACAAAAGGATCCACTAGGGAAGGAAATGGCAAATCATTCCAGTTTCTTTTATAAGAGAATCCCATTGACAGTATGGTCAATTGAGTCCTAAAGAGTTGGACATGACTAAACAGCAACTCTATTGTCTTAGCACATCAGCTGCTCTCTTTTGTACTTCCTGGATGTGCTCTGTTCTTTTTATCTGTGAGACCTTTCAAAGAACAGATGGGAAGATTGAGCTTAAGAAAAATTCCAATTACAAAAACTTGCCTGTCTCCTAATGCTTTTTCCCTTTTCCCTCTACCTAGCACCTCCACTACATCCCAGCACTGGACTCCCTATTTAATTACTTCTTTCTGCAATGAAGTAACAGAAAATCTAATAAAGGAATCCACACTAAGTAATAAATAGCTGATAATAGCCCCTTCTAAAGAATAGTATAGGTTTTAGATGGTAATATATTATTATTATTATTTAGAAGTGGCATTAGAGTTTTTGAAAATGGAAGTAATGAATATATAACTCTACCGTGAAGACTGTTATTTACTTTGTTTCTGCAGAAGATTGATCTGAGTAGAGAATATGGGTTAATTGACATTACTCCCCTGCTGTCCCTTTTCCTATTTTTTAAGGTAACTATGTTAACCAGTTTCTATGTACAATGATGGAGGCCCTGTTCAGAGACATGACTAGTCATAGAGGAAGCATATATCTGTGTATCTTTAGTTCTGTTGGGCAGGAAGGTTGAGGTGGGTTTATTTCCACAAAGGCTCTGGATATTGGAGAGGGAAAACTAGAATTCTCTCTAATCCTACTTACAGTTAGCAGCTTTTGTGTTATAATGAGGTTCCTAATAGGGTTTCCCCTGTATTTCAGGATCCTTGTTGTGATCATTGTATATTCTAGCTTCATTTCAGACAACAACAGGTCATTTGCTCCATCTCAGTGGAACATTGTAATCAGAAATAACCATTGTCCAGCATCACCTTTCGCCAATGATACTTTGCATCTTTGTAGATGACTTCTCTGTCTGCTCACTCTGTCCCTGTGATTCTAAGGTCAAAGGACAGGCAATCCAGCTTACTTTTTATCAGGATCTGGTCCCAGTTGTTTCTAAGTAATCACAAGTTAATTCTATTCAGAAGCCATACAAATATTTCCCATCTTCATTCTATTTTCCTCCATGCTCCCCTGTATTAGGCTTCCTTAAGAGAACCCAATTAGTTGTGGAAATGGATTTTGCTTGGTTGCTGTAAAATATTCCCTACAAAGAACACTAAGGGGATTTCTTCTGGGTCTTGAGAAGTGAGGATTCTGTATTCCAGAATGACCAGTTCACACTGTGCAGAATCCAGTGTTGTAGACACCAACAAAGACTGGAACAATGCTCTTGGATTCTGGGACATATGATTATTGGAGAAGCAATTCCTCCTTTGCTTAGGTTTTATAGATTCCACATAGATTGACTTCTGGAGCCAGAATTGTGGCCCAGTAGAAACTTGTCTCTGACTTTGTCTTCCTGACAAATTCCCTCCTTTGACTCCTAGGGCCCTCTGTGCTGCCTTAAACAATTCTTTCTTCTCTGCCAAGCATTACCCTTCCTTCTGCCTCCAACATTATGCCCTTCCTCTCAGTAAGTTAGACTCTCCAGGCCTGAAAATTGTACCTTCATGTGTCACCTCTCTCAGAGTTTGCTTTCCTTTTCAGCAAAGAAACTTTCATTCAAAGGAAATAACTATAATAGAGGAAATTCAAGAAATGTGTAGCACGTGGTAAAAGAGAAAGCTCCCTGTATCACTGAGATCACACAGGTAACTCACCTATTTATGAAGCTCAAAGCCTGACCCTACTTCCATCAAAGGGCAGAAGTTAATGTCTATATTATCATGAATAATTATCTCAGATACAAACATGAGGTTTCATTCTGGAACATTCATAGTACTTGTTGGATTTATAAAATAGACTTTTTGTGCTAAGCACAGAGTTCTTTTTTTTCTTCCTTGGATTTGGGGAATAGCCTGTGTGGTATTACATTAAAGGGAATTCTAGAAGCGTACCCTGATTCTTGTGGTTTGGGTCACTCTCTCTGATAATTTTGTTATCTACCCTGTTCTCAGGCAGAATGGGTTCTTTTGTCTTATTACTGTTGAAATTGCAATTGGCTGCAGAGATAGTTAGGAATGACCTTTCACTGATGGTTTTGTCTTTTTCTTGATGTTGCCTCTATTTAGTTTATCTGTACACGTGATATAGGGGCAGAGGACAGAAAATTTCCCTCCGTTTGGCATAGGATCTAGTCACAATTTTTTCCTTTTCTTTTCTTTTCTTTTCTTTTTTAGGCAACCAAGGTAAAGTGACTTGCCCAAGGTCACATAGTTAGTAAATGTCTCAGGCTGGATTTCAACTCAGGTCCTTTTGACTCCAGGGCCAGTGCTCTATCTACTGTGTGCCCCACAATTGTTTTTCAATCATCACTGATAAATGATGTTCCGTAACTAAACAAATGTTTTCCATCCCCACTTCAGGCAATTTTTTTTTCATTCTGCATTGGAATAGACTTCCTTAGGAGATTCCAATTATTTATAGGGATAGGATTTACTTGGCTGTTACAATATATTATCCACCAAGAACTCTGAGGGCTTTTCCCCTGAGCTTGAAGAAATGGAGGTTCACTCTGGTACCTAAAATGTTTGGGTCACCTCGGGGTAAGTGCTCATGTCACATAAAATATGATCCAATGTTAAAGGCTCCCTCACAAGCAATGTGCTCCGACCTAGGCTGACTAGAGGCATGATTAGATGAAAGATGAAATATCTCCCCATCACTAGGGCTTCAAAGGAAGATCACATAGTGACCACCTTTGCCAAAGCTGCAGCCTCTAAGAGGCTTATCTCTGAACCTGCCTACCCCCTCTTTCTGTAAGCCCCATCTCCAGGAGCCTAGTGACCTCACACTGCCCACTATGGACCCTACTCTGTTTTTTTTTCTCTTGCTGGATAGTGAATGCCTCACTTTCAAAGTTACCTTCCCCTCCTTCCTCCCTTCCCTCATCATCTCTGATCTCTGTTCCAAGCTAGATATTTACTAGAAAGTATCATTTGGCTAATTCATTCTTTTGTGCAATTAATAAATTACTTAATGTATTAATCCTCTCAGGCATGCTATTTATTAAATGAGGAAGCTTGTTCATTCAATGAAAATATCTCCAATTTTGAAATTTTAGGAAATGTGCAGCATGCGAATGGGGAGGTAGCTTTTGGTGGGACCCTCTCATGCACCTCTCAGATTGCAAAGACTAGTATGTAATCCATGCAGGTATGAAGCTTGTCCTATGAAAGAACTCTCACCAAAGAGTACATGTCAAGGGTCATGTGATACAGAATAAAAGTAGCATCTCAGAAATGAGTATTCATTTTCTGTCTGAAACATATATTGTAATTGATAGATTTTCTTCATTCCTTCCTTCCCACTTTTCTTCCTTCCTTCCTGCCTTCCTTTCTTCCTTTCTTTCTTTCAATAGGTCTGATTTCTGTATTCCTGTATAGGGAATCAGCCACATCTAGTCTATCCCTGCAGCTTGAAAAAAAAAGAAAAGAAGAAGAAGAAGAGAGGGGAGTAGTGATGTGACAAGCCATTATATTACTTACTTTCCTGCCCGTCCTTCAGGTTTCAGTGAATAGTTTTTGCTCAAAAATCTCTGGAATGCCTCAAACTGAGCATCCATGAATTAATGGAAAAGCATATATCTACTTCCAGCCACATTATCTCACAAACCCATGACCTCACCCTAACAGACAGAGTGGAGTTCTCCTAGGTTCCCATATTCTGGAATATACCAGTCCTTTCTTTCTTATCATCAATTCTAAAATGATGCTGCATCAGAGATCCTGGCCTGCTTTAAATGCAGAATATATTTTGATGTGCTCTATGTTGCTGAAAGACAGAGACATTGGAAAGAGAATGGCCTCTGAGGTACTGCCTTTCTTTGGATCTCTTGATCTTAAATGTCTGAGCAGGGAGACAGGTTTCTCTCCAAACTGCACACTAATAACACAGGATATTTGTTTCATCTGTCCAATGTGCTGCAGCAGCATGGAGACCAACTGATTTCACAAACTAAAAGAACCTTGGGGAACCCAAGTTCCAACATTACTAATTAATCTCTGTTGTAACCGATTTTGGCAAAAGACATAAAATATGCAGCTGTGGGGCCAGTACCCACAGGGAATGGAAGAAGTAGCAATAGCCTCAGACACAGGCATGGTATACAGCAGTGAGTCAGGTGAAGGAGGAAGATTGACATCTCATTGCTCTTTCCCACTTTATTTAAGATAGAGATCTCAAAAATTATCTGATTCTCTCCCCCCCATCAGTTTAAAAACTAAGTATGTTCTCTGTCTCTGGCTCTGTGTGTGTATATACACATAAATAAATAAATATATACACACACACACACGTATACCCAAATACATTATAGATTTATATATTACGCAATGTATTACTTTATATTTTACTTTAATGTGTTAGGAAGCAAATTCGTGAACTAGCATTTTTTTTGCAGTTTTGTGAGAGTTTTAATGGCACAAAATATTTATCACTACAGCTTCCATACATATTGTAAATTGCATATAATGTTACAAAGTGCTAAGAACTAAATCGATGAAGAATTCAGAATCACTTTGGCTCACTTAATTCCTGAAACAGAACAAAAAGGAAGCCTGCACTTATTTCCAAAATTGTAAACAGGTATAAAGCTTTTAAAACAACATTTGCTTTTACAAAATTTCAACTGTTAATAGCTGAAATCCTTTTCAGATGACATATTTACCTGTTTTTGTTCATTCAAAGTTTAGGAGACTAAGACTTCCACCCCAAACCTCTAGCAGGGTTGTCAATAAATACTGCTTTGTATCATCTTATGATACCAAGCTTTACCCATTGAAATAAAAATTTCAATAAGATTCTAAAAACAGTTGATTTCATAGCTACTGAGAAATAATAGGATAGAGATGGATTTATTTTCAATAGTCAAAAAAGCTGTAAAGATATTCAAGTTTTAAACACATTGCAGAGAAAAACCAACTATTTAACTTGTAAAGGAGTGATGCATTTATTTCTCTTAAGAAGATGTGCCCAATTTCAAACAGAAATCTCCTCCCTGTACCCAGAACTGTGCCAATTTTATTACAAAACAAGGTGCTGTTAATTAGTCTTAATGAGTAAACTATTATTTTCCATTTATACTTTTTAAACCATGCATTCATGGCAAACAATGCCATCTCAGTGAACATCCATACCAGACTTCTCAATCATCTCCAGAGGAAATCCAAGATATATACTTGAAATAAATAGGTTATAGAAGGCAAATCAAGTGTTACCACATTCAGAATTCAGATGGAGAAGAGAAACAAAAAAGACACCTAAAAAGAATTCATTGTTGTTTTTCTGTGGGCCCTGGTTTATACCTTACAATGTTTTCTAAAATGGTAGGAGAAAACAAATTTAAGTATAATCAAGGAGTTATTTGTTAAGGCCAGTTTTACTAATACAAACAAGTCAGTTAAGAATTAAATTCTACATTTTGACTGTCTGTTCATTTCTGCCATAACACATCCACTTTATAAAATGTGATGCAGCAAAAAGTTTAATGGAACAGTTTCTGCAAAATGGCCAAACTGGTTGTCATAGTGTTTTACTCACATCATCCTAATGCACTAATTAAATGAGCAAATCAATATTTTTCAAAGTAACAGTGGTTCTCTAAATAGTCAAAATTAAAATCTGTATTGTAAACAGTAATTATGTATATATCAAATACATAATAGTATCCTTCAGAGTCATACTACATATTCTGAAACCTGATAAAATCTACTTGAGGACACTGCAAATCCTTAACAATTTGGTACTAAAGCTTTACATTTTGAAGAAAGTGTCACTGAAGGACAGGCTGTGTTGCCCAAATGAAGAGTTCAGTATAACCTAGAGCAGGATGCCTTGGGAGGATCCTGCTTGAAGGTCCCTGGCATTGTCTGGGGAAGATTGTACAGTAAACAGTAACAATGGAGGCTATGGAAGAGCACCAAAAAGGACATCATTACCGGACTTCGTCAACTGCTCCCCAACCCCAGGACCATTCCACAGAACAGCCCCAAGTGCTTGGAATAGCTCTGGAGGCTCAAGGGTTTCTTTAAAGGGCTCAAGAAGAAATGAAATTTCCAATAACAAGAAGCCTGTAAATGTGCCAAACACTAGAACTCATTCAAGAGCTTCATTTTTTTTGGGGGGGGTCAGGGAAAACAATCCTCTAAGGAAAGAGATGAAAAATGAAAATAACTTCATACATAGCAGGAAAAACTCCAGAGTCCCAAATGCCATCTTTCTTCACTCATCCCAGCCTGAGACCCCATCTGGCAGAAGTAAGGTTCTGCATCACGGAAAAGCCAACATTCTGATAACACACTAGTCTTGGTACTTTAGGCCTTACCCTCCTTAGTCTCCATCTTTTTTTTTTGTTTTGTTTTGTTTTTTGTGCATCCAGCCTCCTGCAAATTTCCAACAGGCCAGTCTACACCAGGAGTCTTGGAGAGAAAATGGCCTCAAAGCTGGTTTTAAATACATTTTTTATTGCCACAGACTACTTTTTTTGTGTTTCTTTTTCTTGTTTTTGTTGTAACTATAAATTGTGAGCTTATGAGAGTTTATCTCTGTCTTGACAAATCAAGATTTGATAGGATACTTGCTAACCTGCTCTTTTTTAAAAAGAGTGATGGTCCAATATTTCTGTGGGATGCTGCAGCCATAAATTAGGTGAGATTGAAAAGGAGGCAACAAACAGGGCTGTGGGGAAAAATCACTTGCTGGTGGCATCTGCATTGAAAGGAAGACTTTGCCAATTTCTAGACAATGGTAAACTCTGTGAGGAAATTCTGAGGGTCTTACAGACCAAAGAGGGAATGAGGTCATGAAAATTCCTCCCAAGAGTTCGAATAAAATGCTGAATCCCAAGAGGAACTGGAACTTAAGTATGTAAAAGCAAGGTCGAGGACTGGGGCATGCTTAGAATGGTCTCAAGTTCAAATACACTAGCGTGACAGGGATAGCACTTTACAGGCACGCGCCCATCCAGGGCTCTCCTCTCCCTCAGTAGATGCTAGCAGACAGGTAACTCAGTCATTTTCCAGTATAGATCCCTAGTCCCAAAGCCAAAACACGAGTTATGGACTGAACTCTTTAAGAAATTCAGCAAAGAAAATGCCGCCTTTCTTCATGGCGCCACTTTTCCTCATACTTAAAGAAACGGAAAGTTTAGGGTGCCGGAAGTGGAATTCCTGGGGTTGGGGGCATATTCTCAGGCCGACCGACCAGTCTGATACCCAGTCCATACTTTTCTGCAAAACTTCTGTTTCTCCTTCTGCAAATTCTTCAGAATGAGAGCTATGCTCCCTTCTGGTGTGCGTGTCCACATTAAACATTATCTGACTGTCTTCTTGTGGGGAAGGGCTGTCACATGCCGGGTGTCCAGGAGAATCTTCTCCATGTCTCTGTTGTGGATGGAGGACGAGGACGGCTCGTGCCCCAGAACCCCGTTTTTTCCGTTTCCATTCCAATCGATGCCATCCATCTGGAGCTCCACCAGGACTTGTTGAGGCCAGCGCGCAGGGCCAGTGGCTGCTATGGTTATTGTTGGGCAGCCAGAGGAAAAAACAGCATCGGGAGGCTTGAGCGGCAGTGGTGGAGGAAATTCTGGAGCCAGCGACGGTAGCTTTGGCTCAGTCCAGGACAAGCATTTATTAAAAGCTTGGTATATGTCAGACACTAGGCTGAAGGCTGGGTTATAAAGGAGGATAAAAACATTTTCCCTGTCCTAAAAAACATCTTAGTGGAGCAAACTACATGTAAATAATTGTACCTATAAGATATATGCAGAGTAGATGGAAGGTAATCTCAGAGAGAAGTCACTTGGGTAGGGAAGTTGAAATAGGAGCGAAAAAAGCCTTCCCGCTGAAGGTGGAATTTGAGCAGCATCTACAGGAGCTGACAGATGGAAGTGAGGGGGGCACTGTGTTACAGGCTTGGGGGAATCCCAGTGCAAAGTCGCCGAATCGGGAAATGGGATATTCTAGGCCAGGAAAAGCACAGAGTTTGCCGACCTTCTGATGTTTGGTTGAGAACCACACTTACCCTTGACCTGTGCTTTGATGTCTGTGCGGGTGGAGGGGCTGTAGATGCCTACAACCAGTATGTCTTTTGGCTGAGAGCTCCAACCTGAGCTCAGAGAAGCACTTAAAGGAGCAAGTGTCAACGGAACCATGAGTTCATAGTTCACTACTTCAGTGCTGAATTGGAATTTATCCCCTGGCGCATTCATTGAGTTGCGTTGGGTGCTTCCAAGAAGCCACGTTTGCTAGCTCACTGATGAAGGACTGGATCACTGTGAGATTAGCAAACAATACCCTTATTGGATCCGTGGTCTGGTGGTCTTGGCAAGAGATGCCTGGATCAAGGTGATTGGCCACTGGGTCAGTGGGTGGGGTCCTTCTCAAGGATCTTGAAGGGAATGGCTCCACCTTCTAGCTTTCAGTCCTCAGCTAGCGTTGGCTTCACTTTGGGAAAAGCTCCAGCAACTGCTACAGTGTGTATTGGACAAGACTCAAGAAAATGAAAGCAACCTAGGGGGGTTTGCAAAAAAAAAAAAAGACTGAGAGGTAATTGTTTGGATTGCACAGATCCAAAGTAAAGGTGAAATGCCAATTCAATAAAGGAAATAAGTAGCTGTACTATTTTATATATACGTGTGTGTGTGTGTGTGTGTGTATAATACCATACACACTCATATGGTATACTGACTGCCTTTCTGTTTGCCTTTTTTTTTTTTTGTGCGGGAGATTGTACATAAGAGCCAAACCTAAACTTTAAGTTATTTTCCCCCAGGATCTAGCATGAGGATGAAAAAAGTCACAGAATGTGACCCCACATTTTGGGCCCAGGCTACCCCCAAGTCTGAAACTGGTTCCAGAACTAAGAGTGAGTATAAGTGTACAGTGTATAGTATAAGAGTATAGTGAGCAAGTATAAGATGTGTTTCCTACTCTTCACTCTCCCTCTGGAGGCTCAATATTCTTCTTATTGTTATAATTCTCTCCTTTACCTCGTGCTGTTCAGGAGTCAGAGCGATGTGCAGCATAGCAGCCCTGTATTCTAAAAGGGATACACCAGGAGCGGGGAACCTACACCCTCGAAGCAATACGTGGCCTTCTAGGTCCTTTGATGCAGACTTTTGATGGAGTCCAAGTTTTACAGAACAAATCCTTTTATTAAGGGGATTTGTTCTATGAAGTTTGGATTCAGTCAAAGGGCCACACTTGAGGACCTAGAGGGCCACATGTGCTCTCTAGGCCGCAGATTCCTCACCCCTGGGGTACACCCATACAGGAGTAGTCTCTCATCCCACTACCTGGAAAGGGCTGTCTTGAGGCTGAGGCGTCCAGTTATTGTACTGTTTGTAGGCAGCCTGAGAATAAATAAATCGAGACTAAGAGATGGCAACAATCAGGGTGCTGAGATATTTCCTGTGGAAAGACACGAAAGAGGCAGATGAACATTGCTCTCTTGGTCCAAAAGGGTAATTCATGGCCATGGAGAGGTGGATTTCCTGATGCATCCTGCTCTTTGGAGAAAGAGGATCAGCCACTTAGTTCTTGAGAAATTCCTTACTTGACAAGCAAAGCCAATGAATTATATAGACAGGGCAGGTCTCCAAGGAAACTGAATACTTGTGCAGCCAACCTCAAAATATGTTTGCTTTATGAGAGGAATCTAGAATTACAGGGTTACAGGATAAGTTTGGGTGGGATTGTGTAAGGACCCTGTGGAAAGACTAGGGATCCACCAAAGTATCAAATTCAGTTCCCTTCTGAGAGGACTAATGGACTAGTGGCATCTTTCAGTAATTGTTTGTAACCTCCCCTGATCTCTTTGCATCAGCTGCATTTTTGGTGGAGAGAAATTAAAGTCATCTTATCATGTAGTGAAAGAAAAGAAAGGGAAAAAAAGAGAAATAAGAGAAAATGAAAAGCTGGAAATGTTTTTCCCCCATCTAAGAAAGGCTTTTCCTGATGCATGGCTTAGAGTTTTAGAGACTGCTAGGACAGCAGCTAGTCAGTGCCATGGATAGAGTGCTGGGCCTGGAATCAGGAAGACTCTTCTTCCTGAGTTCTAAACCAGCCTTAGGCACTTGCTTGCTATGTGACCCTGGGTAAGTCACTTAACCCTGTTTGCTGTAGTTTCCTTATTTGTAAAATTAACTGGAGAAGTAAATGGCAAACCACTCTAATATATTTGCCAAGAAAACTTCAAGCAGATATACAGAGTCAGACATGACTGAAATGACTGAACAGCAAAAAATTGTAAAACAGCTAGGGAAAGCCAGAGAACACCATGAATTCAAGTCAACCTGTGGACTAAAAGAACATGGTAAAGCTCAACCATCACTTAAAGATGATGGTAACTCTATAGCTCAGGATTTTAGGTGAAACCAGAAGCTGGAATCAGAGAAAAGCCCTATAACCACATGTGCAATAGAGCTTTGTCCAGCATTGATCACAAACTCCATGGAGAATCATCTAGAGTTGCTTTTACGTTTAATGAAGGAGCCTTGTCATTATCAATGCAACCAGAAGAGACAATGCATTCATTCAATAGACGTGATACATATGGTGGAGACAGCATGTCTGGCAAAGGCTATTTGAAAGCTTTCATGGAATCGGGATTCTATCCCTGACCGACTACTGTATTTCTAGAGGGCTTGACATTGTGTCCCACCTACCTCTATCCCCTCCAATTGAGGTCAGTGATTAAGGAAAACATCTTTTCCATGGAAAATCTTATTTCTTCTGGGCAGAATAATGGAAAAACACCTTTTTATCTGTTATTATCAATTATGTTAATATTATAATCTTTCTTAGAATACACCAAAAGTCCTCCTTGGTTACTGAATATGACTAACTCTCAGCATTGTGTACTCTCATAAATTCCATTCCTTTGTACCTCTCTCTCCCAGTTTCATTCTGAACCATTCACATTCTTCTTTGTTTTAACAGAGCAATTGAAACTACTCCCTGGATCAACCAGGGAGAAAAACACCAGAATGATACTAAGACTTTGTATCTGTGTTTGAATCTCTCTTCCATTTTAATTACAAATAAGAAAGTGCAATATCTTAGTTAAGCCAGAAAAATGCAGAGTACTTAGTCAATTCTTCAACACTATGAACCTAATAGAGACAAACAGGGAGCAAATGTAGTGGAAACAGTGCAGTAATAATATCATTAAGTAATGTTATCATTGGACAGTAGTCCTGCAGCATTAGAGGCCTGAGTCAGCTATCCATCCGTGAATATGCAGTGGCCATATACGTTTCCTTCCTAGAGGTTCCCTTTAAGTATATATCTACTCTTTCCATGGATATTGTTTCTATTTGCATCTCAATTTTATGTGAGGAATATGTTATTATTACTTTTATCAATGCACTGTCTTATTAAATATTTTATTTGAACTAATTATCTTCTTTCCTTTAGTAGTAAAACTAAATATATTGGTGGAAGGCAAGGAATTATGATTTTGAGTGGATGTAAACCTAGAGAGAACCTTAACCTTCACAAGGCCTAGTCTTGAGCCCTAGTTTATGAGTAAGAGAGGTACTTCCAGGTGCTACACAGTGGAAGTACCTTCACTCAAAAGCATAGATCCTAATAGCTTATGAGTCCCTATCAGTGTGTTAGCTTTTATTAGTAAGGCAAAAGATACAATTAATTCAAAATAAAGGCTTGTAATGAGACAGAATAGAAAGAAAAGTAAAAATAAAATATTTCCCACTTTTAAATAGGAAAACCAGAGCAGTGGGCCCACTTTGTAGGCTAGAGTAATGCCTCCAAATGTTACATATATGTATAGCCAGAAACCTAGTCGACTTTCCCTCAAGTAATTTTCTTAGAGGGAAGGAAAAAGAAAGGAGTATTTAAAAGTTAGAAAATATATAGTAATATATACAAAGGTCTGATTAAAGGAAACAATACATGTGAATAAAGGTCATTAATCACATTTTTTTAATTACTGAGCCCAAGGAAAGTGTAAATTGTAACAGAAAAAATGCTTCCCCCCCCCTTTATATGCTGCCAGATTTTTTTTTAAAGTATTTTTTTTGGGGGAAAGTTACTAACAAAGTTCTCCTGTGGCCTGTATTTAGCTTTAATTTTTGGGCATATGATCAATGATTTGTCTCTTACAGATCTATAAAATATGGTACAAGAAATGAGTGGGTCTGGAATGCAAAGAGGAGATATTTTTAATGGAGGGAGAAAAATCCATAGATTGCTGCTAAGGAAAAAAAGAAATGTTAGTAAATGGTGGGAGGGAATGCTTTGTGATTTCTGATTTGAAGGCACCCTCTAGATTTCCAGTCTTGAAAATGTGTTTTATTTTGAGGCATTGGCTTTTACCTTCTAAGGTCCATGTTTTATAATATGGATCATCAGGCAAAATTGATTTCTTATTTGGCTTTACTACTTTGAATATTCTCTGACTGACATCTCCACCATGGGCAGGAAAACTCATTATTGGGGAGACTTTATCATCCTGCAGGATCTCATCAGCCTTGGTAATCCACCTCATCACTACCCTCTTTATTTGATTGGAGGGGGGAGCTATTAACTCCAAACCTCCATTTAAGGAGAGAGCTGAGCACAAACATTCCCTCATTTCTCACCTAACTGCACTAATTTGGGACTTCTCTGACTGGCTTCTCTACCAGGCCCTCATACAGAGTATCATTCCTCTCCCTCCGACTTTTCAGATTTCTCATGTGTGTCATCTTGCGAATTAATTTTAACTTCTTATAGGATAAGAATTGTCTTTCTTTTTTAATATCTATATTTTTGTGCTTAGCACAGTGCCAGGCATGCGGTGAGCATTTAATAAATATATATCAACTATTAACTAAGGGGCCAGAAAATGCGTTGATTGTGTCTTATACATAGTTGGCTCTAAAAAAAAATCTTCTGTGGATTTTATAGAAATGAAATGTTGAGT
This sequence comes from Phascolarctos cinereus, assembly GCF_003287225.1. Classification (NCBI taxonomy): domain Eukaryota; kingdom Metazoa; phylum Chordata; class Mammalia; order Diprotodontia; family Phascolarctidae; genus Phascolarctos; species Phascolarctos cinereus. The sequence continues at coordinate 218,820,679 of NW_027555514.1, read as the reverse complement.
GACATAGTTGAAAGCAATTGAAATCCTTAGAAAGAGAGGCGGAGTTGGGAGGGGAAAGCCTCAATCAGTGAGGATTTCTGGATAAGAGAGAAAAGGAGCTGTGAAATTTGGGTCTGTGAGTAAGGTGGCAGTAGTAAGAGAAGAAAATTGTGTCATGGGACTCAGAATAAAGAATTCAAAACTATTCATGTTTTCTTTTACTAATTACACCTGAGTGTCAACTTCCTCATAGCTTTGAAATCAATACAATCCTTTTGAATATGTCTCTAGAAGCTTGTATCACTTGTATATTCCTCAGGGTGTAAATGAAGGGTTTCATTACTGGTGCTACTGAAGTTGCAAGTACTGCAACCTCTTTATTCAAAGCCACTCCTTCTTTTGCAGAAGGTTTGATATAGATAAAGATGCAGGTTCTATAAGTCATGGAGATAACAATAATGTGGGAAGAACAAATGGAAAAGGCTTTTTTTCCCTTGCTGGACAGAGGGGAATCTCAGAATAGTCCTGACAATGGAGGCATAAGATAGAACCACTAACACTAAGGTGATGATGAATGTCAAAACAGCAGAGACTAAAATCATTCTTTCTAGGAGCTGTGTATCAGAGCATGTGATCTCCAGCAATGGTGATGCATCACAGACAAAATGGTCAATAATATTGGAGTCGCAGAATTATAGCTCAAGACCCCCTCCAAGTATTGGAATGATGATCATCAACCCAGACAACCAACAACCCAGGAGGAGCTGATTACAGGCTCTGTTGTTTATGATGGCGGCATAGTGGAGGGGTTTGCAGATGACTACGTAGTGGTCATAAGACATGACAGCCAAGAGAAAAAATTCTGAGGCCCCAAAGAGTATGCCAAAAAATAACTGAGTAAAACACACATTATAGGTCACAGTATAGTCTCCGATTGACATGTTGTACAGGAATCTGGGAATACAGACAGTTGTGAATGACAATTCTAAGAAAGAATAGTTTCTAAGGAAAAAATACATGGGTGTTTTAAGGTGGGGATACACCCAAGTGAGGGTGATGATGGTTAAGTTCCCAGTTACACTCAGCATGTAGGTCAAAAACAGAAAGCTAAAAAGTAGAACTTGCAGCTGTGGGTCGTCTGTCAATCCCCTGAGAATAAATACTGTTATCCCTGTATGGTTTTTCATTTCTGACCATTGTCTTTTGATAGATCTGTATGTATAACAGAGAGAGAGAGAGAGAGAGAGAGAGAGAGAGAGAGAGAGAGAGAGAGAGAGAGAGAGAGAGAGAGAGAGAGAGAGAGATAGGAGCGAAGATGAGCCATCATAAAATAAGTTAATAATGCAATTTGCATATAAATGCTCATAAGTCACTCTTGGGACCTTTTTTCTTTCACTGGCAAAAAAAAAATCATGCCAACATTGTGTTATCTTCACTGACTTTTAGCTGTGTATCAGCTACTGAGAATACATTTTTATAAAGACTCTAAAAGTCCTCAATGTATCTTTCCTTTTTTACTGAGTTCTTTGGTTCCATCTCTATTCCTTCAAAACCAACTTCCAATTTGTATTATCTAAAAAGATTATGTCGATTCCTTTAGTTTTCTCACCATACTTATTTCAAGACACACTTCCTTCATTGTATCCCTTTGTGACCTAGAAAATAAAATTAAGCAAGATCAACCCAGTGACCATATATGAAAGTCGATGTCAAATGCACTTATGTTCATGTAGCACACGGCTTTCAGCCATTTCCCAAATGTCAGACACTCACCTCGAATACATTTTGTTGCTACCACAGAAAGTACTATCATCTCTTAGAATATATGTGGTGCCTCTTTCTGTCTTTGACCTCCTTAGGTTATACACTCAGTGGTGAGCTCACTGGCTCAAATCTATGAATAATTTCATTACTTTTCTCAGAAAATTTTGTATTGTTTTATGAATAATTTTGACCAATACTTACTTCTAGCAGTTTTATTTTAGTGTGCTTGTTTTTCCAGATGCCTTCCAATTTATGTAGTTTCATTTGTTTTTGATCTTTGCCAGTATATGAGCTGTATGAAATAAAACCTCAGAGTTTTAATGAGTGCTTTAATTTTAATTTATTTTATTTAATTTTTATAGGATTTTTAATGATATTGCTAATTTTCAGTTGTTACCTTGTAAACTGTTCATTAGAGGAAAGTTTTCTTGGTGTTTCATATTTGTATAGAGTACATTCTTTGAACTGAACTAAATGGTTCCACGGGAACTTCTGTGCATTCCTGCACCTCCTCTAAAAGCCCAATTTCTTCTCTTCACTTTCGTACCACCTCTGGGCTCTTTTCTCTATCATAAAACCAGACTTACTATACAACCAGACCACATACACATCCTTTACATTGCTCTAGGTTCTTGTGGCTTCTCCTTGAGTAGGCTCTATCTTGTCTTAAGATAACGGAGCTCAGAAAAGAGCATCACAGACATGTTATCTGCCCATTGTTTATCTATTATAACCAAGGAAATGCTGAGATTGTTGTGGGATTGAGGCAGTGATACAAGGAGAAAGTGCAACAAGAAGTGTTGAGGTTGAAGTCTTAGTTGGAAGCATCAGTGCCCACCAGCCCCAGAAACTGTTCTCTCCACATCCCTTTATACTTTAAGAACATATAGCTAAAGGAGCTGTAGTCCTTTAGGCATCTCTTTCTGAAGCCACCCTTACCTGATTGTGCCTATCATACACTATCCTGCATCCATGTTCATTGCTGCCATATCTAATACCTAGGAGCACTGATCTCCTAGTTCCATTCTACTCTTTCTGACCACATGCTTTCTCAAAAATTACTTCACCAAGACGCTGCCTTAGAGTCCCAGACTAACAAGCATACCCACAGGAAATCAACCCTCTAGGTCCATAATAGGAAGCAGAACCATTATGGTGTCTGGTTCAAATTTCTCATTGGAAAGAGTGATGGTGGAGCAGAGGACTGTCTTGCCACAGGTGCTAGTGAGAAGGTAGGGGGAAATCTTCCTATAGAAGATTTAATTGATGGGCTCTGAGATACCCATAGAGTCAATGACTGTCCTTGCTACTTCTCTTCTCTGCCACAGCTGGGTTTTCTCCAGTCCAGACCCCTCTCACTCTGTCTTCCTCTTTCTCTGACTCTCTCTCAGCTTTATTTCCTAAGAATTTCTGCGAATGACCCAATTTCTCTCACAATAGCTTTGATTGATTCAAAGGGATATTACAGGCCCTGCGTACTTTCAGTCATTGAAGTGTGCAGACTAGGCAGTAGAGGTCCAGCCTTATATACAGATCAAGAGAGGCATGGTGGAATAAGACAGAGAGAGCTGACTCTGGAGCCAGGAAAATTTGAGACTTGAGCTTAAGGACCAAGGAGTCCAAAAGGCCAAGAGAAGATTCATCCCTGGAGGGGATGGTCATAGAAGAAGTGGGAGTGGAGGATCTTTGATACTCTAATTTGGGAGATGCCAGAGAACATGAGAGCCAGAGCCAGATGCAGGAGGGAACCAGCAGAGATATTTGAGGGAAGTGACCAATATTTAAACAATTCCTACTGCAAAAAGCCTCTGAAATGTACTGAATATGGGAAAGACTTTAGTTACCCCTCAAATCTTACTATACACCAGAAAGTTCACATTTTCATATTCAATGACTGTGGGAAATCCTTCAGCCAGAGATCATATTTGACTTTACATCAAAGTATTCATACTGGAAAGAAGCCATTTCAACGTGATGTCTGTGAGAAAGCCTTCTGTAAGTCCACATACCTTATTAACCATCAAATGGGTCACACTGAAGAGAAACCTTACACATGGAATGAATGTGGGAAAGCATTCATTTCTAGTTCATATCTTCTCAAACACCAGAGGATTCACACTGGAGAGAAACCTTATACACTTAATGAATGAGAAGAGCCTTTAATCAGAGCTTAAGCCTTGTAAAATCCCAGAGGATTCACACTGGAGAGAAGCCTTATAAATGTAATGGATGTGTAAAAGCCTTCAGGCAAAGTTCAAACATGTATGTGCATCAAAGAATTAACAACGATAAGAACTCTTGAGTGTATATGTCATGAATATGGAAAAGCCTTTGATGAAAGTTCAACACTTACAAAAAAACACCACAGGATTCACACTGGAGAGAAACCTTAGACATGTAATGAATGTAGAAAGGCCTTCAGACAAAGCTCAAAGATGCCTGGACATCAGAGTGTTCACAGTGACAAGAAATCTTCCATATATAAGTAATATGGGAAAGTCTTCAATCACAGCTCAGCCCTTACAGCACATCAGAGCTTTCATATTAGACAGAGCAGCATGAATTAGGATAAATAAATATGGGGAAGACTTCACCCAGACCTAGACCATGAATTTCCACCAATGAATGAAAAGACTAATCATAAAACAATTAAAGAATGGGACAGAATTACAAAGAACCAATATGCCCCCCAAAAGAGAGATGAAGAAATATGCCAAAGTTTGGCAGACAAGTCCAAGAGTGTGTAACGCTGCTCATGTTTTCAGATGCTTTCCTATGTATTGATTGATTTCCTTAACTTTTCCTCTTTCTCTCTCTCTCTCTCTTTTTTTTTTTTTAAAGATATTAAATGTTATTTGGGATGGCTCTTTGTATGTAGCAGGGATATGAGGGAAATTTAGGCAATGTGAAAACAACAGATATCTAAATGTTTTCCATGACTAGACATAGTTATAAGGGGGTTTATTTTTCTTTCCTTCTCAATGGATTTAGGGGGTGAGGGAGAGTGGGAGGGAGAGAATTTGGAGTGAAAAAAATACAATTTTAAAAAAAGATACAATTAACTCTCAAAATCAAAACAAAAAGTGGAAATGCAATAAATATAAGAAAACCTGTAATGACTCAAATATTTTCCAGCAAAAGAGGGTTCATATTGGAGCAAATATATAGAAATGTAGAAAGTGTCAGAAATCCATTTTACTAACTTTACTAAACATCAAAGAAATTGTACTGAAGATGAAAAACACTTATCTGTGTTTCTTGGCATTAATTTTTTTGTTGTGAAGAATATAGGGAATGATGAAGTTTCTTTGTTCTTGGACCTTTGATATAATTCTTTTCTTTTAATTAAGAAATGCAGATAAATGTATTCAAAAACCATTTATTGGTGTAAAAATAAATTTGATTTCTCTTCTGAAATTTTAAAAGTTGTTTCTCCTTCATTGCCTAAAATCTCTCAATCTGTACATTTCAATTATTCAAAAAATTAATAAAAGAGATTCTTATTTCTTAACAAAAAAAAGATTTAATCACCTGCTTTGAGAATTAGCTCAGTGCAGGGTGTGGGAGGGGAAGAACACTTAGGACTGGGAGAAAATGTTAATAGGAGGCAGTTAGGTGGTACAGTGGATAGATCACTGGTCCTGGAATCAGGAGGACCTGAATTCAAATCTGGCCTCAGACGCATTAACACTCACTAGCTGTGACACCCTGGGCAAGTCACTTAAATATTTATAGGACCCAAGAAGGTGCGGGATAACTGTGCAGCATGTTGCTGGAGGAGCAGTGGCAGGACAGTAGTTGTTCAGGGAGGAAGCACAATATCCTAGAGAGGAGGCACCCACAACTAGGGAGCCCACCTGTTTTCCCCACCCCCTTCCCAGATGAGGACATACAAAGGCACAGGCCCATTTGCCCTAAGCCCATTCTTTCTAAGTAAGTCTCTGCTGAGAAAGCATCTCTCCACTCCCGATTACATTCACAAGACCACCACAACAACTCAGGTGGTTTTCTTGCCACTTTTGTTCTTGTATTGGGAGTAAACAAAATTGCTCAGTCCCTGGACCACTTTGAGGCCACTTCATCTCCATGCAGATGCTCAGCCCTAACATTCTACTTCCTTTGCCTAATTTTTAGTTGCCATATTACTTTGATTGTGAATCAGCATTTTGCATGCTTCTTTTTTACCTTAGCTCTTCAGCTGCACTCGTCTCTACTTCCTGGATTTCCTCTGGTCTTTTTATCTGTGAGACCTTTCAAGGAAAAGACAAGAAGGTCTAGCTTAAGAAAAATTCAAATTACAGAAAGTTGTCATTAGCAATTTGGGAAGCTTCATTTCACTTTCCAAACTAGCACCTATTACCTTCCCCTGGCTCCTAATGCTTTCCCTTCTTCTCCCCTGCCTAGGACCTCCACTCTATCCTGCAGTTGGACTCCCTATTTAACTACCTCTTTCTCCAGTGAAGTGACATAAGACCTAATAAAGGAATCCACAGTGTGTAATTGATAGCTGATAATACTCCCTTGAAAATAGTAGCTTGATGTTTAGAAGGAAATATATTATTATTTGGAAATGGCATTGAGTTTGTGGATGTGGAGGCATCATGGAGACTACTATTTGTTTCTGTAGAAGACCAACTTGAGTAGGGAATATTGGTTGATTAACCATGTCTTCCCTGCTGTCCCTTTTCCTATCTTTTATGGTAAAAGCACATTAAGGGGAAACTCCGTGGCACAGCGGATAGAGTGTCAGACCTGCAGCTGGGAAGATTCATCTTCCTGAGTTCATATCCAGCCTCAGACATTTACTAGCTGTGTGAGCCTGGGCAGGTCACTTAGCTCTATTTGCCACAGTTTCCTCATCTGTATAATGAGCTAGAGAAGGAAATGGCTAATCATTTTGTCCAGGAAACCCCAAATGAACTCATGAAGAGTCTGAAACTACTAAACAACAACAACATGTTAAACTCTATGTACAATAATAGAAGCCGTGTTAAGAGATAAGAACAGCCATAGAAAAAATTGAAATCTTTGTGCCTTTAGTTTTGGAGTGCGAGGAGGCTGGGGTGAGTTTATTTCTGCAAAGGCTCTGGATGGTTGAGAATGAAACCTGGAATTCTCTCTATCCCTACTTAGAGGTGACAGCTTATATGTTGTGAGAAGGTTCTTGTTGGGGTCCCCCTATATTTCAGAATCCTTGTATTCATCATTGTATATTCTAATTTCATTTCAGACAGGAACAGGTCATTTGTTCCACCACAGTGGAGCATTACAATGAGAACTAACCTCAGTTCAGCATCCTCTTTTTTGCCAGTGATACTTTGCTTCTTTGTAGAAGTCTTCTCTGTCTGCTCCCTCTGTTCCTGTGACCTTAGGTCAAAGTACAGTCAATCTAATTTGCTTTGAACAGGATTTGGTCAAATTTGTTTCTCACTAATTACTAGTTAATTCTATCCAGTAGCTACAGAAATATTTCCCATCTGCATTTCAATTTTCCTCCATGCTGCCCTGGATTAGGCTTCCTTAGGAGAACCAAATTTTGTAAGAATGGATTTTGCTTAGTTGCTGTAAAATATTTCCCACGAAGACCCATAAGGGAAATTTCTCCTGAATCTTGAAAAATGAGGATTGTGCATCCCAGCTAAGATTATATATGCCCAGTTCACACAGTGCAGAATCCAGTGCTGCAGACACCATCACAGTCATGGAACACTGATCTTGGATTCCTGGATACATGACCATTGGAGAAGCAATTTCTCTTGCTTAAGTTTTATAGAAAAGATTCCACATAGAGTGACTTCTGGAGTCAGAATTATGGTGTAGTAGAAACTTGTCTCTGAATTTGTCTTCCTCACCTTTTCATAACCTTCTTCATCTGACCCCTAGGCCTACTGTGCCACCTCAAACAATTCTTTCTTCTATGGAAGCATTGCCCTTCCTTCTTCCTCCAACAGTAAGCACTTCCCCTCAGAGTTCTGGTTTTGGTCAGTTGTTTGATGTAAAGTTCCTCTTAAGTAACTATCACTCCCAGGATTTGAAAAATAGCCACTTCATATGTCAACTCTCTTAGGGTTGCTTTCCTTTTCAGTAAGGAACCTTATTCCTTCAAAGGAAATAACCTGGATAGAGGAAATTTAAGAAATGTGCAGCATATGGTAAAGAAGAAAGATCACCTATGTATGTAACCCTGACCTGTCTTCCATCAAAGGACAGAAGCAATGGCCATGTGATTCAGAAGAAGATATCAGTTCCTGATGTTGGATTTCATTCCAGAACATTCATAGTACTTGTTGAACTTTTTAAAATAGATTTTTGTAAAGGGAAAGTGCCCACACCCATTCTACCAAATTTACCAAAAGGGAAAATAATGACAACACACCTTTTTATACTTACTTTTCTAACCAGGCTTATGTGTCAGTGGCAAGTGTAACCATGGCTTATCTTGGCACAAGTCAAAGCTAAGCAGGGTTGGTCTAAGAGAGAGGTGTATATGCACTTCTAGTCATGTTTTTTTCTTATGCATCTACAATCTTACATTCACAGGTAGTCTGGGTAATGGACAGAACTCTCCTGGTTTCCAGTCTCCTGGAACTCTTAAGGGTATTACCCTAACTCTCTCTTTTTTCATCTCAAAAATGTTATTGAATCAAAAATACTCTCTCAAATTAAAAATGTAAAATGTTTCCATGAGTTCAAAGAAAATAAGATCAAGGTTGATGGAAGGGCGCTTCAGGACCTGCCTCTGTTGTGACAGAAATTCTTTCCTATCTGGGCAGTGGGACAAGTTTCCCTCCAAATTATATGCTAAGGGCAGGGGATGTTTGTTTTGTTTGTTCTATCTGCTATAGGTCCATGGGGATCAATTGAGCTCACAAATAAAAGGGCCCTTGGGGACTGAATTTCAAAAGTCACTAATGAATCTCCCATCTAATTAATCTTGGCAAAATGACATTAAATAGGCATCTTTGTTGCCAGTCCCCACAGGGACCTGAAGATGTAATAACAGCATCAGATTGTCAATGTGCTAAGCATCCAGGTCAGGTGATTGAGTCTAGCATCTCATTGCTCCTTATCACATTGTCTAAGGGATTCTGGGCTCTGCAGAGAACCTGTTGAGCATTCCCTAGGGCAAGCCATATTTAGAAGAAATCTCTATTAGCCATTTTCTATGAGATTCCAAAGTTTCTACCTTTCTGTTATAAATAGAATGTGGCACAGTATTAGGGTGGAGCTACAAATCCCTACATCCACCTTCCCCTTGCATTCTGTCTCTTCAAACTTGGCACAAATCCTCTCTTATAAGACTTCCCAGATAATGACTGAGTTTCTTATATCTGTACTGCTAGGACTCCACATACTCACTTTTGGATTCAGCTGCTCTTTCTCACGTATGTACTGTGAAGGTCCTATCTATGGATGAACCCTCAATCTTAGTCTTATCTAGAATCATTCTACTTCACACAACCTGCACTGATTTACAATTGTACTAAAATCCAACTTCTCTTCAACTCACACCACTGCTCCCACTTAGTCATTCTAATCACCAAACCAGTGCTCTATCCATGAACGTTTTTTTTTCACTGAACCAAGAGGCAAGTTTCCTCACATGCCTTTCAGTGATCAACATCAAAAGGATATCTATATAGTTCAAGATTCAGCAGAATCTAATAGCTACAACTATACCTATTCCCTATAACTTTCATTTCCACAAGATTCTGACTTCCAAATTTTCTCCCTATCTCATCCCTTCCCCCCACCCTGAGACGGCTTGCATTCTGAATACCCGTACCCCTAATCTGACCTCCTTTCTATCATCTCCCTTTCTCTTATCTCCTTCACATTCTATTTTCCTGCAGGGCAGGATACATTTCTATACCACATTACCTGTATATCTTGTTTCCCAGTTGCATATGGAAACAATTTTTAACATTTATTTTTAAAACTTTGGGTTCTAAATTTTCTCCCTTCCTCCCTGCCCACCCACCCTCATTGAGAAGTCCAGCAACTCCACACAGGTTACACATGTGTAGTCATGCAACACACTTCCATAGTAGCCATGTTGTGAAAAACTTAGTATATTTCCCTTCATCCTATCCTGCCCCCCCATTTGTTCTATTCTCTCTTTTGACCCTGTCTCTCCTCAGAAGTGTTTGCTTCTGATTACTCCCTCCCCAAATCTGCCCTCCCTTCTATCATCCCCAACTCTTTTATCCCCTTCCCCCCCATTTTTGTATAGGGTGAGATAGAGTTCCATACCCATTTGAGTGTATATGTTATTCCCTCCTTAAGCTGAATCTGATGAGAATAAGATGCACTCATTCCTTCTCATCTTCTCCCACTTCCCCTCCACTGTAAAAGCTTTTTCTTGCCTGCTTTATTGGAGATAATTTACCCCATTCTAACTCCCTTTCTCCTTCTGCCAGTATAATGCTGTCTCACCTCTTCATTTCATCTTTCAGATATCACCCCTTCATCTTCAACTTGCCCTGTGCCATCTATCTATCTATCTATCTATCTATCTATCTATCTATCTATCTATCTATCTATCTATCTATATTTCTCCCTCCAACTACCCTAATACTGAAAAAGGTCTCATGAGTTACAAATATCATCTTTCCATGTAAGAATGTAAACAGTTCCATTTTATAAGTCTGTTATAATTTCTCTTTCCTGTTTACCTTTTCATGCTTCTCATGAGTCTTGTATCTGAAAGTCAAATTTTCTATTCAGCTCTGGTCTTTTCATCAAGAGTCCTTGAAAGTCCTCTATTTCACTGAACATCCATTTTTCCCCTGAGAGATTATACTCAGTTTTGCTGAGTAGGTGATTCTTGGTTGTAATCCTATCTGCTTTGCCCTCTGGAATACATATTCCAAGACCTCCAGTCTGTTATGTAGAAGCTGCTAAATCTTGTGTTATCTTGATTGTGTTTCCACAATACTTTGTTTCCTTCTGGCTCCTTGCAATGTTTTCTCCTTGACCTGTGTACTCTGGAATTTGGCTATAATATTCCCAGGAGTTTTCCTTTAGGGATGTCTTACTGGAAGTGATTGATGGATTCTTTCCATTTCTATTTTATCCTCTAGTTCTAGAATATCAGGGCAGTTTTCCTTGATAATTTCTTGAAAGATGATGTCTAGGCTCTTTTTTTGTTCGTGGCTTTCTGATAGTCCAATAATTTTTAAGTTAGTTCTCCTCGATCTATTCTCTAGGTACAGCAGATATAAAGAATGGCATAGAAAAAACTGAATCTATAATGGCAAGCTTCACCAAAGAAACAAAAGACAGAATAATAGATTGGGAATGCAAATACACAGAAGTGAAAGAAAACTTCAAAAAAGAGAAGCAAAAAACAAGAACGTTAAAATAAAATATGCTTACTATGCAAGCACGTCAGATGGATCTCAAAGACATGATGCATAGAGGCAAATTAAAGATCATAGTCTCCCAGAAACATATGACAGGACAAAAAACTTTAACACCGTAGTGAAGGGAATAATAATCTAAATGGTCAGTCTTGCTTGTAACTAATGTCATACCATAGATGTCTCCTACTAATGGTGAATTATTCTTGCAAATATGTATTACTAAATTCATGTTAAAATATACTTTATCCAAATTCTATGAATATCATTCCTAAGAAATAGCATGTTTTGGAAACAAAATCAATCCTTAAATTGACAAATTTGATATTTACTTCTGTATAGGATTATTAACTTTGCTAGGAGATCTGAATGTTAATGGAAAAGTTAATTGAGTTAGATCATTTAAATACTACTCCATAATATTTCCTGCTGTTTTACAGTGTTTGAATATTTACTATAAATCTCTTTTCTTTGTAAATATTACTAAACTTAGTATTACTCATTTATTAAAAGTTTTTAGATATCCATAATAATGCATAAAGAATATGAAGAATATTTGAAGTATTTTAAGAAAGATAAAGACATCATCTAGAACCTGGACAGTTATGTTTTAAATTGTTGCTACTAAAGTGTCACTTTCCTCACCAGTCTTTCTTCCCTAGCTTTTCCATTCCATATCTCTTTTTTGGTTTCTTCCAGTTATTCATGAAGTCTCTGTGGCCAGAACATTTTTTTTTTTCCTGAGCCTTTACCTGTACTTATGTAGTTGCTATCTTATTTGGGTTTATCTCTTGGACATGTCTCTAACTAATTTCAAGATATGAACCAAGGTTCTGTTTACCTCACTATACATCAGTTCATAGAAATCTTACAATGCTTCCCTGGATTATTGATAGTAATAATTTCTTATGATGTATTACATCACATTCATGTCCATACTTTCCATTCCTAGTAAGTGAACGTTTCCTTGATTTCTAATTCTTTTTCACACACACATACACACACACACACACACAAAATGCTCCTATGAACATTTTAGTGTATATATGACCATTCCTTCTTTGATATCCTTGTGGTACATGCCCAGCATTGGGACTTTTATGTCAAAGGATATGGACATTGTAGATTATTAAAGCATAATTCCAAATTGCTTTTATGGAATGATTGGACTAATTTGCAACTTTATCAATAGGACTTCTGGTAACCCCTCCCAACATTGACTTTCCAGTTTTTGTCATCTTTGTTAATTTTTGTGGTGTAAGCAAACTGTTTCAACTTTCATCTTTTTTATTATTACTGATTTATAGCAATCTTCCATTTAGTTGTAAATAGATTGCAATTCTGTTGTGAGCTGCTTTTTAAATATCTTTTGACCATTTATCCATTGGAGAGTGTTTTTCTGTCTTTTATGTTTGTGTTAGTTCCTTATTTTTTTGGATATAAGTCCCTCATCAGAAATATTTGATGTAGACTTCCCTTTTCTCCCTCTTCCCAAATTTATGGCTTCCAAGATTGTTTGTGTTTGTGCAAAAGCTCTTCAATTTTATATAATTGAAATTATCGAGTATTCTGTGAAGATGGTAGAACAGGTCAGAAAATTCCAAGCTCTCAAGATTTTCCTCCAAAAAAGAGATAAAACAGTACCTCACAGAAAAGAGAATGGTTAAAAATAAGTAAGTGAAGGAGCTGAATGGGGGTCCTCCTGGGACAATCAGATAAGATCAGAAAAATAATTCTGGGATAAGGTTTGGTCCTGGTAAAGAGTAAACCCGTCCAGGCTAGGTCCTAAATCCCGTTAAACAACAACAAGCAAGCTCTGTGGTTAGCTGTGCTTGGAGGCTCCCTCAGCCCTAGTCACAGGAACTTTTACACTTGGGACAGTGAGGGGAGTTGGGTGACTGAGCCAGAGAAGATCAAGGGAGCCTCTGATGACAAGAAACCAGATGCAATTGTGCTGCACAGTTGGGGGCAAGAAGGAACCAGCACATGCCTGGAGGTCTTGATTCAAAGTCAGCAGAGAGAACTGAAGGAGGATCTGAAGTGAAAGGCACCATCCCTCATATCCCAGGAGCAGAGGTAATTACAAAAATTAAGCTACTACCAAAAAAAAAAATTACCAAGCAAAGGAGAAAGAATCCAACCATAGAGAGTAGAAAATCAAGGTTTGTTTTTGAAGGATAGTGAAGCAAAGAAACTCTTTTCTACCCAAAGAGTAAAATCAAATGGTCACTTGCCCAAAAAGAATTCATAGAAGAACTTAAAAGACTTTGAAAATCAAATGAGACAGATGGAGGAAAAACTAAAAAACAAAAAATAGGAACAGTCCAAGAAAAACAAGATTATGAAAAGTCAACCAATTATAAAAGCAGATCCAGAATCTTAAGGAAGAAATTGACTGCTTGAAAATCAGAATTGGGCAACAGGAAGCCAGTGAGGTCATAAGAGATCAAGAAATAATAAAATAAAATATAAGGAATAAAAAAAATTGAAAAGAATATGATACATCTCACAAGAAAAACAACTGATCTGGAGAACAGATCAAGAAAAGAAAACATAAGAATAATCAGACTACTTGAAAGCTATGATAAAAAATAATATTGATACAATAATACAAGAAATACTTAAAGAAAATTGTTCTGAAGCATTAAAGCAAGAGGAGAAAGTAGAAATAAAAAAAAATCCACCAATTTCCACCTGAAAGAGATCCTACAAAGAAAACCCACAGGAATATTATAGTCAAATTCCAAAACCCCCAGCTCAAGGATAAAATATTATAAGCAACAAGAAAAAAAAATCACATATTGTGGTGCCACAATTAGAATCACACAAGACCTAGCAGTGGTGACACTAAAATACTATAGGTCTTGGAACACTATATATTGAGGAACAAAAGAATTTGGATTCTAGCTAAAAATATCATACCCAGCAAAGCTAAACATAATTCTGAATGACAAATAAATGGATATTTAATGAATTGTCACACGTTCAGGACTTTGTTTACAAAAGAAAACCCTGAACTTAATGGAAGATTTGACACACAAGAGCCAAGAGAAACATAAGGTGTATACCAAAGACCAATTACAAAGGATTCAATAAGGAAAGAATGTTTACTTTTCACATATGTAAAATGTAAAACGTATGTCTAAGATTGTTATTAGTAATTGGGTAGTTCATAAGAAAGTGTGAAGTAGATCTGAGCATGATAAGACTTCAAAAAGTAAAACTCTTCAAGAACTAAAAATAATAATTATCTTATACAAATGAGGTGCAAGAGGAAGAACCAATACAGTGATTCTTCCTGGGTCTCTGTGATTGAGGCTTAAAGAGCCAGAGAATTCAAGAAAATAGGTTGACCTTTCCATTTCCATGTGCTTCAGTCCAGACAATAAGGTCTCTTTATGGGAGAGAGAAATAGTGAGTGCCCTAGGTCACTAAGCCCAGAACAGTTGTTTTTTGCCTTTAAAAGAATATCAACCCTAGAATGAACAGTACTAGGTGTTTTGGAGAGAAACTCTGGGAGGCAGTGTGTGTGTGTGTGTGTGTGTGTGTGTGTGTGTGTGTGTGTTTGTGTTAGAGAAAAAGAGACAAAGGACGGTGTATGCATATAGACGATTGGATTGGTTAACAAAGTTCTGGCAAGGAGATAGAAAATAGGGGATAGACACAAAATTTGTAGGGCTTAAGGATATTTTATACATTATCCTGTTTGTATTTGTTGATTGTAAGGTTCAAAAATAACAAAAAAATAAGCATTTATTTAACAAATTAAGATAGGGAAACCACACCATTTTAATCATAGGTATCAATGTGAGTTAAATAGAAGAAAGAAAATGCCAACTGTATTGGGGGATAGAAAAAGGGTTTTTTTTTGTTTGTTAGTTTGTTTTTTGGGGGAGTGTAGAGTGTTTAGAAAGAAATTATATAAGGCTGGAAGATGTGGTGGAAATACATTATTTAAAGCCTTGAATGCCAAACTAGGGAGTCTGTACTTTTCTCAGAAGGTAATTGGATGATTTTTTGAGTGGAAAAATGATGTGACGAGGTAAACATGTAAGGAAAATTATTTTTCAGTAGTAAGAAGGATAGATTACAGGGGAGGGAGTGAAGACATAGAAGAAATGTGGATTAGAACTGATTCCTGGGGGCAGCTAGGTGGGGCAGCAGATATAGCACCAACCTTGGAGTCAGGAGGACCTGAGTTCAAATCTGGCCTCAGACACATGACACTTACTAGCTGTGTGACCCTGGGCAAGTCATTTAACCCCGACTGCCTCATCAAAAAGCACCAAAAAACCAAAACAAAAAACAACAATTCCTGGTCAGTTTGCAATGAGTGACAAGATTATTTCCTATTTTTTGTGGTACAAATATGTATTGCCAGTATCCTAGCCTCAAAGTTTTCTCTTTTGATCTCCATGCTCTGTGACCAGTTTGTTACCATTTGTAAGCACCGATTAATGTATTCCTTCAGGAGCAATGGAATCTGACTGTAAAATCTTAAAGGTTGAATAGCTGAGTTCTTGGATGGTGTTTCACCAGGGATCTTCGGCCTTTTGTAACTTTTCTGTACTTCCACTGTCGTAAATCACTTCATCAAACAATCAATAAAGAAATATTTATTGAGCAACTACGTTATGTAAGATATTATAACCAATGTTGTAGAAGTCAGAAAAAGTACATGTTGTGTCTCCTTAACCAATAAGAATGTGTTAAGCACTTACTACGTGTCAGACTCTGGGGATGCAAACACAAAGAAAAACAATTCTTACTCAAAATGAACTTAAATTCCTGACCTCAGGGAACTTAAAGAAAAAATTCTTGATAATGAGAACTGTTAGAAAGTGGAATGGCCTTTCTTTATACTTAGAGAGTTTGTCATTAAAACAGTACTTCAATTAGTAATTGGCTGACCTTTAGCTAGAGATGTTGTAGAAGGGATTTTGGGGGGTTGGAATAGGGATTTCTGAGGGCCTTATAAAGTTTGTGATTCTTTGATAAGCATAAAATAACATTGATCAATTAACTCAGTGCTATTTGTTCAGCTTAGCAAGTAATTGAACTTTATGTTAGGAAATGGAATAGAAATTAGCACAAATGCCTTTTCTTACAAAAAAAAAGGATCAAAATTGGTTATACTAATAAGCATGAAGAAGAAGGGCTACTTAGAATGGAGCCCAGGGACACTCTACCCAGCATCCCTGGGACATAGAGTTATAGAATTGCCCACCAAATTTGGCTTCCATCAATGAATCCTCAAGAGTGTTTCCCCTGGGTTTAGATTATGACTACTTTAGATGATGTGGGAATGGGCAGGTATTGGCAGAGATGCCACATACTTGCTTCATCATGTGCCTCATTTTTGTGCCTCTGGCCTGTTTCTGATGCTATTGTTGCATCTTCCAGTCTCTGCGGGCATTGTCCCTAAGGCTACCTGTTGAAAGTCTTTTGTCCAAGTTGATTATCTTATAGATTCATTCCTGACTTTTAAACCAAAACTCCAATGGATCCAATTGTTTTTGTACTCAGTAGGTCCCCATGCAATATTTATCACATATAAAATATGACATTTTTCTCAGTGCATAATTTGGTGGAAACCCTGTCTTCCTGTGAAGATCTATCAAATCTACTCTTCTGAAATTAAGAGGCAGGTCTTGATATTCTTGTCCTTTTACAATGACCCTTCCCTGCCTGAAGCTCCACACTCTTACATTTTCAGAATAAGAAGTTACCTTAGAAATTATATAGTCCAATGCCCTCATATTTAGGATTTGGAAACAGAGGCTTGCAAAGTTTGTGTGTGTGTGTGGTGTGTGTGTGTGTGTGTGTGCTCAGGGTGACGTAAGTAGTTAGTAGCTGAGCCACAACTAGTACCCAGGTATTCTGAAATCTCATCTTAGTGCCTAAAATGGTTCCCACATTTACAGACTGATGGGATCCTAAATATTATACAATTATAGAGTTGAGAAGCTCTTTGTATCATGACTGTCAAGAGATGTGAGAAGCAAGGAGAGAGGGCTCAGAGACTTCTATCCCTGAGGTTGTGATATAGAAGAAAGAGTGTGGCCTGAGATGCACATGCCATTTGAGTTAAAAGGTTTAGAGCTGAAAGATGCCTTAGAATTACCTGTGTTATCAAACCCTCTATTTTTTCCAGATGAAGAAGCCGAGGCCCTTTGGAGGTAAAGTGATGGGCCCAAAGTCACAAAGGTTGTAAGCAAAAGAACCAGAATTCAAACTCTTGTCTCTTGATTCTGAGTTCAATAATCTTCCCATTGTACCAAACTTCCTTTATTAACACATTGCTGCTCAAATTAGACCAGGGATCTTTGATGTTAAATTATTCATTGACAACATGATGCACTGTCAGAAAAGCAAGTATAAGAATCATTTGGTGTGTTATTTTTTTTTCCTTTTTATGAATGAAATGTGTGTGGCTGTTTTCCCCGAATTGGAATAAGGGTGCCAGATCTGGTGGCTTAGCAAATCTCTGACTTAGATAATTACTAAAGATGGGAGGGATTCCATATCCCTTCAGTGATGTCACTTTTTTCTGTGTCCTATGTCTTTTGAATTCTAATCTTTGAGGGAATCAGTCATTTCTTGAACTTTTTTCATGGAAGAGTTGTGTGGCTTCCTAGTTGATACAATTGCTCATCAAAACATGTTTTGCTTGACTAATTCCTATTTTTGACAGATTTTTAAGACTGGTATAGAGTAAGGGAATGCCATAGTCACAGTGAAGTTGCATTTCAATAAGATATTTGGCAAAATCCCTTAAAAGCAGCAGTTTATAGATAAAATAGAAGGATTTGAGCTGGATGAAAAGTTCATTTAGATGCATTCAGGACTAATAGAATGTGTAAAACCAATCAATAGTCGTTAGTGGTTCAATGTTTACTTGAAGAGTAGTTTCTAATATGGCACTCCAAGAAACACTCCTTACAATTATGCTATTATAATATAACATTAATATTGTCAATAGTAATATCAAAATATCATTATTAATCAATTATAATGTAACAGATATTACATTACTATTGCAATAATTTAGGGGGCAGCTAGGTGGTGCAGTGGATAGAGCATTGGCCCTGGATTCAGGAATACCTGAGTTCAAATCTGGCCTCAGACGCATAACACTTACTAGCTGTGTGGTCCTGGGCAAGTCACTTAACCCCATTGCCTAGCCAAAAAAAACCTATTGCAGTAATTTGGATGCAAGCATACTTGGCATGCTTTTTAGATCAGCAGAAGATACAAAGTTAGGAGAGATCATAAAGTTAACTCGGATAACTGAGTGTGGTTCCAAAAAGATCTCACCAGGCTAGAATCCCCATCTAAATGTAATGACATGAAACTGAATAGCAACAAATACCAAGTCCTATGATTAGAATAAAAAGTAATAAGATTGCCAGATAAAAAATGTGGAAGATGAATAAATAAATTTTCCTTTATTGTGGGAGAGGATAACTTGGGGGGGGTTTGTGGACTTGAAGATTGATATGAGTTATGATTGAGATGTTAGCCAAAATGGAATTGCTATCCTAGTCCACATAGATATGCAAAATAACCAAAAAGAGGTAAATTATATTCCCATTGTAGTCTTCAATGGTAAGACCACATTTATGATATTTTGTCCAATTCTGGGTTTCATGTTTTAGGAACTTTGACAAAATGGAGCACATCCACTGGGGTGTGACCATGATGATAAGGGACCTGGAGAACATACTACATGAGGATTGGTTGAAAGGACTGGGCATGCTTAGTCTGGAGAAAGAAGACTTAAGGGTGATATAATATCTGTCTTCAATTATCTGGAGAATTTAAAGGACTATCATGTGGAAGAGAGATAGCCTTCTGTATAAATTGGCCCAAGAGTAAAAAAAAAAGGATTGAAGGATAGAAGTTACCAAAAGATATATCCAAGAAATGTCAAGAAGATCAGAGGAAGTTTTCCAGTATGTTAGGTGGATACTATGTAGAATATTCATGGGACAATATTAACAAAAGTTACTCAGGACAACAACATATGGTTAGATTGTGATCTGCACTATTGGTCTGTGGAGGGAGGAAGTGGGGGGTTAAGCCTCATCAATGAATCTTAAAATTAGATCAACCTTTTAGCTGATTGAAATTTTTTTATAATCTCATCCAACATATTAGTCTTTTTTGTCAGCTAAAAATTTCATAGTCACATTATTTGTGCTTTCCTTTAAGTCAGACATAAAAGTATAGAGCAGAACAGATTCATCATAAAATTTCTGAGAATTTCCACCAGACCATACTCTCCAAGTATATGCCAATTCATTAATCACTATTCTTTGGGTCTTACTACTAAATTCACCTTACTCTGTATCTAGTCCACATCATTCTGCCTTGTACACAAGGTTGTGTGAGATTTTATCAATATATTACTAAAATTCATGTATAGTTCATCTGTAATTATTTTCTGATTCAGTTATAGTTATTTTCTGATTTAGCATTCTGACTACTTTGTGTAATGGAGGTTGATCAGGGAGATTCCTGATCTTTGGAATCTCTTGTTACAGCTCCTTGAGAGCACAGGCTATAGACCTTTGTCAGGAAGGGACAACTTCTCCCCAATTGATAAATGGTCAAAAGATATGAACAGGAAGTTTTCACATGAAGAAATTAAAGTTACCTAGAGTTATATGCAAAATTCTCTAAATCACTATTGATTAGAGAAATGCAAATCAAAACAACTCTGAGGTATAATATCACACCTATTAGATTGGCTAACATGACAAAACAGGAAAATGATAAATGTTGGAGAAGTGGGAAAATTGGAACACTAATCCATTGCTGGTGGAGTTGTGAACTGATCCAACCATTTTGGAGAGCAATTTGGAACTATACCCAAAGGGCTATAAAAATGTGCAGTTTTATTTTTGACCCAGCAATATCACTTCTTGGACTATATCTCAAAGAGATCATAAAAATGGGAAAAGGACCCACGTGTACAAAAATATTTATAGCAGCTCTGGCTGTGGTGGCCAAGAATTGGAAATTGAGGGGATGCCTATCAATTGGGAAATGGCTGAACAAGTTGTGGTATATGACTACAATGGAATACTATTGTGCTGTAAGAAATGATGAACAAGTGGACTTCAGAAAAACCTGGAAGGACTTGTATGGACTGATATGGAATGAAGTGAGCAGAACCAGTAGAACATTATGCACAGTAACAGCCATGTCGTGTGATGACTAACTTTGATAGACTTAGCTCTTCTCAGCAATACAAGGATCTAAGACATCGCCAAAAGTCTCATGATAGAAAATGTTATCCACATCCAGAGAACTATAGAGTTGGAATGTAGATTGAAGCATACTATTTGATATTTTTTTCTTCTGTTTTGTTTAGATTCTTTTTTCTTGTGGTTCCTCCTATTGGTTCTAATTCTTCTTTACAACATGACTAATGTGAAAATGAAATAAACAAAAAACCAAACAAATTAAAAGGACAACTTCCATCAAGAGCATGAGCTCTGGCATAGTACTAAAAACATAAATTTTTAAAAAATGAAATAATTCCACAACACATGATAAGGCACTATGATTAGGCATGTTAGGGTGGTGGTTTTAGTTGTGTTGAAGATGATTAACACATGAGAATTATGTGGGATGAACTTTTGTGGAAGACTGTCCCTTTGTGTAGTCAATTATAGGAAGAGTTGTGGAAACATCCTCTTTCATTGCTTTGCTTTTGGGGAATATTCACAATCCTTTCTTTCCCTTGGACTTTCGGATAGTGGGAATGGAATTTCTCTTTCCTCTCTTTATACATCTCCTTCCCTTTCCTCCATTGGCACGTGTCAGTGAAACCATGCGTTCACATAGGCTATTTTGAATCTATGACTTCTTCCACTTTCTCTTTCCTTCTCTGAGCACCAATCATTGAGAATAGGATGCTTTGGGGGGCGGAGCCAAGATGGTGGAGTGAAAGCAGCAACTTGCTTGAGCTGTCCCCCAAACCCCTCCAAATACCTATAAAAATGGCTCTAAACAAATTCTAAGGCAGCTTAACCCACAAAAAGACAGAGTTAAACAAATTTCCAGCCCAAGACAACATGGATGATAGATCAGAAAGTTATACCTCTCTGGGTTGGTAGCAGAGTGAAGTGCAGCGTGGGCCCTCAGGCTGCAGCACACCTGGAGCAGGCCTTGGAAGACTGAATCATGGGCAGCTGTGGCAGTTTCCAGATTCCTCGATCCATGAATGCCAAAGACAACTTAGAAGGTCAATAGGAAAAGTCTGTTTCTGTCAGTGGTCAGAGAGGAAGGTGGGGTTTCAGCTCCATTCCCCAAAAGTGTGGCCCTGGCATGGGCAGCTGCTTCCTGAGCTTCCAGCTCACAGACTGAGGGGGAATCAAGTGGCTGATCAGAGGGGGATTGCAGGGATCTCTCTGCTGGTGGTGAGGCAGGAATCTCTTGCTTTGCCCATGCTTGGATCTGGGTCACAGCTCTGGATAGGGGTCATGGGGTAAGGAGGAGCACTGGCACAGTAGGGCTTGTAGTGGCTGTGGACAAGAAAACTTCCTCACAGTTCCAGGGCAGAAAGGGGTACTTGTGGTCACTAAAAGACCACAGCACAGGCCAGGAAAGGAGTAAACACCTCACCCCTCATCATACCAACTCGCAAGAACTGAAAATCCCTACAAGTATTTCTGAAAACAGCTATATAACCCCCCTGAAGCTTGGGACAGTACACTCTCCACATTGGAAGCAGACTTTTACCTTAACAAAGAGTTTAAAACTCAAGTAATTGGCCAGGATTATGAGCAAGCAATACAAAAAGAGTCAGACTATATTATCTTACTTTGGTGACAAAGAAGATCAAAACATACAACCAGGAGAAGACAACAAAGTCAAATCTCCCACATCCAAAGCCTCCAAGAAAAATATAAATCTGTCCCAGGCCTTGGAAGAGCTCAAAAGGGATTTTGAGAAGCAAGTAAGAGAAGTAGAGGAAAAACTGGGAAGAGAAATGAGAGTGACACAAGAAAATCATGAAAAACAAGTCAACAGCTTGCTAAAGGAGACCCAAAAAATACCGGAGAAAATAACACCTTAAAAAATAGCCTAACCTAAATGACAAAAGAGGTCCAAAAAGCCAATGAGGAGAAAAATGCCCTAAAAAGAAAAATTGGCCAAATGGAAGAGGAAGTCCAAAAGCTTACTAAAGAAAATACTTCCTTAAAAATTAGAATGGAGCAATTAGAAGCTAGTGACTTTATGAGAAGAGACTGTAAAGCAAATCCAAAAGAATGAAAAATTAGAAAACAATGTGAAATATCTCAGAGATAATTTAAAAATTATTGGAGTATCTGAAAGCCATGATCAAAAAAAGAGCTTAGACATCATCTTTCAAGCAATTATCAAGGAAAACTGCCCTGATACATTAGAACCAGAGGGCAAAATAGAAATTGAAAGAATCCACAGATCTCCTCCTGAAAGAGATCCCCAAAGGAAAGCTCCTAAGAATATTATACCCAAATTCCAGAGTTCCCAGGTCAAGGAGAAAATATTACAAGCTGCCAGAAGTAAACAATTCAAGTATCGTGGAAACACAATCAGGATAACACAAGATTTAGCAGCTTCTATATTAGAAGACTGCATGGCATGGAATACAATATTTTGGAGGGCAAAGGTGATAGGATTACAATTCAGAATCACCTACCCAGCAAAACTGAGTATAATCCTTCAGGGGAAAAAAATGGTCATGCAGTGAAATAGAGGACTTTCAAGCATTCTTGATGAAAAGACCAGAGCCAAATAGAAAATTTGACTTTCAAATGCAAGACTCAAGTGGAACAAGAAGAGGTAAACAGGAAAGAGAAATCATAAGAGACTTCTTAAGGTTGAACTATTTACATTCCTGCATGGAGAGATGATATTTATGACTGATGAGAACTTTGTCTTAGGGTAGTTGGAGGGAAAAAATTGTATGTATGTATGTATAGATAGATAGAGAGATAGAGAGAGAGATAGATAGATAGATAGATAGATAGATAGATAGAGGGCACAGGGTGAGTTGAAAATTAAGAGGTCATATCTGGAGAATGAAATTAATGGATGAGAGAGGATTATATTTGAAGAAGAAGAAAGGGAGAGGTAGAATGAGGTAAATTATCTCACAAAAAAAAACAGAAAAGAAAATGCTCTTACAGTAGAGGGAAAATGGGAAAGGTTGGAGGGAATGAGTGAATCTTATTCTCATAGGATTTGGCTAAAGGAGCAAATAACATACACATTCAATTGGGTAAGGAAATCTGTCTTACCCTATGGGAAAATACACAGAGAAGGGGACAAGAGAACAGGCAGATGATAGAGAGGAGGGCAGATTGGGAAAAGGGGCAATCAGAAGCAAATACTTATGAAGAAGGACAGGGTCAAAAGAAAGAATAGAATAAATGGGAGGGCAGGATAGGATTAAGGGAAATAGTTTTTCACAACATGTCTACTATGGGTGTGTTTTGCATAACTGCACATGTATAACCTATATTGAGTTGTTGCCTTTTTCAATGAGGGTGGGTGGGGAGGGAGGAAGTGAAAAAATTTGGAGCCCAAAGGTTTAAAAACATATGTTGAAAAAAAATGTTTTCACACACTACTGGGAAATAAAAAACTAGAGGAAATGGGGTACGGAAGTCTGTCCTGCCCTACAGGAAAATAGAAGGGGAAGGGAATAAGAGAAGGGGGGAGCGATAGAAGAGAGGGCAGACTAGGGGAACAGATATTCAGAATGCATGCTATCTTGGGGTGGGGGAGGGGTGATATTGGGTGAAAATTTGGAGCTTAAAATCTTATGGAAGTATTAAAAACTGAAAATAAATAAATTTATTTAACAAAAAAAGAAAAAGAAATTGAACAGGCCACAAATGAGCTAGGAAAAAAGCATCAGGACCAGATGGATTTGCAAATGAATTCTGCCAAACATTTAAAAATCAACTAATTCCAATATTTAATAATTTTTTTTGTTTTTGTTTTTATTCTTTTTTTTTTTAAATTTTCTTAATTTATTTTGATTTATCAACAATCACTTTCCATATGCTTTGAGTTGAAAATTCTCCCCTTCCTCCCCCCCCTCCCCAAAGGCGCACAATCTGATATAGGCTTTACATTTACATTCCTATTAAACATATTTTCACATTAGTGAAGTTGTAACCAAAATTAAAAAAAATAGGAGGAACCATCAGAAAGATGAAACAAAACTCAACAGAAGGTAAAAATAAGTGACAGCGATTTGACTTCCATTGTTCTTTCTTTGGATGTCGACAGCATTTTCCATCCCGAGGCCTCTGGAGATATCTTAGATCCTTGTAATGCTGAGAAGGGTTCAGTTTAACATTAGTCATGCATAATGTGGCTGTTATTGTGTACAAAGTCCTCTTGGTTCTGCTCACTTCACTCAGCATCAGACCATATAAGTCTTTCCAGGTTTTTCTGAAGTCAGCCTGTTCATCATTTCTTATAGCACAATAGTATTCCATTACATTCATATACCACAACTTGCTCAGCCATTCCCCAATTGATGGGCATCCTCTCAATTTCCAATTCTTTGCCACCACAAAAAGAGCTGCTATGAATATTTTTGTACATGTGGGTCCTTTTCCCATTTGTTTGATCTCTTTGGGATATAGCCCTAGAAGTGCTATTGCTGGATCAAAGGGTATGCACATTTTTGTAGCCCTTTGGGCATAGTTCCAAATTGTTCTCCAAAATGGTTGGATCATTTCACAACTCCACCAACAATGTATTAGTGTTCCAATTTTCCCACATCTTCTCCAACATTTATCATTTTCCTGTTTTGTCATGTTGGCCAATCTGATAGGTGTGATGTGGTACCTCAGAGTTGTTTTGATTTGCATTTCTCTAATCAATAATGATTTAGAGCATTTTTTCATATGACTATAGATGGCTTTAATTTCTTCATCTGAGAACTGTCTGTTCATATCCTTTGACCATTTATCAATTGGGGAATGGCTTGTGTTCTTATAAATTTGTCTTAATTCTCTAATATTTTAGAAATGAGGCCTTTATCAGAGAGACTGGTTGTAAAAATTCTTTCCCAATTTTCTACCTTCCTTCTAATCTTAGTTGCATTGGCTTTGTTTGTGCAAAAACTTTTCAATTTAATGTAATCAAAATTATCCATTTTGCTTTTCATAATGTTCTCTATCTCCTGTTTGGTCATGAATTCTTCTGTTCTCCATAGATCTGATAGGTAAACTATTCCTTGTTCTCCCAGTTTACTTATGGTATCAGCCTTTATATCTAAGTCATGAACCCATTTTGACTTTATTTTGGTATATGGTGTGAGATTTGGGTCTATGCCTAGTTTCTGCCATACTCTTTTCCAGTTTTCCCAGCATTTTTTTCAAAGAGTGGGTTCTTATCCCAGAAGCTGGGGTCTTTGGGTTTATCAAATAATAGATTACTATAGTCATTGACTACTGTGTCTTGCATATTTAACCTATTCCACTGATCCACCTCCCTATTTCTTAGCCAGTACCAAGCAGTTTTGATGATTGCTGCTTTATAATACAATTTAAGATCTGGAATTGCTAGGCCACCTTCCCCTGCATTTCTTTTCATTAGTTCCTTTGATATTCTGGACCTTTTGTTTTTCCAAATGAATCTTGTTATTATTTTTTCTAACTCTATAAAATAATTTTTGGTAGTTTGATTGGTATGGCACTGAATAAGTAAATTAGCTTAGGTAGGATTGTCATTTTTATTATATTAGCTCGGCCTACCCATGAGCAACTGATGTTTTTCCAATTATTTAGATCTGATTTTATTTGTGTGAAAAGTGTTTTGTAATTGTGTTCATAGAGTTCCTGGGTTTGTTTGGGAGGTAGACTCCTAAATATTTTATAATGTCTACAGTAAGTTTAAATGGGATTTCTCTTTCTATCTCTTGCTGTTGGGCTTTGTTGGTAATATATAGAAATGCTGATGATTTATGTGGGTTTATTTTATAGCCTGCAACTTTGCTAAAGTTGTTTATTATTTCAAGTAGTTTTTTACTTGATTCTCTAGGATTCTCTAAGTATATCATCATGTCATCTGCAAAGAGTGATAGCTTTGTTTCTTCTTTGCCTATTCTAATGCCTTCAATTTCTTTTTCTTCTCTTATTGCTAAAGCTAAGGTTTCCAGTACAATATTGAATAACAGTGGTGATAATGGACATCCTTGTTTCACCCCGATCTTATTGGAAATGCTTCTAGCCTGTCCCCATTACATATAATGCTTGCTGAAGGTTTTAGATATATGCTATTTATTATTTTAAGGAAGACTCCATTTATACCTATGCTTTCTAGTGTTTTTAATAGGAATGGGTGTTGTATTTTATCAAAAGCTTTTTCTGCATCTATTGAGATGATCATGTGGTTTCTGTTGGTTTTGTGTTGATATGCTCAATGATGCTGATAGTTTTCCTAATATTGAACCAACCCTGCATTCCTGGTATAAATCCTACCTGGTCATAGTGTATTATTCTTGTGATAAGTTGCTGCAATCTACTTGCTAGTATTTTGTTTAAAATTTTTGCATCTATATTCATTAGAGAAATTGGTCTATAATTTTCTTTCTCTTTTGACTCTTCCTGGTTTAGGTATCAACACCATATTTGTATCATAAAAAGACTCCTTCTTCACCTATTTTCCCAAATAGTCTATATAGTATTGGAATTAATTGTTCTTTAAATGTTTGATAGAATTCGCATGTAAATCCATCTGGCCCTGGGATTTTTTCCTAGGGAGTTCATCAATGGCTTGTTCAATTTCTTTTTCTGAGATGGGGTTATTTAAGTATTTTACTTCCTCTTCGGTTAATCTGGGCAATTTATTTTTTGTAAATATGTATCCATTTCACTAAGATTGTCAAATTTGTTGGCATATAGTTGGGCAAAATAATTCCTAATTATTGTTTTAATTTCCTCTTCCTTGGTGGTAGCTTCCCTTTTCATTCTTGATACTAGTAATTTGGTTTTCTTCTTTCTTTTTTTAATTAAATTAACCAAAGGTTTATCTATTTTATTGTTTTTTTCATAAAACCAGCTCTTAGTTTTATTTATTAGTTCAATAGTTTTCTTAATTTCAATTTTATTAATTTTTTCTTTGGTTTTCAATATTTCTAATTTGGTGTTTAGTTGAGGATTTTTAATTTGTTCTTTTTCTAGTTTTTTTAGTTGTATGCCCAATTCATTAATCTCCTCTTTTTCTATTTTATTTATGTAAGCATTTAGAGATATAAAACTTCCCCTAAGAACTGCTTTCGCTGCATCCCAAGGTTTTGGTATGTTGTCTCATTATTGTCATTCTCTTGAATGAAATTATTGATTGTTTCTGTGATTTGTTGTTTGACCCAATCACTTTTTAGGATTAGATTAGTTATTTTCCAATTATTTTTTAGTCTATCTTTCCATGGCCCTTTATTACATATAATTTTTATTGCATCATGATCTGAAAAGGATGCATTTAATATTTCTGCCTTTCTGCATTGGATTGTGAGGTTTTTATGCCCTAGTACATGGTCAATTTTTGTGTATGTGCCGTGTACTGCGAGAAAAAAGTATATTCCTTTCTATCCCCATTCAGTTTTCTCCAGAGGTCTATCATACCTAACTTTTCTAATGTTCTATTCACCTCCTTAACTTCTTTCTTGTTTATTTTGTGGTTAGACTTATCTAGTCAGAGAGGGGAGGTTCAGGTCCCCCACTAGTTTTGCTGTCTATTTCTTCCTGTAACTCCCTGAACTTCTCCTAAGAATTTGGATGCTATACCATTTGGTGCATATATGTTTAGTAATGATATTACTTCATTGTCTATGGTGCCTTTTAGCAGGATGTAGTTTCCTTCCTTATCTCTTTTGATTAGATCTATTTTTGCTTTTGCTTTGTCTGAGATCAGGATTGCTACCCCTGCTTTTTTCACTTCAGCTGAACATAATATATTCTGCTCCAGCCTTTTACCTTTACCCTGTATGTGTCACTCTTTTTCAAATGTGTTTCCTGTAAACAACATATTGTAGGATTATGGTTTTTAATCCATTCTGCAATCCATTTCCTTTTTATGGGAGAGTTCATCCCATTCACATTCACAGTTATGATTACTATCTGTGTCTTTTTCTCCATCCTTTTCCCCCATTTATGCTTTTCTTTCTCCTTTTTCCTTTCCCCCCTTCACTAGTGTTTTGCTTTTGACCACCACCTCCTTCAGTCCCTCCCCCTTTTATTATCCCTTTCCCTTTTCTTCCCCTTTACTCTTACTGCTTTTCCCTCCCTTCTTTCCCCCTCCCTTTTCTTTCCCCTTTTCCCTCCTACTGCCTATAGGGCAAGTTAGATTTCTATACCTAACTGATTATTATGCCCTTCTTGAGCCAAATCTGATGAGAGTAAGGTTCAAACAATGCTCCCCCTCCCTTCTTTCCCTCTGCTGTAATAGGATTTGTCTTTCCCTGTAATGCAATTTACCCTTGTCTGCCTCCTCCTTTCTCAGTACATTTTCTAAGATCAGATTGATCCACTTATTTGGATCCATTTAACCCACTTGATTAGATTTTTTTTTATCATTACATCAAAGTCAACTAATATCCACCCTCTTTATGTATACTCCTTTAACATGGTGTAATAACAATACAGTTCTCCAGAGCTGCAAGTGTTATATTCCCTTGTAGGAATGTAAACAGCCCACCCTTATTAACAACATAATGTATCTTTCTGTCCCATTTACCTTTTTATGTCTTTCTTGAGTCCTTTACTTGAAGCTTGACACTTACTAGCTGTGTGACCCTGGGCAAATCACTCACCCGTGATTACCTCACCAAAGAAAAAGCAAAAATGAAACAATATAAAAATGGAGTGCTTTCTTCCTATGGGAGAGCTGTTGAGCTCTGGTCTTTTTATCAGGAAGTCCTCTATTTCATTGAATATCCATCTACTCCCTTGAAAAATTATGCTCATGTTTGCTGGGTAGTTGATCCTTGGCTGCAATCCAAGCTCTTTTGCCTTAGAGAATATCATGTTCCATGCCTTGAGGTCTTTTAATGCAGAAGCTTCAATGTCCTGTGTAATCCTTACTGTGGTTCCATGATATTTAAATTGTTTCTTTCTGGTTCCTTGCAGCACCTTCTCTTTCATCTGGTAATTTTGGAATTTTGCTATTATATTCCTTCGCATTGTCAATTTGGGATCTCTTTCAGGTGGTGAGTGGTGTATTCTTTCTATGGTTATTTAACCTTCTGGTTCTAGCACTTCCAGGAAGTTTTCTTTTATGATTTCCTAAAAGATGCTGCCCACACTCTTTTTCTCATCATGATTTTCAGGTAGTACAATAATTTTTGAATTGTCTAACCTGAATCGATTTTCCAGGTCAGTTGTTTTACTGATGAGGTATTTTAGGTTTTCATCTATTTTTTCATTTTTTGCTTCTGTTTAACTGATTTTTGATCTCTCATAGAGACATTAGTTTCCATTTGTCCAATTCTAGTTTTTAACAGATTGTTTTCTTCTGTTAGTTTTTGTACTTCTTTCTTCAATTGGCCAATTGTGCTTTTTGTGGAACTTGTTTTCTTCAGTATACTCTTCTGTTAATTTTTGTACTTCCTTCTTCAATTGACTAATTGTGTTTTTTAGGGACTTGTTTTCTTCAGTGTACTTTTTTTTCCAATTGGCCAGTTTTTAAGGGACTCTTCTACCTGTCTCATTTGACTATTAAAATCCTTCTGGAGCTCTTCCAAGAAGACTTTTGGGGCTTCAGACCAGTTCATATTCCCTTTTGATGTTACAGATGTGGGTTTGTTGACAATGTTTTCCTCTTCAGAATTTCTGTCTTGAACTTCACTCTTCTCATAATATGAATTTATGGTATGTTTCTTTTTACTCATGGTGTTTCTTTATTCCCTGGCCTTTAAAGAGATTGAGCTCTCCTGCTGGGAAACAGAGGGCACTGACCCAAGCTTCTTGTGTTGGGAGCCTAGCTCTTGGTCACTGGCTTTGTGTGCTGGGGCTTCTTATGCTGGGAATTGGAGGCTGTATGTTTCTGGCAGCTTACCTCGTGTTGGGCTGCAATCAGCAAGGCTGGAACTTTCAGGAAATTCTAGGTTGCCTGTTTTTCCTTTCCTTTAGCTTTCTTCAGCTCTTTTTAGACACGTTCAGCAGTGTGTTTATCTGCCTGGGGCCCCCCCTTCAGTGCTGCCTCCCTTGTTTCTGCTAATGCACTGGGAGATTCCTTTGAGGTAGAGTGCCGAGGCACCTGGTGGTTTTCTCAGCTGGACTCCACCGGTTTCCCCACCCTTACAGAGTCACTTGGAGGTCCAGGTGTTGGTATTTACCTGCTCTACAACCTGGGCTTCAGGATTTCTTCCTGGTTATCAATTGGAGGCTGCAAGGTTCCAACAGCTCACATGGTGTTGGGCTGGAACCAGCAAGGCCAAGGCTTTAGGAAGCCTTTAGGTTGCCTTCTTCACCTCCTTTCAGACGAATGCTGCAGGGTACTTATCTGCCTGAGGCCCCTTGTACTTCTGCCTCCCTTATTTTTGCTGAGGCACTGGGAGAGCCACTTGCTGGGCTGCTGCACTGCTACTCCCCATCTTTCTTCTAGTTCTGCTGTTCCAGGTTTTTTCTGTGGTGATATTTTTCTGCGTTTTCAGAGTTTGATAGGGGAGAGTGAGAGGAACTACCTTTTTACTCCACCATCTTGGCTCCTGGAAGCGGAAGTCCCAGTTCAATCTTAATAAGTCTGTTATGATTTCTCTTTCCTGTTTACCTCTTCATGCTTCTCTTGAGTCTTGTATTTGAGAGTAAAATTTTCTTTTC
The DNA here is from genome assembly GCF_003287225.1 of Phascolarctos cinereus. Taxonomy (NCBI): domain Eukaryota; kingdom Metazoa; phylum Chordata; class Mammalia; order Diprotodontia; family Phascolarctidae; genus Phascolarctos; species Phascolarctos cinereus. The sequence goes on along the minus strand of NW_027555514.1, from coordinate 218,789,736 downwards.
AGCTCTGGTGTTTTCATGAAGAATGCTTGAAAATCCTCTATTTCAGCAAATGTCCATTTTTACCTCTGAAGGATTATACTCAGTTTTGCTGGGTAGGTGATTCTTGGTTGTAATCCTATCTCCTTTGCCCTCTGGAATATCTTATTTCATGCCCTGTGGTCCCTTAATGTAGAAGATGCTAAATCATGTGTTATCCCTGACTGTGTTTCCACAATACTGAAATTGTTTCTTTCTGGCCGCTTGCAATATTTTCTCCTTGACCTGGAAACCCTGAAATTTGGCTACAAATTTCTTATGAATTTTCCTTTGGGGATCTCCTTCAGGAAGTAATTGGTGGATTCTTTCCATTTCTATTTGACCCCCTAGTTCTAGAATATTAGGGCAGTTTTCCTTGATAATTTCTTGAAAAATGATGTCTAGGCTCTTTTTTTTGTTGTTGTTTAATCATGGCTTTCAGATAATCCAGTAATTTTTAAGCTATCCCTGCTGGATCTGTTTTCTAGGTCAGTTGTTTTTCCAATGGAATATTTCACATTGTCTTCTATTTTTTTCCATCCTTTCGGTTTAGTTTTACAATGTCTTGATTTCTCATAAAGTCACTAGCTACCATTTGTTCCATTATAATTTTTAAGGAAGTATTTTCTTCAGTGGACTTTTGGACTTCCTTTTCCATTTGACCAATTCAGCTTTCAAAGGCACTCTCCTCGTTGGCTTTTTGGTTCTGTTTTGCCATTTGGGTTAGGCTATTTTTTAAGATGTTGTTTTCTTCAGTATTTTTTTGGGTCTCCTTTAACAAGTTGTTGACTAGTTTTTCACGATTTTTTTTGCATCATCTCATTTCTCTTCCCAGTTTTTCCTCTATTTCTCTTACTTGCTTCTCAAAATCCCTTTTGAGCTCTTCCAAGGCCTGGGACTGATTCAGTTTTTTTTTTTTTGGGAGGCTTTGGGTGTAGGAGCTTTGACTTTGTTGTCTTCTTCTGGTTGTATATTTTGATCTTCTTTTTCACCAAAGTAAGATAGTCTGACTTTTTGCAGTGCTTGCTCATGATCCCAGACAATTACTTGAGTTTTAAACTCTTTGTTAAGGTAAAAGTCTGCTTCCAATGTGGAGAATGTACTGTCCCAAGTTTCAGGGGTTTGTACAGATATTTTCAGAGATACTTGTAGGGACCTGTAAATTTTCAGTTCTTCCAAGGTGATATGATAAGAGGCAAGGTGTTTATTCCTTTCCTGGCCTGTGACCACAAGTACTCCTTTCTGTCCTGTAACTGTGAGGAGGGGTTCCTATCCACAGCCACTACAAGCTCCACCAGGCCAGCACTCCTCCTCACCCCAGCACCGCTGACCAGAACTGCGACCCAGATCCAAACATGGGCAAAGCAAGAGATTCCTGCCTCACCACCAGCAGAGAGATCCCTGCCATCCCCCTCTGATCAGCCACTTGATTCCCCTTCAGTCTGTGAGCTGGAAGCTCAGGAAGCAGCTGCCCACCCCAGGGCCACGCTCTTGGGGAATGGAGCTGAGACCCCACCTTGCTCTCTCAGCACCACAGAAACAGATTTTTCCCATTGACCTTCTAAGTTTTCTTTGGCATTCATGGATTGAGGAGTCTGGAAACCTCCACAGCTGCCCGCGATTCAGTCCTCTAAGGCGTGCTCCAGGTTTGCTGTGGCCTGTGCTGTGCTCTGTTCCCAGCCTGGGGTGAAACAGCTTTCTGATCAATCATCCATGTTGTCTTGGGCTGGAAATTTGTTTCACTCTTTCTGTTTGTGGGTTCTGGTGCTTCAGAATTTGTTTAGAGTCATTTTTTTATGAGTATTTGGAGGGTTTGGAGGAGAGGTCAAGCAAGTCACTGCTTTCACTCCACCATTTTGGCTCCGCCCCTCCAAAACTCACTTTTAAATTCAAGGTTTTACCAAAACCACTTCAGAAATCCAGGTAAGCCTAGGAGATTTGGATAGCTTCACTAAACAGTTAAATATTCACCCAAAAATGTTTTTGGAAATATTTTGCTCACAGAGGTTCTCAAAGTCTCATCATCATTGAGGAAATTAAGAACAATCAAAAGTACATTGCTATACTTAGAAGCAAAGTTTTTCCATAATCACAGAACTTCCCAAATGGACATGGAGCATGGCAATATTACCACCCTGCACCACAGAGTGGATACTATGGTAGATTCTGACAGATATAGACCATTCTCAGGAGAAAACCAGAGCTAGCAATATACCTTTTGTTATATTCATGGTGAAGATCGCCACATGCAGACCACATGCACACACATGTAGAAGGCATTGTTGTTTCTGAGAAGATGAGATGGATTCAATAATTTTGCCCTTGTTTTCTATACAGATGAAAATCTGAGTGTAATTCCAAGCATGGAACTCAGCTACATTACATCATCCACAATACTCAGTGCTGTATAATTCTTTTTACAATACTCTACACACTACTCAGGGAGGGTTATAAACTAGTTTCAAAAGCTGTCCCCAGTGTATATTTTTTTCAGGTATTTCTGAATGTCAAAAAAGCCTAGTAATCCATAAAATATATTCTTAGTGGATTCTCCTTGTCTTGTCACCATATAGACTACACTATAGTTCCTAAGGTATAGTAAATAGTGCAGTGTTTAGTGTGTTGGGCCTGAAGTCAAGAAGACTCATCTTCCTGAATTCAAATCTAGCCTTGGAAACTTACTAGCTGTGAGACCCTAGGCAAGTCCCTGTTTTAAAGCATTTTTCAAACCTTGAAGTGCTATATAAGTTCTAGCTATCATCATCATCATCATCACTGCTATTACTACCACCACCACCACCACCACCTATACTACTGCTTGTTAGTACTTTGCTTTCAAAGAGGAACAATGACATTACTGACTTGTGCATGAATTGCATTTAAATGAGGCGAAGTCCCACAAAATCATCAGCCTCACTCTTTCTTCCAGAGTTAAAATGCATTGGATGGCCCAGGATGCAGTGGGTGACTTTGGCATCTTTGATGTCTGACCAAATTCTAAGCCCTCCCTAACACCTGCTTCAGCCACCTTCATGGCCATTGGAACAAATGTTCTAATCCCCACCCATTCCACCAGAAGAAGTCTTCACATGCTTAGGGTAGACATCTCCCTAACTCACCAACAGTTAGCTTCAACCTGTTTTAGCCCGTCTGTCAAGACAGTTTTACTGGGATGTGGTTGCTGTACATGATATAACTTCTTGGAACCATAGGTGAGAATTAGGTGACAGGAGAAAAGCAAAAGTGAATGAGTGGCCCTGAAAAAGACTCAGTAAGCCCTCACATCAGAGGTGCTACTCCTCCTGAACACCCCATACACTTCTACTCCTCCTCTTCATCCTTCTCCTCTTTTTACTACTGTTACTACTACTGTTCTTACTTTAAGACTTGGATAACATCTAAGATTAGCAGGAATGGTAGCATCTTTTTCTCTACATAGCAGGTTTACTTTACAAAGAACCATAGTCTCTTGTGAATATCTACACTTACAGTGTTAATATTTTCCAAGTATCAAAGTCATATTTTTATTAAATCATATTAAATCATAATGCACATATTAACTAATAACCAGGGAACAATTCACTAATGACTAAACAATTTGGCCAAGTCCAACAATACGAGTTAGCAGTAATATTAGTAACAACAAATCATCATAAAATGTATAAATAAGCATCTGTAAAATGTTGACATTCCATTTTTATAACAACAGGCAATATGTTGTGACTGTAGAGTCCCTATGTGGAAAAAGCCAGAAAATACAGTAATAAGTGAAAAGCCATGAAAACTTAAACTCTGTGAAAAGTGGAAGCCTGGATATGGTGACCTGTTTATAATCATAACTTAGATAATGAGTTATATTGAGTCAAAACTTAAGATACTCTGATCTATGAAAGCCATAACAAGAATATCTGACCTATACTTGACTGGGGAATGATCCATACACAAACGTATGTCTGAACATTACATTGGCTTAATTCCCAAGCTCATTACTAAGCAGAAAACCAAAACTATCCACCAATCAGTAGCAATGCACTCTATAGCTCCTTCTGCCTTTGTCTGTTTTCTATAATTACCATGGGGATTTTAAGAGTTACTTAATGGGGATCCACTGATTGGTCTGGCCACTGCCCTAGAGCAAGAATGATTAATATCTTGGCAGAGACCCATCATACTGGCCCTACTGGAAGATGCCTTTTTATTCCTTATTGTGATTTAATTCATTAAAATTTCCTGGAACAAAGTGGGCACTTAAATATTTGTTGACTGATCTCTTAGCTGACCAATTCCTGAGACAAATTGCTAGTGGGGAGAAAAATATGTTAAGTAAGATTAAACAGAAAGGGGTGTGGGAAAAAAAGTGGACCAGTCACAAGCTCAAGTGGAGATTCTGAGAAGCCAGAGTGAGATAATAGAAATATTGAAATTCTAACATGGAGAAAGGAGGGAAATAGAATGATTCCTTTTGTAAGGATGATAAGAAGGTCCTAAAGATGACCTGCATTCCATTCTTACTATACATGCCAGGTCTATGCCCATTTTGGCCCATACTTTCCTGCATGCTCTTGAAGAAGTTTCATGGAAGAAAAGTATGAAAGTATAAAACAAGAAAGGATGAAAGTGGTAACACTTTTAAGATAAGGAAGAAGGTTATAGAACAGAAAATTCTACTAAGCAGAAATATGGTAATTAGAAGGGAGGTAAAAAAATAAGGGGCAAGAGGCAGAGTGTTAGCAATTGCTTATAGATGTATGACAGATTGCAGCTCTACAGGCAGCAAAAGGAGCATCTAGCTATCTGGATGGTAGTGGTGAGTGATTGCCTCTTCCTCTTCCTTCTCCCATCCCCAACTTCTCTATTGGTAAGATAGATTTGGTAAGTCAAGCAAATGTCCTGAATGTGCCTTTGTTTTTATAATCTAGAAAGATAAGTCAGTCAGCTCCTAAACACCATGCTTAAGACCCTGTGTTAAATACTACTATACAAAAGAAACAAAAGAGGAAAACTTTCTTTGCCCTCAAGTAACTCTTTTTTCTTTCTTTCTTTCTTTCTTTCTTTCTTTCTTTCTTTCTTTCTTTCTTTCTTTCTTTCTTTCTTTCTTTCTTTTTTTGGCTAGGCAAGGGGATTAAGTGACTTGCTGAGGGTCACACAGCTAGTAAGTGTTATGTGTTTGAGGCTGGTTTTGAACTCAGGTCCTCCTGAGTGCCACCTAGCTGCCCTACTAACTCTTTTTCTAATGGAGGAGATGACAAGCAAATAAATATGTAAAAAGATGATAAATAGGAAACAATTAGAAAAGGAAAGACACGAGAATGAAGAGGATTTGGGACCAGCTTTCTATAGAAGATAATATTTTAGTTGGGACTAAAAGGAAGCCAGTGAAGTCGGTAGGCAGAGATGAGGATGAAGAGCCTTCTAGGTATTACAGCCAGAGAAAATACCTGGAGCTGAGAGATGGAATGTGTTGTTCAACGAACAATGAAGAGGTCAGTGCCACTAGATCAAAGAGTCCATGGCAAGAGTAAGGTATAAAAAGATTGCCAAGGTAGGAGGAGCTAAGATATGAAGTATGTGATGTAAGAGTACTTCTTTATTTGGAACTCTGAACCTGTTTTGGGTAGCATGCTTGCTGACAGAACATGTGAATAGACAGGGGGCTAGAACTATGAACCCTATGAGTCTAAATGTTTTTGGATTATTGATCCAGAGCTAGATGGTCATCTAGTCTAACCTGATAGCTTTGCAGATAAGGAAACAAACCCAGATCATGAATTCAGAGCCAATGCTCATTCTACTCTATTGGGCTGCCACTAGCAGGAGTGAGCTGGAAAGAATGTGGTGGAAATGCTGCTTAGTTGGTGGGAATGTCTTTGTGTATGGATCTCTGAAGTGTATTTAAGCTCCTTTGAGAATCCCTAAAAGGTTTTGGAATATGGAGAGTGAGATCACTGGGGCTTGTGGCAATCAGCCACCTCCAGTAAAACTTTAGTACAAAGATTATTTGTGTGCTTGTTCCCAGCACAGAACAATTGCAGCATTCTGTGGGCTATCATGGAGTTAGGTCAATTCCATAGACATTTGTTGAGTACTTACTGCATACCAGGCACTATACGAGGAGGTGGGGCATGCATAGACAAAAATGAAACAGGTACTGCGCTCAAGGACCTCATACTCTACTGACAGAAGTTTAGGGGAGAAGGAATATGAGGCTGGGAATGGAATGTTGTAGATGAGGAACAAATGTTAAGTCAGCTTGATTAGAATAGAGAATGCATGAAGGGAATAACAGGAAAGAAGATTGCAAAGGTACATTAAGTAGAAATCAGATTGTGAAGTGTTTTCAATGTATTCCCCTATAGCTTCTAGAAAGCCATTGAAGAGCTCTGAGTGGGGGCTGGTATGGTAAGATCTATGATTGAGGAATGTCAGTTTGTCAGCTTTACGATGGATGGATCTGAAAGGGAAGGTATTAGCAGCAGGCAAACCAATTATATGTCTCTTGTAATAGTTCAGGTGAGAGGGGATGATGGTTTCAACTAGGATAAAGACTGTGCAAGTCTGGGACAACAGTGCTGGATCTTGAGGATGTGAAGGGGGATGGGTGTGGGAAATTCTGTGGAACAAGATTTTGCCACTTATTGCCTGTGGGGGATGAGGAAGAGGGAAATGTTATGAGTGACTTGATCTTGGGATCAAGAATTTGGATGATTACAGGATGGTGTAGCCCCCAACAAAAATTTGACAATTTGTAGATGGGACTGGTTTGGGAGAAGATTAATTCTGTGTCGGGCACAATGAGTTTTAGAAGCTAATGAGACATCTAAGTAGAGAGGAATAGCAGACAAATGGTAACATGGGACTAGACTTTATGATAGACATTAGGCCTAGATTAAAGGATTGGCAATTATTTGCATAGAGATGATACCCTGTGGGGACTGATGAGGGAAGAAAAAGGAGTTGAGAGCAGAGCCTCGGGGAGTACCCATACTCCGTGGACAAGGAAGGGATGACAATTCAGCAAAGGAAACTGGTCAGTCATATGGGAAGAAGAGAAGCGTGGTATAGAAGCCAAAGGAGGAAAAAGTATCCAGAATGAGGTGGTGGTCAAAAGTGTCCAAAGCTGCAGAAAAATTACAAAAGATAAGGATTGAAACAAAGGCCATCAGATTTAATATTAAGAAGTCATGAGTTGCCTTGGAGGGATACACTATGGTAAAGTGGTAGGGTTGGTAGGAGATGAAAGGGAGACAATACTTTTGAGGAGTTTTTGAAAGGAAGAAGAGGTATAGAATAAGAGCTTGAAGAAATATCAAAGCAAAGTGAAGTGTTTTTTTTTTTTGCTTTTTTTTAAAGGATAGAGAGAGCCTCTTCATGCTAGTAGGCGGACTATAAGGATAAGGAGAGAAGGAAGGTAAGAGAAATAGAAGGAATGACAGAGAGATTAGGAATTTTTCAAGTTTTGGATCAAGGTTAGCCTTTAGAAGAAAAAAGCCCTCTCAGACACTTAGAAAAAAAAAAAAAAGAAAAGTATAGGTGAGGATGAAGAGAGATTTTGAGGAATGGTGTAGGAAAGAAGGGGAAAATGGCTTCTGGTTTTTTTTCTAGTAACATAGAATTAGGATCTCTCTCCTAAGAGAGAATGAGTAAGAGATTGTGTAGGAAACTTGTAGAGAGAATACCTATTATGAAGAGTGTGATAGACTGTCAGGGAAAAAAAAAAGGCATTGTCTTTATTTACATGCAACAGTGAGGCCCCCATTGAAATCAGTTAACATAACTTTGTAGCAGTAAACTCAGTCAGTATGGTGATTTGACTTTCTTTGGGAGCATTCAGCACCATGTGAGTATGAATGAAATCAAATTATGAGGATAACCTAGGGTATCACTGGGGATTCAAGAGTAACTGAGAATATATAGTTGAATTAGTCAAGCATAATGTCAAGACTCTGAATGAAGGCTAGAACACAGGTAATGGGCTGGGAGAGAAGTGAGAATTAGAGGGACTTGAGGACAAATTGAGTATGTTAAGAAGGATGAGGAAAATACATTAGAGGACAAATAAGAGGGTGTTGTAATATTAAGGGTATGACAATTATTGTGGGTGGTTGAGGTGGAAGTGAAGATGGAAGCCATGGAAATCTAGGAAGTTAGTAAACTAGGTCAGGATATTTAAAGAGAGATTCTGAGGGTTATCTAGCAGGATTACACTTTTGGTGCTATGTCTTCCCCTCTCCCTCATTTGCCTCTTTTCACAGGCTTCCCAGAGCTACAGCACCATCATGGTACCATTTCTCTTCTGGGATTCTGCCCTGCCCTCTCTACCTGCCTGCAACCTCACTCCCTCTCCCTTCCTCTTCCAGGGGATTTCAGGCAATAAACTGTTTCCATGCTCTCTGTTACTTCTCTTCATATCCTCTGATTTCCCTATGAGTTATATCCATTCATTCATACCTACACACACATAGACCTAGATAAAAGGACAGCAAGAGGGCCCAAAAGAAATAAAGTAAGAGACAGAAAGAGAAATAACTAGAGAAATAAGAATGGTAAGGAAAAATGATACTTTAGAACAGATGTTGGAAAATCTCATGCTGAAAATTAATGCCCTGAAAATGAGACAAACAGAAAATATGAAACCAATGAAATAACAAGGAATATTTAAATACATTGATGAAATTGAAAAATATGAAAAAATGTGAGAAATATAACATTAAAAAGTATGCATACCCTTTGACCAAGCATTACTGCTACTAGGTCTACATTCCAAGGAAATCAAAGATAAAGAAAAGGACACATATGTACAAAAGTATTTATAGCAGCTCTTCTTGTGGTGGCCAAACATTGAAAACGGAGTAGACCTTCAACTGGTGAAAGGCTGAATGGAATGCTATTGTGTGGAACGTTATGAAGGGAATGATTTTAGAAAGAACTTGGAAGACTTATATGAACTGATGAAAAAGGAAATGAGCAAAACAAGAACAATCTACAAATAACAACATTATAAAGGTAATCAACTATGAAAGATTTAATAAATCTAATTAAATCAATGACCCACCACCACTCAAAGGACTCATAATAAATAATGCTATTCACCTCCACATATAGAACTGATGGACTCAAAGTGCAAATAAAATCATATTTTTCCTCTATTTTTCTTGATTTTTTTTCTTTTCTTGGAACAATGTTAATACAGAAATACATTTTGAATGACTTCACGTATTTAAAGGCTATCATATTTCTTGCTTTCTCCAGGGGTAAAGGGAAGAAGAGACCTGAGACTTGAAAATTAATTAATAAATTTAAAAAATAAAAAAGAAATATTATATTAAAATGATTTATAAAACATATATTGTGTCAAATAATCTAAGATTATCTGAAAATTATGACTCTCCTACAAAAAAACAAGTCTTCATACTGTATTTAATTTGTAAATGAAAATAGATCCAAACTTTTAGAACAAAAGAATAATGTAAAAATAAGGGAAAAAATTCTCTGGTTACTTCTTTTTTGTTTTGTTAAATAGTATTTTATTTTAAGACAATATTTAGCATTCATTTTTTGGGGGGGGTTGCAGCCTTTTTTTATTTAGTTTTTTTTGTTTTTCACAGTTACATGTGAAAAAAATAACATTCATTTTTAAAAACCTTAAGTTCCAAATTCTCTTCCTTCCTCTCTCCCAACCCCCATCATTGAGAAGGCAATCAATTTGACACAGGTTACATATGTGTAGTCATACAAAACACTTCCATAGTGGTCATGTTGTGAAATACTAACTGTATTTCCCTCCATCCTATTTCCTCCCATTTATTCTATTTTATCTCTCCTTTCACCATGTACCTCTTCAAAGTATTTGCTTCTGACTACCCCCACCCCAATCTACCCTCCTTTCTATCACCCCTCCTTTTCTTATCCTCTTCCCTCCTACTTTCCTGTAGAGTAAGATAGATTTCAATACCCAATTGAGTGTGCATGTTAGTCTCTCCTTGAGCTAATTCTGATGAAAGTAAGGTACACTCACTCCTTCTCATCTTGCCCCTCTTCTCCACTGTAAAAGCTTTTTCTTGCCTCTTTTATGTGAGATAGTTTACCCTATTCTACCTCTCCTTTTCTCTTTCATCAAGTACATTCCTCTGTCACCCCTTCATTTTATTTTTAGATATCATCCCTCCATATTCAACTCACACTTGTGCTGTTTATATATACTTCTTCTAACTACCCTAATAATGAGAAAGGTCTTATGAGTTACAAATATCATCTTCCCATTTAGGTATGTAAACAATTTAACTTTAATATGGTTTCTCTTTCCTGTTTACCTTTTCATGCTTCTGTTGAGTCTTATATTTGAAAGTCAAATTTTCTATTTAATTCTGGTCTTTTCTCAAGAATACTTGAAATTCTTCCATCTCATTGAATGTCGATTTTATACCTTCATGGATTACACTCAGTTTTGTTCGGTAGGTGATTCTTGGTTGTAATCCTAGCTCCTTTGCCCTCCAAAATATAATATTCCAAGCCCTCTGAAGGATCCTTTAGTGTAGAAGCTGCTAAATCTTTTGTTATTCTGTAGCATCACAATACTTGAATTGTTTCTTTCTGGCTGCTTGCAATATTTTCTCTTTGACCTGGGAACTCTGGAATTTGGCTATAATATTCCTGGAAGTTTACATTTTGGAATCTCATTCAGGAGGTGATTAGTGGAGTCTTTAAATTTCTATTTTACCCCCTGGTTGTAGAACATCAGGGCAGTTTTCCTTGGTAATTTCTTGAAAGATGATGTCTATGCTCTTTTTTTCTTATCATAAATTTCAGGTAGTCCAATAATTTTTAAATCGTCTCTCCTGGATCTATTTTCCAGGTCAGTTGTTTTTCCAATGAGAATCATCTTCACATTGTATTCTATTTTTTCATTCTTTTGATTTTGTTTTATGATTTCTCAATTAGGACACGTGTCCTAACTCTCCTGTCTCTGGTCTACTCAGCTTGTTTAGCTCTGGGCACTCACGAGTTCACACACACACACACACACACACACACACACACACACACATAAAGAAAGTCATCTCATTTCCTCATATGGGTTGTGACATTCTTACCAGTTTTCCTTGCTTTTAAGTTCTAAATACATGAAGCTCTGAGGTCAAACTTAAAATTATGTTTTATAGTTATTCTATTTTCTATAAAGAGGCATTCTTACCTTATGACTGTCCAAGGTTAACAAGGAGGATTCTTCTGCCTTATATCATAGCTCATAATTCTGTGAGCATGAGGCCTGGCACTGAGAATTATGTCTATCATGCTTCAGCTAAAGTTAAAAAAAAAAGCAGGGGTAGCAATTCTGATCTCAGACAAAATAAAAGTAAAAATAGACCTAATTAAAAGAGACAAGGAAGGAAACCACATTCTGCTAAAAGGTATCATACACAATGAAGGTAATATCAATACTAAACATATATGCACCAAGTGGTATAGCATCCAAATTCTTAAAGGAGAAGTTAAGAAAATTGAATAACTTGTGAGTGCCCAGAGCCAAACAAGCAAAGTAGACCAGAGACAGCAGTGTTTCAAGTCTTAAGGATTGTGCCCACCCTGTGGAGCACACAACCAAAGTTCTGTGATGGAAACTAGAGTGTGGTGTCTGTCAGTGACAAGGAATAGGAATTGTGAATATGTGATGATGGCCCTAGGAAATAGGGGGAGCTAAATCCCTTAGTGAATATCTGGTGCCAGTCCAAGCAAACACTGCCAGAGGGTACAAAGTGCAAAGGATTATTGTTATGCCAAGCTCAGGACACAACCTGGTTGCTGGGCCTTAGCTCTGGAAAATGAGGTATCTCCAAAACATTTTGACATAGGTTATGTGTGTACCAAGAAGGTTTGCCTAGATATGGCTCAAAAGGACGAGTGAATTGATAGATATAGCTAGTCCTCTTTGCCCATCCTTCTCTAAGGGAAATCTGGATTTCTGCCAGGAGGGAAATCAAGTTTGGAGCTAGGGATAGGGGACTCTAATCTCCTTAAAGATAGGATATCAAATCTGAGTTATATCTATTTGGCCCTGTAAATATTGTTACTCTAGGGGAAATAATTTCTACATTCAAAATGAGATCCTAATTGTTATTTCTTAATGGGAAAGAAATGGCCCAAGCTACATATCCAAAGCTTGACTCTACTGATTCCACAAATAGCAAATAAACTTAAGCTGATAATAAACAGAAACCAGCTAAGGCATATAGATGAGAATATATGAGATAGTACACAGAGTGAATAAGCCTTCCCATTGAGAGTAACATATTAATATATCTTGCCCAACAGGAAATTCTCCAAATTCTCTAGTATAGTAAGCTGAGAACAGGGACTTGATTGCTGTACTGGATCCTGTATATGTCTCAGATTCTCCCCAAAGTCTTTTACTCCCTTCAGGACCTAGAAGGGAATCTGGAACCATGTGTGTTCTCTCTCAATGTTGGATGCCAAAGACCAGGATTTTTCTTCACCCAAACTTTTGCCAACTAGCCCCTAACACAGGCATGGAACACTGCATAATCAGTCTCCAACAATGAGGAAAGTCTTATACAAAGAGGCTTTGAGTCACAGATTACATAAGAAAGAATTCAAAGTACTACTCTAGAGCTATTTCCATGCTTCCCAGTTATTGGCACTTATACTAGTGGGATAAGCAAAGAGCCCTAAATCAGAATCTGCTGAAGACCCAAGGGAACATGGCTCCTACTGGAAGCCCTCTAGTGACCCATCTTTCAGTAGCTATTTTCTTGCCCATTTAAGATCAAGGACTAATAAACTATATCCCAAATTATCCTTTAATAACTTTGCCTTCTAATATGTGTGTTTTATGCATTGTCTTTTTTTTTCCTTTGGAGTGGGCACTGGCCTACCACAAAGATCACTCATTTAAAAAGCTTTATCTACTAAATGGTAGGAGACAAGGGCTGACTCTCTGAATCATAGAGTATATGAAGGGGAGTAATGTTAAATCATCCTGGAAAGGTAGGCTGGACTTTAAATGTCAAACTGAAGTTTATATTTCATATTAAAGGAATTGTGCTAGGACCTGTGGCTACAAGAACAAAATGAAAAATGGTTCCTGCCATCAAGAATCTTACATTCTACTGGGAGGATACAGAATTTTGAGGAGAGAAAGCAATAATAAAACGAGTTTAGGAAAGGCTTCCTGCAGAAGGAGGCACCTGAGAAAAGCTTTGAAACAAACTAAGGATTGTAAGAGGCACAGAAATAGATTGCATATACATGGGACAAAGCTGATAACAAAGTCCAAGGAGGTGGGGAATGGAATCTGGGCTAGGAACAATGAGTAGGTCAGATTAGTGATAATATGGAAAGCATTTGATTCAATTCAACAAACTCTTATTCAGTATCTACTATATTCCAGGCAATGTGCTTTGGACTAGTGATAAAAAGGCAAAACTTAAATCATTCTTACCCTCAAGGAGATAGTATTCTATTGTGATGAGATCATATGTATGTAGAAAATAAAATACAAAATACAAAAAATATAATTTCTGAGGAGAGGGCATAGTTATAATATGAAGGGTTGTTTATTAACAATAAAAGGAAGACTGAAGAAGAAACAATGAAAGGATATTAAAGGGTGTAATAGGGACATGGGAAAGATGGAGCTGACACAAATGGTTGTGAGGGAGTGGGGAGTGGAAGTCCCTATGGGATTCTACATGGATATATATAACGATAGTGCATGATGAGGGTTAGTGTTGATATTACCCTTGAAATATAGCCTAGATCTAAATGATACTCTTGAGTTATGTCCAACTCTCCATAACCCCATTTGGGTTTTTTTTGGCAAACATACTGGAGTGATTTGCCATTTCTTTTTCTAGCTCATTTTATAGATGAGGAAACTGAGGCAAACAGGGTTAAGTGACTTGACCAGGGTCACACAGCTAGGAAGTATCTGAGGCTGGATTTGATCTCACATTCCCTTCACTCCAGGGCCAGTGCTCTAGCCACTATGCCACCTAGCTGCCTTGATCCAAATTATGCCAAGTTGAGAAGCTTGTTTTTAATTTTGAGCAATTAGTGAATCACTGAAGATTCTTGAGCAGATGAATGGCATGGTCAGGCCTATGTTTAGGACAATTATTTTGATAACTATGAGGATGATGGATGGGGAAAGACTGGAGTGTTGAGACTTAAATCAGGTAGATATTGTAACTGTCCAGATAAGAAGTCTGTACCCTAGGATTAAATATGCAAACTGTTTCCAAGAAAGAGACCTGGCAGCTGATGAGCTCTTCAGGGAAATGTTCAAAATCAGACTAATAACAGTCCTGAGTGATAGCAATATCTATATTCATTTATAAAAACATATAGCCAAAATCTCCCTGTTAGCCCTCAGGACATGACCCTCATGGACATTAGAGTCATGCTCGTGTATCTAAGTGTTATGGGAGAAAGAATCCATAAGGTCATGTAGAGTCAGAGTACAGTACAAGGTAAAGAATGTCAAGTTAATTATGAAATAAATAGAATAATCAGGAAAGAACTTCAATTTACCAGGTTAAAATCAGAAACAAACACTAGGATCTGGTGGGGAGGGCTGGGGAGAACAGGAATCAAGGGCAGTAACACAGGAATTCAGAATCATGTTTACTAAGTTCAGTCCAGGGACAAGAGAATTCATAGTCAGGAGTGGTAAGGAAAATTGTCCAGTTTAGTTTCACAATTTGGAATAGAGTACAGATGATCCATAATTATACGGAAAAAAAAACTATCCCACAGTCTCAATGGAACATACCCCTTCTATGGTCACTCTTCCAACTCACACACTTCCAGGGTGAGTCCCAGGAAAAGAGGCTTCCATTTTTCCCTAGAGGCTAACTCTGTTGGTGACTCTCCTTCTAGCACTGGCTCTTATCAATATATTTCCCCTTAACAATCAGCCAGTAGACTTATTTTTTCAGCAAGGACATTGACTTAAATGGCATGGCAAGAACAATAGTGGCAAAATGTTTACACCTGAACAGGAGGCTCAGTCTCCTTTTACTGACACACAAGGTCCGTTGGGACAGTGGGCTCAAACTAACAGCACCTTGATAGTTAAACACCCATGTAGGGATCATGGCCAAGGCAACTCCTAACTGGAATTGCAGGATCTCAATGTTCTTTCTTTCTCCAGATGGTCCTCATAAGATTAGCTCTAGGGCATGGTATCACGGATGGACAAGGGATGGATAAGTGGCTCTTCTAGTCTGACTCCTTGCCAGGCACATCTACTGAGCTTACTCTTAAAAGGCATGTTAACTTGACTTGATGGGTCAGTTAACTGCTGGGCTGGTTTAAGCAGGTTGGTCATCTTCTAAGCTAGTTCTTAAGTATCTGCTGCTATTGAACTGTACTAGACAGACCCTGGGAAGTTGTTACCAGAAAGGGCACAGTAGGCTGCTGGACCCCTGACCTAATGCTGCTGATAGGCTGGACAAATCACTTGTCTAGAGGCTTTTCTTTGGGAATGGCATCACTGCTGGATGACTTCCTCTGACTGTACTCTTTGGGTTTGAACTTTAATTTTTGTTATTTTTGTTCAGTTGTTCAGGCATGTCAGACTCTTTGTGACCCCCATAGACTGTAGCACACTAGGCCTTTCTGTCCTCCACTGTTTCTTGAAGTCTATCCAAGTTCATGCTGTGTCCATGATACTATCTGTGCATCTAATTCTCTGACATCTTCTTTTCCTTTTGCCTTCAATCTCTGCCAACATTAGGGTCTTTTCTAATGAGTCCTGTCTTCTCATTATGTGGCCAAAGTATTTAAGCTTCAGCTTCAGTGTTTGACCCTCCAGTGAATGACCTGAATTAATTCCTTTAAGTATTGACTGATTTGATCTCCTTGCTGTCTAAGTGACTCTCAAAAGTCTTCTCCAACACCACAATTCAAAAGTATTGATTCTGTGGTGCTCAGCTTCAGGCAAAGTGCTACTGTGCTCTTACGTTTGGGACAATGGCACTTAACCTAGAGTTCTCTTGGACTCCCTCAGAACCTTCATACTGAGGTTTGTCACCTTCAATCAGGAGGTGGGAGAGGTCTAGGCTAGAATCCTTCTAGGCTTAAGAACTTCAGTAAGGCATTCCATCTTGCCTTAATGGTGATTAGTTCCAGTTCAGTGGGTTACACTTTGTAGCCTTTTAACATCAAGGGACAAAGATACATATGCATTCTGTCCCTCAGTTCTAGTTCATTGCAGATGACCTTTTCATATGCAGAGCAAGCCTCAGTTTACTAGGTGGAGAAGGGATAGGGAAAGGAATATTGCATTTTAAAGTCTTCCCCTGTACATTTCAACATCTCTTTTTTTAAAGCCCATCTTGACTTTTCTGCTTTGTTGAAATATCACCAAGTCGTTCCTTCTTATAGCAACATTTTAGAGATGAAAATAACATCATACGCTTTATGGTCTAAAACCTTCATTTTACATATGAGAAAACTAAGACCACATATCTAATTAATGGCTGAGTTGTAACTAAGATAAGTTTTCCTGATTCTTTACCCCATTCTTATCTCTTTCGGTGAGGGAGTAACCAAAAGAATACTCACAATAGACTTGCTAATCCAGACAGAGCTGTCATAGCTGAATGCCATTTCCACTTTGTCATATAGGACATCAGGTGCTGGGTGAAAGAGTCCAAATGATTGATTCCAGTGTGATAGATGAGAATATGTTTAAAGAAACACTGGAAAGTTTGTCTGCATACTTGTTATTAAAACAAGTTGTGTTAAAAGTCACAGGCATAATTTATGTTGTTCATTTTCTCTTTTAGTCATAGGAGTATGCACATTTGGGTGGAGAGGGCATTCATGAATTTCCTGAAAGTTTATTTTCATGCCACTTAAAAACAGAAACCTTAACTGAGGAGGAGAAGGCAATGAATGACTTGTTTATTGATTGTGCCTTGGGAGAGAGTGAGGCTGATGACTTTGCATAGTTCTTTGCACTGCTCTGCCTCACTTAAATACAATTCATTTGCAAGTCAAGACCTCCTATTGTCTTTGGTCCTCTTTGAGAACAAAGGAGGAGCAACAACAAGGTCTTAGAAGCAATAGAAAAAGGGCCCTGAAGACTAGACGGTACATAAGGAAAACACAAAATCTGGTAGGGTGTCCAGAATACCTTCAGTTTTTCTCTTATGGCTTGACATCTCAATCATGACAGTCTCTTACTTTTTTGAGAGAAATGCAATCCTTTTTACTGAAGCCTGAAAAGCTTGTTTTACCTGCTTATTTCTGAGGGTATAAATGAAGGGGTTCATCACCGGGGCAACTGAGGTCGTGAGCACTGACACCAACTTATTCAAAGCCACCCCTTCCTTTGCAGAAGGTTTGATGTAGATGAAGATGCAGCTGCCATAAGTGATGGAGACAACAATCATATGGGAGGAACAAGTGGAAAAGGCCTTTTTCCTCTGCTGGGAAGAGGGGAATCTTAGAATTGTCCCGATGATATATGTATAAGACAGAACCACACACAACAAAGTGATAATTAATGTCAAAATAGCAAAGATTAAAATCATCTTTTCTATGAACTGCGTATCAGAGCATGTGATCTGTAGGATGGGAGATGCATCACAGCCAAAATGGTCAATGATATTTGAGTCACAGAATTCTAGCTGGAGGCCCAAACTGAGTGGTGGAAGGATAATCATCAAGCCAGCTAGCCAACAGCAAAGGATAAAAGTAGTACAGACCCTGTTATTCATGATGGTTGTATAATGAAGAGGCTTACATATGGCCACATAGCGGTCATAGGACATAGCAGCCAAAAGAAAAAATTCTGTTGCACCCAGGAGGATGCCAAAAAATAATTGGGTGGCACAAGCATTATAGGTCACAGTATTGTCCCCACTTGACATGCTGTATAGAAATCTGGGAATACAGACAGTTGTGAATGAGGCTTCTAAGAAGGAGAAATTGCGGAGGAAAAAATACATGGGAGTTTTAAGGTGAGGATCCAACAAAGTGAGGGCAATGATTGTCAAGTTCCCAATTATACTCAAAATGTAGGTAAGAAACAGAAAGATAAAAAGTAGGACCTGTAGCTGTGGGTCTTCTGTGAGCCCCTTTAGAATGAATAATGTTATTTCTGTGTAGTTTCTCATTCTTGACTTCTGACATCTAAAGGAGGTAAAAAAGAGATGAAACTGGAGTTGGAGCATAGCAAAGTAAGTTTAAAAATGGGATTTGAATGGAAAATCTATTTAAATTTCTCATATGGAACTGATCCAACCATTTGGAAGAACAATTTGGAACTATGCCCAAAGGAGTCTAAAACTCTGTGTATACCCTTTGATCCAGCAGTACCACGACTAGATCTGTATCCCAACAACATCATAAAAAAAGGAAAAGGACCCACACATACAAAAAATATTTATAGCAGCTCTACTTGTAGTAGCAAAGAATTGGAAATTGAGGGGATGTCCCTCAATTTGGAAATGGCTGAACAAGTTGTGGTATATGAATGCAAATGAAATACTATTGTTCCATAAGAAACGGTGAGCACGTGGACTTCAGAAAAAACCTAGAAAGACTTGCATGAACTGATGCTGAGTGAAATAAGCAGAACCAGGAGAACACTGTACACAGTAATAGCAACATCGTGCAATGATCAACTTAGCTCTTCTGAGTAATGATCTAAGACAATTCCAAATGGCTTATAATGGAAAATGTTATCTACTTCCAGAGAAAGAACTAGGGAATCTAAATGCAGATTGAAGTGTACTATCTTCCCCTTCTTTTGGTGTTTTTTGTTTTTTTTTTCTCACAGTTTTTCCCTCTTGTTCTGATTCTTCTTTCACAACATGACTAATGTGGCAATATGTTTAATATGATCCTACGTGTTTAGCCTATATCTGATTGCATGGCATCTTGGGGAGGGGGAATGGAGAGAGGAAGCAAAATTTAGAACTCAAAATCTCATAAAAGTGAATGTTGAAAAATAAAAATTAGTTAATTAAAAAAATTAAAAGATAAGAGAGAGAGAAAGAGATCTCATCTACTGATAGAAAGCATTAAATAGTGGATCAAACAATGGAATTGTAATGAAAATAATAACTATAATACCATGGGCAAGTCATTTAACCCCCTGGCCTCAGTTTCCTGATCTGTACAATGGATTTTCTATCTTACAAGGTTATTGACAGGATAAAAAAAGAATAAAAATATCTCATTATTAATGTGAAAAAAAGTTTCTCACATGACTTTTCTCATAATCAGCAAGAAATCACATAAATATGCTGTTGGTCCCAAATGAATACCAGTGTATGGACAGGAATTTTCGCTTAAATATTCTTCCATTACCATCAATAACCACCACCACCACCACTGCCACCACTTACCACCACCACTGCTACTACTACAAGTGCTGCTGTAACTTCCACTACCATTATTAATACCACCATTACTACCACTTCACAATGTTGTTGTATAGGCAGTAATTTGGAACATGATATAGATATATGACATGCCATTAGTAGTAGTAGCAGTAATAGTAGTAGTAGTAGTAGTAGTAATAGTAGTAGTAAAAGTAGTAGTAGTATACAAAATGTCTAATCTTTTGTTGAAGTTTGTATAGAAATGGTGCAAAGTTAAGAACCTGTGCTACTGGAAAAGGGCATGCACAGAGTTGTCCTGGTTGTTTCTTCCTAACCATGTTGCTTATTCCACTCTTGAGCCCTTTGGCAATGACTGAGCTCCTGGCTGCTTCTACTTGAGCCTTGACTTTGGACCCTGATTTCCTTTTCTGCTTTGTGTCTCCATTTCTGAGTATAGATGGCTTTACAATGATCTTGAGATGGATGTGTCCAGGCTCAGATCTTTTAAGTCAGAGAGATCTTTGATCTTAACTCAGGGTCAGGTGCCCTTCAGAAAGGTGCCCTGATAAGTATGAGGCTGTGAAGCAGCAAGATCTGTTTTGGCTTTCTAGAAAACATGGGATTAAAGAGAGTCATAAGATGAAATCTATCACTGCCTTTTTAGCTGCAAGCTGCTTCATGTTCTGATGTTTGTCTCAACCTTTCAGGAGAGGGTAACAATTCATACTGTTGTTGCTTAAGGTTCCGCCAGTGTTAGCCTTTTGTGTTCAGCATTACTTAATGTGGGGAAATAAATATCTGTTCCACACCTGATTTACATTTCTACTAAGTACCTTTTTAATTTCCTTTTGGGACACTCTAGATACTGGCCAAACCTAAGCTTTAAGTTAACCTACCCTGGTGTTCTGTGGTAGAGATCGAATAAGCCAAAGAATGTGAGAATAAGAGTCTGACCACTCTTGTAAGAGGTCAGTCTTCCCAGGACAGAACTTAATGCATTATACAAGTCTACCTCTAGAGTGGAGAGGCTATGTAGCAGATGCATGCTCCCAGAAGCAGTTATTTCTGGTTGTTAGAGCTGTGAACTGCTGCAACCATTCTAGAGAACAATTTGGAACTATACCCAAAGGGCTATAAAACTGTGCATACCCTTTGACCCAGCAATATCACTATTAGGTCTGTACACCATAGAGATCAAAGTAAAAGGAAAAGACCCCATGTGAAGAAGAAAAAAAATTAAAGCAGCTTTTTTTGTGGTGGCAAAGAATTAGAAATTGAGGGGATACCTACCATTTGGGGAATGACTGAACAGGTAGTGGCATATGATTGTGATGGAGTACTATTGTGCTGCTACTATTCTTTTGTAATTAATATTCTGTGATAGGAGTTCTTAATCATTGTGTGTGTGTGTGTGTGTGTGTGTGTGTGAAGAACTCCTTTGGCAGTCTGGTGGGGCTTGTGAGCATCTTCTTAGAATAGTGTTTCTAAGTATATTAAATAAGATACATAGGATTACAAAATAAAAAATATGTTAAATTGTAGTCATCAAAAATATATTTATTTTTTTAAAAGACCAACCTCACAGATACCCCAAGTTAAGAATCCCTATTTTATGGACTGTTGCACAGGTAGATAAAACATCTGTTTTTTATACTTATTGTTATTAAGGCAGTTAGAAGTCTATATAGACAGAGGGCATGAGTGTGAGTCAAATGTGCTGGGATAATCTCCCCCCCCAAAAAAAATTGAGGGGATGGGAAAGAGAGATACACTGGGAAAAGCAGGAAGGGCAAGGTAGAATGCGGAATTTTTTTTTCAAATAAAAGAGGCATGCAAGGAAGAGGCTTTATAGTAAGGGGGGAAACGAGGGTGGGGTATGGCAGGCCATGTTTAAACCTCACTCTCATTGGAATTGGTTCATAGAGAGAAGAATACATACACACACACACACACACACATACACACACATACACACACACACACACTCAGTTGGGTATAGAAATCTATCTTACCTAATAGGGAAATAGAAGGAGAAGGGAATAAGAGATATGGGGGAGGGGAATGATAAATGGGAGAGTATATTAAGAGAGGAAGTGTCAGAAGCAAAACAGACTTTTGAGAAGGGACGGGATAAAAAGAGAGAAATAAAGATAAAGAGAAGAAAATTAAATGGAGGGAAATAAACGGTAAACATTATTGTTTAAGTGAATGGTATGAGCTCATGCAGAAAATGGAAGCAGATTGCAGAATGGATTAGAAACCAATAATATATTGTATATAAGAGATACACTTGAAACAGAAAGACATACACAGGGTTAAAATAAAGGGCTGGAGCAGAATCTGTTATACTTCATTCAGCTGAAGTAGAAAAGGCAAGGGTAGCAATCATGATCTCAGACAAAACAAAAGCAAAAACAGACCTAATTTAAAAAGATAATTAGGAAAACTACATTTTGCTTAAAGGTACCATAGACAATGAGGTAATATAAAAATTTTTGTACAGCAAGTTCAAAAGCCTCATTTCTCAAATATTTGGGGAACTGAGTCAAAATTATGAACTGAAATGGTCAAAGGATATGAGCAAGCAGTATTCAGGAGAACAAATCAAAGCTGTCTATAGTCAAATGAAAATAAAATGCTCCAAATCACTATCAATTAGAGAAATGCAAATTAAAACTCAGGTACCACTTCATATCTATCGGAAATGACAAATGTTGGAGGGGATGAGGGAAAATAGGTAGATTAATAAACTGTTGAGAGAGTTGTGAACTGGTCCAATAATTCATGTTATAATCATTTCAGTCACGTACAGCTCTTTATGATCCCATTTGGAGTTTTCTTGGCAAAGATACTGGAGTGGTATGCTACTTCTTTCTAGAGCTTATTTTATAGATGAGGAAATGGAGACAAATAGGTTTAAATGACTTGCCTGGGCTTACATAGCCGGTAAATGAAGCCAGATTTGATCTCACAAAGATAAGACAAAATATTTCTATCAGCTCTTTTTGTGATGGCAAAGAATTAGAAATTGAGGAGACGTTTGTCAATTGGAGAATGGCTGAACAAGCTGTGGCATGTAACTATGATAGCGTATTACTGTGCTTTAAGAAATGAAGACAGGAGTGGTTTCAGAAAAAATAGAATAAACATGGCAGGCCCTACAATGAAGTGACTCTGAGAAGATCCAGCAGAGCATTGTACACATTAATAGCAATGTTGTAATGATGATGAATTTGGATAATCTGATCGATACAGTGATCTATGACTCATGAAGAAAAAAAAGCTATCTTCTTTGAGAGAGACAACTGGCGAACTCTGAGTACATATTGAAATATAATTTTCTCACTTTTTTGTGATATGGATGACATAGAAACATGTCTTAATGGTTTCATATGTATAGTTATATCATATTGGTTGCCTTCTCAGTGGCAGGAGGGAGAGTGAGAATTTGGAACTCAAAATTTTAAAAGAAATGAATGTTAAAAATAAGTATTTTTAGAAGGAATGAATATTGGCTATGATGAAATATAAAAATGAACATAAAGCTTACTGTCATAGGTTCATAGATATACACCTGGAAGACACTTCAGAGGCAATCTAGTTCAACTCTCTCATTTTACAAATGAAGAAATTAAGGCTAGGAGAAGTTAAGTGATTTGCCAAAGGTCACACAGATGCTAGGAATCTAAGTCCTGAATCTGGGTCCTCTGACTAGAGTGCTGGAGAGTGGTCTTCCCACTGTACCATATAGCTATCTCTACTTTCATCAAGTTCTAGGAGTTTCAGAGCATTCTTCTTTATCAAAACCTTATTTTTCTGCTCAGTCTACCAGTATGGTTTGAAGACCAGGGTACCAGTACTCTGTAATTCTACATTTTTGAAAGCCGTTCTATAACAATTAATTACAGTGTAGCTACTCCCAATCAACAATGCACATTGTTTGAGCTATTGAATTCTTTCCTAAGTGAAATTCAAAAAAATTTTTTCTCAGGAAACACAGTTTAATTAATTAATTAATTGATTAATTAATTAATGAGATTTTAAAGAAATTGATTGAATTATAACACTCAGTTTAGTTAATGAGATTTAAAAGAAATTGCTTTAAATTATTTCCCATCAACATCTCTAAAGGGTGCTTCCCCTGGGTTTATAGAAATGAGATTCTTTTTAGTTGCATCATTGCTGTCAGTTCCCTATATGTGTTCAATTCATATTATGCAGAATCAGTTGTTAAGACAGACACAAGGTAGTGATAGTTTTGTGGTCAGTGATTAATGGTGCACACGGAGTGACCACCTGAGAAAAGATGATGTCCTTCATTCAATTTCCATATCCAATGACTTAAGCTACATATGTTGCTTATTGTAGCACTCTCCCCAGATCTGCTTTCTCTGGACAGTGTTCCACATTCTAAAATTACCCTTTCATTCTTTCCCCATGGCACTCAGTGCAGTAATGTTAGCTCTAAGCTATAAAAGGTTAGTCAGATAAAATAATAGTTAGCAATTATTTAGCACTTTAAAAGTTGCAAAGCATACTATAAATATTACTTCATTTTATCTTCACAATAACTCTGGGGGGTAGGTGCTATTATTACTGATAAGGAATATTATTTACTGATAAGGAAACTGAGGCAGAAAGCAATTAAATTACTTTTCCAGAGTCATGTAGCTACAAAGTGCCAGAGGATGGATTGAACTCAGCTCTTCCTGACTCCAGGTCCACTCTACTGTGTAAATGTTACCTATGGAGATTCTGTAAATCTAACTTACAATCAAGTAGGATAAAACTATAACTATTTAATGTGTTAATCCTCCAAGGAGTGTTTGCAATTTCTAAACAAGAAATTTCAGTCAACTTTGTATTCCTTTGAAGAAGGTTTTGGGGCAAAGTGCACTCTGTCTCTAAAGGCAGAGCAAGGCATGTGTACACCCTATGCAAGGTCTAAAATTCTGCCCCTTCTGTATTATTTCCACTGGGAGTTTTGAGGCTTCATTATGACTCATCTAATTAGATATATTATGAAAGAAATGATTATTTGCTACGGGAAGTTTTATGAAATTTCAGGAAAGGAATTAACAATGATTTCTGAGCTATTCCCTAGTTTTTAGTGTTTACTTCTTCTTCAAGTAATACTTTATTTACCTTTGTGTATTAATGTTGTATCTTCCAGTAGAATGTAGACTCCGTGAGAACAGAGGCTGTCTATCCTTCTGTCTTTGTATTTCCCTAGCCTAGCCTAGTGCTTTGTGCAGAGCAGGTGTTTATAAATATATGTGTTTAATTGCCTTTAAAGGATTTAGAGATCATGCATTCTTACCCCTTTATTTTACTTATGGGGAAGGCATGTACTAGTAGGGTGAAGGCGTTTGTTCTACATCACAGAGGTATTAAGTAGAAGAGCTGGGGTTTGAACCCAAACCCACTACAAAACCTTCCATACTACAAAAAAGAGCTTTCTCTTGTGTTAAATATATATACCAAATTAAAATTCAGATTGAAAAGCTACATTGATGATCACCCCTGCAAATCATGCCATTGGTAACTTACTTCTCTTCTTGGGTGATGACACCTTCTAAATCTTACCACTAAATCACCACCTACTGCAGTCTCTATGTAAAATATGCCTGCCTATGATTCCAATCTTACCGAAGAGTAAAAATCAAAGGACGTGCTATCTAGAAAAAAAATTTCTCAAAACTAACTAAGCCCCTTCCTGAAACTTCCACAGAAAAATATTTTTTGACAAGACTTGATTTCACTGCAACTCTCTTCTGATGCAGATGGCCAGCTGCTCTGAAACAGTCTTACAGAGCTTTAGTAACTTGGTCAAGAATACAAAGCCAGTATGGATCAGAGGCACAACTTGAACCCAGGTCTTTCTCAACTTAAGCAGCAATTTGCCTCTCTTCCATGGTAATTAAGTATTAGATTTTGAACCTTCTATCATAAAATGTATGACTTACCATTTTATCTTCACAGTTCCTGAAAAAAAAATGACAGAACAAACCATTTTTATACTTACTTTTCTGTCCATTCTTCATAACCCCAGTGAGACATTTAACCTCAAACATCCCTGACTCAAAAATTCAAAAAAGATGCATTCCTAAAGATTTGCACGTGAGCTTCTGGCCATACCCTGTCTTGTGTAACTATAATGACATGCTCCTGGGCAGAGTTTGGACTGAACAGAATTCTCCTAAATTTTCATCATTCAGAATACTAAAGGCTTATGACGTAGATCTAAAATGAAATGAATCTAACGTGTTGCCCCAATTTGAACATAGTAGCATGCCCATGTGTTCCTGGTAGCTAAAAGGAAGATAAGGCCACTGAAAAGTGATGGGAATATCAGGACCTGCCTCTCTTTGTGACAGAGAAAAATGCCCAACTTGTCTGGGCAGGGAGACAGGGTTCCCTCCAAATTATAAGATAACAAATGAGTATATTTGTTTGATCTATTCAGTATGCTGTGGATGCTTGGGGATCAAGTAAGCGCATAAACAAAAGAGCCCTTGGGGACCCAAGTTCAAAAGTCACTAATGAATCTGCAAGGTAATTAATCTTGGCAAAAGGCTTTCAACAGGCATTTGTGAGACTGGTGCCCTCAGAGACAGGAAGATGCAATGAAAGCACAGGTTCAGTGTACAACAATAAGTGTTATGCAATAAATCAAGCATCTCATCACTTTCCCCCACTTTGTCTAAAGGATTCTTGATCTGTATAGTGAAAGCTGAGATGGAGGTGGGATGGGGCAGGGAGTATTACCCATAGCCCAGGGATACTGGAATATCCTGGCCTCTCTCTCCCTCTCTCTCTCTCTCTCTCTCTCTCTCTCTCTCTCTCTCTCTCTCTCTCTCTCTCTCTCTCTCTCTCTCATCATGCAACGTCATAATTCCAGTAATGTCCTTACATTCCTACCCTTAAAATAATGAGAATAGGTTAAGTTAAACCACACCCTTGATCCTTCCACCCAGGGATGTTGCCTTGTGGAGATCCCAGCCCAAGCTGGATTTCAGCTTCTAGTGTCCTTGGCCTCCTTCCCTTGGGATGCATGGCATGAAGGGGAAAAATAGCCAGAATGAAGTGAATGTCAACATGAGAAAGTAATGATTTATTTTAAGACTTGATACAGTGGTAGTAGTAGTAGTACTAGTACTACTAGTAATACTAGTACTAGTAGTAGTAGTACCAGTAAGAGTACTTGAATGGAAGTATTTACTCACTAATATTGTTTGGATATGAACATGAACATGAGAAAGTAACGTAAACTCTAGAAGCCTGTTAATTCATTTGTAGAATGAGAAAAAATAATTTATACACTACTATACAAGTAAGATGATTCTCAAATAAGATGCAATATAAATATGTTATTATTAAACATAAGCTACGTGAAAGCTACAGCTGCAATGAATATAATTATTATTATTCTATTAATTTTGATGTTAATTGCTGTTGTTGATGCTGCTGCAGCTGCTGCTACTATTACTATTACTACTACTACTACTACTAGTACTACTACTACTACTACTACTACTACTACAACTACTACAAGTGCTTGGCCCATGTGGCAAGCCTAGGTCAAGATTTAGGATCTCCATTAAGTCCAGGTGTGCTTCAGTTTTTGCTGTTTATCTTCAGTTGTTCAGTCTTGTCAGACTCTTCATGATCCTATGAACCATAGTGTGCCAGGCCCTTCTATCCTCCACTGTCTCTTGAAGTCTCTATCCAAGTTAATGTTCATTATTTTTCATGATGCTATCTATACATTTCATTCTCTGGCATCCCCTTTTTCTTTTGCCTTCAATCTTTCCCAACATTAGGGTCTTTTCCAATGAGTCCTCTCTTCTCATTATGTATCCAGAGTATTTGAGCCTCAGCTTCAATATTTGACCTTCCAGTGAATAGCCTGAATTATTTCCTTTAAGTTTTCACTGATTTGATCTCCTTGTCATCCAAGGGACTCTAAAAAGCTTTCTCCAATATCATAATTCAAAAAAGTATTTTCTCTGGTGCTCAGTTTCAGGCAAAGTGCTACTGTGTTATTTCAATAAGGGCAATGAGACTCAGCCTAGTGTTCTCAGATGCCTACTCTCTTGGACTCCCTCAGAACCTAAGTTCCAAGTTTGTCACCTTCCAGCAGGAGGTGAGAGAGGTATAGATTACAATCCCTCTAGGCTTAAGAACCTTCTGTCAGGCTTTCCTTCTTGCCTTAACAGTAACAATTCACTGATTATATTTTGCAGCCTCCTTTTAAGATCAGAGATCAAAGATACGTCCGCATTCTGTCCCTCAGCTTCAGTTCATTGTAGCTGACCTTTTCACAAACAGCACTATTCGAGGGTGGGGAAAGAAATATATGTATCTACATATTTTGATGCTTCCTTTTTTTTAAGACCCTCTTGACTTTTCTGCCCTCTTGAAGTATCACCAAGTCATTCCTTCTTGTAACAAAATTGTATAGATGAAAGTAACATAATAGATTTTCTGGCCCCAAACCCTCATTTTATCTATGAGGAAGTTAAGGCCATATATGTAATTAGTGGCTGAGTTGTAACTAAGATCCAGGTTTCCTGATTCTCTACTCAATGGTCTTCCTAATCTTTCAGTGAGGGAGTAATTAAAAGAATGCTCACAATAGACTTGCTAATCCAGGCAGAACTTTGATACCTGAATTCCATTTCTACTTTCTCATATATGACTTTAGATATTGGGTGAAAAAGCCTAAATGATTGATTCTGCTGTCATAGATGAGAATATGTTTAAAGAAACACTAGAAAGGTTTTTTTTCCATTTTATGCACACTTGTCATTTAAAAGTTACAGGAATAATTTTATTTATATTGTTCATTTTCTCTTTTGGTAATGAGAGTATGCACATTTGGATAGAAAGGCTACTATAAATTACCTGAAATTTTATTTTCATTCTATTTAAATATGGAAACTTTAAATCTTAAAGATCCATTTTCAAGATGGAAAACTTAATTTTATAAGTCTGATAGGCACAGAAATCTTGGGTCTTCAGTCAGTGCCAGTTACTCTTCAGAAAGGTGCCCCTGTCAACTATCCCAAGTGGTTCTCGGATAGGATGAGTAGGAGTCTAAAGATCACCAAGATCCATTCTGGCTTGTTAGAAGACATGGAATTAGGGAGAGTTGTAAGACAAAATAAAACAATTGGGGTTTTTTTGTCTTGTTTTCTTTTTAGCAGTTCTTCAGGCTGCTTTATGCACTGACTTTGTCTCAGCCTTCTTATTGTTGCTTAAGGTTCTGTCAATATGAGCCTGTGAGAGTCTTTTTTGTGTTCAGCATTACTTTCATGAGGAGGAAACAAATATCTGTTCCACACTCAATTTACTTTTTCATTAAGTACCTTTCTACCTCTTTTGGGGACACTCTAGAAATTAGCCAAATCTAAGCTTTAAGTTAAACTTCCATGTTATGGTGTGGTAGAGATCTAATAAGCCAAAGAGTAAGAGAAAATGAGTATACCACTCTTGCAAGATGTCGGGCTCCCTAGGACAGAACTCAGTACACTATACATGTCTACCTCCAGAGCAAAGAGACTCTATAATGTATGCAGTATCCTGGGCACCATGGTCTCACAAGTGATTGTTTCTGGTTGGTGGAGTTGTGAACTGGACTAATCATCTGGAGAAGAATTTGTAACTATGTCCCAAAGGCTATAAAACTGCACAAACCCTTTGACCCAGCAATGCAATGCCACTATTAGGTCTGTATCCTCAAGAGATCAAAGAAAAGGAAAAGAACCCATATAGACAAAAATAATTATAACAGTTCTTTTTTTGTGTGGTGGCAAAGAATTGTAAGTAGATAAAATTTTGATTTTTATAGTTATTATTATTAAGGCAGTTAGAAGGGGTTATTTTATTAGTATTTTATAGTTATCATTAATAAGGCAGTTAGAAGTGTACATAGAATGAATGAGAGTCAATTATGTTGGAATGATCTCCAAAAATGTAAGAGAGGAGGAGGAGGAGGAATGCACTGGGAGGAGGGGGAAGGGACAAGTAACAGGGAAATTTTTTTTTTAAATAAAAGAAGTCTACAAGGAGGAGTCTTTATAGTAGAGAGAAAAATGGAGGGGTGTTTGTGGAAGACAATGCATGAGCCTTACTGTAATTGGAATTGGTTCAAAGAGAGAAGAATATATGTATGTGTGTATGTATATATGTGTATATATATATACTATATATTATATATATAGTATATATATAGTGTATGTACACACACACACACACACACACACACACACACACTCAGTTGAGTATAGAAATCTATCTTTTCCAATAGGGAAATAGAAAGGGAAGGGGATAAGAAATATGGAGGGAAGAATTATATAAGGGAGAGTATTTTAAATGAGGCAATGTTCAGAAAACAGACTTTTGAGGAGGGATAGGATAAAAAATAGGCTGGAGGGAAATACACAGTAATTAAAACTGTGAATGAAAATGGGATGAGCTCATGCACAAAATTGAAGCAGGTTGCAGAATGGATTAGACACCAACAATATATTGTTTACAAGAGACACACTTCAAACAGAAAGACACACACAGGGTTAAAGAGCTGGAGCAGAAACTAGCATTCTTTATTCAGCTGAAATAAAAAAGGCAAGGGTAGCAATCATGATTTCAGACAAAACAAAACAAAAACAGACTTAATTTAAAAAGATAATTAGGAAAACTACATTTTGCTAAAAGGTACCACAGACAATGAGGTAATATAAAAAACGTATATAGCAAGTTTCTCTGATAAAGGTCTTATTTCTCAAATATCTGAGGAACTGAGACAAAGCTATTTTAAAAAGAGCCATTTCCTGATACAGAAATGATCAAAATATATGAACAGGTAGTATTCAGAAGAAGAAATCAAAGTTATCTATAGACATATGAAAAAAATGCTCTAAATCACTTTCAATCAGAGAAATGTGAATTAAAACAACTCTGAGGTACTACCTCACATCTATCAGAAATGTCAAATACTGGACGGGATGAGGGAAAATAGGCACATCAATAAACTGTTGATGGAATTGTGAAATGGTCCAAGCACTCATCATTCAATCATTTCAACTATGTCCAACTCTTCATGATTTCATTACTCATGAGGAAAAAAAAATGTTGTTCACTTCTGGAGGGAGAGAACTGATGAACTCTAAGTGAATATTGAAATACAATTTTCTCACTTTTCTCATTTTTACTTTTGCTTTTTTGTGATGTGGTTAACATAGAAATATGTTTTCAATTATTTCACAAGTATAATTGATATGTTATTTGCCTTCTCAGCGGAGGGAGGAAAAGTAAGAATTTGGAACTCAAATTTTAAAAAGAAATTAATGTTAAAAATCAATAATATTTTTTAAAAAATGAATAACAAAGAGTGACATTCAATATAACTAGAGACAGTTGGGTGGAAGAGAACATTTTTCGTAAACGTGAGGCACTCTTGACTCCTCCTCAGATCATACTCCCCAGACTCTGATGGACTCTGTCTCTGAGTAATATTGGCTATGAAGAAATACAAAAATGAACATAAAGATTACTGTCACAGTTTCATAGACATAGAGCATAGGGACTTCATAGGCCATCCAATCCAACTCTCTCATTTTACAAATGAAGAAACTAAGTCTAGGCAAAGTGAAATGACTTGCCCAAGGTCACACAGATGCTAGGAATCTAAGTCATGAAACAGGGTCCTCTGACTAGAGTGCCAGGGAGAGGTCTTCACACCATATTGCTATCTCTTCCTTCTTTAAGTTCTAAGAGTTTCAGAGCATTCTTCTTTATTAAAAACTTATATTTCTGTTCAATTTACCAAAGTGATTTGAAGACCAGGGCACCAGAACTTTGTAATTCTATATTTTTGAAAGTTATTATATAATAATAAATTATGGTGTAGCTACTCAAAATCTCCCAATGAACAATCCACATTGTTTGGCCTATTGAATTTCATTCATAGGTAGATAAAAAGAATTGTTCCTAGAAAACACAATATAATTCATTTATGGAATTTTAAGGAAATTGCTTCAATTTTAATACTTAGTTTAATTAATTAATGAAATTTAAAATAAATACCTTCAAATTATTTCTCATCAAGATCCCTAAATGGTGTTTCCCCTGGGTTTATAGAAATGAAATTCTTTTTGGTAGCATAGTTGATATCCATTTCCTCCATATGTCTAATTCATACTATGCAGAATCCAGTATTAAGAGAGATACAAGGCACTGAGTGAGATTTTTGGGTTCAATGATTACTAGTTCACAGGCAATGATCAACTGGGAGAAAATGATATCCTTCATTTAATGTCCATATCCAGTAACTCAATGCTTATATGTTGCCTATTGTAGCAACCTCCCCAGGCCTGCTTCCTCTGGATGGTGTCCCACACTCCAAGATTACCATTTCATTCTTCCTCCATTGCACCCAATGCAATAATGTTAGTTATGAAAAGTTAGCCAATAAATAATAGTATTCATTTGGCACTTTAAAATTTGCAAAGGATATTAAAAGTATTTTTTCATTTTATCTTCACAATAACTCTGAGGGATAGGCACTACTATTATCACTTATGAAATCCAGAAAAGGATAAAAATGTGCCCTTCCTTTGTCTGCTTGGCTTCCTTAAGTCTCAACTAAAATCCTACCTTCTATAGGAAGCCTTTCCCAATCTCTTGAATCCAATGCCTTCTCTCTTTTAATTATTTCATATTTATTCTGTATAGAGTTTGTTTGTACACATTTGTTTGCATGTTGTCTCCCTCATTAGATTGGAAGCTCCTTGAGAGCAGGACTGTCTATTGCTTCTTTTTGTACCCCCAGCCCTTAACACAGTGCCTTGCACATAGTAAGTGCTTGATAAATGTTGACTGATTGCTTGTCCTACAAATTGATTCCACACTGAGATATATTCCAAAACAGCCTTATTGAATCCTCCAGAAGTACTCCATAATTAGTTTCTTCATTAGAGGAATAGCACGTTCAGAACCTGCACTTAAGGAAAATCACTTTGGCAGCTGTGAGAAGGATTGTTTGCGGAAAGGGAGTAAATCTGATGAAGGGAACCAATCTGGATGCTATTGCAATAGCAAATGCAAAATGTGATGAGGCCTGAAGAAGACTAGTGGCTGGCAATCTTAGTGTAGATGGCAAGACAAATATAAGAGATGGTATGCTTCTAATGGGAAGCCTTTCAACAATTGTTCTAGCGATAGGCTCCACTCATTATGGAATTTATTAATACAAAGAAAAAATTGCAACATTAAGTTGAGGTGGTTGGTTATAAAATTTAGTGATTATCTTAGCAACATGTTAAAGATCTAGTTTACCTGAGTTATGCCTATATTCTGTTGAATACATCAACCATACAACATACATACATACATCAACCCCCTTTCCAAAATGCTATGAAATTGCATAGGAAATAGCCAAATGTCAAAGGGAATACGAACAGATTCTAAGGTTAAGGATTAAATTGAAATCATACATACTTCAGGTGTGTGGGGGGGAAGGTGAAGTTGCCCTAAGAGTTATTCTTTGTCATTCCTTGTAGGACTTCTGATTTTGAGATAGTAGATCTGTCAGCTATGGTGAAATCTATTCAGGAGGAAATGTCCAGAAAATAACCCTCTAATCTACCAAGAGGCAGACAAAATGTAACTAACAAGAGAAATAGAGAACATACTTACTTTTCTGATTAGCTTTGATGGATTCAGCTGTAAATTAAAACCCAAAGATCATTCATGTTGACGTAAATTGAGATGAAATATTTGCATTCCAGTGATCAGTCATGTTTGAGTAAAGTATATGAAGATGATTAACACTAAATAAGGCAGTGCAAAAATACACAGTCTATGTTTTGAAAGAATAGGCTAAGGAGTTTGTACTTTAGTAGGCACTGGGTTCTTCTAGGTGTCTTATCAGGGGATGTTATCAAAACTTTGCATTGGAAAAATTATTCTGGAAGCATTGTGAAGAATGAATAGGAGTGATGAGAAATATAGAGTATAGACCAAGTAAGAGGTAAGGAAGGCTTTAATTGGGCTGATGTAGTAGGAGTCCAAAGAAGTGGATTGGATGTATGTGAAAAATGTTTATGAAGTGAGTACTAGGTGCCAGATAATGTGCTAAATGTTGCAGTTGCAAATCCCAAAGTGTCTGCCCTTGAAGAATTTAAAATCTTGTAAAGGGAAATAATATGGAAATACAGATATAGAAATGTGCCAAACAATTGTAAGATAATATTGGAACCAAGGAAAGAACAATTTGGGGTGGATGCCAATCAGAAATGGCCACTTAAAAAGAGGCAGAGGTAAGGGGGTAATATAAACACCTAATGAGAGAATTAATAAACTTAAATTCTTTTTAAAAAGTCTCATAACTAACCTTGCCTACATTCTCTAACTCAAACTTTGATTATGTCTTACTTGAGCTATCTCGTTGAATAGTCTTTTGGATTCTTTTTTTTTTTAAATTTACCTTCCTATTAAACATATTTTCACATTGGTGAAGCTGTAAGTAAAAATTAAAACCAAAGGAGGAACGATCAGAAAGAGGAAACAAAACTCAGTAGAAGAGAAAAAAAAACTGATAGTGATTCAATATCCACAGTTTTCTGGGATGGTGGATTGCATTTTCCATCACATGGCCTCTGGAGATGTCTTAGATCCTTGTAAGGCTGAGAAGGGTTAAGTTTATCAATATCAGTCATCGCACAGTGTGGCTGTTATTGTGTACGACATTCTCTTCTTTCTGCTCACTTCTCATGGCATCAGACCATACAAGTCTTTCCAGGTTTTTCTGATGTCAACCTGTTCATCATTTCTTATAGCACAATAGTATTCCATTACATTCATATAGCACAATTTGCTCAGCCATTCCCCAATGGATGGGCATCCTCTCCATTTCCAATTCTTTGCCACCATGAAAAGAGCTGCTCTAAATATTTTTGTACATGTGGATACTTTTCCCATTTGTTTGATCTCTTTCGGATAGAGCCCTAGAAACGCTATTGCTGGATCAAAGGATATGCACATTTTTGTAGCTTTTTGGTCATAGTTCCCAATTGTTCTCCAAAATGGTTGGATCGTTTCACAACTACACCAACAATGCATTAGTGTTCCAGTTTTCCCACATCTTCTCCAACATTTATCATTTTCCTGTTTTGTCATGTTGGCCAATCTGATAGGTGTGATGTGGTACCTCAGAGTTGTTTTGATTTGCATTTCTCTAATCAAAAACGATTTAGAGCATTTTTTCATATGACTGTAGATGTCTTTAATTTCCTCATCTGAGAACTGTCTGTTCATATCCTTTGACCATTTATCAATGGGGAATGGCTTGTATTCTTATAAATTTGTCTTAATTCTCTATATATTTTAGAAATGAGGCCTTATCAGAGAGACTGGTTGTAAAAATTCTTTCCCAGTTTTCTACCTTTCTTCTAATCTTAGCTGCATTGGCTTTGTTTGTGCAAAAACTTTTCAATTTAATGTAATCAAAATTACCCATTTTGCTTTTCATAGTGTTCTCTATCTCCTGTTTGGTCATGAATTCTTCTGTTCTCCATAGATCTGATAGGTAAACTATTCCTTGTTCTCCCAGTTTCAGCCTTTATATCTAAAGTCATGAACCCATTTTGACTTTATTTTGGTATATGGTGTGAGATTTGGGTCTATGCCTAGTTTCTGCCATACTCTTTTCCAGTTTTCCCAGCATTTTTTTCAAAGAGTGGGTTCTTATCCCAGAAGCTGGAGTCTTTGGGGTTATCAAATAATAGATTACTATAGTCATCAACTACTGTGTCTTGCATATTTAACCTATTCTACTGATTCACCTCCGTATTTCTTAGCCATTACCAAGCAGTTTTGATGATTGCTGCTTTATAATGCAATTTAAGATCTGGAATTGCTAGGCCACCTTACCCTGCATTTCTTTTCATTAGTTCCTTTGATATTCTGGACCTTTTGTTCTTCCAAATGAATCTTGTTATTATTTTTTCTAACTCTATAAAATAATTTTTTGGTAGTTTGATTGGTATGGCACTGAATAAGTAAGTTTGCTTACATAGGATTGTCATTTTTATTATATGAGCTCGGCCTACCCATGAGCAACTGATGTTTTTCAAATTATTTATATCTGATTTTATTTGTGTGAAAAGTGTTTTGTAATTGTGTTCATAGAGTTCCTGGGTTTGTTTCAGGAGGTAGACTCCCAAATATTTTGTAATGTTTACAGTAAGTTTGAATGGAATTTCTCTTTCCACCTCTTGCTGTTGGGCTTTGTTGGTTATGTATAGAAATGTTGATGATTTATGTGGGTTTATTTTATAGCCTGCAACTTTGCTAAAGTTGTTTATTATTTCCAGTAGTTTTATACTTGATTCTCTAGGATTCTCTAAGTATATCATCATGTCATCTGCAAAGAGTGATAGCTTCGTTTCTTCTTTGCCTATTCTAATACCTTCAATTTCTTTTTCTTCTCTTATTGCTAAAGCTAACATTTCCAGTACAATATTGAATAACAGTGGTGATAATGGACATCCTTGTTTCACCCCTGATCTTATTGGAAATGCTTCTAGCCTGTCCCCACTACATATAATGCTTGCTGAAGGTTTTAGATAGATGCTATTTATTATTTTAAGGAAGACTCAATTTATACCTCTGCTTTCTAGTGTTTTTAATAGGAATAGGTGTTGTATTTTGTCAAAAGCTTTTTCTGCATCTATTGAGATGATCATGTGGTTTCTGTTGGTTTTGGTGTTGATATACTCAATTATGCTGATAGTTTTCCTAATATTGAACCAACCCTGCATTCCTGGTATGAATCCTACCTGGTCATAGTGTAGGATTTCTTGAATGGTGGCAAAAAAGACCAACTAGTTATTTGAGAGAGTATTTTAAAAAGTAGCCACAAATCATTTGGAATATGGTAAATAAAGGGTAGCAAAACAGGAAAATACTTTCTGAGAGAAAAATGAATTGTGCCTTTAGGATAATGAGACATTTTCTCACGAGGATCTGATTGCAAAATTCCAAAAGAAATCCCAAAAATATTTTTACACTAGCAGAATCATCAGAATAAACAACCCCTCTCCCCAGAAGTAAGTGCTATGAAAGAGAATTGATTGGGATGTGTTTGGATGATGATTTAGTCTCATAATTACATAATTTATACTCAGAAACAGCTTTTAATGACTGTGGGTTGTGAAAATAACATCAGGGAGCTAATTATAAATTAAAGACTGAAGAGGGAAAAGATTGCAATGAATGTAATGAGGAGAACAAGGGGATAGGGAGAAAACAGAACAATGAAATCTCTTGAGGTCCTCTGTTAATTCTTTAAATTTTTCTTTTTGCTTTTAGTTATGAGTTTCACTAAAATTACCATTTATTTGAGAAAAAGATCCTTCTGATCATGTCCTTAAAGGCTTGTTTCACTTGCTGGTTCCTTAGAGTATAAATGAAGGGGTTCAGCATGGGGGCAACAGAAGTATTCAGCACTGCTACACCTTTGTTCAAAGCTATCCCTTCCTTTGCTGAGGGTTTGACATACATGAAGATGCAGCTTCCATAAGAGATGGAGACAACAATGATGTGGGAGGAACAAGTGGAAAAGGCCTTTTTTCTTTTCTGGGCAGATGGAATTCTCAGAATGGTTCTGAGGATGTAGGAATAGGAGAGAATCACTAAAGCCAAAGTGACCATAAGTGTGAACACAGCTAAGCAAAAACTCATGACCTCTAATACTTTGGTGTCTGTGCAAGAGATCATCAGCATTGGAGAAGAATCACAGGTAAAGTGATCAATGATATTTGAGTCACAGAACTCCAGCTGGAGGCCCATGATGACTGGTGGAAAGATAATGAGGAAACCTACTAGCCAAGAACTGATTACAAGCTGGCTGCAGACTCTGTTACTCATGATACTCATGTAGTGTAGGGGTTTGCAGATGGCCACATAACGGTCATAGGACATGGCTGCTAGCAGAAAAAATTCTGTTGCACCCAGGAGGATTAAAAAAAAAACCTGGGCCATGCAAGAATTGTAGGAAATCGTATTGTTCTCAGTTACTATACTGACCAAAAATCTAGGAATGCAAACAGATGTAAATGAGATTTCTAAGAAGGAGAAATTCCTGAGAAAGAAATACATGGGAGTCTTGAGGTGAGAGTCCAGCAGGGTAAGGGTGATGATGGTTAGATTTCCAGTCACACTCAATATATAGGTAAGAAACAGAAAAAGGAAAACTATGGCCTGTAGCTCTGAGTCATCTGTCAGTCCTAGGAGGATGAACTCTGTCACTGATGTTCGATTTCTCATGGCTGACTCTAGATCTCCTGAAGATCTGCAGATGTAAACAAGAGACAAATGACTTAGTGACCAATGGAGTTTTCGTTGGACATTTTTGCTGAGTAGAGAGCCACATATGACTGAATGAAGAACATGGAAGACAAGATATAACTAAAGAGAAGTTTAAAGAAGCCAAAGTAGTCAGAAAACCATGTGCTTCCTTCATTTGTCCTGTAAGTTGTTTGTGCACTCAGATATGCTCCAAAATAGTTTTGCTAACCCAAAGTACTATTGAAAAATGTGGTGACACTTTTTGCAAATATGGCATGTAATCATGGTGAGGGTAGTGGGTATATGTTTTTTTTTCCAATAGTAGTGATATTTTCCATTAATTTTCCCATATTCTCATATAGTCATGGATTGGTATGAAATTTCACAGGAGATATAATAGATAATTTTTACTTTTTTCACAAACCAAACCAATCCAACTAAAATTAGAAAAGAAGCAGTAAAATGGTAAAAAAAAAAATCTTTGCAGCAAATTTCTTTGATAAAAGTCACATTGCTTGGATATGTAGGGAAATGAGACAAATTTACCATTAAAAAGTCATTCCTCAATTGCTAAATGATCAAAGGATATGAATAGGAAATTTTAAGAGGAAAAAATCCAAATTATCAATAGCTATATCAACAAAAAAATGTTCTGAAACACTAATAATTGGAGAAATGCAAATTAAAACAACTCTTTGGTACTACTTTTCCTATTGGCAAAGAGGACAAAAAAAGGAAAATAATAAAAGTGATGGCTTCAGCAAAACCTAAGAAAACTTAGATAAACTTAGATAGTGACCTGAACCAGGAGATCAATTGATAATAGTAACTTCAATATTATAAAGATAATCAATTTTGATAAATGGAAGAATAGTGAGGAAGGGAATAAGCATTTATGGAGCACCTACTCTGTGCTAAGCAGTGCTTCACAAATATTATCAAATTTGATCCTCACAATAACCCTGGGAGGTAGTTGCTGTTGTTATTCTCATTTTACAGTTGAGGAAATAGAGACAAGCAGAGATTCAGTGACTTGCCCAGGGTCACCCAGGTGGTAAGTGTCTGAGGCTGTATTTGAACTCGTCTTCCCAGTTCCAGGACCAGTTCTTTATCTAATGTCCCTCTAGCTACCTCTGATTAACACCATGACCAACCACCATTCCACAGGACTCATGAAGAAACATGATATCTACTTCTAGACATAAAGTGTGCACACTGAAGCATTTTTTCTTCTCTCTCTTTCTGCCATGGCTAATATGGTAATTTTTTATAACTAATAATATTTGCAATGGACTTAGTTTCCTTGCTTTCTCAATATGTGCAGAAGGGGGAGAGAAGGAAAGTATTCAGAATTGAGAATAAAATAATATTGAATTATTAATAAATAAATGCTAGCTGATTAAAGATATACATAATCCTGTCTGTGTCTTCCACATACTTTAGTTTTCTCATCTGAAAACTTAGGGGCAATACTTGGTGATTTTCTAAGGTTTCTCCTGGTTTTCATGACTTAAGTCTAGTTCTATCATATCTCCAAATGAAAGTTTACTAGATTTGAATTCCTGCAAGTTGATAATCTTTTCTCTCTCTGTCATCTGCAATTTTTTTTTTATCAATCTCATTGCCTGTGGTGGCAATGTAAAACTTTCCCATGGTTCTTTTTCTTCCCTTTCCTCATATCATGAAGTGTTCCCCCTCACAAAATTCTACTGATAAAGTAGTGACATACTAGCTATTTTCATCTTTGTTTTCCCCTACAGACAAAATATTTGTCCTTTTAGGAAGAATGATAGAACATATAAAGTCTGAAGAATAATGAGGACCTGTGATGAACAGAAAACTAACCCTCCTTTGTTTCCCATGCAATTTTTTATCTGAAGTGAAGGCTAAAGGACAATACATAACAGACAAAAGATAATTGTGAAAGAATGAACACTTAGCAATTAAATACATAATGGATTTGCTTAATGAATTAACTGGCTGATTTATTTTAGTGTCTATGTAAGCTAAAGTGTGATCAGCTTCCCTTATGTGTTCTTTATGGTGTCTGATAGATTTCTATATTGGTAAGATATCTAAGACTTGAGGGAAAGGAGCATAGGGGTAGAAAGAGTAGATCATAGAATTTTTGAAACAATAGTGACATTAGATATCATCTAGGTCATCTCCATCCTTTTCAATGTCCAAAATATGTTTATAATTTTATTTATTTATTCATATATTTATTTTTACAAACATTTGTTATCTTTTCCACTTCCCTCCCCATGAATAATTAAAAATAAAAAACCCCAAAATCTCACAAAAATTCAGCATCTCTTTCAAAGGAGGTAGGTGGAATGATTCATCTCCAGAATTCTTTGTTCATAGCTTATTATTGTATTAATCAGAGTTCTAAAGTCTTTCAAAATTTTTTTGAACTATTGCTAACATCATGCAAATTATTCTCCTTATATATCTGTTCATTTCACTTAGCATTAGATCATTAATATCTTGCCAGTTTCCTCTAAAATTGTCCATTTCCTAATTTCCTCTGATGTAATAATATTATGTTACATTCAAATGCTATACTTAGTTTGACCATTCTGCATGAAATGTGCAACCCCACTCCTCCAGTTTCAAATTTGGGGATAGTATGAAAAGAAGCTGCTACAAATATTTTTGTACATATAGATCCTTTAAAAAAAATTGTTGTCTCTAGTTAATCTAAAAAGTACACATAGGTTACTAACCATTAGGCTGGAGTCCTGAATTGCTTCCCAGAATGGTAGACAAATTCATAGCTCTACTATGTACATATGTATGTATGCCTCTGCACTGAATTATTAATAAATAAATGCTAACTGATAAAAGATACATGAAATCTTGTCTGTGTCTCTGTGTACATCACTTAGGCCTGATGTCCTGCATTCCCTTCAACATTTGATGTATGTGAGGTAGACATTTGTGATCCAACTTATGCTTAAAGACTTGTAGGGATGGCAAAGACACTACCTCTCAAAGAAGTTCATTCTATTTTGGAACTTCCAATATTTAGGAATATTTCTATACATTGAACTGAACTATGCATCCATATTATTTCAACATTAGACCTAGTTACTTCCTCTGACCCAGAAAGAACTATTATAAGCCCATTCATTTCTAAATCTGAAGAAATGCTTTGTTATCCTTTCTGACTAAGATGGACATTAACTTCACCTAAGTATACAGCTCAAATACTACAGTATCTATTATTTTTAGGTGTAGACATAAGACAGGAGAAGTCCAG
Organism: Phascolarctos cinereus; assembly: GCF_003287225.1. Lineage (NCBI taxonomy): Eukaryota > Metazoa > Chordata > Mammalia > Diprotodontia > Phascolarctidae > Phascolarctos > Phascolarctos cinereus. Next base: position 218,748,747 of record NW_027555514.1, on the reverse strand, counting down.
GTACCCTGTACCTAACATGTTCCTAGGGTCTCTGAAAACACAAGTAGCTTTAGGTGAAGCAAAATTACAGGTGGCAGTTATTGCCATAGCTCAAGGAGGGTAACTTCTTGGAGAGTAGGGTGATGTCAGGTGTCTGGTAGAGTGGATGGTGTAACTCTTGACCTAAGTGGGAACATTTCAAATGGAGTAGAACTAGAAACCTTCATGAAGGTTCAATTAAGATGACTTGAGTAGCATTTCTTGGGAAACTCTATCAATGAGGGAAGGCCTAGGTGATAGCATGGAGCTGAGTGGAGTTAGTAATTGAGGAGAGCTGATAAAGCTTCCCATGAATAGATGGTAACCAAAGGTAATGGGATAATGACATACTGCCAAATTGTGAGGGGACAGGGAGGCATTGGCATGAGGATAAGCCAGAGGCTGAGCTGAACAGATCATCAATGGAGAGAGCTGCGGTCCTTTAATAATAGCATCATAGCAGTTCAGAGTTGAATGGGATTTCAGTGCTTATTTCATCAAGTATACATGAAAAAGAAACCAATCTACAAAATACCTGACAAGGAATCATCTCACCTTTGTTTGAAGACCTCAAATGAGGTCTTCCTACTTCTCCTAGATATGACCTATGACATCAAGCAAAACAAGTCTAATCCTTTTTTTTTTTTCTGATGAGGCGATCAGGGTTAAGTGACTTGCCCAAGGTCACACAGCTAGTAAGTGTTAAGTATCTGAGGCTGGATTTAAACTCAGGTCCTCCTGACTCCAAGGCCAGAGCTCTATTCACTGTGCCACCTAGCTGCCCCTAATCCTTTTATAAATCAATCCTTCCAATAACTGAAAATCATTTTTATCTTCCCACATAAATCTTCTCATCTTCAAAATATTCCTTTAATTTATCCTCACATCATATGAACTTGAGCCCCTTCAATATCCTGGCTACACTTTGCTATATACTCTCTCCAGTTTTTCAGTATCCACACCAAAATGTGATGCCTAGAATTAATTACAATAATCCAGATATTAATTGACCTAGGGAGTACAGATGGGCTATAAACTCATTATTTGTGACTGTGACCAATCAAGAAAGCGATCAATAAAGTATTTATTAAAGCCCTACTCCTTGACAGATAGGCACTGTAAAGGACATCAGGGTTACAAAGATGAAATTGAAACACTCTCAGCCCTTAAGAAACTTACATTATATCAGAAGAAACAATATAAATGTAAATGTGTTTATAAAATATCTGCAAAAAAGGCAAGGCAACTTTAGGGGGAGGAGGGATGAGAAGATCAGATAATCAGGAAAGGCCTAATGTAGGAGATGGTGCTTGTGATAAACTTTGAAGGAAGGTCAAGATTCAAGGAGACAGAGATGAGGTGCACATATATGCCAGACAGGAGAGACAACTTGGGCAAACACACAAAGAAGGAAGAATATACAAGGAACAATAAAAAGACCAGTCTGGCTGAATTGTAGCATATATAATGGAGAGTCATATGTATTGGGATGGAAAGTTCTTGAATTAAAGGATCACAGAATCTGAGAATTGGAGGGGACTTGTTCAGTCACCTAATCCAACATATATACAAAGGGTAGTTAAGAACTAAGATGAAAAGGCTTTAAATGCCAATCAAAGATGTTTGTAATTTATTCTACAAATGATAGGGTTCCAATGGAGCTTCTTTTACCAAGAGTGTGGCGTGGTCAGACTTGACTTTAGGAATAGTATTTGGCATCTGTGTTGAAGAGGATTTGGAAAGGAGGGAAATTTGAGTCAAAGAGATCAATTAGGAGGCTATTGCAGTTGTCCAGAAGAGAGGTAATGAGGGTTAGGGTGGTAGCTATGTGAGTGAAGAGAAGAGGATAGATGCAAGAGATGCTCTTCTCATGTGCAACTTTTCAAGAAAAAAAATTCTTATGGCTGTCCCAGTGTCAGTTTCCTCTAATTGTGGAAAGTGCCAATATAATAAAGAATTCTATGACATAAAGGTGAGTGCTTCATTATAATTTTAATGATGCTATTGCACAATAGCAATGTAATGTGGGTTATGACTGTATGCCATTGGACATAGATACTTTTAGATACTTTCTCAAATACTATGGAATCATATAAGGAATGGCCATCAATGACAGCATTCATATTAAAGAATAAAACTGAAAGCATCCACAGTCTAGAAAAACAAGTCGTTTGTGGAGTTCTTTTTTGTCCGTATAGGACTTCAATAATGATAAGCTTCTTTTTAATTTCAAAATAATAGATTTAACAATCAAGATGAAATATATTGAGAAGAAAATGCCCAAAGAGCAGCTCTCTGAATTATAGTACTTAGAAAAGCAAAGTGTAACTAAGAAGGGAAACAATAAAAGTACTCACTTTTCTGATGGTTTATCTGGAACTTTAAACCCGAAAGTTCTGCTAATTTACTTAAATTAAGAGGTGGTATTTGAGGGGTTCAGGTCAGGGAAAGTTTCATAGTCAGACTTATCGCCTTGTCTGTCACAAAAATGCACAAAGACATGAGGCATTTGAAATGCAAAGAACTTTCCCAAGTGTTTCTGACTTGTGAAGTTTGTGGGTATTTTTCAACCCATTTTCCCAATGCTGTACAAAGTGCTAGATCTGAAATGTTGGGAATCTTATCAAATATGACTGTGAAAATAATTTCTTAGACTCTAAATAGTTAAAAGAGGGAAAATACTGTCATGAAGGAAAGATGATTCCATCTGTTTTATCTTCTCTGGTTTATCATTGTCATGACCTTGTTGGTAGAGACATGTTCACAATTTATTTGTTCATCTTATTGTCTCAGAGGAATTGGTTAAACAAAGGAAAAAGTCCCTGGAGATAGAGTCTAAGAGGGTACTAATAATCCCATATTCCAACCATTTTTAGCAATATGTTTTGAGTGTCTATAGGAGTTGTTTTATTTCTTATTTTTTTTCCCTTTCTTTATCCATTTATTTTTAAAAGTACTTATGTCTCCCTCATTTTCCCCCTTGCTAATTGAGCAAAATTTAAAACTAATGAAGACTCTCAGAAACAAATATACTGAGTCCAATAAAACAAATTCCCAAATTAGTTGTGTCCAAAACTTTTGTTCATCCTGTATTTTAAGTTCATCATTTATCTGACATGAGATGGTTTTTATGCTTCATAATTAGTCCTTTGGACTTGTGGTTTATGATGACATTATTTGGAGTTCTCAAATCTTTCAGAGTTACTTTTCTTGATAATATTATTGTCATTTTATAAATTGTTCTCCTAATTCTGCAGATTCCATTTAATATTAGTTCACAAAGATCCTCCCAGGTTCTTCTGAAAGTGTCCATTATGCCTTTTCTTATGGTACAAAAATATTCCATTATACTCATATATGACAATTTTTTTTGGTTTTTTCCCACTTATTAGTATTTTATTTTTTCCAATTACGTGAAAAAATAGTTTTCAGTATTACCTTTTTTAAGACTTTGAGTTCAATTTTTTTTTCTTCCTTTATTCCTCCCCTCCCCTCTCCCCAAGATGATAGCAAAGATCAAGAGACAATGGTCCAAAATTCCCTCCCCAACAGCTGGCTTGTGAAAGGGTAGAAACCAATTGTGCTGAAATGAAAGAATCACAAGCTATTAACAACCACGTAAAAGAGGCTCCAAATCACTAATAATAAGAAAATGCAAATCTAAACAACCTTGAGGGTTTGCCTCACACTCAGCAAATTAGCCAAGATGACAAAGAATGGAATTAGTTGATGTTCAAGGGACTCTTGACAAGGGTGTTCCACCTTTGAATTGAATGAAGAATTGGTGGAATTGCGAGTTGATACTGTCCCTCTGCAAAGCAATTGAGAGCTTTGCTCTCTAGTGAAAGCTCCTTCCTTCCCAATTCTGAGTTGCTCCGACTTTGTTTTTGGACTCAATCACTACTGGGCTTCAGAGAATCCCCTGGGTTTTTGGGGAAAGTGACTGACACATGCTTCTTTTAATACAGAGATCTTTGTTAGGTATATGCTCCCAAAAAGAGGATAATGACAAAAGGAAAGGCTCCATCTATACCAAAATATTTACAGCAGCGCTTTCTTTGGTAGTGAAGAATTGAAAACAAAGTAGATGCCCATTGACCGTGTAATGGCCTAACAATGTGTGGTACATGAATGGAATTTTATTATGAATATATTGAAGTATGAGAAGACTTTTATTAACTGATATAAAATGAAATGGAAGGAAAAACAATGTACACAACAACTACACATTCCAAAAAAATCAATTGGAATGAAAGTTGTGAATTTATAAAGAGCAAACTTGGTCCCAGAGGAGAGGGATGAGGCAGCATCTTCCTTTCCTTGCAGGATCACAGATTTGGGCTGGTGAATGCTGCAGATGGTGGGCTTTAGCCATGCATTGGGGAGTTGGGCTGAAGGGGTTTTCTTTCTTATTATTCTTTTTTGTAAGGATGGCCCTCTGGAAGTAGGAGAAATACTCTAGAAAATGCAGATGCAGGTAGGGGTGTGTGTGTGTGTGTGTGTGTGTGTGTGTGTATACCCACCCAAGATGTCACTGCGATAGGTAATTACTAGGAGGCAAAACTCCCACCCCCAATGTAAATCAGCACCTCTTCTGCAATTTCTAATTTGGGGAGTTACTTGGAGTACCAAGGTCAAGTGAATTGCCCAGGGTCACACAGTCAATGCATGTCAGATGTAGTACTTGAACCCAGGTCTTCTTGGCTTCAAAGTCATCTCTCTATCCACTATGCAACACTGCCTCTCCAAAAATGTATTAATGCTTAAATTGTTTTATTAATTTTCCAGAAAGTGATGAATTTGACTTATTTCTAATGAAGAAGCCAGAGGAAAGAAGGGCACCAGATAATCAAATTCATCAGAGAAGGAACCTTAAGGTAGGTAAACAAGTCCATAATCACAAAACACCAAACATATAAAGCAATATTTACATGTTTCAAGAACAAATCTCTCTCTCTCTCTCTCTCTTTGTGGTGAGGCAATTGGGGTTAAGTGACTTGCCCAGAGTCACACAGCTAGTAAGTGTCAAGTGTTTGGTCTGAGGCTGGATTTGAACTCAGGTCCTCCTGCCTTCAGGGCCAGAGCTCTATCCACTGCACCACCTAGCTGCCCCAGGTCTCTACAAAACACAATGCAACAAAAATTATAGCCCATAAAGGAAAAGTGAACACAGGCCACGGGATGAAGAGAGATCAAGGAAGGGCACCCCAAATAGTAAGAGGGTCACAATAAATCACAGAAACAATAAAGAATCATAAAAAAGGGTGGGAAGATACCAATTTATATGGGATGCAGTAAAGCCATCCTGGTGAAGAGAAGAGAAGACATCAACATTTATTAAACACTTACTATGTGACAAGAAATGTGCTAATAAGCGCTTTACAAACATCACCTCATTTGATCTTTACTACCTGAGAAGTAGGTACCATTATTCATGTTACAATTGAGGAAACTGAGGCAGAGGTAAGTGACTTCCCCACAGTCAGAAAGCTAATGTGACTAGTCAGATTTGAACTCGGATTGTCCTGACTCACTCCCTCTACTGTGTTGTCTCGAAGCTGCCTTTACCCCAGAAAGTTTAGTAGAAAAGGTAAAGAGCATGGAGTCAGGAATTCCTGGGGCTCAATCCTTCACAAGATACTTACTATCTATATCACCCTGGACCAATCATCATTTCCTGTGCCTCAGTTTCCTTATCTATCAAATGAGGGGCCTATACTCAGTTGCCTACAAAGTCTCTTCTGGCTCTAAAGTCAGCAGTAGCTGACTTTGACACCATTTTCAATATTGTTGAGGACACACAACAACATTGCTAAAAACATCATGTTAAACATGATGGGAGCCAGCACACAAACCTGCTTCACTGCCTTGGTGACTGGGGAAACTGAAGAGCAACATTCAGTATCTAGAACCCATGCAAGCATGCTATCATGAAACAGGCATACAATACTGATGAACTTCTCTGGGCAACCAAATTTTGTCATGACCTTCCACAAGCCCTCATGACTGACAGAATCAAAGACGTTTATCAGATCAATGAATGCTGCATACAGACCTCTGTTTTGCTCTTGACATTTATCCCGCAGTCATTGGGGGGGGGGAATTATATATATATATGTATGTATATGTGTGTGTATACACACACACATTCATATACATATATACAGATACATATACATATATACATACATACATATACATATATATATTTTTCAATATATTATCTCGACTCCTTTGAGATAACCTCTTCTTGCCCTATAACACTGAAGGTTCCAGTGAGCTTTTGTATGAGCAATGGACCCATTGCCTCATAAATCTCTGCTGGAACAAAATCAGCACCAGACACTTTGTCATGCAAGGGAGTCTGGTGATATTCAAAACCTCTTATTCAGTTGGAAGTTTGGTTAGAGAGAAATTGACTTCAACCCAGTGGCTTCAGCATTGACTAATGATGGTTTGTTGAGAGCATAAAGGAAGTGTTCAGCCATTTTCTCCAGGATTATGTCCTTATCACTAATCAATGTGGATCCATCAGCATTGAGGAGTTGAGAAGCACCATAGGTCTTTGGGCCATAAATAGCCTTCATGGCATCATAAAAGTGCTTTGGGTTGTCACTATCTGTGTTCTTCCTTCTTACTGAGCCCCAAATCCTGAATGTCTCTAAGCTTCATTTGAACTTTACTTTTGATGGACTTAAGTGCTGCCTTCTTAGAGATGGATGAACTATCCTGCTGATAAACCATGTGGAGTTCTTATTTTTCATTTAGTAACTTCTGAATTTCCCTATGATTTTCATCAAAGTAATCCCAATGTTTTTGAGTGTTATGGCCTAGATGAGCAAATGTAGTGCTGTACACCAAACCTCTGAAAGCTTCTCACTCATTTTCTACTCCACTGTTGCCAACCATGGGCTGGGTCAGCTTTCTCTCTGAGTTAGCAGCAAACTGTTCACACGTGGAGAAACACTCTAGTCTGTTGACATTAAGTCTTCTGATAGATATCTTGCCTTTGAACTGATGCTTTTGTTGAATGATAATTTCTAGGTTGGAGAGGATAAGTCTATGATTACACCAGCACTATGCACCACACATCGCCTTCATCACTCTCACATCCTGTCTTTTCTCTTTACAATGGCACAGTCTATTAAATGCCACTGTTTGCTGTAAGGGTGCATCAATGAAGTTTTATTGCATTTAGATAAATGGAAGACAGTGTTGGTAATGAGAAAGGCAGGAGACTCTCAAGTTTTAAGTAGTAAGTGACTATTGCTTTTTCTGTTTTTGACTCCATTCCTCCTAAGGACTCTCTGCCATATTTGATAGTCTGTGCCTACTCTAGAATTATAAGCTTGTCCTCCTTTCGCACACTGATGACGAATGTCTCCATGTCTTCATAATTTTTTTTCTTTGATTTCATCAGGGTTTACTATGGTGGTAGCAAACATAATGATGATGGTAGTGCCATACTTTCCTGCAAATGACAATTGCATTGTCATGAGCCTGTCATTCACTCTTTTTGGGAAAGAGGAGTCATAGAAGCTTATTGACTATATTAGATTTGATTTCAAAACCTACACTAGCTTCATGGTGCTCCCTAACACTGTAGTCACTCCAGAAAAAATCATGTATTCTGCTCTGAATTTGGTAAACTGGCCTTCATTTGATAGTCTTGTTTCACTCAGACATGATACTTGCTAAGATCTCTCACAACAGGAGCTGTTTGTCTTTCAGGTCTACTAAATTTCAGGCTGTCCACAAGTGTGCACACATTCCATGTATCATTGGTGAATGGAATCATCTTTGCAAAAGTTTTTGCACATTTTGTATGTGTGTGTGCTTTGACCACAAGGTAAGATTCTTGCCTTCCATGGTAAGCAGGTGAGCATTAGGTTAGGTGAAGCAGTTTTTAAGGTGCCTTTTCTAATCCTTCCTCATACCAAGATGTGAGCAGTGCAGTCCTTAAAAAAGGATTCTTGGATACCTAGGGGGCTGCCAAATTTCAGTACACCTTAGTCCAATGAGAAGATGACCTCATGCCCTGGGTACCAGTGTGGAGGATTGTGACCACACCTCCTAATATATCCACACCTACTTCTTCGTCACTTGTCCATTGCCACAGAACTTCAAGGTAGGTTTAAACAAGTGGTAAAATGGTATGGGTGATGTCTTTTGATTCATGCATAAATTGGATCTAAGTTAGGCAGAGTTATATGAAGTAGTTGGCCTCAATCCCTCTTCCAGAGTCATCAAAGTTCAGTCATAAGACAAAAGTCAAGATGGCTGGTGATGGCTCTGGATGCAATGGATGACCTTGGTTTCTTTGATGTCTAATCAAGCTCTAAGGGCTCTACAGTGTCTGCTTCTGCCACCTTCGTGGCCCATTGGAACAAATTGTTCACATACACATATTGTGTCAGGGAAATATTTATATCCTTGGGATAAACACCCACCTAATTCACCAATGGGCTTGAGGCCGATTGGTTCCTTATTATTTTTTTTTTTTGCGGGGCAACCAAGGTTCGGTGACTTGTCCAAGGTCACACAGCTGGTTAAGTGTCAAGTGTCTGAGACCGTAGTTGAATTCAGGTCCACCTGACTCCAAGGCCAGAGCTCTTTCCACTGCATCACCTATCTGCCCCTCATTGATTACTCTTAACCTGGTTTATCCTGTCTGCTGAAATTGTTTTGCTGGAGTGTGGCCACTGTGTATATTACAGCTTCTTGGAGCCACAAGTGAGAGTTGGGTATATCAGGTGGACATCAAAAGAAGCAAAAAGTCCTGAAAAGAGAACTGCAGCCTGAACTCATTGGAAATACCAGTCTTCCCTTAACACCCTGAATAACTGTGAAGTCTTTATTCTGTTCTTTCAGAAGAGGGAGGCAGCCCTCAGTACAGCTACATCCAGTACAGGATGTATGCATAGAACAAAATCACCAGTGCCAAAGTGAATATGAATGTAAATATCGCAAACAAAAACTTATGATTTCTAACAGCTTGTTGGAAACATTTGATATCATTCTGCTGAAGGTGTTCACAGGGAAGAGGAAGTTTTGACTGATGGGTTGGGCAATACTGAGTAGATGGCAGTCCAGATTGAATCTCAGTTTCAGGTTCTAACCTAGGGCAGGCTGTATGGAAGAAGTATTTGATCCCTGACAAATCTTGCTATAGATGAACTTAAAATATGATGGCAACTGATTATGGCATTGGAGGTGTCATCTTGATCTGGGGGCTCTCGTGTTTTTTGGGCTGTGTCTATTCATTGTTGTTATTTCATACTCAAAAATTCACCATCAACTACCACCGATGTTAACCTAAGTGTGTGAATTATGCTTTTTAAAGGACCTTTTCTATTGCTTTATATTTTGATGCTTTCATTATTTATATTAAATTCCTCCTCTGGTGTTCCTTATTCTAGGGTTTCTTTAAAGATCAGAAAGTTATGAAAAGTTATTTTGAGACCATTTGAGTGGTGGAAACTCCCCTGATGGATTTTGTTAAAACTTGACACCAAGGGATTGATGTGGCAGAAACAGTATTTATTTTACAGAATATGAGGTAGCTTTCTTTTAAAAAAGATAAGGAAGTTGTTCTCAGAGCTTGGTTGGCTCAGAGTACTAGGGATATAAAAAGCCCAAGCTAGATAGAATTGGCACTCCAGAAATTCAGTGGAATTCCCATTTTCCTGAGGTATGCTTTTTGAACCTGCCATTACTGTTGACTTGGTGAACGTGGAGGAAAAGTGGAATGGTGTTTTACCTGAATTAGCAACTAGGAATTGTATCCCATTAAATCTTACTATACTTAATTTTTCCAATTGCATATCTGTTTGATTGTGTTATCCAAATCTAAATCATTAAACTGGCTTGAGTCAGGTCAGAATAATAGAAAACTATATTGTACTGAAGTCATTAAATAATAAGATGTGTGTGTGTGTGTTTATGCATATATATGAGTGTGTTTATACACACAAATACCTGCATATATGTACATATACATAGATGTACACGTATATTAGTTAAATGAAATGCCATCTAAATTCACAAGAAAACTGACCAAAATCCAAAAAGACATGGTGGCACAATAACAACTGGACATTTTAATGCTTTTCTTTCATAGGAAGAAAAATTTAACAAAATCAATAATAGCTAACACTTATATACTGTTTTAAAGTTTGCAAAGCACATTACATATCTCATCTCAGTCGACCAAAGACTATAAAAAAGAAACCATAGGGCAGAACAGACTTGGAAAAATAAGATTTGAAAGACTTGTGGCATTGTTTGAATAGCAATATTACATAGTTTTTTGCTTGTTTTGGCAAACCACAATACTTTTTCAAAAATCAATCATATTTTGGGATAAAAGAAAATACATATGTAAAAATGAAGAAAATATTAAGTTGATGCTTTATAGATAAAAAATGAAACAGTATTTTAAAAAATTGCCCCAAGTAACTCACACACTGCTGTGAGGAGGAAAGACATAGGTCGTAGAATGAATCTCTAGAGGATCTTTGTGATTTATTTAGGTTTTCTTTTATTCTTCAGGCACGAGTTTTATTTTTTTAAAATTACTTATTTTGTGAGAAAAAAATCTTTCTGACCATATCCTTACAGGCTTGTTTCACTTGCTGGTTCCTTAGGGTATAAATGAAGGGGTTCAGCATGGGAGCAACAGAGCTATTCAGCACTGCTACCCCTTTTGGTCATAGCCACCCCTTCCTTTGCTAAGGGTTTGACATACATGAAGATGCAGCTTCCATAAGAGATGGAGACAACAATCATGTGGGAGGAACAAGTGGAAAAGTCCTTTTTTCTTTGCTGGGAGGAAGGAATTCTCAGAATGGTTCTGAGGATGCATGCATAAGAGAGACTCACTAATGCCAAAGTCAATATGAGTATAAATACAGCCAGGAAAAACTCATGACCTCTAAGATCTTGGTGTCTGTGCAAGAGATCATCAGCATTGGAGAAGAATCACAGGTGAAGTGATCAATGACATTGGCATCACAGAAATCCAGCTGGAGGCCCATGGTAACTGGTGGAAAGACTATGAGAAAACCTGCCAGCCAGGAGCTGATTACAAGCTGCCTACAGACTTTGGGGTATTATGGTTGTGTAATGTAGGGGCTTGCAGATGGCCACATAGAGGTCATAGGACATGGCTGTTAGCAGAAAAAATTCTGTTGCACCAAGGAGGATAAAAAGAAATGCTTGGGCCATGCAAGAATTATAAGAAATTGTTTTTACTTTAGTTACTATACTGACTAAAAATCTAGGAATGCAGGCAGATGTAAATGAGATTTCTAAGAAGGAGAAGTTCCTGAGGAAGAAATACATGGGAGTCTTGAGGCAAGAGTCCAGCAGGGTGAGGGTGATGATGGTCAGGTTGCCAGTTGCACTCATTATGTAGGTGAGAAACAGAAAGAGGAAAATCAAGGTCTGTAACTCTGGGTCATTTGTAAGTCCCAGGAGTATGAATTCTGTCACTGATTTCTGGTTTTTCATGTCTGATGCTTGACTTTGGCCAGATATACAGGTGACAACAAGAGAAAAATAACTCAGAACTAAGTCAAGACTTCTATTGTATAGAGAACCACACACGGAAAAGTGAAGGGAGATGGTCAACAAGAGATAACTAAAGTATAGGCTATGAAATCCAGAAAAGGATTAGAATGTGTCCTTCTGTCTATCTGTCTTCCTTAAGTCCCAACTAAAATCCCACCTTCTACAGAATGCCTCTTCAATCCATTGCCTCCTCTCTTTTAATTATTTCCTATTTATTCTGTATATAGCTTGTTGGTACACTTTTGTTTGCATTTTGTCTCCCTCATTCGATTGTAAGCTCCTTAAGAACAGGGACTGTCTTTTGCCTCTTTTTCTATCCCTATTTCTAAACATGGTTCCTAGCATGTAGTAAGTGCTTAATAAATGTTGATTGATTTTACTACAAGTTGATGCCACATTCAGATACATTCCAAACTAGCCTTACTGAATCCCCCATAAATTAAAAAAATAAAAAGTGTGGTTGTACTCTGTGATTATTTCCAAATTATACTGTATACAACTTTTTATGCAAGATCACTTACATGTCCTCAACCCCTGTCCCCCTCTCTCTTACAGTGCAAGCTCCTTGAAAGTAGGGGCTGTCTTTTGCCTTTTTTTGTTATCTCCTGATCTCAGCACAGTGACTATCACATAATAGGCTCTGACTCACTGATTTCTAAAGGGATTTTGGACACTCTTCTTCTGTCAATGCAATCAAATATCAGATTAGCATTTTAGGTTGCTATATTACACTATTAGTATGTTGCTGTCTCCTACAACCCTCAGGCTTTTTCACATTCATTTCTTTCGAGCCAAGTCTCCCAATATGCTATTTCTTTGTGTATTCATGTGTGTGTCTGTGTGTATATGTTTTAATATCAGTGAAGTCACAACTCTCACACATACAACTCCACTTCATCTGATGTTTTTAATGGACTTCATGAATTTTGTTTATTTCTACTAAGTATCATATTTTTACAACAATCAAGGCACACAACTGAGACCTTTTTTGAATCTCAGTTTTTTCTTATCTATCCCACCCAATCCAGAACTTACAAGTATGTATTTTTTTTCTTATTTACCTAATTAATTGATGCAAATGTTGCATTAAATAGATCAAGAATATAATCTTATGTCATATAGTACAGACTACTTTTCAAAGTGATATCAATCTGTTAATCCACATTCTTTGACTCAATTGATCAACTAGCTATGTATCCATCTGACTGATCCCAGTCAGGTCTTTCTGTCTTGTTCTCAAGGATGCTGTGAGTGAATAGGTTGAATGTTTGCTAAAATTCATGTGCACTATGGCTTATTGCATTCCCTTGTGCTACTAGTCTAATAACCCTGTCAGGAATAAGGTGAAGTTAATCTGGTATGACTTATTCTATAATAAATTATATAATACAGTGATCACCACTTCCTTTTCTGTTTGTTAGGAATATCACCTGTTCATTTATTCAGCAAGAATTTTTAGATACTCACTGTGTTCCCATTACTGTACTAGATGCTTGAAATGAACGCACAACAATCCTCCACCCTCAAGGAATTTAGATTCTCTTCTAGTATTTTCCCATGATTAATGTTAAGTTTACAAGGTTATCTTTTGAAGGGTACACTTCAAAATTGGGACAATATATGATTTTGTGTTCCTGTCCCTATGCAAATTCTCAAGGATTCTGGAAAGAGCTAGAATCTTTATAGAACAGTGGCTCAACAATCATATTCACAAGTTTTAATCAGTGAGATAAAAAGAGTTACATTGAATTGACATTGTAAAGATTATTAAATGTTAGGAGTTTGCATTTAATCCTAGAAATGATATGGAGACAATTGAGTGTGTTCATCAGGGGAATGGCAGGGTCAGACCCTGCACTTAAGTAAAATCACTTTGGTGGTTTGAGAAGGATGGTTTGAGGAAGGGGAGTAGATCTGATGAAGGGAATTAATTTGGATGCTATTGCAATAGCAAATGCAAGATACGATGAGGACCTGAACAAGGCTGGTGGCCATCTTAGTGGAGGTGGCAAGACAAATGTGAGAGATGTTATGCTCCTCATTGGGAGCCTCTCAACAACTGTTCCAATGATAGGCTCCACTGATTATGGAAATTATTAACATGAAATAAAATTGTGTAACATTAAGATGGGGGTATTTGTTTATAATATTTAGTTATCATCTTAACAAAATACTGACGATCAAGTTTATCTGAATTATGTCTATATTCTATTGAATATATCAACCATACTTTCACATACTTCCAAATACTATGAAATTGTGTAGGGAATGGCTAAACATTAAAGGGAATATGAAAGTATTTTAAAACTAAAGACTAAGCTGAAATCATAAGTAATTTGGGACAGGGGGGACATTGCCCTGGATGTTATTCTTTGTCCTTCCTTCTAGGACTTTTGATTTTGAGCAGCAGATCTGTCAACCATAGTGAAATATGCTGAGGAGGAAATGTCCAGAAAGGAACCCTCTAACCTAATGGGAAACAGAAAGACAAAGTGTAACTAAGAAGAGAAATAGAGAACATACTCAGTTTTCTGATTAGTTTTGATGGATTCAGCTGTAAACTAAAAGCCAGAGGTCATGCATATTTACTTAAATTGAGAGGAAATATTTGGGTTCAACTAGGGAAGAGTTTCATGGTCAGGTATCTCTTTGAATTGCCTCATCTGTCACCCAAATGTATGCACACATATACATAAAGTTTAGAATGTAAAGGACTTCCCCAGTTGCCCCTGTTCTAAACAATTAAATGAGCATTTTTCAACCCTTCCTCTCAACTCTCTATCAAATGCTGGATGTTAGACATTGGAAATCCGATCTATAAAACCTTGAAAACATTTCCTGAATTCTAAAATGCTTATAGAAAATACTGTCACAAATGGAATATAATCATTGAAATTTCTCTGGTACATCATTTACTTGACAGTCTTTACAGAGCCATAGCTTGTTCCCAACAGGACTAGACAGAATTTATCCATTTTTATCAATCTCCTCGCAGAGGGAGTTATTAAGAAAAAGAAAAGAAGAAAAATCCTAAGGGACAGAGAAGAAGATGATACTAATAATTCTACATCATAATCTAGTTTGAGAACAAATTTTAACTGAGTGTATACGGGAGCTATATTCCTGCAGATTACTTGTGGAAGATGAAACAAGAGCATGAGACACTGTTCAGTTATAAACATCAAACAGCATCTTTGATAAATCAATGGCAGCTGGCTTCTTTGGGCCATTAAGTTGCCTATATGAACCCTGGTTAAACTTGGGGAAAGGAAAGGTCCATCTGGCTCATCTCCTTCAGGTCAAAAAACCAAGGTACTTCATCCATCCATCAATCGATCTATTTATCTAAGAATATTTATTGGCTATTTACATTATGGAAAGTGATATGGCAGTTGTGAAATACAGTAAAACCAAATAAAATTCAATTGAATAAATATTTGTTAACCAACTATTATCTGAAGTTGTTACTCTAAGAACTAGAGAAACAAAGGCAAAAATGAAATAATCTCTGATTTAAATGGGCATATATTCCACTGGGGCAAGGGGAGGTCACAATTTGTATACCTAAAAGGAAATATAAAGTAAATTTAGGAGGGAATGGACATTAACAATTGGGGTTCTCCACAACTGCCTCCAATAGACAGTATTACCTGAGCTGAGTACTAAAGGAACTTAGCAATTAGAAAATGCTGAAATAAGGAAGGAATATTAGAAACAGGAAGGAATAGTTGGTGCAAAGGCCTAGAGAGGGGAGAAATCATGTTAAATTCAGGAAACTGGTAGAATGAGTTCTCCTAGTCTTAGTGAGCACTGCTCCAGTCTTGGGTTTACTGGACCTAGTAAAAGGTTCTTTAATGTTCCCCTTTGGACAGTGAAATCTAAGGGACTGAAACATCTGTGCATTCAGTATCTGGGGTAACACATGGCCTTTGTGGTACAACAGATTATAGAAAATCTCTCAAAAACCACCTGGAAAAAATTGACTAAATCATTCCATTTCATAAGGAAGCTGACACCTAGCAAAAAATAAGCAGGCTCTGATATCTGGCCTTAGCCTCTACTGGACTGTCTTACTTTTTGTGTTCAAATAACTGTTGACTAATGATGTGCAATCAAAAACGTTGGGGTGTTATAGAAGAAAAAAACTCTCTTGGTTCCATTTCCTTGGTGGGAAACTAGGATTTCTACTCTTAGGACAGTCATTCATTAAGTCCTTAAATCAGCTCTTGGTATTGCCAGTTCGGCAGCAGATTATAGGAAATAAGCACCCACAATTCTGTCAATCACACAAAGCAGAAAACTAGACCAGACAAACTATCACTAGTGAGAGGACTCCTCCCTCCCCAACACTCCTATGGGAAACTAGGAGAGGTTCTCTAAGAAATCACCCAACCAACAATCCTTCCATCTAACTTGGCTATTGACACTATGGACTTTTAATCATTATTCAATACATTTCTACCTTGGAATTAAAGCAGGACCTCTCAAGCCCTCTTTAGGCAAACTCTACCTTACATTCTTCTCAGCACAAGTTTTGTTGGGTGAATCCTCTAGGATTCCCTCCCCCTTTTACCCCCACAAGTGATATACAGGCTATATCACTAGAAGAATAGCAGGCTAGATGGAGCTTCACCTCTATTTTTTTTTTAACAGCAATTCTGGTCATATTGAAGGTTCTTTCTTATGTGATTTATGTTTTTGTGTTTATCAAACATTGGGCCATTCAATTATTTCTGATTCTTATTTGTCTAGCCTATTCCATTGATTTATATATTTTTAAACTGTACAAATGGTTTTGAAAATTGTTGATGTACAATATAGTTTCAGGTTTAGACGAAATGATTACCTTTTCATTCCTCTTTTTAAGATTTTTCCTTGAAATTTTGAATATTTTGTTCTCCCCCCCAAAAATTTTGCTATTGTCTTTTTTTTCCCTGCTTCTGCATAGTTTTATTGGAAGAGCATTAAATATGTAAATTCATTTTCTATAACTATAATTTTTATTTAATTGGAATGATAAAGCTATGAAGGTGAATATTTCTGCAAATGTCTAAGTTGTCTTTATTCCTTTAAGAAATATTTTGTAACTGTATCTGTATAGGTATTGAATGTACTGGGAAAGATTGACTTTCTGAGAATACTTGAATTTCAATAGCTGCCTTTAATGGGATTTCTCTTTCTATTTTTCCCTCTTGAATTTTATTATTCCTACAAAGAAATGCTATTGAGTGATGTGG
Organism: Phascolarctos cinereus; assembly: GCF_003287225.1. Taxonomy (NCBI): domain Eukaryota; kingdom Metazoa; phylum Chordata; class Mammalia; order Diprotodontia; family Phascolarctidae; genus Phascolarctos; species Phascolarctos cinereus. The sequence continues at coordinate 218,731,921 of NW_027555514.1, read as the reverse complement.
GGTTATTTTGTAAACTGCTGTTTTCTTATTTAAGTTAAATTTAATTCACATCATTAATAAACATTTATTTTCTCCCCCTCCCACTTCCCTGTCCCACTTAAAAATAAAATAAAATTAAAACTCTTGTAACAAATATATAGTCTTGCAAACCAGAATGTCACATTGGCCATGTCCAAAATATATATATATATATATCTCTTTCTACATATTTAGACCCCTACTCCTTTTTCAGGTGGTGTGTTATCATTTTTAAAATTCAATTTTATTTTCAGCTCAGAATTCTTTCCCACCCACCCTCCCCCAATTGAGAAAGTAAGAAAAATAAAATCTGTTACAAATATGTATATATTCAAGCAAAACAAATTCCTGCATTAGTCACATCATGCATATGTAAACATATATGGTGTATACACACATATACAAATGATTTTATACACACACACACACACACACACATATATATATCACACAAATAACAATATTGTAAAAAGAATTTTGAAAGAGTAAGGTACTCTGATACATGTGCATGTGTGTACATATTTACACACACATACACATATACGTATGTACATACTTACATATATCTGTATATTACAAATTCCAAAGTGGTACATGATTTAGACATCAGATATCATAAACAAATTAGAAGGTGTGGAAGAAATTGCCTTGTTAATCTCTACTGAGTGAAATGCATTTCTGTTCCTAATTGTGTGTACATATGTATTCTTTCTGCCGCTGACCAGTTCAGATGACAGTGAGGTTCAAGTTTTACCCACTCCCCTCCCCATCCTTTCTTCTTGTTGTATAGACTTTTTCTTGTACGCCACAATTATGTGAGGTAATTTCCCTCATTCCTTGTCTCCCTTTCTTTCCTCTCTGTGATTGCTCTTCCTCTCCCTTTTCATTCTTTTAAGATCATCAAAACATAATAGAATCACTTCCAGGCCCTCTAACTAGACTTCCTTTATGATCTCTGATGATGATAAAGTTCTGAGGGGATATGTTCTACTCTCATCATTTAAGAATATAAAAAGTTTAACCTTGTTTAGTACTTTTTAATTGACTGTTCTTGTTTATATTTTTATGCTCCTCTTGACCCTTTTGTTTGTATGTGATTTTTTTTTTAATTTAGCTCTGGTTTTTTCATCAAGGAATGTCTTTTTCATCAAGGAGTGTTCTGGTTCATTAAAGATCTATTTTCCCCCTATAGGATGATAGTAAGTTTTGTTGAGTAAATTATGTGGTTGCAGCCTAAATACTTTGCCAAGCTCTCTGTTCTAGATCTGCTTATTTTATTCTGCATTAGTTCAAAATGAAGTACAACTGATACCAGCACTCATTCCCCTTGCTCAATTTTTCAGGGTAGGGGAGGGGATGGATAATTTGGCAGACAGCATCTCTGTAACCCTGAGCATCTAGGGTTGGGCCCCAGTATTACCCTTCCCCACCCCAATTCTTCCTAACATAGCTGGGCAGGGTGACCTTAGTAGGGTTGGGGACTGTGAAGTGTGTTTTATCAAAGTCTCTCTGTACCTCTGCCCATGGAATGATGGAGGTTGGAGCAAAAGTGTTGAATAATTAGGTTTTAGAATTCTCAGTGTTAATACAAATGAATTTTGCCTCGTCCTTATTTTTCTCTTCTTTGTCCATGGATTTCAATTGTTCTTGCTCAACATTTGGCACGTTGTTCTTATTTTTTTCTTTTTCTGAGTGTTAAAGAGTGAGTGCTAGACTGGAAGAAGCCACTAATTGACTACCTTATTATATAAACTTAAAGCTTTCCATTCAAATGACCTGATAAAATAATTCCATTCTATGAAGAGGGTTAAACCGAGGAGATATACTCACAGAGGGCTGAGGATTCTCTATGAAGATGAGGTCCAACAAAGTTGGCAATAAATATTTTAGCACAAAGCTGGGAGTGCTGATGATCAGATAAACAAGAACTGAAGCCAGATAGTTAAAATGGGGTCACTGGATAAGTTCCTAGGTCAGGTAAAATCGTGGTGGAATTTGAGAAACAACAAGGACAAATAAAAGGTAACTGTCATGACCAGGGAAAGAGCCCAGTCCTTTCCAGTTAAGAATAAAACTATGTTCTACCTTTTTTTCTGTTAAGTTTACTTCTTACTAGAGTCAACAGCTTGAGAAAGGAAGCTTAGATTTTGGAAGTGTGGTGGAGTAGATGGAAAGAGAGCAGATGTGTCCTTGATAATTTATCATTAGAATCTATGAAACAAGAATTAGACCAGACCAAAGATAGACCAACATGGTAAAGAAGAGCAGAATTTTGCCTATAATGGAGGTTTGCCACTGAGTGACACTTTTGAATTATCTGACTCATTTCTCTCAGGGAGCTTTAAATTGGTTGGAGTGGTCTCTCTTGGCCATAAAGATTTCTAGTTCATTCAGCAGGAAGTAAGGTTGTGGTTCTATATCTCCTGAGATAATAACTGCATGATTTTTGACACAGTAGTCTTCCAATATGCCTAAAGAGTAGTGCTACACATTTAGGGAGGAGAGGTACACCATTGGAATCTGAATGGGCAGGGATTTTCCTGAGTTCTTAAAATCATTCCTATACTTTTTAGACATCAAGTATGTGTTCTTCCACTGTTGCCATCACCCTCAACTTCTATCCATTCAACCTAGGTAATAAGCTCCTCCACATCTAGGACAGCATTCTCAAAATACGATTTTTTTCTTTCTTTCTTCCTTTCCTTGAAAAAGGACAGCTAATTTTTCTAGGTACTTAGGCATAAAGGAAGAAGTCTGAAAATTCATTTGCATAGATCTCTAATAAATATAGCACATGTTTCTATTGAAGCACCAAGTTGACAAAAGAATAACATGGAAGAGAGAACTCTTAGAGATATCACAATATTTCACAATCACTCCCATGCTGTTCATTCTATAGATTGACCTTTTGTGTAACATTAAGTTTTGTAACAATATGGAAACAGGGACTTTGAATCTTAGGGATATTTACACTATGGATACAAGTTGAAGAGCAAAGGGTTTCACTATGTCAATTTGGCAATGCTTTATAGTTGATATGAAATTGGAGAAAATTGAGTACCAAGTTATACTTAATGATCATAAAACAGGTGACTCCTAATAGAGAATGTACTATTTAAGGAGTATTTGGTGAATATTTATCATGTACTAGGTGCTACAGAGCTTTCACAAAAGAAGACATATTTTCCACTTCAGTGTAGAAAGCTAGTAGAACTTCTAAAAACAGTAAGCTGAAGGGTAAGAGTCTCAAGGAGCCTGTAAATGAGATGACTTTACTTATTTAAAATGAAAGAGTAAGAAAAGAAGGAAAGTACTTGGAATATATAGGCTTGTAGAGGATATTGGGACCCACTGCTTTAAAAAAAACTTTTATTATGTCTTTATGGTTCAAGAAATATAAAAGCAATTGAATAAACATTTACTAAACATCTAATCTGCCCAAAATATTGTAGTAGGCACTGAGGGGAGGGGAGAATACATAGGTTTTATATCAGGCATGGTCCCTCTTCATGGAGCTTATAGGTACGTAGGAAAATATGACCAAAAACATACAAAATCTAAAACTATATAATATTTAATAACATTAGAGAGATAATAATACTTTGTTAGGTCTTGACAGGAAAAAGGTCATTAATGATTGGGGGATGAGGAAAGGATTCAGAGGGGTTATGTATGCCAATTATGCTTTAAAACATGAGGAACTCCTCAAGTGTGAGATGGGCAAGAGGAGAAAAGGACAAGCAAATATGCCAACCATGCTAGGTGTTTGAAGGGAGTGGTACATTTGAACAAATGTGTAGACTAGTAAGAGATTAGCCTGGAAAAGTGAGAAGGTAGCAGCTTAGTGAAAGGCCTTAAATGTGAAGCCAAAATGTATGAGCTTGTTCAGTAGGTAACTAGAAACCAACTAGAATGACTTCGGGCAGAAGAGTGATATCATCATAACTATCCACATAGAAGATCGATCCAGTTCCATACAAAGTCACTATATGAAACAGTTTCATTTGATTGAGAAAAACCTTTTTCTGGTTACAGACTTGAAGGCTTGTTTTACTTGCTTGTTCCTTAGAGTATAAATGAAAGGATTTAGAAGGGGGGCCACTGAAGTGATGAGGATTGCTGTCCCTTTGTTAAAGGCTACTCTTTCCTTGGCTGAAGGCTTAATATACATGAAGATACAACTGCCATAAGAGATGGAGACAACAATAATGTGAGAGGAACATGTTGAAAAAGCCTTCTTTTGCTATCTGGAGGGGATTCTCAGAATTGTCCTGCAGATGTTTGCATAGGAGAGATGTACTAGAGCCAAAGTGACTAGGAGTGTCAATAAAGCTAAAAAAAAAAAAAAACTCCACAGCTCAATGACCTGAGTGTCAGTGCAGGAGAGTTGAAGAACTGGAGAACAGTCACAGACAAAGTGATCGATGACATTGGCATTGCAGAAATCCAATTGGAGGCCCATGATAAGCCCTGGGGAGATTGTTAGTAAGCCAGCCAACCAAGAACCAAGGGTAAGCTTGGTGCACACTTGGCTGTTCATGATGCTTGCATAATGCAGGGGCTTGCAGACGGCCACATAACGATCATAAGACATAACAGCTAAAAGGTAAAACTCTGATGATCCCAAGAATATAAGAAAAAACAACTGAATCACACAAGCATTATAAGAAATCCTTTTGTCCATGGTCACAGTGCTGACCAGGAATCAGGGAATACAAACAGATGTCAAGGACATTTCTAAAAAGGAGAAATTGCGAAGGAGACAATACATGGGTGTTTTGAGGGGGGGATCCAGAAGGGTAAGAAAGATGATGCTGAGGTTTCCTCCAATGCTTAATGTATATGTTAAGAAGAGAAAGAGAAAAATCACAACCTGTAAGTCTGGATCATCTGTCAGGCCCAGAAGAATGAACGTTGTCATTGTTGTGTGGTTTTTCATACCTTGTGACTTCTGCTACAACTGGACCAATGAATAAAACAGAAATCAGCCTAAGAATCAAAGGAGTGAACAGGATTCCTGTGAGAGTGGTAGTGGTGAAGAATCCATTTAGTTAGATCAAGTATTCTTAACTTTTAACTTTGACATAGAATTAAAATACAAACAAGCACCTCTTTTGTTATTTTAAATTGGCTTCTATAACATATATACGTATATATATATATATATATATATATATATATATATATATATATACGTATATATATATACATACATATATACATATAAAATCAAATATAAAGCTTTTCTCTCTCTCCTCTACTGTTTTCTCTGATCCCTTCCTCCTTCCTTCCTCTTCCTTTTCTTCTTCTTCTTCTCCTCTCTATCTCTCTGTCTCTGTATGTCTCTCTCTGTGTGTCTCTCTGTCTCTGTCTCTCATTACTAGAAATTCTTATTAGGGCTTTTACTCATTAAAATAACATACCTGAATCTCCTGAAAAATTTTCCTACTTCTCTAAATTGAGTCATTTCTCATAGTAGGGAGAAGCACAAAGGGGTCTGCTGATGACCTCCCTCTGGCACATGCCTATACTTTTTCTACTGTCTATATCTTTTGAGAGACAGCATAGCTTAGTGGGTAGAGAGCTAACCTTCAGGTAAAAAGGAGCTGTCTTCAAGTATTGCCTCTAGCACATGCAGATGGTGTGAAACTGAGCAAGTAATTTAACTTCTGCTTGTGCTAGGCTATTCTCAAATACTGGAAATGCAGACTTACATGGATAAAGTAGTTTCCTTGTTACAATGAAATCACGATCTAGTCCCTAGCCATTGTATCTTTTATGATTTCAGGAAAACTGACATCAAACCTTAGTTCACAGCATTGTCCTGAGGACCAGTAAGAAACACCTCCAATTTGACTTGTTTTCAGATCAGTTTATTCAAGCTAATTTGGCTTCTCTCTCTTTTGTCAACTTTCAGTGTCCTTGATCTAGGAATATGATTTTATTTATTTATTTTTTGGTGAGGCAATTGAGGTTAAGTGATTTGCCCAGGGTCACACAGCTAGTAAGTGTCAAGTATCTGAGGACAAATTTGAACTCAGGTCCTCCTAACTCCAAGGCTGGTGCTCTACTCACTGCACTACCTAGCTGCCCCTAAGAATATGATTTTAAAGACAAGAAGGAAAATACTTTATATTTACATGGTTTGGGCAGCTACTTATAGTTGACTATTCCTTACTACTCTATTTAAAAATAATACCACCATTTCAGCCAAATAACATTTATTAGGCAGCAATTAAACACTGAAAACTATTAATGAAAATTCACTCTTTTCTGCTGCTGCTGCTGCTGCTACTGGTACTGGTACCACTACTATTACAAAATGACAAAAATACTGTGTATTACAATTTGCAAAACACTTTGCTTACATTATTTCTTTTAAGCCACACAACATCCCAGTGAGGTGGATGCTACAGCTACATTTGTTTAGAAGAGAAGCCAAGGGTCTCAGAAGTCAGTTGAGTTGTCCATAATCATATAACCTGTGGAGTAAGTAAATTTTTCTTTCCTTAGATTGCTGAACTGATTCTTTGTTAGGTAGAAATACTTTCCCTTGCAGGACTTTAGATTTTTTTTTCTTTTGGCGAGGGGTGATGTTAATATGCTGAATGGGCAGCTGTGTGTAGCACTGTCCTGAAGCGTAGACAATGTTTTTCCTCTCACACAGGCAGGCAGTGTCAGTTCTAAAAGAACAGACCGTTGTAACAAAACTGTTCCCGCTGTGTTTTGTATAGCAGAATATTTGTGGTCGAGGAATAGTGACTCAACTAAAGGTCTACAGGTTTACCCTATAGCAACATGTCAGAAGTAGTATCCATGACATTGCTTGCACCTGAATTCAGTGTTTAAAGGTAACATCTTAGGTGTTATCACTACATACCTCAGAATGACTTCCCCAATAATTGCACTGATTCCAGATTTTGAACAATGTTGAAATCCATATTCCTTTTTAGTAATCATAGAAAAGTAAAATGGCCAACAGGATGAAGAGAAGATAATCCAGCAACTATTTTCTTCTCTATTTTGGACAAAAAATAAAAAATGGTCAATATACTCACTTTGATTTTTTTTAATAGGAAGTCAAATTTAAATCTTGTTCTTTGAGTAAATCCAAGTAAAAAGGTAGTCTGAATTCTTCAGTTCTCTAAAACATCCAGTGCTTTCTGACCAACTTTTCTCTCTTTGGTCTTACAAAAAAATACCCTCACGGAAACACCCAGGACTTCTACAGCAGGAGACACTTTGGACTCTAGTCCTGTCATACACCTTCAAAGGGTATTAGCTAATACCCCCTCAAAAAGAAAGAGGCATCAAATCTGAAGTCATTATCACTTGAATCCATGCAAATATGTATATTTTTAGTAGGTGAGATTATTCTAATCAGCATGAAGTTTCTGAAATTCTTGTTTATGATGTGTCTAGTTTAGATACGATGTATCTACATCTAGAATGAGTATGTGTTATTCAGTAACCAACAGTTATTCAATGTGTGGCACTGCATTTTTCAGCAGATATGGGACTTTCATTCAGAAGACAAACAAACCAGTCTCTGGAGAGGCATATGCAGAAGATGTTAATTAAACACCATCATCATTAGCTTTACAAAACAAATTAGATTAGGCTTAAGCAGAGTGTCCACAGAGATTACCAGGAGCCTTTGAAATTATTCAAGCTGAAGATCAACAGTGTTTCAGTCTCTTGCAATATTTGTTCATATCCTTTAGACACTTCTCTATTGAAGAACAAATAGTTCTCAAAAGAACAATTGCAAACTCTGAACAACCAGATTTCACAGCAACTCAAAATCATTAATAATAAGAGAAACACAAATCAAAATGTCCCTGAAATTTCATTTCATAGTCAACAAATTGGTAAACATAATCGAACTTGAGAATAGTCAACTTTGGAGGATTTATGGAAGATGGGCACACTAATGAATTATTGGTGGAGCTGTGAATGAGTATAGTCATTTTGGTAAGCAATTTGGAATTGTGCAAATAAAGTGACTACATTGCCCATACTCTTTGATCCAGAGATTTCAATACTAGCCTTATACTCCCAAGAGGTCATTGATACAAAGAAAGTCTCCATTTTTAGCAACATAATTATAATGGCTCTTTTTGTGATAATAAAGAATTGAAAACAAAGTAGATGTCCAATGGATAGAGAAATCTAAATTAATTACACTTCATGAATCTATTAGAATATTACTCTGTGAGAAGAAATTACAAATATGGGATATAAAGAAGTATGGAAAGATTTATATGAGCTAAGAAAGGGTGAAGTAAGGATATTGAAGAAAACAATATACATAATGAGTAGAATAATGGAAATGAAAGAACAATGTCCATAAAATAATAAAAACTGAATGTTTCCAAATTACAAAGAAAAAGCATGGCTACAAAGAACAGATACGAGAAGACAATCGCATCTCCACTCTTTATTACAGAGATGGAAGGTCCATGGATATAATATATTGCATATAGCTACAGATTATTTTTAATATGTCAATTGATTTTGGATTTTTTCTTTTTTTTTTGTTAAATGTTGTTATGTAGTATGGCTTTCTTGGAGAGGCTGGGGGATATGGAGAGAAATTCTAGTGATAAAAAAGACATCAATAAAAATTTATTAAAATACAATGAATGGATAGGTGTGCAGGAATTTTTTTTATATTTATATATAAATTTATTTATTTTTAGTTTTCAACATTTACTTCCACAAGATTTTGAATTCCACATTTTCACCCCATCTTGCCCCTCCCCCACCCCAAGATGGCATGCATTCTGCATACCCCTTACCCTAGTCTGCCCTCCCTTCCATCTCTCCCCCTTATCCCCTTCCCCTTCTATTTTCCTGTAGGGCAGGATAGATTTCTGTACCTCATTTCCTGTATTTCTTATTTCCCAGTTGCATGTGGAAACATTTTTTTAAAACATGTGCTTTTGAAACTTTGGGTTCCAAATTTTCTCCCTTCCTCTCACCCCACCCACCCTCATTGAAAAGGCAAGCAAGTCAATACAGGCCATACATGTGCAGTTATGCAAAACACTTCCATAGTAGACATGTTGTGAAAAACTAACTCTATTTCCCTTAATCCTATCCTGCCCCCCCATTTATTCTATTCTTTCTTTTGACCCTGTCCCTCCTCAGAAGTACTTCCTTCTGATTACCCTTTCCCAATCTGCCCTTCTCTCTATCACCCCCTGCTCTCTTGTCCCCTTCTCCCCTATTTTCCTGTAGGTAAGACAGATTTCCATACCCAATTGAGTGTGTATGTTATTCCCTCCTTAAGCCAAATCCTATGAGAATAAGATTCCCTCATTTCCTCTCACCTTCCCATTTCCCCTCCACTGTAAGAACCTTTTCTTGTCTGTTTGTGCAAGATAATGTACCCCATTCTACCTCTCCCTTTCTCCTTCTCCTAGTATAATCCTCTCTCACCCCTTAATTTTATTCTCCAGATATCACCCCTTCATCTTCAACTCACCCTGTGCCCTCTATCTATCTATCTATCTATCTATCTATCTATCTATCTATCTATACATACATACATATAATTTTCCCCTCCCACTACCCTAATACTGACAAAGGTCTCATGAGTTATAAATATCATCTTTCCATGCAGGAATGTAAACAGTTCAGCCTTAATAAGTCTCTTATGATTTCTCTTTCCTGTTTACCTCTTCATGTTCCACTTGAGTCTTGTATTTGAAAGTCAAATTTTCTATTCAGCTCTGGTCTTTTCATCAAGAATGCTTGAAAGTCCTCTATTTCACTGAATGACCATTTTTCCCCTGAAGGATTATACTTAGTTTTTCTAGGTATGTGATTCTTGGTTGTAATCCTATCTCCTTTGCCCTCCGGAATATTATATTCTGGTCCCTTAATGTAGAAGCTGCTAAATTTTGTGTTATCCTGATTGTGTTTCCACAATACTTGAATAGTTTCTTTCTGGCTGGTTGCAATATTTTCTCCTTGACCTGGGAACTCTGGAGTTTGGCTACAATATTCCTAGGAGTTTTCCTTTGGGGATCTCTTTCAGGGGAGATGGTGGATTCTTTCAATTTCTATTTTGCCCTCTGTTTCTAAAATATCAGGGCAGTTTTCCTTGATAATTACTTGAAAGATGATGTCTTGGCTGTTTTTTTGATCGTGGCTTTCAGATAGTCCAATAATTTTTAAATTCTCTCTCCTGGATCTATTTTCCAGGTCAGTTGTTTTTCCAATGCGATATTTCACATTGTTTTCTAATTTTTCATTCTTTTGGATTTGTTCTACTGTGTCGTGATTTCTCATAAAGTCACTCGCTTCCAATTGCTCTATTCTAATTTTTAAGGAAGTATTTTCTTCAGTAAGCTTTTGGACTTCCTTTTCCATTTGGCCAATTTTGCTTTTTAGGGCATTTTCTCCTCATTGGCTTTTTGGACTTCTTTTGCCATTTGGGTTAGGCTATTTTTTAAGGTGTTATTTTCTTCAGTATTTTTAGGGGTCTCCTTTAGCAAGTGGTTGACTTGTTTTTCATGATTTTCTTGTATCACTTTCATTTTTCTTCCCAGTTTTTCCTCTACTTCTCTTACTTGCTTCTCAAAATCCCTTTTGAGCTCTTCCAAGGCCTGGGATGATTCATATTTTTCTTGGAGGCTTTGGATGGGAGCTTTGACTTTGTTGTCTTCTTCTGGTTGTATGTTTTGATTTTCTTTGTCACCAAAGTAAGATAATATAGTCTGACTCTTTCTGTGAGGTTTGCTCATGATCCTAGCCAACTACTTGAGTTCTAAACTCTTTGTTAAGGTAAAAGTCTGCTTCCAATGTGGAGAATGTACTGTCCCAAGCTTCAGGGGTTTCTATAGCTGTTTTCAGAGATATTTCTAGGGACCTGTAAATTTTCAGTTCTTTCAAGGTGGTATGATAAGGGTTGAAGTGTTTACTCTTTTCCTGGCCTGATCTCTGATCTTTGAGTGACCAGCCACAAGCAGTCTTTTCTCTCTTGGAGCTGTGAGGAGGGTTTCTTCTCCACCACCACTACAACCTCCACCATGCCAGTGCTCCTCCTCACCCCGGGACCTCCACCCAGAACTGTGACCCAGTTCCAAGCATGGGCAAAGCAAGAGATTCCTGCCTCATCACTGGCAAAGAGATCCCTGCAGCCCCCCTCTGATCAGCCACTTGATTCCCCCTTTGTCTGTGGGCCGGAAGCTCAGGACACAGCCACTACCCTAGCGCCCGAGCTCTGCACTCTGGAACTGGCTCAGACCTAGTTCTTTTCTCACCACAAAAACAGACTTTCCCACTGACCTTCTAAGTTGTCTTTGGCGTTCATGGGTTGAGGAGTCTAGAAGCCACCACAGCTGCCCATGATTCAGTCCTCTGAGGCCTGCTCCAGGTTCGCTATGGCCTGCGCGCCCACGCTGAACTGTGCTCCTGGCCCCGCCCAGCACGATATGCCTTTCCGATCAACCATCCAGGCTGTCTTGGGCTGGAAATTTGTTTCGTTATGTCTTTTTGTGGATTTTGCTGCTTTAGAATTTGTTTAGAGCCATTTTATATGGGTGTTTGGAGGAGTTTGGGGGAGAGCTCAAGCAAGTCACTGCTTTCATGCCTCCATCTTGGCTCCGCCCCCTGAAGTAGTCTGGTGCGGGGAAAGTTTAATATGTCCTTGGGATGACCACCTAATGATAAAAAATAACCTAGATGTAAAGTGGGTTACCATGAAAGACTAATGACTTGATCCGTGGTAGGGTCTGTGTGCAATCAAAAAGGCAACATGAAAAGGTTCAACTGATCAGAGTATGTAGATTAGGAAAAATAAAATCAGTTAGGGAGTCAGGAACATAAAGCAAGGTAGTATGAAGTTTTTCTTTTATAGTTCAACATCTTGATTTCAGTACTCTTTTCTTTCAGAGAAATGTAATCTACATTTCTCAGGATGAAAATGAATGAGTTAGCATGAGAGCAGTTGAGGTAATGAGCACAGACAACATTATATTCAAAGACACCTCTTCCTTTGGTGCAGCTTGATCCATATGAAGATAGAGCTGCCATAAATTTTGTTTACATCTACAAACTTGGAAAATGCTTCCTTTTCTCTCTTTCACATCAGCAAAGGATTCTGAGAATTGTGTGGTTAATATATATTTCATGGTGCATCAATAATGCAAAGAAGGACATGAGTATTCCCAGGCCAAAGAGGAAACATTTCAACTCTATTTTTATTTTATTTCATTGTTAAATTCCAAATTTTAACTCCAAAAAAGGGCATTTCCATATTCACAGGAGAACCCCAAAGGAGAATTGTATAAGAAACCATGAATCTGAATTTTATACCAGTTGTTTCTTTTTTAAAAAGTATGTAATAAATTCTACATTTTACTTTCAAAACTTTCCTGCTGGTCTGTTTTTTCTTTCTGACCCTCCTCCCATTATCTTCTGTGTACTTAAAAAAAAACATTTCCACAGCCTTCTGTTTTTAAAAATCACCATTGCTAATCCTCCTCTTAGGTTCATTAGATTTAGATCTGAGACAAGTTCTTGGAATGCTTCTAGTCTACCCTCTACCCATAATTTCAGACATAAGCAAAGAGAGACCCGATGAGGGGGAGTTACTTGGCCAAAGTAACACAGTAGTCACACATCATACATAAGATTTAAATCTGTCCTTTGTGTATTTATGTATTATATTGTTTGAAAAAATTATTGATTATACTGCTTAAATCCAGCTTTATGTGATTAGAGATTGTTTGCACCCAGATGTCATACTGACCTCAGTGAATCCTAGATATGGCTACAAGGAATTTTAGATTCCCTTAGATCCTGGATCCATGTATTTTTTTGTTTGTTTGTTTGTTTTCGGTCCACTCAAACTTGTGTTTTGTACTTTCCTAAATTTTATTGAATGTTTATATTTACTTATATCCATCTCAAATGATCTTTCTTTCAAGTTGCCGTTTAAGTAAAATTGCTTAACTATATTCATGTGGTTCATTGTGGGTGCCCTTGTCTAAATCCTATATAATATAATGCTTCCAGAGCCTGGACCTCCTCTCTGGCTTCCTTTCTCTACCAAATCACCTTTCTACCAAATCATTCTTTCTAAAACTATTTCAAACTTTAGGGTTTATTCTCACAAATTACATCTTCATATACCTTGGTTTTGGTTCCATTGTATTGTGCTGCTTCCCCTATCAAGGCTCCCAAGAGTGCTTGCCTATCCATAGTCTTATCCAAAACTTGTACCTTCAAAGTAAACTTCAAAGTGCTCAACAGATTACCTTATTATAGATTCAGATATTGGCTATTTAATCCACATGCAGGGCCTCAGTCAATCAAAATTTGACTGGGAGGAATGTTTGGGTCAAAACCCAGTTTTTAAGGAAGTTTCGCTAGATTGCCTCACTCAGAATCACTGAGTTTAGGATCCATGGCTGGGAAGATGTCTCCTTTTTGTGTTCTTTTGTTGTTGTTATTGTTGTTGTTCAGTCATTGCAATCATGTGTGACTCTTTGTGACTCCATTTGGAGTCTTCTTGGATAAGATACTGAAGTGGTTTGCCATTTCCTTCTCCAGCTCCTTTTATAAGTAAGGAAACTGAGGCAAACAGGCTTGAATGACTTGCCCAGGGTCACACAGCTAGTAAGCGTCTGAGGCAAGATATGAACTTAGGAAGATTAGTCTTCCTGACTCTAGGCCCAGCACTCTATCCATTGTACCTAGCTGCCTCTTTGGCTCGCCTGTAGTCTCACAACTATTTGCATTTCCCAGGATTGGCTCCTTATTTCTACTGGGCAGGCAAAACTAGTTAACATATCAGCCTAGTTGACAAAGCAGGGGTCATCACAGTGTATGTGCTTGGAAACTTGTGGCTCAAGGGTCCCCTTCTCAATGTCATGATTAGTTCTAGCTATCATTCCTACTCATAGACTCATTATCTTATCATTGTTAGTGTTCAATCCCATGGGTTTCCACATAAGAACCTATTAGTGTGTTTTTTTTAACCCGAGTTCACTGATGCTACCAGAATGGAGGACAGGACAGACAGTTTTTCTCCACTGTAACTACTTCAGGCCAATCAAGGCCCAAAATGATACTTGTAATATGCATGTCATTACCCTGGTTAATATCTGGTTGTTTCTTTCTACTAGAGTCTCAAATGTGGGTAGCATACGATTGGTGTAGTCATTTATATACAGATATCGATATAGATATGTGTGTGTGTGTGTGTGTGTGTGTATAGTTTATTTTTAAAATTAATTTATTTTTTAAATTTCCAATTCTCTTCCTCCCTCCTGCCCCTCTCCCACCCATTGAAAAGGCAAAAAAATTACATGTCAATTATAAATGTGAAATTACACAAAAACACATTTTCTGTTAGTCATGTTGCCAAAAAAAAAAATAAAGAAAGTGAAAAAAGTATGCTTCAACCTGCACTCAGATTTCATCAGCTCTCTCTAGAGTAGATAGCATTTTTCATCATGAATTCTTTGAAATTATCTTGGATCATCGTTATCACCCAGAGAAGCTTAGTTTTTCACGGTTGATCGTCATTACAATACTGCTGTTACTGTGTACAGTTACAAGTAGTCACTTTCTTTGTAAGTTTCAGTCTATTCTGTATCAGGTTTGGACTTTGAATGTTCCTGGGGCCCTCAAATCCAGTCTTGAATCTCTTGAAATAGACTTCAAACATGGGAATCATCCTGGGAATCTCTGGCTTTTGGCAGAATTTGAGAATAATGGCTCCAAATTAGAAGTTGAAGTTTCTGGGATAGCTACCAGATTCTTATGCATTTATAAGGATGGCTTAGGGAATTTGATTTGATATGAGTTCCACGGAGAGATCTCATTCTGAGTATGGCTCTCTAGGATTAATGGGCACAATTCCATTTCAGAGGTAAGAACTGCATAATAAAACTAGCTTTTATATAGTGCTTTAGGGCTTGCAAAGCATTTTACAATCGTTATCTCATAGTATCCTCACAGTAACCCTGGGAGGTAGGTGCTATTACTATTCTCAGTTTACAGACAAAGAAACTGAGGCAGATAGAGGTTAAATGATTTGCCTAGGGTTATAGAGCTACTAAATGTCTGAGATGAGAGTTAAACTCAGATTTTCCTGACTTCTAGGTACAGTGATCTATCCTAGTATATAATCCAACATTATACAGATAACTCCCATTTATATAGTCTGTTGCAAAGGCTTCAAAAAAGGATGTTGAGGCCTCAGGGTCATTGGAGGCAAGTTCTATTAGGAGAGGTTGATATAAAGTAATTAATGAAGCTGTCTGAAGTTGATCTTGGAAGCAGGGGAAAAATTGCATCTTGATTTTAACTAACCTAAAACTGAAATTTAGAATTTCCTCCAATTCTTTAAAAAATTATCCTAAGAAAGGGTCCATAGTCTTCACCATATGGACAAAGGGGTTGTGACCTAAAAAAGATTAAGAGTCACTGGACTAGAAAGTCAACAAAGGCAAGAGCAACAGGTTTCAGTGGAAGCTAGTTTTCAATCATTCAGGGGGGAAAGGAGCAGTTTTCTATGATTTGGGGAATTCTGGCCAGGAGTAGACTTTACTAATACAGGGTGCATTTACTAGTCTAGGTTTCTATACTTCAATGAGATTAACCTAATTCTGGCAGTGGTCCTGTCAGCTTGTGTATGCTCTGTGTTTTATTTCTTATAGCTTCCACTCCAGAAGCTCTTCAGAAGGTAGGAATATAGTCCAGTGAATGACTTGTACTTTTGCAAGTCTGATCATTAAGAACATGCTAGCTTAGTCAGTAAAGAACACCAGTTGTTTCATTTCCATATAGGACTGAGACTGAGAGATGAAGCTCAGTTGAGTCAAATTTCTTGACTGAGCTATTTTTTTTTTTCATTATGGAGGGTTTATAGGGCTGAGGCACTGTGGTCAGTAAGTCCTGACTTGAAATTTCAACAGGAGAGTAAACTTGGAAGGAGTTAAGTCCCTGATGAGAGCCCTATATAGATACATACACAAGCTTCTTCCTCTTAGGAGTAAGTACATAAAATCACAATTTGACAGCAGGAAGTGACTCTAGAAATAATCTAATCAAAGGCCTCCAATTTCACAGATGGGAGATCCGGGGCCAAGAGAGGCCAGGTTACTTGCTCAAGGACAGAAAATATATTTCTGTTTTTAGGCTGACCACTCAGCCCTGTACATTCTTACAAATGGTTAATGGTTAGTGGATTTCCTGATATCTGAGATGTTTTGAGGTAGCATAAATGAAGGCTCAGATGACAGTGGTTTGCACTAAATTAAAGGTAGTCATGATCTGGAGGCCAGGAGTATCTATCGTGGCAGGTTAGGAAATCAGACTATTTTTTTTCCAGGAATGGGCATTAAAAGGAAGTCCAGTCAGGCCAGGAGCCAGTAAGTGATGGGTGGTCTGGCATTAGACAATAAGCAGAGCTCATGAGACTCTTGGGACCATTAGCAGCAGACAATAACTAGAGGTCAAGGAGGTGGGAAGTTGGCATCCTGGGATGGTCATCCATTATCAGATAAGGACTAAGACAGAGGATTGTTTATTCAGGGACAGGATTCTAGCTAAGACAGAGACCATGAATTGTGGCAGAGAAACACATGCTGCCATAGAACAATATAAAGACACAAGTATGGTGGGGAGAGAAGGAGAAAAAAAAAACCAGGAAACCATAGGCTGGTTTCTAGCCTATGGAATCCTTGGAATCTCCCCTTAGTATAGAATTAGCCTGAGTCCAGGGTGAGGCTCCACCTAATGATATAGTTTATAGCCCCCAGTCATTACATCATCAAATAGAAGCTTTCCTTTTATTATTCCTGAAAGTTCATGTTTTCTCCTAACAGGTTACCCCTAAATCAGATCATTTTGAACCCCCATAGGTCTGGACTTGCTCCCACAGGGCCTAATTCTTAGTGAAGAAAGCAATCTTTTCATCCACTCAGAACTAATTACTGTCTATGCTTACCACCAGCAGAAACCTCAGTATTCCTAGGTTTGTCTGAGTTTTCATTAGTATACTTCAAATGAGGACAACGAACATCAAATCAAGGGATTGGCTTTAATCATTTCTAAGACACAGCCCTGGAGCTTGTAAATCTACGCTTGGGTGTAGAGAAATATCCCTTTGGTTATTTACTTCATTGCTATTGTCTCACGGGGAAGAAATGATTTGAGAAAAATGAGGTATTAGGATGTTAATTAGACAACCCCAGTAGTAAGTAGCAAAGATAGATAGATCTAACTATACCTCCTGAGTTCAAATACAGGCACAATCTCAAAGTATTGCCCTTTGACATCTCTTCCTTCTCCTTCCTTTTTGACTAAATAGACATGCTCTGATCCACCAGCGTTAAGATAAAAACAAAACAAAACAACAAACCTTCAATGAATAACACAGCCCCGTCTACGTGCCTCGCTATTTTTTTCAACCCTTTATTCACTGACTAAATTTTTAATGATGCAATTTATGTCCTGTAATTTTGCATTAATTTCCATAATCCTGCTGGCACTACTTTTTCAAAAGTCGCAAAATAATAAACTGTTGCATAATCTGAGCCCTTTGACAATTGCTGTTGGTGTATATGTACCTTACACAAAGGATGTGACATAAATCCCCACTTCTCCCCAGGCTCTTCCTCTTCCTAATCTAAAGTTAGCTTGCTCACCTCACTTATTCCCACACTGGCAGGTTGGGGCTGACTACTACTCGCTCTTTGAAGTAACCTTAATATGGAAGGAGACATACATGTAATACAGCAATAGCCCCTAAACCCTACTTATATGCTTCTTACACAAATTAATCACAATGATACCATTAATTCTTAAGCATGAGACGTGTATTAACCAAGAAAACAAAATCAATTATTAATATGGCCTTATTTTGTGAATAAAAGGCAAAAGTAGGAATAAGCAAAACAAGATTTTCTACACTTATGAATCTTGGTCACATGCTCCCATCAATGAACAGTTTCTAAAAGAGAGAAAGTATGCAAAAACTTACAAAATCTTAGAAGTAAGCCAAATGAGAAGGTAATGTGCAAGGGGCAACTCGTGACTCTTTAGCACAGGCCCAGTTGTCTGTGGTCGCTTTAGAAAACACATATTATCTCCTATTCAGAACCATTCTTCTTCAGAGCCTCTATGCTCTCCTTCTCTGCCATCCTTAGGCTACTGAAAAAGTGTTAACCTCTTTTAGACAACAGTAGCCATAAAATGGGAGCTGTGGAGCTTCCCGCATGTGTTCCCTTAGCTAGGTGTAGAAACAGCATGACATTTTATTTTCAGTAAAAAACCAATTCCCTTTAAGTCTGGGATCTGCCCCTATTCAGATCTGTCTTCCTTGGCATTCCCGTCTCAAAACATAGGTGGCAGTAAAGGGAAATGTATGCAAGACTCTGAGGGGTTTCCACTCTAGTATTATAGCGGGTGCTAGAGAGCAAGGCAACCTTTTCCAACAGGCTGTTCGCACAGCATCTGATGCTGCTTTCTCTAATCAGCTTTCAGCACCAAGCTTTCCTCTAACAAGATCATTTTCTTGCAGTAATTACAGCACCTGTCTGTCTCAATTCAGCTAGTCTTCCTCAACTCCACTAGCCCCTCAATTTCAACAGTATTTTTTTCCTTCTCGTTTTCTCCTTCTGTAATGGGTTTCTCTCCTCAGCTTCTGTGAGCCCAAGTCTCGACTGACTTCTAATGAACTATAAAACATCAAATCAGGGCTCCTTTGTGTTGTGAATTGCCCCTATCTTGGGTTAATAAACTCAAAATCTTCACCTCTGTCAGATATGACTCAAAGTCCTTAATAAACTGTAGTTCCATCATCCCCAAAGAGTTATTTAATATAGAGTTCTTTAGCAATAAACTTTCCAGTCTTAAAAATAGTCATATATAAATTAGCTACTGGGAAGCCATTTTTACAATCAGTCTATTTTTGTCTCTTAGGGACATACTTTACTCAGCCTTTCTTCAGAACTTTATGTATCTCTTCTTAAGAATTTTTATGTGAGGGCTTGTTTTTCTCATAATATTATTATATCTGCATAGCACAGGTCCCCTCATTAAAGTAATAACCATCAAAGGAATGGTCAAATGAATCTAAATAATGTAAAATGTGTTTATAATTAAATTATATTATTTAATATTTCAATGAATCTGTAATCTTCCTGATGGAGAGTTGAATCATCTATTTCCCCATTTCCACCATTTCCACTAAGCATCTACTCTCTTCTCATGGCAAAATAAAAAGGGAGAGGAAAATTGCAAAGACAGCCAGAGATGGAGATCTTGATGCCAAGACCACTGGAAAGGATCCTAGCTAGTATCCTCCTGGAATTCACTGTCTTTTTCGCCTTCTTTTAATGTTCCCAAAGGTGGCAAATTTTTATCATGTGAATGCAAATTTAATTTTGAAAATAATAGAAGCTGGTTTGTGAATAAATTGAATGATCATGGAAAGTAATAATATCTTAAGTAAAAAAAAAGAGAGAAGGGCTAGAGCAGGGGTGGGGAATCTATGGCCTCAAGGCCAAATGTGGCTTTCTAGGTCTTTGGGTGTGGCCTTTTGACTGAGTCCACGTTTTACAGAACAAATTCTTTTATTAAAGGGATTTGTTCAATGAAGTTTGGATTCAGCCAATGGGCCACACTTGAGGACCTAGAGGGCCACATGTGGTCTTGAAGGCACAGGTTCCCCACCCTTGGGCTAGAGATTATTGAAAATCCTTTTTATATGCGGCTCACAAACTAGACATGAAGCAGTTCCCAAAGAGGAATTCCAAAAATGTCATGTGTATTGGCAATATCAGTAACATAATTTTTTTCCAAAAAAATAATTATTTCAAAAGACCTTGGTCATTTGGAAAAATCCAGAGAGGTTTGTTTACAAAAAACCATAATTTCATCTTGTATAAATCAGCAAAGACTGCTAGAAGATTGCTGTTTGAGAGATTGCAAATGGAGATGAGCAGTTAGAGAATGGAATTTGAACAGAGGTTCCCAAACTTATTTGGCCTAGTGTCCCCTTTAAAAAAAATTACTGAGCACCTCCCCTGGAAATCTACTTTCTTTAACACTTCAACAGTATTTTTTTTGAAATTTGCATCATTTCAAAAAATAATTTTAAAAAATGATACATCTTAAAAGTTTAATAATTTATTATAAATTTGTGGGTTTTTCCTGTATTGAAATTTTGGTGATACAATATTGCATCATGTAGCCACGTAGTATCATATTGTAAACAAGTCATTATATGTACACATTCCTGCCGATATGTGCTGGACTTCTGGATGATGTGCCACACACTCACCTGCCAACGCTTGCTTGTTAAGACCTGTAAGTCTTAAGTTAGGACTTGACCGCTGATGGGTTATAACTCGCATTTTGTGTGTTTATTTGAAAATGATGTAATCACTATGACTTTAACTCTGTTACACAATAGATAAAACATGTACAAATGGTTTTTCAAAATTTTCTTCTCTTTTCTTCTTTCCTTATGCTTCCACTGCCCCATTATTTTTATTCAACGTCCCTCAATTGCACCTGAGGATACTACTGCCCCCCTCAGATCATTCCAGTGTCCCACACCTCTCCCCTTGCCAGTGGGGCAGAATTGCTCACTTTAGGAACCTCTGAAAGAGGAAGGAGAATGTATATAATGACTGTAAAAAGGGACTAGAAGAGAAGTAATAGATCAATGAAATCTTTGAAGGTCCTCTCCTATTTAGTAATGTGATTTTGTTTCCAGGAAATTAATTCTTGAAAACGATCATTTATTTGAGTTAAAGATCTTTCTGACCATGTACTTAAAGGCTTGTTTCACTTGCTGATTCCTCAGGGTATAAATGAAGGGGTCCAGCATGGGAGCAACAGAGGTATTCAGCACTGCTACCCCTTTGGTCATAGCTACTCCTTCCTTAGCTGAGGGTTTGACATACATGAAGATGCAGCTTCCATAAGAAATGGAAACAACAATCATGTGGGAGGAACAAGTGGAAAAGGCCTTTTTCCTTTGCTGGGCAGAGGGGATTCCCAGAATGGTTCTAAGGATATATGCATAGGACAAAATCACTAATGCCAAAGTGACCAAGAGTGTGAATACAGCTAAGCAAAAACTCATGACTTCTAAGAACTTAGTGTCTGTGCAAGAGATCATGAGGACAGGAGAAGAGTCACAAGCAAAATGATCAATGACATTAGAGTCACAGAACTCCAGCTGGAGGCCCATGATGACTGGCGGAAAGATAATGAGGAAACCTGCCAGCCAAGAGCTGATTAGAAGTTGGTTGCAGACTTTGCTGTTCATAATAGTCGTGTAGTGTAGGGGTTTGCAGATGGCCACGTAGCGGTCATAGGACATGGCGGCCAGCAGAAAAAATTCCGTGGTACCCAGAAGGATGAAAAAAAATAACTGAGCTGCACAAAAATTATAGGAAATTGTCCTGTCACCAGTTAAAATAGTGATCAGGAATCTTGGAATGGAAACAGATGTAAAGGAGATTTCTAAAAAGGAGAAATTTCTGAGAAAGAAGTACATGGGGGTCTTGAGGTGAGAGTCCAACAAGGTGAGGATAATGATGGTCAAATTGCCAGTTACACTCAATACATAGGTAAAAAACAGAAAGAGGAAAATCAAGACCTGTAGGTCTGGGTCATCTGTCAGTCCCAGGAGGATGAACTCTGTCACTGATGTCTTATTTTTCATTGCTGACTCTAGACTTCTGCCAAACCTATGCATAAAAGCAACAGAAAAAGACTAATTTTATTTGTAATTCAAGAATCTTTTTCATTGCACCTCTGTTCTGTAGACTATTATGCAAGTAACAAAGAAGAAATTGCTCAAATGTTAGCTCAAGAGATGCATAGCCATACTTCCAAGCAAATCTTAGGCAATTTTCCTCAGGAACAGCCTTCTGAAATGGCTCATTCTATTTGCATTTGAAATGTGACTCTTGTCATTTCAAACTAGATGTCTCTTAGACATTTTATACTAAAGGTGTCCAAGACTGAACTCATTATCTCACTCTCCTGCCCCAAACCTTTCCTTTTCTGACTTCCCTACTATTATGGAGAGTTTCAAGGGTTCCACCATCTCCTAGCTATCTAGGCTCACAACTTAAGTGTCATCCTCAACTCCCACTCTCACCGCCATATGCAATCAGTTGCCAAGTCTACTTTTGTAGCATCTCTCATCTATGCCTCCATCTCTTCTCTGACACAGCCACTGTTCTGGTGTACGTCTTCATCACTTCATGACTGGAACTATCGCATACCCTGCCGAAGGCCTCAAGTCCTTCCTATCTCCAGAACAAATGGATCTTCCTAAAAGAACAAATCTTACCATGTCACTTCTCTATTCAATCAACTGCAGGAGCTCTCTATTGCCTCCAGGATCAATATAAAATCATCTACTCAGCTTTTAAAGCTCTTCATAACCTAGTTCCTCCTTATTCTTCCTATCATTTTACCTTCTAGTCCCTTCCATGCAAACTGTGATCTAGGAACATTGTGCTTCTTTTTTTTTTCTTGAACAAGACACTAAACTTCCTGACTGAGCATTTTTACTGGCTGCCCCCCAATGCCTGGAACTCCCTCCCTTCTTATCTCTTCCTTTTTAGCTTCCTTCAAGTCTAACATAAAGTACCACTTTCTGTAAGATGCCTTCCATATTCTTTAATCTTAATGCCTTCCCTGAGATTATTTCCAATTTATCCCATATATGCAATTTGTATGCAGTTTTTATGTGTCTTTTCCATTAAGAAGCAGGGACTTTTTAGGTTTTTTTGTTTGTTTGTTTGTTTGTTTTGTTTTGTTTTGTTATATCCCTAGTGCTTGGTACTGTTCTCAGAACATAATAGGCAGTTAATAAATGCTTGTAGATTGACTGACAGAAAAATATCTTAATCAAATGAATGTGAGGCAGACATTCAGAAAGTTTTGAAGAGGTGTGGAGCTAAGATGGCAGAGAAAAGGCAAGGACTCTTTTGAGTTCTTTCAATTTCCCCCACAAACACTTTAAAATAATGTCTCAAAATGAATTCTGGAGCAGGAGAATGAACAAAAGGTGGGATGATGCAATGTTCCAGCTAGGACAATTTAGAAGGTTGCTAGCAAAGGTTGTTACCACCAGGGTAAAAGTAGAGTGCAGTTCAGTTTAGTCAGCACAAGGGCAAGAGAGAAGCAGATCATAGACCTTGAGGCCAACTGAATCACTAGCAGTGGCTTCCTGAGGTGAGCCTACAGATGATAATGGGTTGGACAAATGGTCAGAGGGAGGTTACAGGGATCCTTTGCTGGCACTGGGTGCAGGACTCTGTTGTATTGACCGTACACAGATCCAGGTCACAGTCCTAGATCACAGCCACAAGGTAAGGAGGAGCTCTAGCACACCAGAGCTTGTAAGCTAGGAGCAGGGATCCTTGCCACAGTACCAGGACAGAATAGAGTGCTTGTAGTCACTCACAGACCAGGACAGGCTAAGGCAATAGTAAGCATACCTCTCCTAGAGCATACCAACCTTGGAAGAACTGAAAACTTACAGAACCACAGAACTAGCTTTAGAAACAGCTACATGGAAAAACCTGAACTTAGGACAGTGCCCCTACCACCTCAGGAGCAGAGCCTAACTTTAACATACAATTAAAAGTCAAGAAATAGAGTGGAAAAATCACCAGGCAACAACAACAACAACACAAAAAGAACCTGGCATACAAAGCTACTATGGTGACAGAGAAGATCAAAACAAAAACTCAGAAGAAATAACAAAATCAAAACTGTCACATACAAAGCCTCAAAGGAAAATATGAATTGGTCTAAGACCCCCAAAAAAGTCCTAGAAGAGCTCAAAAAGGATTTTAAAAATCAAATAAGAAAAGTAGAGAAAAATTGAAAAATAAAAGAGTAATGCAAGATAATCATTAAAAAAAGAGTCAATAGCTTTGTAAAGGAGGTACAAAATACTGAATAAGATAACATCTTTTTTAAGACATGTGAAGGGAATTATGATTTTCATTAATTGATATGATAAATGTAAATGATATGATACGTGCAATGAATATACTAATAATTTAGATTTGTCAGAGCTACCTCTTCTGGCTTGGAAGTCAGAAGCTTACAATACAGCTTGAAATGATCATTAAACTGCTACTTGATTACTGACACTTTATCTCTAGCCTACTCTGTTTCATCATTCCCAAATTAGAGACTGGCTCAAAATTCTGTTAGCAGATGTTAAGAATAGGCCAAATAGTAAAAAAGGCCCAAAAATCTACTGAAGAGAATTCCTTAAAAGCACAATTGGCCAAATGGAAAAGAAGGTACAAAAGCTTACTGAAGATAATAATTCCTTAAAAATTATAATTGGGCAAGTGGAAGCTAATGACTCAATGAGCATCAAGAAACAAAAAAAAAAACCAATAAAATAAAATCAAAATAATGACAACTAGAAGAAAATGTGAAATATTCCATTGGAAATCAACTGACCTGGAAAATAGACTGAGGAAGATAATTTAAGAATTATTGGACTACCTGAAAGCCATGATAAAAAAAGAGCCTATATATCATCTTTCAAGAAATTATCAAAGAAAACTGCCTTGATATCCTATAACCAGAGGGTAAAATAGAAATTGAAAGAATCCATCAATCACCTCCTGAAAGAAATCCCAAAATGAAAACTTTGAGGAATCCAAATTCCAGAGCTCCCAGGTCAAGAAAATATTGCAACCATCCAGAAAGAAACAATCCAAATATTATGGAATCACAGTTAGGATAACACAAGATTTAGCAGCTACTATATTAAAGAATTTGAGGGCTTGCAATATGTTATTCTGGATGGCAAAGGAGGTAGGATTACAACTGAGAATCACTTACCCAGCAAAGCTGAGTATTCCTTCAAGGGAAAAATGGATATTTAAGGAAATAGAAGACTTTTAAGCATTCCTGATGAAAAAACTAGAACTAAATAGAAAATTTGACTTTCAAATACAAGGCTAAGAGAAAAGACAAGCTGGAAAGATAAATCATAAGGAATCAGTAAGGTTAAACTATTTACATTCCTACACAAGAAGATGATACTTGTAATTCCTAAGAACTTTATCATTTTTAGGGCAGTTACAAAGAGTATGCATAGACAGAGTGCATGGGTGTAAACTGACTATCATGGGATGATATCTAAAAAATAAAATAAAATTAAGAGGAAGGCACTGGAAGAAGGAGAAGAGAGAGGTACAATGGGATAAATTATTGTACATAAAAGAGGTGAAAAAAAGTTTTTACATTGGAAGGGAAGTTGGGAATCTGGGAAAGAGTGCTTGAACCTTACCCTCATCAGAATTGGCTCAAGAAGAAATAAAATACAGACTCAGTTGGGTATAAAATCTATCTAAGAAAGTAGTAGGGAAAAAGAATAAAAAAAGGTGGAGACTGATGGAAGGGAGAACAGATTGGAGGAGGTTATAGTCAGAAGCAAAACACCTTTGAGGATTGACAGGATGAAAGAAGAGAGAAAGAAAGATAATGGGGGGGTGGAATAGGATGGAGGGAAATACACAGTAATCATAACTGCAAAAATATTTTAATAGCATTTCTCTGAGAAGGCTTCATTTCTCAAATATATAAAGAACTGAGTCAAATTTATAAGAACACAAATCATTCCCCAATTGATGAATGATCAAAGCATATGAACATATTGTTTCAGATGAAATAATAAAACCTATCTGTAATCACATGCAAATCTAAATCACTATTGATTAGAGAAATGCAAATGAAAATGACTCTGAAGTACACCCCACACTTATCAGATTGTCCAATACAACAGAAAAGGAAAATGACAAATGTTGGAGGGAATATGAGAAAATTGAGACACTAATACATTCTTAGTGGAGTTGTGAACTGATTCAACCATTCTGAAACTATGCCTATAGAGCTATAAAACCATGCATATCCTTTGCCCAACAATACCACCGCTAGATTGTATCCTAAAGAGATTAAAAAAAAAACTAAAAGGAAAAGGACCTGTATATACAAACATGTTTATAGCATCTGTTTTTGTAGTGGCAAAGAATTAGAGCCTATCAGTTGGGGAATGGCTGAACAAGTGGTATATGATTGAGATGGAATATACAGTATTTTAAGAAATGCTTAGCAAGAGGCCTTTTAGAAAAACCTGGAAAGACTTACATGAACTGATACAAAGTGAATTGAGCAGAACCAGGAGAACATTTTACACAGTAACTACAACCAACTGTTAATGATTTAGCTATTCTCAGCAATGCAGTGATCAAAGTTCTGAAGAACTTACAATGAAAAATTCTATTCCACCTCCAGAGAAAGACCTGATAGAGTCTGAATGCAAATCTAAGCATACTTTTAAAAACTTCCTTTATTTTTCTTGTTTATTTGGTTTTGGTCTGTGTTTCTTTCACAACAGGACTAACATGGAAATATCACATGACTGCATATTATAACCTAATATCAAATTGTTTAACCTCTAATAAGAGGAGACGAGGGGAAGAAGGAAAAGTACTGGAACTCAAAATTTAAAAAAAAAATGTTAAAATTTGTTTTTACATGTAATTGGGAAAAATAAAATGTTTTTTTTAAAAGATTGAGTTTAGGAGAGACAGGTCAAAGGAGTCAATAGAGTTCTGAATGATAGATGAAGTCTCCCTGGAGCCATTGATATTTGAAAAAGCTGACTCCTAGCATGGCTCTTGATTCTCAGTACTTGTAAACCTAGAGACTGCTAAGAGTGGACCCCTCCTTCAGTGAGATTGTTCACTTTTTGCTTGAGTGGCTTTATGTTACTTCCAAGTAAAATAGCTCATTTACTATTGAGTATTCTGCTGTTTATCCTAATCTATATAACTTCTCTGATTTCAACTTATGATTTATTCTGATAAAGAGGCTTATCAGATCTATGACTGTACTTTTTGTAACTGGTGTTTAATGGGAGGGAGTGAAGGTGGCAAGAAGTTAATGGTTACCTTCCCTTTAAGAGTAATAAGGGAAATGGCTTTTATTCTGAATTCCCTATTGTACCCTTAGATTACATATAGTTGAACTGTGGTAGATAAAATTCTAGTTCAATACTCATGTTGCAGATAGGAGGGTAAAAGAGAGTTCACTCAGCAATAGCAGTCCTAAATATTGCCAGTTCCCCCCTCATTAGGATAAAGTGTGTTACTTTTTTTATTATATAGAATCTCTCTGTGTCTCTCTATCTCTGCGTGTCTCTGTCTCTCTCTCTGCCTCTCTGTCTCTGTCTCTGTCTCTGTCTCTGTCTCTCTCCACCTAGCCAGTGAGTGCTCTTACAAACTTAATTCTAAGCTTAGATTACTGTGAAAAAAAAAACACTAGATTGTGTGTTAGAATACTTGGGCCCAGGACCCAACTTTACTTCTTTCTAGCCATTTTGAACAAGCCATATGTGCCAATCAACTTGTCCCAATCAAGTCAGAGTATTATTATAAGGATTAAGTAATGTAATTTACACTTTAATCTATATGTGAAAATACATCAGAAATTGTAAAGTGCAGTAGACTATAGATATTAAGATAGGGATTGGATCTGTGATTTACTTGGTAAAGAGAATTCTCAGGTGAAGACACTTTATCTAGCAATGTAGTTTGGCATTTTCTCTGCAGCTATTTAATAATCTTAGAGGATTTGCTAGAGAACTGAGAGATGAAATTAATTGCCTACTGTCACATAGGCAATATGTGTCATGGATAGATTGAGCCGAACTATAATTATATTATTAATACAATTGTGAAAAACATGTGATTAATAAAATTTTATTTTCTGTTCTAAGGGATTATTTATGTGAGAGAAAAAGAAAATAACCTGAGAAACTGGGTCATCTTAATCCAATTATGTCCTTGTGGAGGGCTGAGTTTTGAGCACTGGATTTGGGTTCTGGATTCAACTCAAGCTAAGAAGCATGCATTAAATACTTGCCAAGTACACCTGCCCAGGCTAATATTGAGGAAACAAAGAACAAATGTAAAAATGTGTTGTCAAAGAGCTTACAATATACTTGGGGGTGGTGTTGAGGATATACATTTTGCATTTTATAGAACTAGAGCTGCAAGTGTCTAAGAGGCCATCTAGTCTAAGCTCTTCATTTTACAGGTGAGGAAAGTGAGGCGGGATAAGTTAAATAACTTGTCCAAGGTCATACAGCGGGTAAGTGTCAGAAGTGGGATTAGAAGTCAGGTCCTCAGAACTAATTTACTTTGCCACCTATTTCAAAGGTAAATAATTGCAAGTCAAACTACAAAGGAAGTTCTTCTGGATGCCTTGGTTCAAAACCAGAGATAATTTTTCAGCTTCCTAGCTCTGTGACACATTTCCTCATGTACACAATGGAGACTTGGACTCAAAGATGTTTAAGCTCTCCAAAAACCCAAAGTCCTTATGACTCACACTGAGACATTTTCTTTTCTTCCAACCTCTGTATTTCCTAAATACTCCCTTGTTCCTCCTTTCACATTTCGGAATTAAAACTTGCTTGTGCTAATTTTGTTTTTATTGCTTCTATATCCATATTACAAATGGTATGACCCATGACATACTCTAAATATTACATAAGGTGACTATTTTAGCCTCTTTCCACCTAGAAATTATTCTACTAAAAACATCATTGATTTTCTGAAGTTTGACATCTCAAATACTGTGGAATCATGTAAGGATTAATCAAGAGGCTATAGATTCTCACCAAATACTAAAATGTCACATTTATATAGTACACAAAGCAAATAGCTTTGACTTAGATCCTGCAAGACTTCAGTAACAACAGAGATCCGACAACAAAGTGCTCAAAAAAGAAATTCCTAGAGAGCTATTTTTGTGTACAAGAATTAGAAAGTTTCACTATAACTAAGATGAGAAACAAGAGACATACTTACTTCAAGGACTAGCCTGGATGGATTCAGAAAGAAGTTTAAGCAAAGTCAGAGAAGATATTTAGTGGTTAACATGAGGAAGGCCTTACAGAATCACACTTCTTGATTTTGCCTTATCTCTCAAAGAAACACACATTCTTAGACTCAGATATGTACAAGGCTTGGAAGATAAAGGACTTTTCCAGTTGTCCCTTATCTTAAGCTACAAAAAGGGGAACTTTTTACCCATTCCTCAACATCCATGCAAAGTACTAGGTTTGAGATACTGGAAATCTCAATTAATATTAT
Source organism: Phascolarctos cinereus (assembly GCF_003287225.1). Lineage (NCBI taxonomy): Eukaryota > Metazoa > Chordata > Mammalia > Diprotodontia > Phascolarctidae > Phascolarctos > Phascolarctos cinereus. The sequence goes on along the minus strand of NW_027555514.1, from coordinate 218,702,711 downwards.
TGTGAAAATACTTTCCTGGACTCTAAATGATTAAATGGAAGAAAATACTGAAAGCTTCTCTGTCCCATTGTTTTCATGATCCTTGGGTGAAAGATACAACTTTCATAAAATCTCCTCAAGAGGACAAGATAATTTATTTGCTTTGCTTTTCAAATTCTCAGGGGTATTTATTAAGGCAAAAAGAAAAAAAAAGTCCCCTAGAGGTGGGTGTAAGGTAAATATGAATGAATCTCTATCAGAATCAATTTCAGTAGCAAAGTCTAACTGAGTGTCAATGGGAGCTGTGCTCCTGCTTGGATGTTGCAGCCAGAGCATCAGTCCCTTAACACATGTCGTGTCAAGTGAAAAGCATCAGTGATAATAGCAGAAACACCTGGCTTCTTATGTTGCTCATTCTATTCCTTTTTTTAAAAAAAAATATTTATTTTAAAAATTCTTTTCTTTTCAAAATTGGCTAAGAAATAGACAATGTGGCTGGACATCTCCTTTGTGGAGACTTGAGTAGAGCATAGGACTTGAAGTCTCTAGTGTGGAAGAATCCAGATGCAGAAAAAAAATTGCAGAAAAGGGAGGTAGTATGTGAGGCAGAAAAAAAAAGGAGCATGTACAGGGCAGAGGCCATCCATTATGCACATATCTGATAGATCACAGAGAAGCCCTAATTTTCAGAGTTATTTATTCCCTAACAAAATAGTTATTACTGAATCTTTGGGACTTGCTAAAGAGTAATTAAGGAGAGTACATAACTTAAATAGGAATCTTTCACTATTTATTTTGAGGGAACTACATTTTGTGTAATATTTAATGAGTTCAGTTGACAGTTGAACTTATTTCTGAAGGTTTCCTGAGTTAGAAATACTGTCTCCACTGTCGTCTCATGAAAATTGAGAATCATATTTTCTCTTTCTCCGTCATTTTCAAAGCAACACTTAAACAAGATTCTTAGGTTCAGATTCTAGAAGTGAATCCATTATAGGAAGGCACAGGCAATGTTTTCATTGATGCTCAGTCATGGTTTAAGTTGAGGTAACCTAGCCAAGCTCTCACAACACACCCCCTCCAAACAACTTTAAAATAATTCTTAAAATCAATTTCTGGAGTGGCAGAGGCAACAAAAGGTCAAGGTGAGGCATTTTTCCAGCCCAAGACAACTTAGGAAGTTAGCAACAGAGGTCTGTGATGTGGGTGGGAGCCAGCCCAGAGTGTATACACAGCAGTAGCACCAGCATGGGGCCTTGTAGGTATCTGTGAAAGCAGAAGTAGCAGCTTCAAGACTTCTCAGGCCAGAATTGGTATTGTGGCCAGGCAACTGGTCATAAAGAGATTACAAGGGACCCTGAACTTACAAGGGGAGCAGAACCATGTTGCATTGATCATGCACACATGTTACAACCATGTCACAGGTACAGGGAGAAGAGGAACAACCACAAGGAAGCAGGGACCCTGGTCACGGTTCCAGGACCAAGATGAATGCTCATATTTGAGACAGCAGGGGCAGCCCTCACTGGGTAAAAAATAAAGGATAGACCAGGAAAACAGTGATGACACCTCTTTCCAGATCATACTATCATGGAAGCACCAAAAACTTGCCGACTCCTGAACTAGCTCTGAAAACATCAGCACAAAAAAACCTGAGTCTCAATAAAATGCCCCACCCTACCTGGGGAAAAGAGTCCAAATTTAATATAAAGTTAAAAGTCAATAAATAAGCTGGAAAAAATAAGCAAAAAAAAAAATTTAAAAGGACTTGACCATAAAAAAAAAAACTACTATGATAACAGGGAAGATTAAAATGCAATCTCTGAATACAAAAATGTAAAAATAGCTACTACACAAACCTCAAAGGAAAATGGAAATTGGACATAAGCTCAAGAAGAATTCCTAGAAGAGTTATTAGAGTGGTAGAGGAAAAAAAAGGGTACAAGAGTGATGTAATAAAAGCGCTTAGTTTAAAAAAGGCACAAAAACACTGAAGAAAATACACCTCATAAAATAAAACTGGACAAATGGCAAAAGAAGTACAAAAATTCATTGTAAAGAATTCCTTATAAAAACATAATTGGCCAAATGGGGAAAAGGGTACAAAACTCAGTGAAGAAAATAATTCCTTAAAATAAGAATTGGGCAACTACAAGCCAATGACTCCTTGAGACATCAAGAAAAAAAAATAAAATGAAGTAAAAAAAATGGAAGAAAATGTAAAATATTTCATTGGAAAAAACAACTAACCTGGAAAATAGATCAAGGAGAGACAATTTAAGAATTACTGGACTACCTGAAAGCCATTTTCAAAACAAACCAAAACAAAAGAGGCTAGACATCATAGTTTAAGAACTTATCAAGTAAAATTATCTTAGTATCTTAGATACAGAAGGTAAAATTAAAATTGAAAAAAATCTGCCAATCACCTCCTAAAAGAAATAATAAGGTGAAAAGTCTCTGAAACATTATAACCAAAATCTAGAGCTCCTAGGTCAAGGAGAAAATATTGCAAACAGCCAGAAAGAAACAATTCATACATCATGGAGTGGAGGCAGAGCCAAGATGGAGGAGCAGAGCCTGAGCTCTCTCCAATTTCCCTCAAAACAACTTTAAATCATGCCTCAAAATGAATGCTGGAGTGACAGAATCCACAAAAGGATGGGATGAGACAATTTTTCAGCTTAAGATGTGTCAAAAGGACTGCAGGAAAGGTCTGTCTCACTTGAGCAATAAAAGAATATGGCCCCACTCAGGTAATTTTCAAGCAAAAGAGTAAAAGAAAAATTGGGAAAAGAAATATTTATGTAAGAGAATCATGAAAAAAACCAACAGTTTGGTAAGGAAAGCACAAAAATTAAAAAAAAATCCACAGAAGAAAAAAATTCCTTAAAAATTAGAATTTATAAAGTGTAAGCTAATGACTCTATGAGACATCAAATATCAAACAAATCAAAAGAATAATAAAGTAAAAGAAAATGCAAAATAAATATTTATAGCAGCTCTTTTCTGGTGGCAAAGAATTAGTAATTGAGGGGATTCCCATCAATTAGGGAATGACTGGACAAATTGTGGTATGCGATTATGAGGGAATACTATTGTGCTATAAGAAATGATGAGCAGGAAGCTTTCACAAAAACCTGGATAATTTACATGAGGTGATGAAAAGTGAATGTACTGTGTACAAATAACAACAATATTGTAAGATGATCAGCTGGGAACGACTTAGCTCTTCTCAGCAATACAAGGAATGATCCAAGACAACTGTAAAGGACTTAGGATAAAAAATGCTATCCAACACCAGAAAAAGAACTAATGATGTCTGAATAGAGGTTGAAGCATACTTTAACTTTCTTTATTTTTCTTGAGGGTTTTTTTTTTTGGTCTATATTTTCTTTCACAACATGACTACTGTGGAAATATTTTGCATGACTACACATGTATAGCTTATATCAAGTTGCTTGCCTTCTCAGTGAGGGGAGTGGGGAGGAACCAAAGGAGAGAATTTGGAACTCGATGTTTTAAAAACGAATGTTAAAAATTATTTTTATATTCAACTGGGGGAAATAAAATGCTAATAATTTTTTAAAAAATTGTAAGAAATCTGGTCTGAATATGGTTCAGGAAGACATGGAAGTCCAGGGACAGGCACTCCTTTGCTGAGGGAGGAAGTCCATCAGCAGAAATCTTAACAGAGTAACTTAGGATGTTCCTTCTGTGAAGGTCCAGCCATCACACGGAGACTTATAGGCTCAATCCTTTCATTGGTCACGATAAGTGTTACAGTGAAGTAAAGAAACTGAGTTCCAGCAAAGGAGACAGAGGAGAGGCCTTCACCCCAGACCTATCCTGCAGACCTCCTATGTTTCCTTAGGTCCAAAAAAAACTCTCATCCTGCCCTTTTGCTGGCTTTGCTACTCCAAAATTTGCATTGAGGGATTATTTTAAACTTGTTTGGAGGAAGATGTTGCAAGAGTTTAGCTAGGTTGTTACCTCTGATTTGCTGTCTTGGTGCCCCTGCTCACTTCATTTCCTCATTATTACTGTAGCCTGCTGGTGGATCTACCCGTCCCAAATACTATCCCTACTCCAATCCATTCTACTTTCAGCAACTAAAGTGATTTTCCTAAAATGCAAGATATGATCATCTCACCCCCCCACACAACAAATTCCAGTGGCTTCCTGTTGCTTTCTTGAAAATATAAATTCTCTTCTTACACTTTACTCCCTTACATACACTTTTTGATCCAGTGATACTGGTCTCCTGGCTGTTCTATGAGCAAGAAGTTCCATCTTTCAGCTCTGGGTATTTTCTGTGGCTATCCCCCATGCCTGGAATGATTGCCCTTCCTCCACTCCAGCAACTGGCTTCCCTGTCTCCCTTTAACTAACAACTAAAAGTTCACCTTACTGAAAACTTTCCTAGACCTTCTAATGCAAATGCTTTCTTTCCACTTATTAATTCCTATTTAATCTGTATATAGTTGTTTTTTAAATTAAATTTATTTAATTTTTAATTTATGGAATCAAACAAACATTTCTATTATGTAACATAATAACAAAAAAGATGGATGCATATGAAACTGCAAATCTATTATGTACAACTTTCTATTTTTTTAAATATAAAATAAAGGTTCCACTTCTGGAAACCGAGATGGTGGAGTGAAAAGGTAGTCGCTCTCACTCTTCCCTATCAACCTATGAAAACCCAGAAAATTTCACCCCAGGAAAAAACCCTGGAACAGCAGAACTAGAAGAAAGACAGGGAGCAGCAGTGCACAAGCCCAGCAAACGGGTCGCCCAGTACCTCAGCAAAAATAAGGGAGGCAGAACTACAAGGGGCCCCAGGCAGAAAAGCACCCTGAGGCATTCATCTGAAAGGAAGTGAAGAAAACAACCTACAGGCTTCCTAAAGACCCGGCCTTGCTGGTTCTAGTCCAACACCAGGTGAGCTGCCAGAAACCTATAGCCTCCAATTCCCAGCATAAGAGGCCCCAGCACACAAAGCTAGTGACCAAGACCTAGGCTCCAAACACAAGAAGCTTGGATCAGTGCCCTCTATTCCCCAGCAGGAGAGTTCAATCTCTTTAAAGGCCAGGGAATAAAGACACACCATGAGTAAAAAGGAACCTACCACAGATTCATATTATGAGAAGAGTGAAGATCAAGACAGAAATTCTGAAGAGGACAACATTGTCAACAAACGCACATCTGCAACAACAAAAGGGAACATGAACTGGTCTGAAGCCCAAAAAACCTTCTTAGAAGAGCTCAAGAAGGATTTTAATAGTCAAATGAGAGAGGTAGAAGAGTCCTTCAAAAATACAATTGGCCAATTGGAAAAAAAAATACACTGAAGAAAACAAAGCCCATAAAAACACAATTGGCCAATTGAAGAAGGAAGTACAAAAATTAACAGAAGGAAACAATCTGTTAAAAACTAGAATTGGACAAAATGAAACAATGTCTCTATGAGAGAGCAAGAATCAGTCAAACAACAAAAAAATGAAAAAATAGATGAAAAAGTAAAATACCTCATCAGTAAAACAACCGACCTGGAAAATCGATCAGGAGAGACAATTTAAAAATTATTGGACTACCTGAAAATCATGATGAAAAAAAGAGCCTGGACAGTATCTTTCAGGAAATCATAAAGGAAAACTGCCCAGAAGTCCTAGAACCAGAAGGGAAAATAACCATAGAAAGAATCCACCATCACCACCTGAAAGAGATCCCAAATTGACAATGCCAAGGAATATAATAGCAAAATTCCAAAATTACCAGATGAAAGAGAAGGTGCTGCAAGCAGCCAGAAAGAAACAATTTAAATATCATGGAACCACAGTCAGGATTACACAGGACCTTGCAGCTTCTACATTAAAAGACCAGGGGTGGAACATGATATTCCATAAGGCAAAGGAGCTTGGAATGCAGCCAAGGATCAATTACCCAGCAAAAATGAGCATCATTTTTCAAGGGAGGAGTGGATATTCAATGAAATAGGAGACTTCCAAACTTTCCTGATAAAAAGACCAGAGCTCAACAAAAAATTTGATCTTCAAGTACAGGACTCAAGAAGGACATAAAAAGGTAAATGGGACAGAAAGATACAATATGTTGTTAATGGGGGGGGCTGTTTAAACCCCTACAAGGGAATATGACACTTGCAACCCTTGAGAACTGTATTGTTATTACACCTTGTTAAAGGAGTATACATAAAGAGGGTGGATATTAGTTGACTTTGATGTAATGATAAAAAAAAATCTAATCAAGTGGGTTAAATGGATCCAAATAAGTGGGTCAATCTAATCTTAGAAAAGGTACTGAAAAAGGAGGAGGCAGACAAGGGTAAATTACATTACAGGAAAAGACACAAAATCCTATTACAGCAGAGGGAAGAGGGGGAGCATTGTTTGAACCTTACTCTCATCAGATTTGGCTCAAGAAGGGCATAATATAATCAGTTAGGTATAGAAATCTAACTTGCCCTATAGGCAGTAGGAGGGAAAAGGGGAAAGAAAAGGGAGGGGGAAAAAAGGGGGGGGAAGAAGGGAGGAAGAAGCAGTAAGTAAAGGGGAAGAAAAGGGAAAGGGATAATAAAAGGGGGAGGGACTGAAGGAGGCGTGGTCAAAAGCAAAACACTAGTGAAGGGGGAAAGGAAAAAGGAGAAAGAAAAGCATAAAAGGGGGGAAAGGATGGAGAAAAAGACACAGATAGTAATCATAACTGTGAATGTGAATGGGATGAATTCTCCCATAAAAGGAAAATGGGTTGGAGAATGGATTAAAAACCATAATCCTACAATATGTTGTTTACAGGAAACACATTTGAAAAAGAGTGACACATACAGGGTAAAGGTAAAAGGCTGGAGCAGAATATATTATGCTCAGCTGAAGTAAAAAAAGCAGGGGTAGCAATCCTGATCTCAGACAAAGCAAAAGCAAAAATAGATCTAATCAAAAGAGATAAGGAAGGAAACTACATCCTGCTAAAAGGCACCATAGACAATGAAGTAATATCATTACTAAAACATATATGCACCAAATGGTATAGCATCCAAATTCTTACAGGAGAAGTTCAGGGAGTTACAGGAAGAAATAACAGCAAAACTATACTAGTGGGGACCTGAACCTCCCCCTCTGCACTAGATAATCTAACCACAAAATAAACAAGAAAGAAGTTAAGGAGGTGAATAGAACATTAGAAAAGTTAGGTATGATAGACCTCTGGAGAAAACTGAATGGGGATAGAAAGGAATATACTTTTTTACTCAGCAGTACATGGCACATACACAAAAATTGACCATGTACTAAGGCATAAAAACCTCACAATCCAATGCAGAAAGGCAGAAATATTAAATGCATCCTTTTCAGATCATGACTGAATAAAGATTATATGTAGTAAAGAGCCAGGGAAAGATAGACTAAAAAATAATTGGAAACTAAATAATCTAATCCTAAAAAATGATTGGGTCAAACAACAAATCATAGAAACAATCAATAATTTCATTCAAGAGAATGACAATAATGAGACAACATACCAAAACTATGGGATGCAGAAAGCAGTTCTTAGGGGAAGTTTTATATCTCTAAATGCTTACATAAATAAAATAGAAAAAGAGGAGATTAATGAATTGGGCATACAACTAAAAAAACTAGAAAAAGAACAATTAAAAATCCTCAACTAAACACAAATTAGAAATATTGAAAACCAAAGGAAAAATTAATAAAATTGAAATTAAGAAAACTATTGAACTAATAAATAAAACTAAGAGCTGGTTTTATGAAAAAACCAATAAAATAGATAAACCTTTGGTTAATTTAATTAAAAAAAGAAAGAAGAAAACCAAATTACTAGTATCAAGAATGAAAAGGGCGAAGCTACCACCAAGGAAGAGGAAATTAAAACAATAATTAGGAATTATTTTGCCCAACTATATGCCAACAAATTTGACAATCTTAGTGAAATGGATACATATTTACAAAAATATAAATTGCCCAGATTAACGAAGAGGAAGTAAAATACTTAAATAACCCCATCTCAGAAAAAGAAATTGAACAAGCCATTGATGAACTCCCTAGGAAAAAATCTCCAGGGCCAGATGGATTTACATGCAAATTCTATCAAACATTTAAAGAACAATTAATTCCAATACTATTAGACTATTTGGAAAATAGGTGAAGAAGGAGTCTTACCAAATTCTTTTTATGATACAAATATGGTGTTGATACCTAAACCAGGAAGAGTCAAAATAGAGAAAGAAAATTATAGACCAATTTCTCTAATGAATATAGATGCAAAAATTTTAAACAAAATACTAGCAAATAGATTGCAGCAACTTATCACAAGAATAATACACTATGACCAGGTAGGATTTATACCAGGAATGCAGGGTTGGTTCAATATTAGGAAAAGTATTAGCATCATTGAGCATATCAACACAAAACCAACAGAAACCACATGATCATCTCAATAGATGCAGAAAAAGCTTTTGATAAAATACAACACCCATTCCTATTAAAAACACTAGAAAGCATAGGTATAAATGGAGTCTTCCTTAAAATAATAAATAGCATATATCTAAAACCTTCAGCAAGCATTATATGTAATGGGACAGGCTAGAAGCATTTCCAATAAGATCAGGGGTGAAACAAGGATGTCCATTATCACCACTGTTATTCAATATTGTACTGGAAACCTTAGCTTTAGCAATAAGAGAAGAAAAAGAAATTGAAGGCATTAGAATAGGCAAAGAAGAAACAAAGCTATCACTCTTTGCAGATGACATGATGATATACTTAGAGAATCCTAGAGAATCAAGTAAAAAACTACTTGAAATAATAAACAACTTTAGCAAAGTTGCAGGCTGTAAAATAAACCCACATAAATCATCAGCATTTCTATATATTACCAACAAAGCCCAACAGCAAGAGATAGAAAGAGAAATCCCATTTAAACTTACTGTAGACATTATAAAATATTTAGGAGTCTACCTCCCAAAACAAACCCAGGAACTCTATGAACACAATTACAAAACACTTTTCACACAAATAAAATCAGATCTAAATAATTGGAAAAACATCAGTTGCTCATGGGTAAGCCAAGCTAATATAATAACAATGACAATCCTGCCTAAGCTAATTTACTTATAGTGCCATATCAATCAATCTACTAAAAAATTATTTTATAGAGTTAGAAAAAATAATAACAAGATTCATTTGGAAAAACAAAAGGTCCAGAATATCAAAGGAACTAATGAAAAGAAATGCAGGGGAAGGTGGCCTAGCAATTCCAGATCTTAAATTGTATTATAAAGCAGCAATCATCAAAACTGCTTGGTACTGGCTAAGAAATAGGGAGGTGGATCAGTGGAATAGGTTAAATATGCAAGACACAGTAGTCAATGACTATAGTAATTATTATTTGATAAACCCAAAGACCCCAGCTTCTGGGAAGAACCCACTCTTTGAAAAAAACTGCTGGGAAAACTGGAAAAGAGTATGGCAGAAACTAGGCATAGACCCAAATCTCACACCATATACCAAAATAAAGTCAAAATGGGTTCATGACTTAGATATAAAGGCTGATACCATAAGTAAACTGGAGAACAAGGAATAGTTTACCTATCAGATCTATGGAGAACAGAAGAATTCATGACCAAACAGGAGATAGAGAACATTATGAAAAGCAAAATGGATAATTTTGATTACATTAAATTGAAAAGTTTTTGCACAAACAAAGCCAATGCAACTAAGATTAGAAGGAAGGTAGAAAATTGGGAAAGAATTTTTACAACCAGTCTCTCTGATAAAGGCCTCATTTCTAAAATATATAGAGAATTAAGACAAATTTATAAGAACACAAGCCATTCCCCAATTGATAAATGGTCAAAGGATATGAACAGACAGTTCTCAGATGAAGAAATTAAAGCCATCTATAGTCATATGAAAAAATGCTCTAAATCGTTATTGATTAGAGAAATGCAAATCAAAACAACTCTGAGGTACCACATCACACCTATCAGATTGGCCAAGATGACAAAACAGGAAAATGATAAATGTTGGAAAGATGTGGGAAAATTGGAACACTAATACATTGTTGGTGGAGTTGTGAAATGATCCAACCATTTTGGAGAACAATTTGGAACTATGCCCAAAGGGCTACAAAAATGTGCATACCCTTTGATCCGGCAATAGCACTTGTAGGGTTATATCCCAAAGAGATCAAACAAATGGGAAAAGGACCCACGTGTACAAAAATATTCGTAGCAGCTCTTTTTGTGGTGGCAAAGAATTGGAAATTGAGAGGATTCCCATCAATTGGGGAATGGCTGCCCAAGTTGTGGCATATGAATGTAATGGAATACTGTTGTGCTAGAAGAAATGATGAACAGGCTGACTTCTGAAAAACCTGGAAGGACTTATATGGTCTGATGCTGAGTGAAGTGAGCAGAACCAAGAGGACTTTGTACACAATAACAGCCACATTATGCAATGACTAAGATTGTTAAACTGAACCCTTGTCAGCATTACAAGGATCTAAGACATCTCCAGAGGCCTCGGGATGGAAAATGCTGTCCACATCCAAAGAAAGAACTATGGAAGTCAAATCATTATCACTTATTTTTACCTTCTGTTGAGTTTTGTTTCATCTTTCTGATGGTTCTTCCTATTGGTTTTAATTTCTACTTACAACTTCACTATGTGAAAATATGTTTAATAGGAATGTAAATGTAAAGCCTCTATCAGATTGTGTGCCATCTTGGGGAGGATTAGGGGGAGAAAAATTTCAACTCAAAAGCATATGGAAGTGATTGCTGATAAATCAAAATATATTAATAAAAAATTAAAACCATATATATATGTATATATACACACACATATACGTATATATACATGTATATGTGTGTGTATATATATATATATATATATATACACACATATACATGTATATATACGTATATGTGTGTGTGTATGTGTGTATATATATAAAGTTATCATGTAAATTTCTTTTATTTCATTCCTGTCCCTCTCTAGAATCTATAGGGTTGCTGTAGTTTGGTTTATTAGTGATGTACAACTTTTCGTGAGCCCATTTAGGGTTTTCTTAGCAAGAATAGTGGAGTTGTTTGCCATTTCTTTCTCCAACTCATTTTACAGATGAGGGTGGAGGTAAATAGTGTTAAGTGACTTGCCTAGGTTCATATCTGGCTGAGGCCAAATTTGAACTCAAGTCCTTGTGACTCCAGGGCCAACAGTCTATCTACTGCACCACCTAGCTGCCCTGTATATAGCTTGCTTTGTATATATCTTTTTATTCTTTCCTTTAGATTGTAAACTCTTTGAGGGCAGTCTTTTGCCTCTTTTTGTATCCCCAGCAATTAGCACAATGCCTGGCACATAGTAGGTACTTAATGAATGTTTATTGAATTGAATTAAAATTGAACTTGACTCAATGACTTCATAGTGTAGACTAAGGATTGAAGAGATCTGAATATATTTGAAAATGTTTTAGAAGTATAAGGTGCTGTACAACTTTAAGGTGTTATTTTAATTGATTTTACACTTATTTTAATACATTTCCCCCCTAAAGTATAGTTGTTTATGTATCAACTAATAAAAACTCAGGACATTTGAGTGACATAAATTCAATCACATTCTTGTAGATGGTTCAATTTTGAACACTAGACTAGAATCTGAATTCATTTCTAGCAAAGAAGCATGTATTAAGTACTTGCCAAGTGCAGTGGCCTGGGGCCACATGTTGAGGAATTTTCGGTTGTTTCAGTCATATCTGATTCTTTGTGACGCAATTTGAGGTTTTCTTAGCAAACTAGAGATGTTTACCATTTCTTTCTCCCCTCATTTTACATATGGGGAAATGAGGCAAACAAGTTAAGTGACTTGCCCAGGGTCACGTAGCTAATAAGTATCCATTGAAGAAATTATCATGTTGAGGAAACAAAGAACATGGTAACATCTCCATTGCCAAAGAAATTACATTTTTCTTGGTGTGGGATAGGGAATGTACACTTTGTATTATAAAGCTAAAGCTACTAGATACCTCAGAAGCCAATAGTTCAGTCTCCCCATTTAACAGATGAGAACACTGAAGCCAAGATGGGTTAAATAAACTTGCCCAACTTCATGCAGATCGCAAGTGTCAGAAGTGGGATTGGAAACCATATTCACTTTTACAAATAGGGACAAATTTACAAAAAGGATGAATTCAAATGGAAATTTAAACCCAGAGAGTTGTTGATTTAGGCAAATGGAGGTGATATTTAATGTTAGACAAGGAAGGCTTTAGATAAATATACCTCTTTTACCTGGGGCAGTTAGGTGGTACGGTAGAAAAAGTGCTGGGCCTAGAGTCCAAAAGACTCATCTTTCTTAGTTCAAATCTGGTCTTTAGACACTTACTGAGTGACCTTGTGCAAGTCACTTAACCTTGTTTACCTCAGTTTCCTCATCTGTAAAATGAGCTGGAAAAAGAAATGGCAAACCACTCCAGTACCTCTGTGAAGAAAACCCTAAAAGGGGTTACAATGAGTTGGACAGAACTGAACAACAGCAGCCTCTTTCTTTTACCTTATCTCTCATATTCATAAGGATACGGAATTAGTGACATAAAGGACTTTTCCAATTACATTTTTTACCCATTCATCTACATCCACACAAAGTATTATATTTGAAATACTGGGAATATCATCTAGTATAATTGTAAAAATACTTTCCTGAATACTCAATAGTTGAGAGAAAAAATACCATTCCATCATTTTCATGATCATCTTGTAAGAGATACAGCTTTCACAAAAATCTCCTTAAGAGGGTACCACAATTTATTTGTTTTGCTTTTCATTTTCTCAGAGGTATTTATTAAGGGGAAGAAAGTGAAAAAAAAAAGCCCCCAGAGATGGATATCAGGCAGAAACTGTTAACTCTCTATCCTAATCAGTTTTGGTAACAAAAGTATAGCCAGGTGGCCAGGGGAGCCGTGCTCCTTACTTGATGGCTAATGATGATGCAACAATTACATCAGCTCCTGACAATGTTTTTAGGCTTACACAAAGAGCAGAAGTGATGGTAGCAGTTAACATGTGGCTTCTATTGATGTTTATGTTACTAGTATGATTCTTGATTAAATGCAGGGGGAAAAAATGTCATCTGGTTATTTTCTTCAGTCGTATAATGCCCTATAGTGAGAAGGACCATGTGGTTTTTCTGATTCCCCTGGAGCAGAGTTCTGAGAGTTATCCCAATTAATTAAGTTGGGGGTAGTCCTCGTCTATTTTGCTTGGAAACCAGAGAGAAAAAGCATTTTGCCCACTGAGTTTAGTGATTGATGCCAGGCACTCTCACCCCTCATCCAAGGTCTAATCATCACATCATTGACTGCTACTGATTAATCCTAGAGGTTTCCGTATAGAACTTACAAATGTTGGTATCTCTAATCCTAATTCACTGATGGTCCCAGAATGGAGGATAGGGTGTGGCAGAGAATTGATTTTTTCCTTCATTTCTTGCTTATCATGCCTTGAAATGCTATTTATACCTGGTGTGTCAAAATCCCAAGTAATTTCCAACTAATTGTTCATCCCCTAGAGCAGGGGTGGGGAACCTATGGCCTTGAGGCCATATGTGGCCTTCTAGATCCTTAAGTGTGGCCTTTTAACTAAATCCTTTTGGAAGGCCATATGTGGCCACAAGGCCTTGGGTTCCCCAATCCTACCCTACAGTTTCATCTTTGAATAGACAGGTTCATTATTTATAACTAGAGCAATCCCTTTTACAAATAACTTCCAAGGGCCACTTCCTGCAGTTCTGGTCTTAAAAAATGGATTCTAGATTTGTCTCCCTTTATTGTAGGGCTTTAAGACTCAATTTTTGCCTTTGAAAAGTTGAAAGTTATGATATTTCTGGGCTCTGGGTTGATGCTAAAGGCTTTGGAATTGTAACCTGCTACTTAGACAATTCTCAGCACAGTTTAAGGACGTTAATGGCTCCAGGGATAGCTTGTTACTCAAACTTTGTTCAGCGGGGAGAGCAGTGATGATGGCTCTGTACATTTAACTAACTAAAAGTCTTTCAGGGGTATTCCAATCCATTGCTGCTGTTTTGAGACATACATGTTTTCCATAAAGGCAGCGTGGCCAGTAATGCTAAAAATCATCCACAGTGTAGATGTTTTGCAAAGGGATATTAACTGTTCTTTTTAATTCAATTTGAATTACAGTTTCAACTCAACTTCCTTTTGACAGAAAATTGTTAATATAGGGACAGAAATTGTCAATACCAAATATAATATTACTTGGCACTTCCCTGAAATGATCCTAGTCATGTCGGAATTTCAGTAATGTCTTTGTATTTCTACTCTTAAGCTATTTACTCTCAATTAAATTGAGCTGAACCACACCCTAAGTCCTCCAGCCCTGGGATTTTACCTTTCAAAGGAACCTAGCTTGAGCTAGATCTCAGGTCCTGATGTCCTTGCTCCCTCCCATTGGGATTCTGGCATGAAGAACAAAATAGCCAAAATGAAGTGATTCGCCTTGCCCAAATTGTCAAGGGCCGTTGGAGTCTCATAACCAGGACTTGCTACCTCACCCTATCTCCTCTTCCTCTTCTCCTAAAACTATAAAAATTTTTTCATGGGTCTCTTTGGTGGGGAAATCTAGTGCACAGCTTCCAGGGTGGCAGGTTTGCCACCCTATTGTCTCAATTAAATATGCTTTATTCCTCAACTCATGGCTTTGATTCGTTTCAGGACTTGACCCTTTTAATATGACTTTAAAAAAATGTCAATAAGAACACACTTTAAAACATTTAAAAATAAATTATTATTAAATGCAACATTTAAGGAGTTGGTTTCAAAGCATGGTTGGGATGCCAGATTATAATTTACTAATGAATCTGCAATGTAAATAAATTTGGCAAGACTGTCAAAAAGCAACTGTAGGTAGAGCTGACAGGAATATGTAGCAAACACCTATGTATACTTGAGTATCTTCTTAATAACTTTCAATCATTATCATTCAATCAATAAGCATTTATTAAGCACCTACCATATTCTAGGAACCAACTTATCCACTAGATTTAAGTCAAGTTCTCCTCCAGGATTAAATGAAATCTTTGATTCATCTGCGGTTCCAGGAGGTGTAGCTATGCTTTATTTCAGAAGTCTGAGTATGCACAAGGATGAATGGCTTTCCTTCAGTCTTTAATCCCTCTCTGAGGAGAAAAAAAATATTTAATAACTGATTGCTAACAAGGCAACTTGCCAGTATAGTAGTTATTATCAGGTATGAGTTCTTCATCCATCACTCTTCCCAGTCCCACTCAGTACTGTCTTTTATCTCATGGAGATAATCAGAAAGAGAAAGAAAAAATTTATTAAATGTCTTGATATGAATATGTAGAGCCTGAATAATTATACCTAAATCCCTGAAAAGGTTTCTAAAGTTGCTTACCCATATTTTCTTTCTAACCTTCTTTGCATACCCTAGTAGCAGCAAATTACCATCATCTGAATGGGAATTTCATTTCTAAAAAGAGCTAAAAATTATTTTGTGAATAAATTGAATAATCAAAAAAAAGGTAATACTAAATTTTAGTGGAATGTGAGTGCAGACTGAAGGGCGAGGAAGATCGTATTTGTCCATGGCTTACATAATTATCTGAAAGCAGTTCCTAAAGAAAGGTTCCATAAATGCTGTGTGAGAGTAATACTGACTTTACTGACATAAAGTAAATTACTTTGAAAGACAATAATCAATTAGAAAAGTACATTTCTGCTAAATCTGCTTAGAAAAAAATTTTTTCTAAGTAGATTAAAACTACTTGTATGTTCAGAAAAAAATATTTTGGGATAAAAAAGACAAAAATGGGCAGTTTGCAATTAGAGAAAAAGGAGAAAGAAGTGTAAGAATATAGTGAAGGGAGAAGGCAGAGGAGGTATATTGGATCAAAATCTTCAGAGGTCCTCTCTTGCTCACTTATAATTTTCTTTTGTGCTTTTATTAATGAATTTTACCAAAATATTATGCATTTAAGTGAAAGATCTTTTTGACCATGTCCTTAAAGGCTTGTTTCACTTGCTGATTCCTCAGGGTATAAATGAAGGGGTTCAGCATGGGAGCAACAGAGGTATTCAGCACTGCTACCTTTGGTCATAGCTACTCCTTCCTTAGCTGAGGGTTTGACATACATGAAGATGCAGCTTCCATAAGAGATGGAGACAACAATCATGTGGGAGGAACAGGTGGAAAAGGCCTTTTGCCTTTGCTGGGCAGAGGGAATTTTCAGAAAAGTTCTGAGGATGTATGCATAAGACAAAACCACTAATGCCAAAGTAAATATGAGTGTGAAAACAGCCAAGAAAAAACTCATGACCTCTAAGAACTTAGTATCAGTGCAAGAAATCATCAGCATAGGAGAAGAGTCACAGGTGAAGTGATCAATGACATTAGAGTCACAGAACTCCAGCTGGAGGCCCATGATGACTGGCGGAAAGATAATGAGGAAACCTGCCAGCCAAGAGATGATTACAAGTTGGTTGCAGACTTTGCTGTTCATAATAGTCATGTAGTATAGGGGTTTGCAGATGGCCACATAGCGGTCATAGGACATGGCAGCCAGCAGAAAAAATTCTGTGGTACCCAGAAGGATGAAAAAAAATAACTGAGTTGCACAAGAATTATAGGAAATTGTCCTGTCTCCATTTAAAATAGTGACCAAGAACCTTGGAATGCAGACAGATGTAAATGATATTTCTCAGAAAGAGAAATTCCTGAGAAAGAAATACATGGGAGTCTTGAGGTGAGAGTCCACCAGGGTAAGGGTGATAATGGTCAGGTTCCCAGTTACACTCAATATGTAGGTGAAAAATAGAAAGAGGAAAATTGAGACTTGTAGGTCTGGATCATCGGTCAGTCCTAGGAGGATGAACTCTCACAAATGTATGATTTCTCATGGCTGACTCTTGACTTTTTTCCAGATCTGCAGGTGGAAACAAGACAACTACAAACAATTTTCACATCAGTAAGTCCAGAGCTTTCTTTTGAACATCCTTGGGTATCCACATATATTATTATACAAGTCCCAACAAAGAAAGAGGAGCAAAAGAGTTAGGCAAAGAGTAAACTATCAGAGGTAAAATTCAGACAATGAGCATCTATCTCCTCTTTCATCTGTGTATCAGATACAGCTGAAGGCTGATTTCAGATGTGGAACCACTGTGGAAAGAATATTGATCCTTGTGTCTGAAGACTTTCTAGGAATATGACCTCAGACAAGTTGCTCAGATTATCCTACCTTGCTTCAGTGTTTCTTGAAATACACTTGAAATCTACATCTGAAAATCCTTTTCAGGCTCTGTAGAACCACACACAGATATAATATTTTTACTATTGCTTGAAAACACTTTTCAATAACTGTATTGAATACTTTTCTACAAGCTTATTTTTGATGTCTACTAACAAAACCTGGGAGTCATTTTAAGTGGGAGTGGGAGTCATTTTAGTATGGCCTTGTTGTTTTTGGAGCACTGGATTTGTAGTCAGAATAAAATTCAAGAAACTTTTTAAAGTGCCTACAGTGTGCCAAATACCAATTTAAGGGCAGAGAATAAAAAGACAAAATACACACCATAGTCCCTGACCTCAACTAGCCTACAGGACACCTGGGAATGGTGGTGGTGGTGGTATGAAATTTAAAGTGATAAATTTGAGGGGAGATGGAGCACTAACAGGTATCGGCATCTGAAGGCCTGAATTCTAATCCTGATTTTGCCAGTTCCTAGATATATTACCTTGGTCAAGCCAGATTGCTTCTCTGTACTTGTTTCTTCATCAGTAAAATGAGGGCATTGGAGTAAATGATCTCTAAGCTCCTTAATAGTTCGTTCTAAGAGTGTACGAAACCTGATGGGCTGCACTAAGCCCTTTTGTTACCTTCTGTGTATTTTGTTGCCTTTCCCCTCTACATTTCAAAACCAAAACCTCCCTCTGGCAAACTATGCCTATCTTACATTTCCTAAACTGTGGTGCCTAAAGAATCCTCTTTTTTCTCTGTCCTTGCAATAATATTTGGAAAGCATTCTACTGAAAATATCTATTTTCTGAAAAAAATAGTCTGCTTAAACACTGTGAGATCACGTACGAAATTACTTCATATATAAATAACTAGCCTTCTATCACATGCCAAAATTTGAAGATCGTATAATGGTAAATCGTAAATGGTTTGGGGAGTTAGTGTGTCCCTGTAGGAATTAAATAATAACAGGCATAATTTCTGTTTTGAGAACGTTGATTTAACTACCAAGAGGAAATACACTGAGGAGGAAATGCCCAGAGAATGATTTGTGAAATACACAAGTGGGAGAAAGACAAAGAGAAACAGGAAACATTTTCTCTTTTATGATAAGACTTCATGGATTTCAGGGGAAGTTTAAAATGCAAAGATCTACTTGTTTTCCTTAAACTGAAAGTTAAATTTTAACTTGGAGAAGGCTTCAGGGACATAGAATTTTCTGCTCTTACTTATTCTGTATATACTTATAGAGTGTGTAATGTCAAGCATTTTTCCCAAGTGTCCCTTTCCTAAGTCAACATAAAGGACATTTTTTCAATTCATTCCTTCTGATTTACAGAAAACACTAAATTTCCTTTGTTGGAAATCTCACCAAACATAATAATGAAAGCATTTTTTTCCTTGAACTCTAACACAGTTCAAAGGAAGAAAATATAGTTGTAAAATGAAAATTATTCTTGGAAACTTATCTGTTTCATGATTTTCATGACCTTCTTGTGATGGAAAGTTTTACAGAAGCTTATTCTCTATGGGACCAGACACAATTTATCCACTCTCAAAATTCTCAGATGCAATAAATATAGAAAACAAAAGGGAAAAATCACTAGGCATGAACTTCAAGAAGGTACTGACACACAAGACACTTATTTTGGCAACAAAGTTTAGCTGTCTGTGCTGGAAAAGAGGGCAGAGGATAGCTGTGGGTGTCTGAAAAAGTTTTATGGTGTTTTTTTTTTTTGACATTCATGAGACTTGTGAACAACTGCTGGTTACTTCTGCTCCAGAAAAGCCTTTTACTGCTGCCCGACATCCTTAATCGACTCTTTTTTGGAATCTTCCATGTTTTAGATTTCTAGCCTTGATAACAAATCTCTGAGGGCTCCCTGCCTGGGTCATCTGAGGAAACCCATCAGATGTACTTAAATTGTATCCATAATGGCCCTGCTCTCCTAGTTGTATACTTTGTTGTTCCTGACCATTACTAAGTGTTTCATTTTGGTCTTTATGTCCTCCCTTTTTGAGTTAAAATATTCCTCTGATGAAGGTTTACTGTTTTTAACTTCACTCGCTCGTTTTCTTCTAAGAGTCAATGAACTGGAACAATATTATAACAAGAGTAGGAGAGTCTGAGCAGTTGCATGATTTGATAAGAAACAGAACTGGTGTGAAGAAACAAATTCATATACTTGCATGTGCATGCATGTGTGCACGCGCACACACACACACATCATCCTCATCCTCATCCTCATCTTTATTATCATGATCCCCTTCTGCAACTCGTGGACTGCTTTGCTTTCTGTACTTTTCCCCACTCTTACCACCTCCAGGGTACACATTTTTAGGATGCCCACTTCAGAAGTTACTTTTAAAACCCCTCTTAGTTGGGTTCCAATTTAGTTTAGGAGGTGAAATGAAAAATCAATCAAATATTAAAATATGAAATCTCTCATTTACAGCAGACTCATAGCCCGCCATTTTTATGAGTACTCCATTCTCTTACGTAACTTCCCATGGTACTCATGAATTCAAATGCTTAATCTGTTGTGCTCATGCTATTTACAAAAAAAAAACAGTTTGAAAAAATGGATGAAAATGTAAGACATATAATTTTTTATGACCAAGAAGGGATAAAATAAGAATTATCAGATTAACTAAAAATTATTCACCTTCTCTCCCCATAAAGGCCCAGATACCATATTTTAAGAAATCATAAACAAAATGTATCAGATGTATCAGAAGAAGAGGGCAAAATAAAAAATAGGCAAAAAAGAAAATCTAATGTTCACCTCCTGAAAGAAACCTCAAATGCCTTACCCCAAACCCAGAGCTTCCACATCAAAGAAAAAATGCTGCAAGCAGCCAGAAAGAAAAAGTTCAAGTATCAAGAAACCACAGTCAAGATCATATAAGCTCCTACTACATAGGAAAGGAGATTTTGGTATATGTTTCAAAAGACAAAGATAAAAATCTATGCTTAAGAATAAATTGCCCCATAACACAGTATAATTCTCTAAGGGAAAATGGAACTTCATAGAACATGTTTAAATAGTCAAAATGGAAAGAGCAGAGCTGAACAGAAATCTTGAAATATAAAAACAGAATTCAAGAGAAAAAAATAGTGAATACATTTGAACATTTAGAAAACACCTTATAATGGTGAAGTGCTTGGATTCTAGTAGTGGGAAAAAAAAACCAAGAATTCCTTCAGTACCCTAATACCTTCAAGGATCATAAAGGAAATTAAATAAGAAAAGAGGTCTGCTGTGGTTTTGTTTTATTTTAATGGTCTTAAGAGAAAATAAAATGGGAAAGAAAACAAAATTTAGTAGGGAAGAAAGGAAAAAGAAGGTGAAAGAACTTACTCATTTTATTTTGTGTTTAAGTTCAAAAATAAAATAAGTGAATGAATGAATTAATAAATGAGTAAACAGATAAATTAACAAATAAACAAGTGAATGAACGAATGAATGAATGAATGGTATGAGGAAAGACTCACCATTTTCCCTATCTCTCAGTTTCATAAGTTAAAGAGACATAGGGAAGATGATGATGTTTCCCCAGGCTTACTATTTGGTCACAAGTAGGAATCAAACTAGCTGACTCATCCTTTCCAAGACAGAACTGATTATCTTTAAAAAAAAAATCCCTCTTTTTAACTTCCTATGTTCTGTGGAGGACACCACCATCCTTCTAGTTACCCAGCTTTGAAACTACAGAGGTGTTCTTAACTCTTCCCACACTCTCATTCTCTGTAACACATTTATTAATTTATTTTTAGTTTTCAACATTCACTTCCAGAACATTTTGAGTTCCTAATTTTCTCCCCATCTCTCCCCTCTCTCCACCCCAAGACTACATGCATTCTGAATACCCCTTCCCTTAATCTGCCCTCTCTTCTATCACCCCCCCACACACTTCTTTTATCCCCTTCCCCTTCTATTTTCTTATAGGGCAGGATAGATTTCTATACCTCATTGCTTGTATATCTTATTTCCCAGGTACATGTGGAAACAATTTTAACCATTTGTTTCTAAAACTTTGGGTACCAAATTTTCTCTCTTCCTCCCTCCCCACCCACTGTCATTGAGAAGGCAAGCAAACTGATACAGGTTATACATGTGTAGTCATGCAAAACACTTCCATAGTAGTCATGTGGTGAAAAACTAAGTATATTTCCCTTAATCCTATCTCACTAACCCCATTAATTCTATTCTCTCTTTTGACCCTGTCCCTCCTTAGAAGTGTTTGCTTCTGATTACTCCCTCCCCCAATCTGCCCTTCCCTCTATCATCAATCTGCTCTCTTATCCCCTTCTCCCATATTTTCCTATAGTTAGATAGATTTCCATACCCAACTGTGTGTGGTATTCCCTCCTTAAGCCAAATCTGATGAGAATAACATTCATTCATTCCTTCTCACCTTCCCCCCACTTCTCCTCCACTATAAAAGCTTTTTCTTGTCTGTTTTATGTGAAATAATTTACCTCATTCTACCTCTCCCTTTTTCCTTCCCCCAGTATAATTCTTTCTCACCTCTTAATTTTATTTTTTAGATATCACCCCTTCAACTTCAACTCAACCTGTGGCCTCTATCTATCTATCTATCTTTCTATCTATCTATCTATCTATCCATATCTATCCATACATATTTTCCTCCAACTACTTTAATACTGACAAAGGTCTCATGAGTTACAAATATCATCTTTCTATGTAGGAATGTAAACAGTTCAACTTCAATAAGTCCCTTATGATTTCTCTTTCCCATTTATCTCTTCATGCTTCTCTTGAGTCTTGTATTTGAAAGTCAAATTTTCTATTCAGCTCTGGTCTTTTCATGAAGAGTGCTTGAAAGTTCTGTATTTCACTGAATGTCTATTTTCCCCCTGAAGGATTATACTCAGTTTTGCTGGGCAGGTTATTCTTGGTTGTGATCCTATCTCCTTTGACTTCCAGAATATTGTATTTTTCCTCTAACATTATGCCATGACTTTTTTTTTTAAAGGTTTATATATGGATAAAGGATTAATGGTGACCTGAGATGTACAATGTATTGCATAGAAAAATTACATATATATACACACACACACATATACATACATATATTTATTATGTATTACATATATAATGTATTACATTATGACAAAGGCATCAATTGACTTCCTAAAAGCTGAGCCTGGCAAGACTAACTTGTGACATACTTTATCAATAAATCAATTAAGCAATATGTATTAAGTGTTTACTATGTGCTAGGTGCTGTATTAAGTGATAGTAATACATATTTAACACCAAGAAGACAATTTTTTTGGCTCTGTGTGTGTGTATGTTTATATGTACGTGTGCATGTGTATGAATATGCATATATGATGGCATTTATCTACCTGTCAAGTAACTCTTGGTTGTTTCTGTAGATATCGAGTTCTAAGCCAGTGATGAGGGAAAACCATACCCACAACACTTTTGTGGCTTTCCCCTCTCTAGGTGAGTTGTAACCAGTGTTCCTTGTGGTATTCTTAGGCATATACACATTCACTGTGGTGGGAAACCTGGCGAAGTAAGTAGGAACCTCATTGCAGGCTTTAGGGGCAGCCTGTGGAAAGGCAAGGAAGTGTGACATCAAGCACTGTGGTTGCTGGATAGCAACTGGGCCTGAATGACTGGACCACGTGAAGAGATATAATAAGAAGACTGGAAAGACAGGAAGGGTGCATGTTGAAAAGATCTTTTAAATGATTGAGTCAGCACAGAAATCAGAGGAACCCTAACCTTACCTTTGCTCAGTGTTCTGTCTTTCTATGTAGCTTTTTGCAACATCCAATCAGTATTTTTGGCTGTCACAACAGACCTATGCCTCATTTGGATGGACTATGCTTGCAGTATACTAAATCTCCCAGGGGGGCGGGGGCGGTGTGTGTGTGTGTGTGTGTGTGTGTGTGTGTGTGTGTGTGTGTGTTTAATAGTGTTTAATAGATACTGTTTTCTAGGCAGGTCTCTCTCAGGTTGCACTTCTAGCTATTGAAATTACGGTAAACTGAGGCAACAAAGTTCTGAGCACATTCAATTTGTTGGTAAGGCTAGCAGTTATGAACAAAAGAGGTCTTTAGCTCCTCAGCAAGCCAAAAGACCTCGAGATGGGGTTTCCAAGACTTCTTATAGATTAGAGAAAGTGGATAAAAATAGAACAGCATATAAATAGGATGTAAGATTAAGTTATCTGGTTTCTTTTGGTGGAAGGGATGAGTTTTCTTCCTTGTCACTAAGGAAAGCTGGTTAGCTGTGTCACTTCTATCCTTGCAATGACAGTTCATGGAACAGAGTCTCCTTGATATAAAGATAGAATAGGAAGACTGAACTTCTGAACTTATTGACTGCTGCACTCAACTCAGAGACAAAGAAATGTGACATATACAATTTTGGCAATTGGTATAGAATAGGAAATAGGATCAATTTGATTTTCTTACTCTTTACAGTTATTTTTTTCAACCTGTAAAAACTCTAGCATCTTTTAGGATGCCAATTCTGTCACCTAATATTTATTTCTGTTATCTCTCCCATTTCTGTGTCATATGCAGACTGATGAATATGCCAAATGTGTCTTCAGTGAAGTTGATAAAAGTGGCAAACAGGACACAACTAAGGACAACAAATCTTGCAAAAACGCATACCCAGTGATTTCCAGTGGTGACTCAGGTAGGTAGTGATATGCTTGATCCGTGAGAATGCTTATCAATTGGGGAATGGCTACACAAGATGTGGTGTTGAACTGATGCAAAGTGAAGTGAGCAGAGCCAGGAGAATGTTATACACAGTAACAACAATATTACATCGTGAGGAATTGTGAATGCCTTAGCTATTCTCAGCAACACCACAATCCAAGACAACCCCAAAGGACTCATGATGAAGTATGCCAACCGCCTCCAGAGAAAGAACTGATACCATCTGAATACAGACTGAAGCATGCTATTTTTTTCTTCTCCTTTCTTTCTTCCTCTTTCTCCCTTTCTTTTTTTCTTTCTTATTCAAATCTTCTTGTACAAAAAGACTAATATGGAAATGTTTTACATGTATAACCCATGTCAGATTTTTACTGTCACAGAGGGAGGGAAGGGAAAGAGAGATAGACAGAATCTGCAACTCAGAACTTTAAAAAAAAGTTTAAAAGTTAAAAAAGAAAGTATGAGAACAGGAGCAGTGCGTAGCAGAGGGTGCCCGACGTGCGTAGCGTTGCGTGACTTGCCGCAGCGTGACGTGCGTAGCGTGCGTAGCGTAATGTGACGCGACGTGCGTCGCGTGCGTGTCGTGCGTGACGTGCACGGCGTGCATAGCGTGACGCGCGCAGCGTGACGTGAAGTGACGCGGCGTGACGCAGCATGACGTACATAGTATGACGTGAGGAGCGTGCGTAGCGTGCGTGATGTGCATGGCGTGACACGGCGTGACGTATATAGCGTGCATAGCGTGAGGACGTGCGTCGCGTGACAAGCATGATATGCGTGACGTGACGTGCGTATTGTGCGTGGCGTAGAGTGGTGTGGCTATGCCGCTGTGCCGTAGAAGAAAATATGTGCTCCCCAATCTCCAGTTTTAAGCATTTTTTGGAATCTGGCATCAGCCTTTATCACATTCTCTGGTCCAGTGTTCTCGAAAAGGCCCCAAATGACATCACTATGTTGGAGTCAAGTTATCAGACCAATACAAGTTAGGAATTCCCTGCCACAGGTCGGGTCCATATAAAGTTTTGGGGTGGAGCTGTCTCCTAAATTTGCACCTCTCATGTTTCTTTTGAGCTATTGCAATTCTTTGATGTTCTTTGCCAGAATCTCCCATGTCACACTATCAATTCCAAAGTTCTTCAGAGAGACCTTAAGAGTGCCCTTGTAGCACTTCTGACCACCATGTGAGTGCCTTCCTTGTGTAAGTTCTCTGTAAAATAATCTTTTAGGCTAATATGCATTTGGTATTTAAATAATATGGTCAGCACATCAAGTTGTGCTCTCTTCAGTAGAGTTTGAATGCTTAGTAGTTTAGCTTGAGAAAGGACCTGGTACCTCCTTATCCTGCCAGGTGATCTTCAGAATTTTCCTAAGATAATTCACATGGAAATAATTCAGTTTCTTGACATCACTCTTGAAGTAAGCACGACAGCTCTTCAGTTTGGTAGGCAATCTAGTAGTTCTTCCCTCCTACATTTTCCTTTGGAGCTTCCTAAACACTGAGTGAGCTCTGGCAATGGGTGTCTCAACCTCATTATCAAGGTATACATCCTTGGAAAGTTCACTGCCAGAATAAGTGAACTTATAAATAGTATTCAAAACTTCTCCTTTTGCTGTAACCAGTGATTCCAATTACATCAAAATTTTGTTTCCCTAATATGTAGTCTCTACAGTTTAAACGAAATGTGTCATTAGCTGCTCCCTGAATCCAGCCTTCCATTTTCTACCTTCATGCCTTTGTACAAGTCACTCTCCCAATACTCAGAATGCATTTCTACTCCCTCTTCATCTTATATAATCTTTGTCTTCTTTCAAGGTGCTCTGTGAAGCTTTCTCCAAATCTTTTGGATCTTACTGTTATCTCCCTTCCCAACTTACCTTGTTTTCACTTATCTGTGAACATAGCAGAATTTAAGCTGTTTTAGGTTAGGTACTCTTTCAGTTTTGCCTTTGTGTCCTCAGCACCTACAAGCGTCCCTCACACAGAGGAAGAATTTAAATGTTTGTTAAATGGAATTGAATGGTTCCCCTAAATTTAGGGAATTTATAGCTCTCTCCAATTTTTTTTCTGAGTTCATTCCTAATAAAAAAAATTGCATCATTTTGGAGGGCTGTGTGTAATGACAATGGCATTACCTTCAGAAAAAAAGAAAATTAATCGAGTGTCCACTTGTACAAGTTTTTTCCCCATGAAGGAAGAAGCAAATAGAAACTAAAAAATAGCTGAAGCTCAGATCCATTTTCTGCACTACTCAAAGTGATGTGGTTAAATGCACATTTGAAAAATCACTCCTTTACTCAACAACCCCAAGAGCTTCCTATGCTCCCTAGAATCAAATATAAACTTATCATGCTTTCAGTGTTGTGCATAATGCATCTTTTTTTTCCTCTTTGTACATTACCCCACTTCCTACACTCTGAGATGCAGGCAAACTGGCCTTTTCTCTGTTCCTCACACAAAACCCTCTATCTCTAATTTGTGTGACTGGCAGTGCATCCTATCACCATTCATACCTAGAATGTAGTTCCTCACCACCTCCACTTCACGAAATTCCTCTCTTCCTCCAAGACCCAGCTCAAACACAACCTTCTATATCAAGTCTTTCTTCATCTCTTAAACTGTTAATACCCTCCCTCCCAAACTACCTTGTATTTTAACTATTTATATTATTTTGTATTTATTTACTTATATTTATTGTGTATATACATATTAATCCAACAATGAATAACCAAGAATTTATGGGCAAAGAATTGGAAATTGAGGGAATGCCCATCAACTGGGGAATGGCCAAATAAGTTGTGGTATGTGATTGTGGTGGAATACTAATGTGCTATTAGAAATAGTGAGTAGGATGTTTTCAGAAAAATCTGGAAAGTTTTACACAAACCGATACAAAATGAAGTGAGCAGAACTAGGAGAAAGTGATGATCAACTGTGAATGACTTAGCTACTCTCAAAAATATATAGTCCCGCTATTTCATTACTCTTCTGTTAGAGACTAGCTCAGTAAAATTTTGTTAATAAAGCTTACAAGAACTATTTAATTGTGAGCTATTTTACACTTTCTGTGCTTCTAATTACTCAATTAAAAATACAAAGAATAATCCGTATCAAAAGGCCTAATTTCTCAAACATATAGAGAACTGAGTCAAATTTATGAAAGTAAGAGCCATTCCCCAACTGACAAATGGTTAAAATATATGAACAGTTTTCAGATAACATAACCAAAGCTATCTATAGCCATATGAAAAAAAAAAATGCCCTAACTCACTATTGATTGGAGAAATGTAAATTAAAACAATTCTGAGGTACTACCTTGTACCTATTAGATTGGCTAATAGAATAGAAAAGGAAAATGGCAAATAGAGAGGGTGTGGAAAAAATTAGTGCACTGTTGTGAACTGATTCAAGCATGCTGTAGTTTGGAACTATTCTCAAAGGGTCATAAAACAATGCATATCCTTTGACATAGCAATACAACTACTAGGTCTGTATCCCAAAAGAGATGAAAAAAAGAAAAAAGAAAAAAGGACCTATATGTACAAAAAAATATTTAGAGCAGCTCTTTCTGGTGGCAAAGAATTGGAAATTGAAGGGATGCCCATCA
This sequence comes from Phascolarctos cinereus, assembly GCF_003287225.1. Lineage (NCBI taxonomy): Eukaryota > Metazoa > Chordata > Mammalia > Diprotodontia > Phascolarctidae > Phascolarctos > Phascolarctos cinereus. Next base: position 218,675,106 of record NW_027555514.1, on the reverse strand, counting down.
ATTAGGGAATGATTGAACAAGTTGTATTGTTATGCTATGGGAAATGATGAGTGGAATGCTTTCAGAAAAGCCTGGAGACACTTGTATGAGCTGATGTAAAGTGGTAATAGCAATATTTTAAGATGATCTGCAATGAATGACTTAGCTATTCTCAGCAATACAATGATCCAGGACGGCTCTGGAGGATTTCTGATGAAAAATGCTAGCCCCAGAGAAAGAACCTATGGTGTCTGAATGCAAATTGAAGCATACTTTTTTTTTTAACTTTATTTTTCTTGAGCATTTTTTTTTTTGGTCTTTGTTTTCTCTCACTCTATGACTATTATGGAAATGTTGCCTGACTGCATATGTGTATAACCTATATCAAATTGCTTTCCTTCTCAAGAATTTGGAACTCAAAGTTTTAAAAATGAATGTTAAAAACTGAGTTTTTTTTACATATAACTGTGGAAAAATAAAATACTTAATAATTTTTTTAAAAAGCTGCCCATACCTATTGCTTCCCTGTCCTTCTCACTCTTCAACCCTTTATAATCTGGCATCTGACCTCAACACTCAACTGAAATAGTTCTCTGCAAAATGAGCAATAATCTCTTAACTACAAAATCTGATAGTCTTTCCTTAGTCCTCATCCTATTTGCCCTTTCTGTGACATTTGGCCCTTTTGACCATCTTCTTCTCCTGAATATTTTCTTTGAGATTTTTTGACCTTACTGTTTCCTGGTTCTCCTTCTGCCTGTCTACTCCTTGTCCATATCCTTTTCAGGCTCATCATTCATACTGTACCTCAAAAACTGTGGGTGTTCCCCAATGCAAAAAAAAATAGAATATTAAGTGGTAATGTTATGTTGAGTACCCTGGAATTGCTTGGGTTTGAAAAAAAAAAAAAGAAAAATTAATTACCCAAATCAAGGACAGGAGAAGCCTGAAGTTAAATAAAATCATTTTAAGGCATTAAGTGCTTAAAGTGAGAGGACAGAAAGAAGAAAACTGGGCAGTTTTGATAAGAGGACCTTCTTATTTGATTCTCTTAAATAATTATAAAAGTTAATTGATATAAAAAATATCATTAGAGGATACATTGGAGCCATTGAAAAGCAGTGGTATCAACTTGGGCCCTCAAGAAAGTAGTAGTGTGTTCAAATATCACCTCAGATACTTACTAGCTGCATGATCTCAGTTTCTCATCTGTAAAATTACTTATAGAAAGAAATGACAAAAGCACTTGAGTATTTTTGCCAAGAAAACCCCAAATAGCATCATAAAGAGTCAGACATGACTGAAACATCTCAACAACAACAACAAAAATGTCACATAGATTCATGTCTTTCTTACATTCAGTTTTGATGTCACTTTAGAAATATTCTTAATTGGAAACAGTTCATTAATTTATTTGTTTATAACCCTGAAAGAAATAGTATTTAACAACTGAAAATGTTAGACATCGTAGTAAAATTGAAAAAGAAAACAGAATTTTTTTAAAAGTGCTAACAATAAATAAATATCACACTAATTAGATTTGACCCTACTGCTAAGAAAAGAGTTAATGTTTTGAAAAGGCATTAACTTTTTCAATATTTTAATTTACAGTAAGACAACACACATTTAGATGGGAAAACAGATCAAACAGAACAGCTGTTAAGTTTACTAGATTATGAAGCCTTGGGGATTCCAATTTAATTGAAAATAAGACAAATCAAGAGAAATCACCTAAAGAAGCTTCAGAAAGTTGCATTAAATTTTGGCCTGGTGATTCCATGTTATGTTGTTATATTTCTCTCCTTTCTAATACAACGTAGGCTTAGAGGTTGGGGATGATGTGATTGGGGATGTGGGATTCAGTTCATATTTCCTTAACTGTCCCAATAGTTGATTAATATTCTTAACAAATTATACTTTCAGGGATTTTCCAGATTTCCCAAGTTTAAAGGAAATAGACAAGTCTTTTGGGGTAGTTTAGGGACTTGCTCCAAAGAGTACTCAAGGTTAGTTATTGTATTATGATCTTAAAAGGATTATACACATTTCATTTCATAATATTTCCATCAGTGTGGGTAATGGATAACTTTGAAGTACTGTTAAGATTCTAAAAATCTCAGAGATAACCAGAAATTTAGGTCCATTATTTATTTTTTAGTAGCAAAGAGTATCAAAGAAAAAAAATAAGAATTCTTACTAAGAATCAATAAAATAATTTCATCAGCATCTATAAGAAATTATCAATTTTTGTATTCTCTCTAGAGATAGAAAGCTTATTGCTTGTTGAATTAAACAAAAAAAATTGGAGGAGTATATAGAATTGGAAGCAGGGGAATGTAGCTCTCTGATCATTCTTCAAAGCACATGCAAACAATAAACATTTCTTATGTTTAAGCTTTCTTTGCTGGCAGTATGATCCCTCATCTTCCATCTCTCCATAACTAGTATAATTTGGATTTTAAATCTCATGAACATAGATGAACACTTTCATCTAGAGATGGATGAGCATCTGAGAGTTAAAAAATCCTAAGATACGTTTTCAGAATACCATTAGATTTCAACTCCTTGAAACAAGGACTGATTTTTCCTAAGAACCACATAGATGTAGACTCTATAGAAGTCAATGAACATGCGCTCTGGATTTGTAATTGTGACTTTTTTACAGGTAACAACATTGAAGCCTGGAGAGAATATTAAGATCTTGGTCCAATATGAGGACTTTTGACCCAGAGAATGCATTTATGATAATTCTATTTCTCCTGCACCATTATGTTATACAGAGAGAGGGCAGTCACTAGGTGGACCAGATTCCATGACTTTTTTTCAAGGTTTATATGCAGATGAGGGATTAAAGATGACTTGAGTAATATGGAGTATTCAATAGAAAAGTGAAGTGATGTTACATGCAGCAACTGTCTGTCTCAAATTGCACACTGATTAATGTTATTGTTTCCTCACACATTCCTCTGAGACAAAGCCAAAAGACTACTGGGCCTCTGGTCCCAGAGGACTTCAGCAAGAGTAGAAATGCTGCCATCTCCCATTCTAAAACTGAACTGTTTTGTGCTTAGTGGCCTCAAGAGAGGAGGAAAGAGAGACAACAGAAAAGACATTTATATTTGGCACGTAGGTAGGCATGATATTCATTTCTAAAGGCAAAACTCAAGGCTTAGAGAGAGCTAGTGAAAAGGGGGGTTACTGGCAGCAAATGATGGTTCCTTTTTGTGTACAGTCACTTAATACCCCGTGGTATCTTATCCTGATAAGTTGAAATGACCACCAATCACATTCTAATTTTCTAAAGGTAATTTTTATTTTAACCATTTCCATTACATTATGATGAAAGTATCAACAGACCATCCTGAAAACTGAGCTTTATTAGGTTGATTTGTGACATATCTTTTTACTCTTACTATGTGTTGTATTAGGTAATATTAATAAATACTTAGCATCAAGAGCTAGTTTTCATGGTTCCTACCCCAGTGCATAGCTCTAGGAAGCAGCTTTATGTATATATTTGTCTGTGTTTGCACATGCATGTATGAATACATTTATCTACCTGTCAAATAATTCTCGGTTGTCTCTGTAGATGTCAAGCTCTGAGCCAGTAATGAAGGAAAACCAGACCCTCTGCACCAAGTTCTCCTTCGTGGCTTTCTCCTCTCTAGGTGAGCTACAGCCCATGCTGTTTGTGGTATTCTTAGCCATATACACATTCACTGTGTTAGGAAACCTGGTGATCATCTGTCTGATCTGTGTGAGCCCTACCCTCCACACTCCCATGTATTTCTTCCTGGTAAATCTGTCCTTCTTGGAGATGTGCTATATCACCAGTGTGGTGCCTCAGATGCTGGTGCACCTCTTGGTGGAGCCCAAGACAATGAGTGTGGCATGTTGTGCAGCTCAGATGTATGTCTTCGCCATCCTGGGGTTGACAGAGTGCTGCCTGCTGGCAGCCATGGCTTATGATCGCTTTGTTGCTGTCTGCTACCCGTTACGCTACACATTGTTGATGAGCCCTTGGGTCTGCTTGCAATTGGCTGCAGCATCCTGGACCACAGGAGTGGTTGTGGAGTCAGCCCAGACCACCTGGATCTTCACTCTCCCCTTCTGTGGCACAGGACAAATCCAGCACTTTTTTTGTGACATCATGCCTGTGGTGCAACTGGCCTGTGTGGATACTTCCCACAATGAGATTGTGTTGTTTTCTGTTTCTGTGCTCTTTATTATGAGCCCCTGTTTGCTCATTCTCTGCTCCTATGCCCGCATTCTCATGGCCATTTTGAGAATGCCCTCTGCTGCTGGCAGGCACAAAGCTTTCTCTACGTGTTCCTCCCACCTCCTGGTTGTCTCTCTCTTTTATGGCACAGCCCTCTTTACTTACCTTCAACCCAAGGCTGCCCATACTCCAGACATAGACAAAGCAACTGCCCTCATGTACACAGTAGTCACCCCTGCACTCAATCCAGTCATCTATACTCTAAGAAACAAAGAAGTGAAAGGAGCCTTGTGGAGAATAGCTAGGAGGTATCCCCTTAGCCAAACTGTCTAAAATTGGCCCAAAGATCATAATTAGTAAAAAACAAACAAACAAACCAAAAAAAACCTTAATCTTTCTGTGCTTGGCCCTGTGCTTTTTAGCCTTTTATAGTTTCTTTTGAGTAAGGGCTTGGATTGGCACAATCTTCAGATGTGCAGAAGACTCAAAGGTGGGGAAGATAGCTTATGTACTGGATGATAGAATCATGATCCAAACAGATTTTTTTTTTTCCAAACAGATCTTGGTGGGTTGAACATTAAGATGAAAAGTTAAGATGAAATGCATTGGGCATAAAAAGAAAAAAAAAGTAGTGTTTTGTTTTGTTTTGTTTTATTTCTGGAAAAGATGTGATGTGGAAGTCAGAAAAACAGATGTGATTATGGTCAGCTTTAATGGTGAGAGCTTTCAGGCAAAGACAAATGGTAGTTCTATGGTCCTGTGACCTCAGAACACCTCTTCTGTGTACTTCCCTTGTCAGCCTCAGATCATTCTGAGTTTTAGCATTCCTGACACTCTTGTTACAGCACCGGGCCATCTTCTTGTATTAATCCTTTGTTTTGGAAATCTAAGTTTGGTTTATTAGTTCCCTTTGTATCCACATCTACATTGTCAGACAAATCCCATTTTTCATTCTCACTGTAATTGCTTCACTTTGTGTCTTTATAACTTCATTATTAAATATCTTTCATCTTTCCTGGCCTGACTTCCCCTCTCGTATTTTTGTCCATGGCAGCCTACCTATCTTTCCTCTGAACCCTTTGAATTCTGGTTTCCTAAAATGTATATACGTGTCAGACAATGCCTGGATTTCTGCTTCTTTATCACAAACTCCATGGTTCCCATCATTTCTAAATCAGCAGCCAGTTCTTTTCTGTTAGTGAAAACTCAGATCCAGAATAGAATTTCCTCTTGTTGATTCCTCCACCTTTTGAAGGATTAAATGATCAATGAAGCAAATCAAGAGGTTATTAGTTGCTTACCTTTTGGCAGAGAAAATTCCAGCAGATGTCTGTACCACTAAAGTACCCCCTTCACTTCTATATTATGCTTCTGCTTGTGATATTTCTGTGATGGGGGCTGATGAGCAGGCATTAGCATACTTGGCTGATGTGATTCTCTACATGGATGAGACAGAGAAGGCTGCTTACAGAGTGCCATGATGACAAGTAATATGTTTGTTAAAGAAATGTGAAATATGTACTGGTTCCAGTTTGCTAGTCAGATGATGAAAAGTAACCTCTTTGAGTGGTCATAGGACCAAATCTGGGGATGAGAGAACTTACTGGACTTGATGGCTTGAAGAAAGAGAATGGGCTACTGAGTGACTCTGGAGAGGGGATGGCTCACCACCCTCTCTTAGTCCCAGATGTCATAAAGTTGAGGGTACTTTGCCAGGCTGTAGCTTCTGTCTCTTTTGAGTTTGTTCATTCCCGTTTCTAGGAAAAGGATATTAGAGATGATTCTGTGGCATGTTGTTGTATTTCTCTCCCTTCTGGTACAACAGTGTCTTAGGGGGTGAGCAAGATGTGATTGGGGATATATGAGTCAGTTCAGACTTTCTTAACTTTCCCAATATTTGATTGATACTCTTATCAAATTATACTTTCAGGGATTTTCCAGACTTCCCAGGCTTACAGGGAATAGCGAAGTCCTTTGGGGTTTGCATGGAGACTTTCTCCAAAGAGCATTCAAGGTTAGTTAACTTGTTATGATCTTAAAGGGATTCCATATATATTTCATTTAATAATGTTTCTATCAGTCGGGGTAATGAACAGTTTTGAAGTGCTTGTAGGAAGTTGACATTCTGGAAATCTCAAACATAACTCTACTCTTAGCTCCATTCTTTATTTTTTAGCAGCAAGAGTACCAAAGAAAAAACTAAGAGGAAATATAGGAATATATAGAAGTAAGAAGCAGGGGAAAGTAGTCTCTTATTTTCAAAACATGTATGAACTTAGGAAACATTTCTTGTGGTTAAGCTTCTTTGCTGGAAGTATGATCCTTCAGCTTCCATCTCTCATAACCAGTATATATTATGGGCTAATTTATATTTGTCAGGCAGCTAGATTGTGCAGTGTTTGAAGTACCAGTCCTGGAGTTAGAAGGTCCTGAGTTAAAATCTAGACACTTCTAACTGTGTGACCTTGGGCAAGTTACTTAACAGTTTTTCCTTTCCAGATTGATTTTTTTTTTAACTAGGTGAAAGAGGCCATTCTTTGCAACATTTCTTACCTAGCCTTAATCACTGAATAGGAAAATTGAGACTCAGTCAAACTAAGACCTTAACTTAGAATGAAGGACAAAGAACAACCTGTAAGTAGAATGGGCTGCCCCATAGGGGACCAAACCTCTCCTTTCCTCTTCTCTGTTCTCCTTCTGTCTACATAGGGTATAATACCCTTAACTGTGGGTGCTCTGACCAAAGAAATATAAATTTTGATCACTCAAAACTCAAAAGACATCTTGGGGGATTACAGGCTAGATTTCTTTCTTAAGGACCATGTCTTAAACCCTTAAACCCTTAAATACTCTGGCTGTCATTGATTGGCCAACAATAAGTCTCAGCCCAAGCCCCACCTACTCATTTTTTGGACCCTGATGGCTCAGAATAAGTGTAAATAGCAATTGTTTCTGTTTTGGCCAGAAACCTTAAGAGTCTTCCCCTCCCAGATTGATTTTTTTTCTTGAATAGGTAAAAGAGGTCATTCTTTGCCTTATTTCTTACCTCGTCTTAATCACTGAATGGTTGTTGCCTCAGTCAAACTGAGACCTAGGAAAGACCTTAGCTTAAAAAGTTCAAGGTCTCCCACTATAGCTGGGGTCATCTACAGTCATCCTGATTTGTAGCTTGCCACTGGGTCCAGATGGCTCCAGAGGATAAAGTGAGGCTGGTGATTTTGTTCAGCCCTCCCTCACTTAAATACAATTCACTTGCAAGTCATGGTATCACCTTCCTAATATCATGATCCTCTTCAAGAATGAAGGACAAACCCTTTCTATCCCAGGCTCCTTCTAGAACAGAACCCATTGCAGCCACTGAGATGTTGATGCCCAAGAAGAACAGAATTGCCATCTATGAACTCCTTTTTAAGGAGGGAGTAATGGTAGCCAAGAAGGATGTCCACATGCGAAAGCACCTTGAGAAGGCAGACAAGAATATGCCCAATCTCCATGTCATAAAGGCCATGCAGTCTCTGAAGTCTCTTGGCTATGTTAAGGAGCAGTTTGCATGGAGGCATTTCTACTGGTACCTCACCAATGAGGGCATTCAGTATCTCTGGGATTACCTTCACCTGCCCCCTGAGATGGTGCCTGCCACGCTCCGCAGAAGTCTTCCTGAACAAGAAGGCCAAGGCCCAAAGGTCTGGAGGGTGAGCGACCTGCCCTGCTTACTCGAGGTGAAGCTGACAGAGACACATACGGATGAAGTGCTGCTTCCCCTGGTGCTGGCAAGAAGGCCGAGGCTGGGGCTGGGTCAACAACAGAATTCCAATTTAGAGGTGGATATGGCCATAGACGTGGTCAACCTCCTCAATAAAAACTCTAGAGATATGTTTCATATTGAATAAAATTTGGGGGAAAAAAAAGAATGAAGGACAAATAATGATAACAGTAGTCAGAATGAGTTATTCACTCAATGTTGTTCTTAAAATAGTATGCAGTGTTCTCTTATTATGATCATTTTGCTCTTCATTATTTCATGCAAGTCTATCTGTGTTTTTCTAAGATCATGAAACTCATCATTTCTTATACACCACAACTTGTTTAGCCATTACCCAATTGATGGGCATCCTTGTAATTGACAAGTGTAAAGACAAGATTTGGGGATAAGAATTTGTATTTGGTAAAACTTGTTGGGAAAACTGGAAAGCAGTGTGACAGAAATTGGGAATAGACCAATATCTTATATCATTTACCAAGATAAGGTCAAAATGGATATATGACCTAGATATTAAGAGATATGTTACAAGAAAATTTGAAGACCATGGAATATGTTACCGATCAGACTTATGGATAGGCAAACACTTTATGAATTAACAAGAGATGGAGAGCATTATGAGGTGTAAAATTGATAATTTTGATTACATTATATTAAAAGGTTTTTTGTACAGATAAAACAAATGTAGGCAAGATCAGAAGGAAAACAAAAAAATTGGAGGGAATTTTATAGACAGATTCTCAGTTAAAGGTCTCATATCTCAAACATGTAAAGAATTTTGTCAAAGCTATAAGATGGATATTTTGATGATATTTTTCTGTGTTAAGAATTTTTAGGATCTAGCTGTGACTCTATAGGTAGGAGTGTGCTGGAGCCAGGTATGCTAGAGTCTGGCGAGACAATTATTAAATTATCACTGTGAGCATTCATAACTTGGAAATTGACAAAGACTACAACTCAGGCCTCAATTTATTGTTTTATGCATTGTCAGTGCTTAATGAAGTGATAGAGAAAATGTCAATAAAGCAGATTAAACTTAAAAGTGTTTTGTGTGTACATTTTTTTCCCTAAAGAAACCTTATTTTTAACCATTTACCAGCATACTCCCTGTCTTTGGCCTCATTTTGCCAGAGTAAAAAGACTAGAGTACCAGATCTTTCAGGATCAGTCCAGGTTGATAGATGCAGAAGATGCTGAAGGAGCAGGTAATTAATGAAGTAGGCATGATTGGAAGATGATCTGAGTGTTTTTTGAGAAAGACAAAAGCTGATTCCTGAGTGTTATTTTGAAAATTGAAGAGTGTGGAAAACCAAGTGTAAAAAAGAGTGCTAGTATTGTGCTAGTAGTAATTACTAGTGTTAGAGAGTTGACATGATTGTGCAGAAAATGAGAGATGGTGTCATGTATGACAGAGGTGGCAGGTAGGAATCTCTTGTAGTTAGTGAGGTATTGGTATTTGCCCTAAGAGTGCTACATATTGTCAGAATGTGGGAGAGAGAGGTGAAGGTAGTTACCTCCAGCCAAACATCTAGCTAATGAAATTGAATTGGAATAGGAATATATATGTATAGCCTGTATCAGATTGCGTGCCATCTTGGGGAGGGAGGAAGGAAGGGAGGGGGAGAAAAATTTAAAACTCAAAAGCTTATGGAAGTGATTGCTGATAAGTCAAAATAAATAAATAAAAAAAAAAAAAGAAACTGAATTGTTCCCAGTTCCAATGACCGTGGAGGGTTGTAGAATCTGTGAACGGTGATAATCAGTCTTTTTTCCTTTTTTTTTTTAAATTTTATTTTAGGCTCAAACACCAGAATGCAAATATAGAATAGAGGGGGAAAAAGCATATCATAAACTTAAATATTGGAACTTAAATACAAAGTAAGAAAAGAAAAAAATAGCATGTCACATGCATAGCAGAATGTGAGAAGATTCAAAATATATAGCGATAAATTTTCATTTCAAGAAAGCTTGTATGATAAATACTAAACGTTATGTTTAGAGTTCTCCACATTTCTTTGCTTCCTTGTAAGTTTTCTTTTGTTCTCTGCTGTACACTTTTATACTTTGTTCTTTTTTTTTCCCTCCTCTGCTCCTGAAGGCTGAAATTAAGTGCAGATATATTTCGCTATATATACATACACATATACACATATATAGACATATACTTTCCCAAACAAATTCTACTCCTGATCTTTGTTTTTACTCTTATTTCCTATCTCTCCTGACTCATCTACTTTACTTCTACCTGCTACCTTGTGGATCCTTCTCCTATTACTAGACCTCCTCCCCCAGCTAATTCCTCTCTATTGATTTTTTCTCTTGCACTTCATTTGCATAAAATAATTACTCTTTTTAGCCGTTCATAAATGAAATCATATCATACTCAGGTTTACTACAAACTTTCTTATGCACTACCCAATTATTAATAAGAATCTTAGACATGTATTTTGCATTTTACATACATAAAAAGTAAACAATCTGTCCTTACTGAATCCCTTGTAATCCATCTTTGGTCTGTACCTTATGTTTCTCTTGGCTCTTGCATATCAAATCTTCTATTAAGTTCAGGTTTTTTTCTTTCTCTTTTTTTTTTTTTAACAAAGTCTTGAAAGTCTTGACAGTTGATCAAATATCTGTGTTTTTTGTTTTGTTTTGTTTTGTTTTTCATTCAGGATTATGCTTAGCTTTGCTGGGTATAATATTTTTGGCCAGAGCCCCAGTTCTTTTGCTCTTTGATACATAGTGTTTCAAGATTTGTGGTCCTTTAATGTCTTCACTGCTAGGTCTTGTGTGATTCTAATTGTGGCACCATCATATTTAAATTGTTTTTTTCCTTGTAGCTTTTATTATTTTATCCTTGAGCTGGGGGTTTTGGAATTTGACTATAATGTTCCTTTGAGTTTTCCTCATAGGATCTTTTTTAAGTGGTGATCAATGGATTCTTTTTTCTGTTTCTACTTTCCCGCTTGTTCTAATGCTTCAGGACAATTTTCTTTAATTATTTTTGTATTATTGTGTCAAGATTCTTTTTTTGATCATAGCTTTCAGTTAGTCTGATTATTTTTACATTTTCTCTTCTTGATTTATTCTCCAGATTAGTTGTTTTTCTTATAAAATATTTCACTTTCTCTTCTATTTTTTCATTATTCATATTTTGTTTAATTATTTCTTGCTCTCTTCGCATTGCCCAATACTAATTTTCAAGATGTCATTTTCTTCCTTAAGATTCTGGATCTTCTTTTCTAATTGGATGACATTCATAATCTTGTTTTTCTTGGATTTTTTGTTTGTTTTTTCTCCATCTCTCTCACTTGATTTTAAAAATCTTTTAAAAATTCTTCTATGAATTCTTTTTGGGCAGGTGACCACTCGATGTTTCTCTTTGGGGTAGAAGCGGGTTTCCTTGCTTCAATATCCTCCTCCGGAGATGAACCTTGGTCTTCTCTAGTCCCATAATAGCTTTCTATGGTTGGCCGTTCCTTTGCCTGTGCATTTTTTGTAGTGTTAGCTTAATTTTTGTAATCACCTCTAGCCCTGGGGTATGGGGGAAGATGCCTCTTGCCCCAGAGCTTCAATTCTCCCTTCTAGCCTGAAGCAAAGCCAGGAACATTCTGCCACACTGCTTGTGCACTTACCTGGCATGTGCTTGTTCCTTTTTGCCCTCACCGCTCTCCGCAGCACAACTGAGGCTGATGTTCCTTGTCAGCAGAGGTTCCCTTGCTCTTCCCCAGCTCAGATGCCCAACTCCCTTTACTATTCCAGGGGTAAAATTTCTTATGGCTGGGGCTAGGCAGCCTCCCCAACCAACTAACCCTGGGGCTTGCAGTTTGTTGTCAATGCAGACCCTAACCTGGAGGTGTTTACTCTTCGCAGGAACCAAACCTCATCCTGGGATTTTTCTTCTGATTTTCTTGATTTGTCCCAAGAGTACCCCTGTTGTGCCCCTATTCTTATGTATTTTTATCCCACACTGTTTGCCCTAAGATGCTATTTTATCTCTTTTGTGGGAGAAAGTCTTGAGAGCTTGGAATTCTCTGACCTATTCTGCCATCTTGCCAGAATCCTCTCTGATGATCAGCCTTAAATGTGATACTTGAATTGCATATTCTAATCACTCAACAGCCTTTTCATAGGGAAAAAAAAAAGTAATGGACATGAAGGTGGGAGCAGGTTAAGGAGAGTGTGTGTGGTCAGAGAATATTCAGGAAGGGGCTCACATGCTAGGTAACTGTAACCAGGTGATACAATGTTCAAAAGATCAAGTGAACAAGACACAAGGAAGTCTGGAAGTAGAGTGCATTCCCAGTTTTGCAGCCAGCAAGTCCAACATTGATGCCTTGTGGAATGTCTTTTTGGACCTCTCTCATTGTCACCTCCATGTTCAGTTGTGAAATATTATTTGACCATGATCTATTGGCTTTTCACCTCTCTCTGCCTTCCTTTTTGTAGCCCTTCTCTTCATCCACATTGTGACCTCCAATCCCTTGATCCCTCAATTCTCCCCCAGACCTGTCCTGCACTAGCCACTCTCTCCTCTTCTCCCCATCTTGACTCTTTGGTGAACCAATTCAACTCTACACCATCCTTGTGTCTTGAATCCCTTCCCCTCCCACCATCCCCCCACCTCCATCATATATCAGTTTTGCCTAGTCAAGCCTCAATTTTGGATCACTCTCTCCATTTATGCCTACACACATGTTGCTGAATGAAGGTGAAGAAAATCACACAACCATTCTGACTGGGTCCACTACAAATTTTTATACAACCTTAACTGAGCCTTCACCACTGCTAAGCAATCCTACTATGCCTCCCTTATCAACTTCTTCTTCTTCTTTCCACAGCGGCTCTTCCAAACTTTTTCATCCCTCCTCAAAACTCTGATGGTTCTTCCTCTCCCCTGCTCTCTCAGCTGAGAACCTTGCCTCATATTTTACAGAAAAAAAAATTGAGGCCATTCATTGTGAGCTTCATTTGTTCTCCTCTTCTTCATCTTCTATCTTTCTGCCACTTTCTTCTTTTTCACCACCAGTCTCACATGTTGAAGTGACCTTACACCTTTCCAAGACTAATCCTTATTCAAGTCATCTCCTTCCATCTCATCTCCTCCAACAGATTGCCCCATTGGTCATCTCTTCTCTCTCACTTATTTTCAATATGTCTTTCTTGGTGTTAATTTGTGAAATATAAGTGGGGTGTTAATAACTGGAAATGAACTATGGGGGAAGGGGACAAACTGGAATGGGGGCTTTAGCAAATATTATTAGAGAGATACCTCAAACTCTTAGTGACACTCCTAAGGCACTGAGGAGATGTAGACAAACTTGCTGTCAGAAAGTTAGATTAAAGGGATTACTACATTTCCTAAATTACTCATCTCTTTTCAAGCCCCTTCTACCTGTGTATCATCCATATGTGTAACAAAGATGGCACATCAGAACTAAGGCAACAATGAAGGCTGTCTCTTAATCACTCTTCTCCCACACTTGCTCCTTCTCCCCCTAACCAAACACTAGGGGATTCAGTTCAGACTTCCTAACCTTTTCCAATTCTTGATTAATAGCCTTAATAATTTAGAATGTTGGGAGTTTTTCAGACTTTCAAGGCTTATTAGGAAATTGATCAAGGCCCTTGGAGGTTGCTTGGGGACTTTCTCCAAAGACCATTCAAGTTCAGTTAATTTATTATGATCTTAAATGATCTTTCTATGCAATGGCGGTAAAAAAAAAATAGGTTTTAAGGGCTTATCCAGACATCTAGATTCCTTTTCCCTCTGCAAAATGGTGAAATTGAGATTCCTGAAACCTCAGAGATAATTCTACACTTAGATCCATTCTCCATTTTCTAGAAGCAGACTACTAAAGGAAAATTTAATAATTCTCATTGGGATTTATTAAAAATCATTTCATCAGCTAGCATAAGGAATTACCAATTTTGTTATTCTCCTTAGAGATAGAAATCTTAATGCTAGTTGACATGAAGAAAAAATTAATTGGAAGAAAACTAGGAGTAGGAAGAAGGAGAGAGAGACCTTTGAAAACAAAGCACATGCAAATTTAAGAAACTGGTTTTTTTTTCTATTTAAACTTCAGAGTTAGATGTATGATTCCTTAGTGATTGATAATAAGTATTAGGTGGTACGATACCATCTCCCCATAACTAGGATATATTATATGCTAGTTAAGTTTTTTCATCTATTCATTAATAAAGATTATGTTTTTACCTAGTGAAAGACAAGCACCTGACAATTACATGATCAAAAAGTTTCAAAACAAAGTTTTTTTCTGCATTTATTCAAAATATGCTACCAAAATGAAAGTCTTCTAATTAATTTTTGTATTTAACATATCAGTGAAGTGAGTCTCTTGTTGCTAATTATAGTCTGGGTTAATGCTGAGTAAATGAATAGTATTTTATTTTCCTAGGAATTCTAGTTGCTATTTTTATAATGTAACTTACCAAAGGATCTGGAACTGGGGATATATAGCCTCTAGAAGAGCTGATTGAAGGGGAAATGATGGCTTTCTTCATATATCTAAAGGGCTTTCATATGCATCAGAGATAAGATTTTTTTTTTCTGCTTGGTCCTAGAGGACAGAACTGCAGAAGCAATTTTAAGCTTAAGATTCAGTTAAAAAAAAACCTTTCTATCAATTAGAAATTTCTATCAATTCTGTCACTGAGTTTGCCTGCCTAGGTAGGTTTCCCACCACTGGAGGGCTTCAAGGAAAGATTGGACAATGATTTGTCAAGTATGCTGGGAGGCATAAAGAAGATTCATATAGAGGCTTAGCTTGCATTAGATAGCCTCTGAGGACCCTTTCAAACTCTGACATTCTATGGTATTTAGATTTTTTTTTTAAACTAAAACCTGGAAAGGCTTACATGAACTGATGTAAAGTGATCAAAACCAGGAGAATCCAGTAGACATCTTTTCAGTGCTTAGTACATAGTAACAGCAATATTATACAAAGATCAACTCTGAGTGACTTAGCTTTTTCAGCAATCCAAAAATCCAAGACAATTCCAAAGGACTCATATGAAAAAATGCTATCTACCCCCGGAGAAAGAACCAGACTGAAGCATACTTCTTTTTACTTTTTTTTTTTTTTTGGTCAAGGTGGGACACTCAGTTGGAGATGAGTGAGATACATGAAGTTTCCTCAGTACTAAAACTCATAAATTCCCTTTGTACCCCCAAAGCAGTCAAACATTTGCTGTGCATCAAGCAAGAGCCGACTTGTGTTCCAATTCCTCTAGCAAGATAAACATTTCAAAAGGCTGCTAGCTTAACCGCCTGGGGCTTCTTGCTTATCTGTCTCTAGGCAGAACTTCTAAATGGTTATCAAAAGTCTTCCTGATCCTTTGTCTCTAGGCAAATATTTCCAAATAAGAATATTATTGTACTAAGGGTCTTAGAAAGCTTTATTTAGATTGTGCACCCTGGAACCCAGTCAATGGGAAGAAGGGTTCAGGAATGGGGAGGGGTTATTGCATTAGGACTATAAAACTTTGTTCCCCACTAACAGACTTTGCACTCCCTGGCTGTTGTTGCTTGAGTGACGAGGGCTGTGCCCTTTCTCCTGAGAAAGAATTAAAACTTTGCTGATCTCTGACTCAGCCTCCGAACTTTTAACTCTAGTGTGACCATTGTCCCACACAGAGACATCCTGTGGGAAAATGAAGATGTAGATATGTAGCTCAGAATTGAATTCTAGACTGGAAACAAAGATTAAGAAATTATGTTCATAAAAGCAGTAATTGAAGCCACAGAAGTGATTAAGATTGCCAAGGGAGCTTAGTATTGTAGAGAAAGTATAAAGATAGAAGAGAAGAAAACTAAGGGCAGACCCTTGTAGAATATACGCTTTAAGGAGGAGGAGGAGACAACAGAAGAAGGAATGTGGTCTACCTGAAAACAAAAGAATGGCTATCTACTAGGAGGAAATGTTCATATCGAAAGTAACTGACAAATCAAGAGGGATGAAAACAGAAATTAAGTCTATTGGATTTCATGATTAATGATTAAGGATTGCAGGTACCAGTAAGTGTCTTAATAGGTGGTGGGGCAAAAGTCCAATTAAGAGTTGGGGAATATTCAGAAGCAAGGGACCAAGAAGGTGAGAAGGCTGGAGATTATGGTGTAAAAGGATCCGTTGAAGAAACGAGGGATGTTAAGCCTAAAGAAGAGAAGACATATGAGTGATATGATAGTAGTCCGAAAGTGCCTGGATAGTTGTTTGTTGATTGTTTTACAGAAAAGGTGTTAGATTTGTTTTACCTGACCACAGAGTGTAGAACACATGATAATGTACAGAAGCTGCAAAGAGGTAAATTTAAGCTTGATATAAGAAAAACTTTCCTAATAATTAGAATTTTCACCAAATGGAATTGTTTGACTTGCCTGGCCCTCACTGGAAGTCTTCTGTTTTCATTAAACTGGCTAAGAAAAGAAAATGTTTTCTCTCTGTTACGGTGAAAAATTGTTGTTTAAAAGAAAGGGGAGCCTTGTCTTTGTAACATTAATTGGTGGACAATTATCTACCCCTCTTGCTGGGCGTGTGTGTGTGTGTGTGTGTGTGTGTGTGTGTGTGTGTGTGTGTGTTGTATGTGGGATGGGGTTGGGGAGTGGACTACTTAATGGTTATTTTGGGGGCCCTTCTGACTCGGAGTGAATGTAAGCAGTAACTATTTCTCTTTTGGCCAGCAATTCTGAGGGTCTTCCCCTCCCATTTTTTTTTCTTTTTATTAAAGGGACCATCCCTTGACTCACTTCTTAAAGAATGGGCCTTACCTCATTCAAAGTGAAAACTTGAAAAGCCTTAAGCTTAAAAAGACCAAGGTCTCCCATTATATCCTAGGCCATCTCCAGTTGTCCTGATTGATATCCTGCCACTGCACCCAGATGGCTCTGGAGGCGAAAGTGAGGCTGGTGGCTTTGCACAGCCCTCTGTCTCTCAAATCAAAATCAATTGCAAGTTATGCCGTCATCTTCCTGATATCATAGTCCTCTTCCAGAATGAAGACAAACCACAACTCCACTACTAAGAAAACACCACCACCTCAGAAAACAGGAGTGAGTGCATGTGTGTGTGTGTGTGACACCACTGACACTAAGGGTCCTTCTGCAGCAACTACCCTCCCTTGCCCTAGAATCTCTATATGGAATCACTACTTATTTATTTTTTTCCCTGTGGAGAAGAATATCATCACCTCATCCCTCTTTTAACAATAAGGCCAGAATCCTTAATACCAGGATTTGTGAAGGACCAGAGCCATAAACATTAGACCTTTCACCATCACATCACACTCATAACTGTGTACCAGACACAGGAGGTTGTATATTAAGGTCTTGAATAACATCTGATATTTATATACACTTTTGGATTTACATAGTATTTTATATACATTTATAGACATATCTCTCTCCACTCTAGTCCATCTTTAACATTGCTGCCAAAATAATTTTTCTTAACTGTACATATGATGTTAGTTCCCTGCTCAAAAAACTTCAGTGGCTCCATATTGCCTTAAGGATAAATTATAAATGCCTCTGCTTAGGCATTTAATGTCTTCTACAACCTTTCCCAAACTGTTTTCCTTGCACTACTCTTCCTCCTACATCTGAGATTCAGCCAAAATGTCCTTCTCTGTGTTCCTCAAATGCAACACACAATTTCCCATCTTTGTGCCTTTGAACTGGCTGTTCCCAATGCCTAGAATGCACTTATTTCTTACCTCCATTTCAAAGATTCCCTTTCTTCATTTAGATACTTTCTTCTGCATGAAACATTTTTTGATTTTCCCCAATTGCTAGTGCCTTCTAATTTCCTTTTGAAAAAAAACCCTACTTTTATTCATTCATATTTACTCTTTTTGTATTTATTCTGCATATATATGCATGCATGTATATATATATATATACATACATACGTATATATATATATATACATACATATATGTGTGTGTGTGTGTGTGTGTATACATATATGTATTCATTATCTTCCTATTACAAATGTAAGCTTCTTAAGAATAGGGGTTGTTTCATCATTAGTACTTGTGTCTCACATATCCCACACAGTGCCTGGCATGTAGTAGGTGCTTAATAAATACTTGTTGGTTATTTCATTTAATCACACTCATGCAGCTCTTCACGGAATTGCCAAGGCAAACCCGAGCACCATTTGTCAAGCCTCCCCAGAAGGGATCTATGACATGCCTAGAGAAGGAATAACCTTCAGATATCCCTGAGATTTCTTTATATGTCATTATTTATTTGTTTAATGTTTATTAATAACACTATCAAACATCATCAAAACACACTCTTGTACCATAATTAATAAATATTTGTTATATGAATGAGTTGACCATAGCTGGAACTTAAAATACCTAAAACTCTTTTCTTTTTTTTTTTTTAATCAAACTTAGCAAATGTGATTATTTTACTATGCAAAGAACAGTAAAGGGCTATATGGAGCTGTGAATTTCTATCACAGTTTTTATTTTATACACACACATATATACATACATATATTTAAGAAAACACTGGACAACTTATCTATGTTTATGTCTGGATGTCATTGTGTTCTCTCCTGTGCGTTAAAAAAAATTACATTTATGATCTTTTCTTTCTTTTTTCTTTTTTTTGTGGTTGCATCACTCTCACTCACTACCCATCAGCTTTTTCTCTCTACAATCTCCATTCTTCTACATAAAAGCTTTCCATTGTAACAAACAAGTAAATTCAAGGAAAACAAATTTACACACTGGGTGTATTTAGAAATACATGTTTTATTCTGCACCTCTGATCTATCACCTTTCTACCAAGAGATGGAAGGTATACTTTAGCCTTCTGTAGTCATGATTGTCATTGTATTTATTTTATTTTTATTAATTTTTTTTGTTGATCAGTGTTTTTTTTAAGGTTTTCAAAGTTGTTTTATTTTATGTTATTATAGTTAATATATACATCATTCTCCCAGTTTTGCTCACTTTGCATCAGTTTATGCAAGTCTTCCCAAGATTTTCTGTCCCTTTCTTAATTTCTTAATTTATTTATTTTTAGTTTTCAACATTCACTTCCACAAGATCTTGAGTTCCAAAATTTCTCCCCATCTCTCCCCTACTGTCACCCCAAGGCAGCGTTCATTCTGAATACTGTCTCCCCTTCTCTGTCCTCCATTCTATCACCACCCCCCTTCTCTTATCTCCTCCTCCTTCTATTTTCCTGTAGGGCTGGATAGATTTCCATACCCCATTGCCTGTATATACTATTTCTGAGTTGCACATAAAAACAATTTTTAATATTGTTTCTTAATTTCTTAAGGCACAATAATATTCCATTAAATAAACATACTGCTTTGGGTTCCCATTTTGTAATCACCATAGTGCTATCATTGGTAACTTTTCTAAAATTCTACTCAGGTCTTTAACTTTTCTCATTTATCTTTTTGGCTATGTTGGTTTAAGTCTGAAAGAGAGTGGTTTTGTGTTTATTTCTCCATGCAATTCAATTAGCTTTTCTTTAAGTATGTAGATGCTGTGCTGTTTGTTGCAAATTTATTTAATATCACTATGTCATTATCTATGGTGTCTTTAAGTGTAATGTAATTTCTCACCTTATTTCTTTTTACTTCTGCCTTGATCGAGACCATAATTGTCACACCTTGTAATTTTGGAATTCACCTGTGACATAATAAAAACTGTTTAGGCCTTCATTTTAATTCCAAATCTTTATGTTTTAAGTGTTTCTTGGAAATAACAAGTAAATAAATATGTACAAATAAGCTTTATATGAAAAATAAAAAAAATAATTAAAAAAGGGAGGGCACTAGAATTAAGAGTTGTTGGGAATGCTATTTCAGTTGGTATTTAAAGGAAGCCAGTGGGTGGAGATGAGGAAGAAGAACATTACAGCAGGGGGACAGCCTGAGAAAATACACCTGGACCTGCGAATTAGTGTATCATGTTCAAGGAACATGAAGGAGGCCAGCATATCTAGATAGAAGAAAATGTGTCAAGGAGTAAGGGGTAGAAGCTTAGAAATGTGAAGATCGGAAAGGTGTGTGTGGTGGGGGGATGGTTAGGTTATGAGGGGCTTTGAATGCCAAACAGGGGATCTTATACTTGATCCTGGAGGTGATAAAGAGCCACTGGAGTTTACTGGGGGAAGGAGTATCAAGGGCTGCACTCTGGGAAAATCACTTTGGCAGCTGAATGTAGAGTGCATTGGAGTGGAGAGAGACTTCAGGTAAATAGAATAACCAGCAGGCTTTTGCAGTGGTCCAGGCTGGAATAGATGAGGGTTTGTACCAGGGTGGTGGCAGTTTCAAAAAAGAGAAGAAGCCATATTGCAGAGATGTCGCAAGGGTGCAATTAATAGATTTTGACAAAGAATCATATATGTGCGAAGGGGTATTACAGATAGTGAAGGGTCAAGGATGAAATCTAGGTAGCATTTCTGAGGGATTGAGAAAACACCATTGCTCTTGACAGTAATGAGAGTTGAGGGAGGAATTTGGGGGACAGATAATGAGTTCAGTTAGGCAGGAGGAGAACCAGGAGAATGTGGTATCCTAAAAATCTAGAAAGAAGAGAATATCAAGGAGGAGAGGTAATCACCAGTGTCAAAGACCTCAGATAAGTCAAGGAAAGTGTGACTTCAGAAAAGGCCATTGATTCTAGCAACTAAAATGCCATTGGTAGCTTTAGACAGAGAAGTTTCGGTGGAATGATGAGGTTTAAAGGTGATTAGAAGAGGTTAAGAAATGAGTGAAAGGAGAGAAAATGGAAGCATTTATTGGAGATGGTCTTTTCAAAGATTTTGGTCACAAAGGACAGAAGAGATATAAAATGATAGTGAGGTGAAAAGATCAAGTGAGGGTTTTTTTTTTTTTGAGCTGGGCCGAACATAGGTATGCAGCCTATGTAAGAAAGCATCTAGTCAACAGAGAGAGACTGAAGACAAGAAAGAGAATGGAAATGTAAGAGAAACCTGTTGAAAGAGTTGAGATGGAGTGGAAACAACTGTACATATAAAGGGGTAGTCCTTTGCAAGAAGGCACACCTTATCATGGAGACAGATGTGAAGAAAGAGATCATGGCAAAGGTCATCTGGGTGATGTGAGATAAGGAATAGAAGAGAAAAGGGAACTTTTGTTCAATGGCCTTCATTTTTTCAGTAAAATATTAAGTAAGTTTCTAAGCTGAGAGGGTGGGAGGGGAGGGAGGGGAAAGAGACCCATGGTAGGTTTGATGAGGGATAAAAAGATTTGTGAAAGCTACTGTGGAGAGTGGGTTAGTGAGTTGGTAAGGCAGGTACAGAAGGATTGCTTTGCATCAGTGAGGGTCCAGATGAAGTTGTGTAACATAAAACTGTACTGGAATGGTTGTGTACTTTTCTCTAAGATGTTTAATAGCACATATGTGTGAGTGGAAGCAAAGGCTGTTGGGAGTCATCCAAAGCTGAGTGTTGGCAAGGCATGATTAGTGATATGCTAAGGAAGACAGGGATTTGAGGAAAGGACAGTATAAAGTTAAATTGCTTCACCAAGCAGTCAAGATGGTGGCAAGAGTAGAGGGTGTCTAGTGCAGAAGAGATGACCTGGAAAAAACTGAAGCGTAGAGGAATTGTAAGTTGTTGTATGCACAAATAGAAGGAAGGGAAAGGGAGAAGGGGAGAAGTAATAGATTGTGGTCAGATTGAGGATTTCAGAATTCTTAAACATGGTGATGGAGTATTCATGGGTGATCACAAGATCAAGGGTATACCCATCTTTGTGTGTGGCTGAGAATTTAATTTCCTAGTGAAAAAAAATACAAAAGAAGGTAACCTAGCTGTACTAGATCTAAAACTATATTATAAAGCAGCAATCATCAAAACTGTTTGGTACTGGCTAAGAAACAGGGTGGTGGATTAGTAGAATTGGTTAGGTAGATAAGACACAGTAGTCAATGACTATAGTAATCTACTATTTGATAAACCCAAAGACTCCAGCTTCTGGGAAAAGAATTCACTATTTGATGAAAACTGTGGGGAAAAATGGAAAAAAGTATGGCAGAAACTAGGCATAGGCCTACATCTCACACCATATACCAATATAAGGTCAAAATGGGTAAGTGATTTAGACATAAAAGATGATACCATAAGCAAATTAGGAGAGCAAAGAATCATTTGTCATCAGATTTATGGAGAAGGGAATAATTTATCACCAAATAAGAGACAGGGAACAGTATGAAATGCAAAATGGATAATTTTGATTACATTAAATTAAAAAGTTTTTCACAAACAAAACCAAAGCAATCAAGATTAGAAGGAAAGCAGAAAGCTAGGAAACAATTTTCACTGCCAGTGTTTCTGATAAAGGCCTCATTTCTCAACTATATAAATAAGTCAAATTTATAAGAATGCAAGTCATTTCCCAACTGATAAATGATCAAAGAATAATAATAGGCACTTTTCAAATGAAGAAATTAAAGCTATGTATATTCATATGAAAAAAATGCTCTAAAATTCAGGGTTTCTTAAACTTTTTCCACTCACAACCCATGCAGTGTTTATTAAACTGTGTGACCCCATGTGGGGTCACAACCCCACGGTTTAGGAAGCACTATGAGTCTAAATCACTACTGATTTGAGAAATGCAAATTCAAACAACTCTGAGGTATCACGCCACACTTTTCAGATTGGTTATTATAGCATAAGAAGAAAATGATAAATGTTGGAGAAGATATGGGAAAATCAGAACACTAATGTGTTGTTGGTGGAGTTGTGAACTGATCCAGCCACTCTGGAGAGCAATTCAGAGCTATGCCCAAATGGCCATAAAACTGTGCAGATAAAGCAATATCACTACTAGGTCTGTATTCCAAAGAGAATACAAAAAAGGGAGAAGGACCCACATGTACAAAAATATTTACAGCAGTTCTTTTTGTGGTGGCCAAGAATTGGAAATTGGGGGAATACCCATCAATTGAAGAATGGCTGAACAAGTTGTGGTCTATGAATGTAATGGAATACTAATGTGCTATTAGAAATGATGAGCAAGTAGATTTCAGAAAAACCTGGAAGATTTATGTGAACTGATGTGGAGTGAAGTGAGCAAAACCAGGAGAACATTGTACACAGTAATAGCAACATTGTGTGATGATCAACATTAATAGACTTAGCTCTTCTCAGCAATACAGTGATCTAAGACAATTCCAAAAGACTCATGGTAGAAAATGCTATCCCAATCCTAAGAAAGAACTATGGAGTCCGAATGCAGTTCAAAGCATGATATTTTCTGTTTTTTTTCTTTCTTGTGGTTTTTCCCTTTTGTTATGATTCTTCTTTCACAACATGACTAATGTGGAAATATGTTTAATATTTTAATATTGTACATGTATAGACTATGTTAGATTGCTTGCCATCTTGGGGATGGAGAAGAAAGAAAAAAATTAAATTCAAAGTATTATGAAAGTGAATGTTGAAAACTATCTTTACATGTAATTGGAAAAAATAAAATACTATTAAGTAGAAAAAAACTAAATATACAATTCGCAATTATTTGTCATTTGGCTTATTCAAGAGGTTACCAGGGTCACAAAGGTTTCTAATACTACTGGTGATATATGATTTTTACTTGGCTACTGAAAGAAATGTTCCCAACCTTATGTCCCTAGGGTTCTTTTTCCTTCAATCTAGTTGCAGTTACAGTTAGAGCCCACATTTCCCAATGTTCTTGGTTAAAAACTGAGAAGCAATAGGCTAATGCTGAGTTTGGGGATGGGGCTTATTATTATTATTATTATTATTATATTATTATTATTATTATTATTATTATTATTATTATTAGCTTTTTGGTGAGGCAATCAGCATTAAATGACTTGCCCAGGGTCACACAGCTAGTAAGTGTCAAGTATCTGAGGCCAGATTTGAACTCAGGTCCTCTTGACTCGAAGGCCAGAGCTCTATTCCCTGTGCCACCTAGCTGCCCCTGGTGGGGCTTATTACTATAGGGTTGTATGGTGCAATTGTGTTCATGAAAGTAAACATACCAATCTTCAGTGCTAAAGGTCACTTTCATATGCCCCTGTTTCATATCAAACAATTTTACATTAGTTCTTTGTCTGAGATTCCACTTTTTGTTCTCCTCTAAGAAAATATTTCTTTGAATTTTTTAAGGGAAGAAAAGTTTACTGTTCAGTGCTGAGAACTCACAGAATTATATTACCTAAGAAATACAGGTGGTTTGATTTCTCTGGGCAGGGGCATAAATGTATTCAGAAATTGTACTTTCGTGAGAGGTGAACATATTTCTTTTATTCTATTAGCTATAAACAGGGAAATGCATTCTGGGAACAAATGGAAGATGGCATTCTTTTAAAAAAAACTCTAATTGATCTAGAATATCCATTTAGGCAAAAAAATAGATATGGCATCATGGTCCCCTTGAAAAAGCGAAGGTGCTAAAGTCAAGGGGATCAAGTTTCAAACCCAGCTTTGCCTTTGTGTGCTTGGGCCTCCATTTCCTTATCTATATAATATGGAAGTTGGTCTTTATGTGTTCAGAAGTACCTTCCTGTGTTAAATCTATGATCCTATGTACAATCAACCTGAGTTTACACGCTCAATAACTGCTGGACAACCCTCCAAAACATCTCCCCAAACTTGTCTGTGCCATGTTCATGATCCAGCTCTTCTATCAATAATATGGGATTATGACCCTGAGTTAATTTCATTTCTGTTGGTTTCAGGATGACCTCTAAACAATGGTGTACTGGCAAAAATAACCAGCTCTCCAGGGAAAAATATATTCATGACACAAATTTAGTTTTCATTATTAACATTTTCATTATTTTCTTAAGTTTGAACAACTAAAAAAAAATCAATCAAGCCCTTATTAGAAATATTTACCAATTTCCAAGGTGTAAATGTTCATACTGAAAATTTAACAGTAAGCTCTCTTGAGATTGTATGAGCTGGCCCTGGCACACTTCTGCCTCTAAGGTTCCTAGCAACTTGCATTCAAAAGATGCATATGAAGGCATGGAAAAAGGAAGGAATAGGGATTGTCCCTTCAGTTTGTTAATTGAAGGAATTGAGACACAAATAGATTGTTGTATTATTCATGCTACTAACATCCTTGGTTCTTACAGAGTTTTCTTTACTAAAGGAGGCAAACATAAATCTGAGAATTAGGCCCACAGTCTCCTTCAGTAGAAGATAGAGCCATTAGAACATAGGCTGTAGGTCAGGTGCTTGATGGCAAGATTCCATTCAACTCAATGATTCTGCTTTATCTTGATCTCAATAATCCCAATACAATGCTACTGATTTCTGATCTAGACCAGGGGGGATTAAATTGTTCCATAATTCATAGATCAAACCATGTCCTATACCAAAAAAAAAAAGATGCTAGAATGTTTCTCTTTGTTTCCCAACTTTCTTGTGACACTTAACTTTGTTACTTGACAGGCTTCAGTTTGCAAAGTCCACTTTGATAATGTTTATTCAGTCAACAGAACAATGGAATCCAGAGGTTGGGAGTATTCTGCCATTTCGTTGAGCAGTCTGTCAATCATGTCCCATTGATTCTAAAAGAGGAATCATACCACAAATCTGTTTTTTATGTGTGATTGACAAAAGTACACTTTTCTTCTTTATTTTAAAACAAAATAAACTTTTATTTTATTTAAGTAGTTAAGCAAACAGACTGAGAAGCAGATAGTTTTATAAGATGGATTTTCATAGAAAATAATTATCTGGGTACAAATTGGCACTTAAAAAAAACAGTTACAGGAACAAAAGGTCCTTAATGAAAATCTTTGTCCAACTTCTTGATTTAAGAAATGAGAAAACTGAGGCTCATGTAAATTATAGCTCAAGGTCCCACCAGCAATTAAATGCTAGAGGCAAGATTTGAACCCATGCCTTCTAATTCCAAATACAATGCTCTTTTCATTATTCCAAGACTTCTCATCCTTATCTACCATGTCTCAATCTAAACATACTAAAATAACATTTTAAATAGAACTTTAAGAAGTATTTAAAGAGATAAAGCCATTTCAGTATAATTTCACTTCTGGTAAAGATGGTAGAGTGGAGAGAGTGCCCAGTGTGGAGTCATCAGGGGAAACTGGCTTAAATTTTGGCTTGGCCACTTCCTGCTAGTGAGACATTGGGAAAGTCACTTCAGTTGGGGAATGGCTGAACAAGTTGTGCTATATGATTGTGATGGAATACTACTGTGCTTTAAGAAATGATCAATTCAATATTTTAGAAAAATATGGAAAGATTTGCAGAAAATAATGAAGAGTGAAATAAGCAGAACCAAGAGGACATTGCATACAGTAACAGAAATATTTTTTAAGTATGACTTTGAGTGAATAAGTTATTTTGACTATTATAAATACCCAAATTAACTATAAAGGACATATGAAGAAAGACACTATCTACATTCAGAGAAAGAAGTGACAAATGGAAGTATGTGTAGAATAATTCTTCATATATGTATATATGTGTGTATATGTGTAGGTTGTATATACATGTACATATGTACATATATACATGTGTGTGTGTATATATATATATATACATACATACATACATACATACATACACACCTATTTTTGTACAATGGTAACCATCTCGAAGGCAGGATGGGGATAGGGAAGAGAAAAAGAAAAAAAATAAATTTACATGATAATTCTGTTGTATATTTGAAAAGAATAGCAAGTTGTGTAGAGTAGATTTGCAGTTTCATGTGCAATCATCTTTTTATTGTACTATATTATAGAAATAATTGTTTTATTCCACAAATTAAAAATGAAATTTTTATTTTTACAAGAAAGGCACTATGACCTCTGAGCTCTAAATCTAAGATCCTATACCTATAATTTGTACATGTTGGAAGTAAGTCACAGTTTGATAACAGGGAGAGTTCACCATCAAATGGAGGAAACAACAGACAAGACATGGGATCATTTGGATGTCTCAGAAAGTAAGAACTAACATTAAGGGAGCTCAGGAATGGTTTCATGTACAATCCTCATTTTCTGTTCTACTTTGTATATGGAAATGTTCATTTTATTTGGTGTGGAGAATAAAAATGATTAAAAAATACTTTTGAATAACAATGACAGTGACCCTTATGTAGAAGGTGTACAAGGCAATCAGTTTACTTTTATTGAATGCACACTAAGTCATTAGGTCATTAAGTGCTATCATAGGATTCCTCATTTTCAAAGTTGACATTTTATGTAGTGAATTCAAACTCTGCCTTTACTCCAAATGGAAAGATTTTTTGCATAGATGAGATTAACAAAGATTCTGAAAGAAAAGAATAATTCATTTTAAGGAAGAGTAAGAGTTGGCACTAGGAGAAACATAAAAGGGGCCAAATGTATGTTTTATTAATTGAAATGAAAAGAGTAGGGAAAAGAGCAAGATAGGACAAACTTTTGAAAGTCTGACTTTAGTTGAGTTTTGCCTTTGGAGTTTCCGTATCAAAAAAGCTTTTACTTATTGGAAGAAAAGATAATCTTCTGAACCATATTCTTGAACGCTTGTTTCACTTGCTGATTCCTTAGGGTGTAAATGAAGGGATTCAACAAGGGGGTAACTGAGGTACTGAGCACAGCAACTCCCTTGCTCAAAGACACTCTTTCTCTTGCTGAGGGTTTAATGTACATGAAAATGCAGCTGCCATAAGAGAGGGAGACAACAATCATGTGGGAGGAACAAGTGGAAAATGCTTTTTTTCTCTGACTTGCAGAAGGGATTTTCAGAATTGTCTGAATAAAGTATGTATAAGAGAGTATCACTAGGGTCAAAGTGACCATGAGTGTCACCACAGCTAAAAAAAATGTCCTCAACTCGAGGAAGTGGTGTATTTGAGCATGACAGCTGCAGGATGGGAGAAGAGTCACAGATAAAATGATTAATGACATTAGATGCACAGAAATCCAGCTGCAGCAGCAGCATGATGGGCGGAAAGATGATCGGGAACCCTGCCAGCCAAGAACTAAGCACAAGCAGCATACGGACCCTACTGCTCATGATGGTTGTGTAATGCAGTGGCTTGCAGATGGCGACATAGCGGTCATAAGACATGGCAGCAAGAAGGTAAAATTCTGTCACCCCCGAGAAAATGAAGAAGAATAATTGAGCCACACACCCATTATATGAAATGGTCTTATCTCCTGTCACAACAGTAACCAGGAATCTAAGGATGCATACAGATGTGAAGGAAATTTCTAAGAATGAAAAATTTCGGAGGAAGAAATACATGGGGGTCTGTAAGTGAGAGTCCAGCAATGTGAGGGTGATAATGGTCAGGTTCCCAGTAACACTCAACATGTAGGTAAGAAGGAGGAAGATGAAAAGTACAACCTGCCACTGTGGATTATCTGTCAATCCCAGCAGTATGAACTCCGTGACTGATGTATGATTTCTCATTTTAATTTTTTTCTCTTTTGGTCAGGCCTTATTTATTTTCTTATCACCTGCAGAATTGAGGTGAAGGAAAGAAAGCTTTAGCTAATATGAGATAGAAATACTAATTAAATTGATGTAAGAGAATTCCATCTTATAAATGTGATTCCATCCATATAAATATCATTTCTCTAGAAAATATCCTCTAACATACAATAACAGTCTTAGCACAGAGGTGGGGAACGGATGGCCTTGAGATCAAATGTGGCCCTCTAGGTCCTCAATTGCAGTCCTTTGACTGAATCCAAACTTCAGAGAGCAAATCTCCTTAAAAAGATGATTTATCCTGTAAAACTTGGACTCAGTTAAAATGTCACACCCAAGGACCTAGAAGGCCACATGTAGCCTGGAGCTACAGGTTCCCACCCCTGATTTAGCTACTCTAATCAACATAGTGATCCAAGACAATTCCAAGGGACTCATATAAAAAATGCTATCTACCTACTGAGAGAAAACTGATCAACTCTGATTGAAGTAGACCAAATCATATTTTTTCATTTTCTTTATTTTTCTTGCTTTATTATCATCATCACTATTATGCAACATGGTTAATATAAAATTGTGTTTTTCATGACTTCAAAAAATAGAAAATACTCTTTAAGAGGCCAGGCAGATGATATTATAGCAAATATTCTCATCACTATTTGCTCAGGATTCTTTCCTAGTCTCTATACACTTTCACATTACTTTTTTTTTCTTACTTTAAACTAGATTTTTATTGGCAATGCTGTTTTTAATCAATTAGATTCCTTCCTATATCTTTTCCTATTTCCCTTTCCCTTTCCCTACCTGAAGAACAATCCCTTATAACAAAGAATTTCTTTTAAAAGAAAAAAAGGAAGAAGGGAAAATTAATTTTAGCAAAACTGGCAAATCTGATGTTATACACAATATTCCATACTCATGGACATCACCTTCTGCAAAGGAACAGGGATACAGTGCCTTCCTATATGTCTTCTTTGTGGCCAAGATTATTCCTTATCATTTCAGACCATTCAGTTTCTATTATTTTGTGGGGGTTGTTTTTTCTCTCATATACATTATTGTAGCCATTGTATAGGTTGTTTTCCTAACCCCACTTCCTTCATTTTTCATTAGTTCATTTAAGTCTTTCCATGCTGTTCTGTATTCATCACTATATTATTTTCCAAGTGTCTATTTTCTGTACTTTTCAATATGCTGCCCTGACTATATCTCTAAATTAAACATTAGTCTTCTAAAATCTAGTAGCTTACTATCTAATATGTGCCATTGCCCCCCTTTCTTAATACTTCTTGCCATGGTATTGGGTAAACCCACAACCTATTTTTTTCTCTTAATTTGTAAGTCAACTTCACCTATCTTCTGTTTTTTTTTTAACTCATATCCTTAAATTCAAGGAACCATTAGAGGATGATGAAGGCAAACAAAGATTACTATAAAACTTCTGTATTCTTAAAAATCCTTCTCTTGACACTGTATCTGGTTCCCAGTGGGATGGATATTCTCCATTATATTGACCTTAAAGAGTTAGGAATGTTATCTGGAGCATTCTGCTTTTAATTAATTGCTCATGGATTAATCATTCATAAACTTATCAGACTCCTTTGGCATATTTCTATTTTTAGCCTATGGCAAAATTTCTTGAATTTACTAGCTTATATGTAAAATAATGCTTTTGTTTATTTACATTTTGAATTTACCTATACCTGTAAATTTACCTTTTTTAAAATCTTCTAGGTATATTCCCTAGTGCAAATATTGTGGAATTTACTCAGTAAGTCCACATTTACTCAATTGTCATGCTTTGTTTTATAGATTTTATACTATTTTATTCTGAATATCTTGCTAGACTACAGTCTTCATTTATCTAATCTGTCCACGTATAATTCTGTGCATTCTCTCAAATGCTTTACTTGCCCTTCTCTAACTTCATTATGCCTTCCTCTTCAGTATAGAGACCAAAAATATATATTTTTACAGGTAGGAATAAAATACAGTTTTGCAAAAGGACATTTTTTTTTTCATTTCTGATTCTTCAACTTACTATCAATATGAATTTAGACAAGTCACTTAACCTTCTCCAGGCCTCAGTTTCATAATCTGTATCATTAAGGTCTTGGACTAGGAGATCTCTAAGGTTCTTATCATTCTAATTCTATCATCCTATGGTACCCTTTCTGATGCCTATTATTTTATTGGTCTTTTTGGCCACAGAAATATTTCTTGCTAATGAACAGTCTATGTGATGTCTAAATCATTTTTCTAAGTCTGTCTCTGTCACTATTAATTTGATTCCCATATTCTTCAGAGTCCTCAGGACTCAGAAGTCTTGCTATTTGCAATGTGTTTTCTTCATGACATTCCAAACAATTATTTATGTGAAATGTTTTAATGTCATTGTTTTAGACAGTCCTCACACCAAGATGCCAAGAAAATCTTCCCCTGGAATCAGGAGAACATAGGTTACTTCTCTCATTGTTTGTGTTTTCTTTTTCTTCTTTTCCTTTTCTTCTTTTTCTTATTTTTTACTATTTCTTTTTTTTATTTATTCTCTTTCTCTCTCATTTTTTCTTCCTCCTTTCTTCCCTCCTTATCTCCTTCTTTCCTTTTCTTCCTTCCTTCCTCCTTCCTTACTTCCCTCTCCCTCTAACCTTCCCTGCCTTTCTTCCTTTCTTCTTGCCTTCTTTCCCCCTTTTGCTATTTTCTTCATTTTTTTAAATTTTCCTACATCACTGTCTCTTCCCAATTACTCCTCCCACATATAACCCTACCTTGTAACAAATGCATGCAGTCAAGCAAAACAAAACAATTAAATTTTCCTTCCCAAGTATTAAGATAGTCAATATCAGCCCTATGTACAGAATTCATACTATAGAATCAAATGTATAAGCTATTTACACTGAAGTGAAAATAGTGATTACTGTAGTTTAAAATAGGGGTTCTTAACCTGGGGTCTATGAATTTCTGAGGAATGTGTAAGCCTAGATGGGAAAAAATTACACCATTATTTTCATTAACCTCTAAAGGAAATTTAGCAGTTAATTTTCCTTAAATGATGACTATAGGTAGCCAATATATTATTCTGAGAAAGGGTCTATAGGCTTCATCAGACTTCCAAAAGGATCCATAACACACACACACACACACACACACACACACACACAGAAGGATAAGAACCCTTAGTTTAAAATATCAGTTAATCAATTAGATTACACAATTTTCTGTTGATTGCCTAAGCTTTTAAAATTTGAGCTGTGTGGTAACATGTAGACTCACTAGTAGACATGGGATTAGGGATGGGCAGGAACTAATTAGACTTAAGCTAGAAAGCTGATATCAACATTATACAGTATACTGTAGATGACCACCCACCAGTAACCCTGTTCCCAAGGCAGAATCACCCTGGCAAGGTAGGGGCTACAGGAAATTTCCATTTTGTGTTTATCATAGTAAAAAGGTCATTTTCTGATTTAGGAAATGTCAGATAACCCTTATATACATAAAGAAGGAAGAGATATGGCATGATTTGCTGCTGTACAGTAAGTTAGAAAAAACACTTAAATGAGAAGATAAACAGGGATCATATTTACTTTTGTGACAATCCTTGATTGACCAATTTCAAGTTTAATCTTGGATATTCCCTTTGCTTTGCATAAATCAAAGTGATTGGTTGATGTTTATCTCATGGAAATTTCACAATTCCATAAGTTAAACATTCTACCCTGTCCTATTCCTCACGTATTCAAATAGCCTGAGTAGGACACTTGCAGATACCTCTCTCCTCAGCTTAAGGAAATTCTTCCCTACTCACTTTTACACTCCTAGCCCAGGCACTGCCCCAGCACTGAGATCCTAACCCATCCCACCAATTAACTCCAGAAAATATTTCCTTAATAATTAGTAGAAAAAAGCATTACCTTGAAAGGAAGGGAATGTAAAGCATTTTCAAGTTTTTGGACAGTAAGAGATGTTTTCTTGTATATTTTAAATGTGAAACCCAAGGGATCAGCACAAAAGAGACCATGGAGATCCATGTTCTCTAGGCACCAAGTAATAGACAACAGAATCTACATTAACACAAAATTTAGAAAAGGAAGCTTAGGGGCTAGTGCCCAGAGAATACTTGAAGATATGCAATGAGCATCAAGGGATATCACTCAATAAGGAAAATATTGAATGATAGAATAATAGGTATACATCTTCTAAATGATACTATTTGTTTTGTAGGCCAAGTGTATATTGCCTTGAACTAAAGGAAGCTGATATTCAGGATTCCCTGCAGAAGTATGAGAAGAAATGAGATCATAGTAGCTTCTAGAAAATTCTGATAAGAATCTCCAGCCTTTTGTGTTTTTTTGTTTGTTTGTTTTTGTTTTGTTTTGTTTTGTTTTGTTTTTGTCCTCCAGGGGAAAATTTGAAAGTTGGTATCCCCTTTGGTAACTTACAATTCTTTCCTCATGATGAATGAAAATGTTTTCTCCTTTCCTGTTACATATTTCTGCCTCTGGCTGTGAGATGAGGAATGAGATTTGAAATCACCGTTCACTACTCATAGCTATAATTTTTATGTTCTTTAGTAGAAAGTTTCACAAAATGTTTTCATTCAAAAATTGTTTGGAATTTAATTTTGAGTGTTCATTTCATATCCACCATATGCAAGATGATTTCAAATGAATCTGATGGCATGATCTTGTCCCAAGGGAGTTTAGACTAATATTAACATCACTACATAAGACTTCAGTCAAGTCCACAAAATCTGGTTACAGAATTTGCCTGAGAAGTAGCTCAATCATTTAAATACACTTTATTAAGTGATGAGTGAGGAACTGAGAATGTGCCATGATGGTCACTGTGTGTGTGTGTGTGTGTGTGTGTGTGTGTGTGTATGCATATGTATGTATGTACATATATACATATATGTGTGTGTGTGTGTGTGTGTGTGTGTGTGTGTATGTTTGGAGAGAGAGAGAGATGACTCATCATACAATTGAATATTCAATGTATTTGTAAAATCATCGATGGGGATACTCCTTCCAGTAGTGCATATCACAACTTATCTATGTCCTCACATTCTATGTGAACTTTTATGCCTGTCCTCCTATAAATCCTCCACAGGGGCTCTACCTAGTGTGCTCAGGGCTTCCTTCTATTTACTTGGATGTAGCCTAGGGGTTGTTTACCCCTACCTACCTCTGTTTTTGACAGAAGTTTTTTGATGTTCTGTTTAATACTACATTGTGTGCAGTGTAAATCAATGAATCAATAAACATTTACTAAGGTCCTACTATATTCCAGGCACTGTGCTAAGCACTAGGGATACAAAAATAGGCAAAACACAGTCCGTGATTACAATCTAATGGGGAAGATAACATACAAGCAAGTATATACAAAGCAAACTATATATGGGATGCATAGGAAATAATGGATTAAGAGAGGTTGGGAAAGAGTTTTTGTCAAAGGTAGAATTTTAGTTGAGACTTCATCATATCTACTGTACATTTTTAAGTTTCCATTTGGGTGATCTATAATTTCTATTTCTTAGAGATCATAGTATTTCATGACCTGTGACTACTTAATATAACCAGAAGAATTTTGACAGAATTTTCTTTCAGTGAGGAGCATGGGGTTACTGAACATGCAACACAAAGAATCTTGAGGTTAGGAGTTAGAATTGCTTGAAAGAGCTAATGCTGAAAGTAAACAGAATCTTTAGAAACTATATTTGCATTAAGCTATAAAAAGGATGCTTTAACAAAAGGATTTGATGAATGATGTTTTCAGTGCCCACCACCTTCTTCTTTTTTCACCCTTTCATATAGTTCCTAAGTTTGTCTTGGCAGGTAGAATCCCAAATATTTTATGCTGTCTGTGGTTATTTTAAATATAATTTCTCTTTCTATCTCATGCTGCTGGACTTTGTTGGTAACATAGAAATGCTGATAATTTGTGTGGGTTTATTTTAAATCCTGTAACTTTGCTGAAGTTTTTGATTATTTTAACTAGTTTTTTTTTTTTTAAATTCTCTGGATTGATTCTCTAGGTTTTTTTTTAAGTAAACCATCATATAATCTGCAAAGAGCTTTGTTTCATTGTTGCCAATTATTCATTCAATTTCTCTTTGTCTTATTATCATAACTATCATTTCTAGTAGAATATTGAATAATAATGGGATAATAAACATCCTTACTTTATCTTTGATCTTATTGGGAAGGCTTCTAGTTTTTCTCCATTAGAGATAATGCTTGCTCTTGATTTTTGATAGATACTACCTGTAATTTTAAGGAAAGCTACATTTATTCTTATGCTTTTTAGTGTTAATAAGAATGGATGTTGCATTTTTTCAAAATGCTTTTTCTGCATCTATTGATATAATGAAGTGATTTTTTTCTGTTTTTGTTATTTTTGTGGTCAATTATGCTTATAATTTTCCTAAGGTAGAATCACCCTGCATTACTATTAAAATCCCGCCTAGTCATAGTTTATAATCTTTGTGATATATTGCTATAGTTTCCTTTCTGGTGTTTTACTAAAATTTTTTTGCTTCAATATTCATTAGGGCAATTGGTCTGTAGTTTTCTTTATCTGCTTTTGCTCTGCCTGGTTTAGGTATCAAAACCATATTTGTTATCTATTTTTTCCAATATTATATATAATACTGAAATTAATTATTCTGTAAATATTTGTTAGAATTCACTTTTTAATCCATCTGGTCTTGGGAAGCTTTTCTTAGGGAATAAATTTTGCTCAATTTCTTTGTCCAAGATAAGGTTATTTAAGTGTTCCAGTATTCAGGGTGGACTAGCAACTCTGGTGTGAATTCTTGCCTTTGCAAGCTCTTTTCAGGACTGCTCATCCATCTTTGATGTCCACCTGCTACCCATTTCTCACCTGTGGCTCCAAAAATCTGTAGCATGCACAACAGACACACTGTGATAAAACTACCCTGGTAAAACTTTATCAGCAGACAGACTAAACCATTTTGAGGGTAACTGACAAGTCTGAAATTGGTCAGTGAGTTAGGGTATGTCTATACCAAGGATGTAAGAATTTAACCTGGTTGAATGGGCAGATTAGAACAATTTGTTCCAATGGCTGTGAAAACAGCTGAAGTAAATACTATAGAGTGCTTAGAGCTTAGTCAGACATTGAAGACACCAAAGTCATCTACTGCATCTAGGGTCATTGCCAATCATCTTGACTTTTGTCTTGACACTGGACTTCAATGACCGTGGAAGAAAGAGTGAAACTGATGACTTCGGGCAACTCTACCTCACTTAAATCAAATTCACAAGCAAGTGAAGATATCACCCATCATTCATTATGATGCAATTGATCCTCTGAAAATGAAGAATGAACAATAACAACAATATTTAAGTACTGTATTTTCTTTTGTTAGTCAAGGCAATTTTTATTTTTGTAAATGTTCATTTATTTCACTTTCTCAGTTTTATAATTGGGCAAAATAGTTTGAATATATAATAGCTTTACTTTAATCTTCATTGGTAGTGCATTCACCTTTTTCATATTGGTAATTTAGTTTTCTTTCTTTTTTTTTTTAAGCTAATTAAGAAATGGTTTATCTATTTTTTTATTTTCCCCAAATACAACCAGCTTAATGGTTTATTTTTACTTTTGATTTTATTAATTTCTCCTTTGGTATTCAGGGTTTCTATTTTTGTGTTTAATTGAGTTTTAGAATTTGTTCTTTTTCTAGTTTTTTTTTATTACATACTCAATTCATTGATCTGCTCTTTTCTCTCTTTTATTGATATCATTTGATTGGTCTCATTTAGAGATATTAATTTCTTCAAGTATGGTTTTGGCTATTTCCTACAAATTTCAGTACATTTTATTATTGTTATCATCTTTAATGAAATTACAACTTCTTTGTATGATTTGTTTTCTGATCAAGTCATTATTTAATTTCCAAGTAAAATTTTTTTATCTATACTTTCAAGGCCCTTTATTGCATACAAATTTTATTTTATTATGTTTCCAAAAGGGTACATTTAATATTTTTGCTTCTTAGATTTGTGAAGTTTTTATATGCTAACATGTCCTAATACAAGGTCAATTTTTGTGAAAAAAAAATATGCCCCTCTTTCTTCCTATTCATTTTTCTCCAGAGGTCTACCATAGCTAGCTTTAGTAAAATCTTATTTATCTCCTGAATTTCTTTCTTACTTTTTATTCTTAGATTTATTTAGTTTTGAGACAGAAAACTGGAGGTTCCCTCCCTATACCAAATATATTTTTATTATGTCCTTCTATAATTCATTTAACTTTTCCTTTCATTCATTTGGAAGAACAAAAGGTCCAGAATATCAAGGGAACTAATGAAAAGAAATGCAGGGGAAGGTGGCCTAACAATTCCAGATCTGAAATTGTATTATAAAGCAGCAATCATCAAAACTGCATGGTACTGGCTAAGAAATAGAGTGGTGGATCAAAGGAATAGGTTAAATATGCAAGACACAGTAGTCAATGACTCTAGTAATCTATTATTTGATAAACCCAAAGACCCCAGCTTCTGGGATAAGAACCCACTCTGAAAAAACAGAAAAAAAAACTTCTGGGAAAACTGGAAAAGAGTATGGCAGAAACTAAGCATAGACCAAAATTTCATACCATATACCAAAATAAAGTCAAAATGGGTTCATGATTTAGATATAAAGGCTGATACTATAAGCAAACTGGGAGAGCAAGGAATAGTTTACCTATCAGATTTATGGAGAACAGAAGAATTCGTGACCAAACTGGAGATAGAGAACATTACGAAAAGCAAAATGGATAATTTTGATTACATTAAATTGAAAAGTTTTTTGCACAAACTAAGCCAATGCAACTAAGATTAGAAGCAAGGTAGGAAATTGGGAAAGAATTTTTACAACCAGTGTCTCTGATAAGGGCCTCATTTCTAAAATATAGAGAGATTAAGTCAAATTTATAAGAATATAAGCCATTCCCCAATTGATAAATGGTCAAAGGATAGGAACAGATCTCAAATGAAGAAATTAAAACCATCTATAGTCATATCAGATTGGCCAACATGATAACACAGGGAAATGATAAATACTGGAGAAGATGTGAGAAAATTGGAACAGTAATGCATTGTTGGTGGAGTTCTGAAATGATCCAACCATTTTGGAGAGTGATTTGGAACTATGCCCAAAGGGCTATAAAAATGTGCATACCCTTTGACCCAGCATTAGCACTTAAAGGGCTATATCACAAAGAGATCATACAAATGGGAAAAGGACTCACATGTACAAAAATATTCATAGAAGCTCTTTTTGTGGTAGCAAGGAATTGGAAATTGAGAGGATGCCCATCAATTGGGGAATGGCTGAGCTAATTGTGGTATATGAATGTAGTGAGATACTATTGTGCTAAAAGAAATGATGAACAGCCTGACTTCAGAAAAACCAGGAAAGACTTGTATGGTATGATGCTGAGTGAAGTGATCAGAACCAAGAGAATGTTATACACAGTAACAGCCACGTTGTATGATGACTAATAGTGATAAACTTAACCCTTCCCAGCAATACAAGGATCTAAGATATCTCCAGAGGCCTCATGATGGAAAATGCTATCCACATCCAAAGAAAGAACTATGGAAGTTGAATTGCTATTTTTTTCTTTTCTGTGAGTTTTGTTTGCTGTTTCTGATGGTTCCTCCTATTGGTTTTAATTTTTACTTACAACATCACTAAATATGTTTAATAGGAATGTAAATGTATAGCCTATATCAGATTGTGTGCCGTCTTGGGGAGGGTGTTAAGGAGGAAGGGGGAGAAAAAATTTAAACTCAAAAGCATATGGAAGTGATTATTGATAAATCAAAATAAATTAATAAAAAATTTTAAAAAAGAAAAAAAGGAATGTCAAAAAATAAAATAAAAACTTTTCCTTTAAGAATTTGGATGCGATGATATTTGGGGCATATATATTTTAGTACTGATATTACTTTACTGTTTATTGTGCTATTTAGTAAATGTAATTTCCCTGATTATCTCTTTTAATTAGGTTTATTTTTGCTTTTCCTTTGTCTCAAATCATGGTTACTACCCCTGCCTTTGTTACTTCAGCTGAAGCATAATAGATTTTATCTCAATCCTTTATTTTAACTCTATACATGTTCTTTCCATTTCAAGTGTATTTCTTGTAAATGACATATAATTGGATTCTGGTTCCTAATACAGCCTGATGTCCGCTTTTGTTTATGGATGAGTTCATTCCACTCAGATTCACAGTTGTGAATATTGTGTTTTTCCTCCATCTTATTTTCTTCTTCTTCTTCTTCTTCTCCTCCTCCTCCTCCTTCTCTTCTCTCTGTCTCTCTGTCCTCAAAAATCTATTTTGCTTATTACTTCTGTCTCCTCTAATCCTTCCTACCTCTTTTTCATCTATCCCTTTATTTTATCCCTTTGCCATCCTATTTCCCTGTTGGATAGCAAACATTTATATACTTAATTGAGTGTATATACATATTCTTCCTCCTCTGAGCCAGTTCAGATGAAAGTGAGGTTCAAGTGTTGTCTGCCTCACCATTTTCTTTTTCACTGCAAAAACTCTTCCTTGCACAGCTATTTTATGTGAGAAAATTTCCCACAGTCTTACTCTTCCTTCCCCCTTCTTCTATTGTATTTCTCTTACTCCTCCATTTAAAAAAGTCATTCAAACACAACTGACTCACACCTTTTCTCTCTATGTAGATTTCATCTAACTACCCTAATAATGATAAAGTTCTTAGTAGTTGTGTGCATTAGCTTCCCATATAGGAATAGAAATTGTTTAACATCATCAAGTCCCTTATAATTTATCTTTCACATTTGCATTTTAATGCTTCTCTTGGGTCTTATGTTTAAATGAATAATGTTCTATTCAGTTCTGGTGTTTTCATCAGGAATGCTTGAAAGTCCTTTATTTCATTAAATATCAATTTTTTTTACCTGAATGATTGTACTCAGTTTTGATTATTCTCCATTGTAATCCTAATTCCTTTTTCTTTCAGAATATCACATTTCCATCTATTCACTCTTTCAATGTGGATGTTGCTAAATCTTTGTCATCCTGACTGCGGTTCCATGATATTTGAATTGGTTCTTCCTGGCTGTTTGCAAAATTTTTCTACTTCACTTGGGAGCTATATAATTCCTGGGAGTTTTCATTTTGGGATGTTTTTCAAGAGGTGATCAGTGGATTCTTTTAATTTCTATTTTATTCTCTTCATCTAAGATATCAAGGCAGTTTTTATTTATAATTTCTTGAATTATAATATCTAGGTCCTTTTTTTTTTTAATCATGGCTTTCAGGTAGTCCAATAGTTCTTAAATCATTTCTCCTTGATCTGTTTTCCAGATCAGCTTTTCTGATGAGATTATTTCACATTTTCTGTTTTTTTCTTCTTTTACTTTGTTTTAGTGTTCCTTGATGTGTCATAGAGTCATTGATTTCACTTCAGCAATTCTAATTTTTTAAAGAATGCTTTTCTTCAGTGAGGCTTTGTAGTTCTTTTTTTTCCATTTTGACTAATTCTGCTTTCTAAGCAATTCTTTTTTTTATTGAAGTTTTTTACTTCTTTTATCATTTGTCCAATTCTGTTTTTTAATATGTCATTTTCCTCGGTATTTTTTGTGTCTTTGTTTAACAAAGCTGGTGATTCTCTTTCATAATTTTCTTGTATTGCTCTCATTCCTTTTCCAAATTTTTCCTCTAACACTCTTATTTGATTTTTAAAATATTTTTTGTCCCTCTTTCATCTCATTCTTTATCTCTTCCAGGAATTCTTGCTGGGCTTATGTCTAATCTACATTTTTCTTTGAGGCTTGTAGATGTTTTACATTGTGTTTAATCAAAGCTCCTGATATTTTCCCCAAGCTCTTCTTTTCTTTGCTCTTTCTGGCTAGGTAATCTGTAGCATACTCCAAAGTCTCCTTTAGTTCTTGAACTTCTTCACATCCCTTCTCCATTTTATCCATTCTCTATATTTGGATTAAGTTACAGCCTTCTGGAGAAATATTCTAGTCATGAATTTTATCCTACCAAATGTCAGTGATAATTTCAGTATAATGCCAAATTTGCCTCCTCGTATTAAGGCCTTTAGATACTCTTCATTGTTGCCCAAACTTTGGGCTTGTGTGTATAGACATTTGAGGTCAAGGGATTTTACAACTGGTTCCTTCTTTTGAATTTTGTCTCCTGTGAACTTAGAGATAGGTTACTTGTTATTCTTTCATTATGCCTTCTGTATGTGTTATCTAGCTTGGCAGGTATGGACAGGTGGTTTTCTTTCTCCCTCCTCCTTTTATATTTTAAATTCTTTTCATTAAATTTTCAAGACTGTGACAATTGCTCTTTAATATTATATATATATATATATATATAATATACATACACATACATATATATATTTCAAATTACATGTAAAACAATTTTAATATTCATTTTTAAAATTTTTGAATTCCAAATTCTCTCCCTCCCACCCTGTCCTCTTCCTTTATTGAGAAGAAAAGTAATTTTATATAGGTTATATACATATAGTCATGCAAAACATATTTCCATGTTGGCTATGTTGCAAAAGAACACAGACCTAAAAAAGAAAAAGAAAGTTAAAAAGAAGTATATTTTCATCTGCATTCTGACTACATTAGTTCTTTCTCTGGGGGTGAATAACATTTTTCATATGTCCTTGGAATTGTCTTGTATCAATGTATTGTTGATAATAGCAAAGTCTTTCTCTATACACTATTGTTATGTACACTCTCCTTCTGGTTTTGCTCACTTCATTTTGCATCAGTTCATGTAAGTCTTACCAACTTTGGGTAGAGATACTTATCCCTGGTCAGGAATAAGTCATCTACGTATTTTTTAAATGTAGTCTAGAAATCCAAATCCCATTTACAGATACTATGTTCATAGCCAGGTATTGTCTTCCTGGGTAAATTTTACTTTTTTACATCCCTTGCCTTCAATGGATAGCAGAGAGGAAAATTCTACTCCCCCCCCACTTTGGCCTTCAGTGTTTGTTTTTTTTTTACCTAAATCGTCATAATTTTAGCACTATGTCTTCTTGCAGTTTCATGTTCACCACTAGAAGTGAGTAGTAGTTATCTGCTTTCATAAATTTTGGTAGATTCTCTGTGATGTCTGGGCTACATGACCTGGGAAGATAACAGACCTCTCTATTCTTGTTTTCAAATTAACAAAAAGATGTATCAGTTCTGGTGAGCAGGGAATCCCCATTCACCACCACTCTTTGATTCTTTCTCTTATACTTACTCACCAGATGATATTTTCCTTTTCCTCCTATATCCTCACTATATCATACTTTGAAAATAAGAAGGTGCAAGGCAATGGGTAACAATACTGATGACTTTTAAGCAAAGCATTGACAAAGACATGCATCAGGAAGATTAGTCTGAGAAATATGAAAACTGATTATTAAAGAAAGAAGAAATTATGGGCTAG
Organism: Phascolarctos cinereus; assembly: GCF_003287225.1. Lineage (NCBI taxonomy): Eukaryota > Metazoa > Chordata > Mammalia > Diprotodontia > Phascolarctidae > Phascolarctos > Phascolarctos cinereus. The sequence goes on along the minus strand of NW_027555514.1, from coordinate 218,633,223 downwards.
AATTTCTCTTAGGAAATAATGTATCATCTGGGAGGGTGGTATTTATGATTTTTACAAGCAGAGGTAGTTGTGGGAAGCAAAAGGAGGGAATGATTAAGAGAAATATTAGAAAAGTAAAATGGTCAATTCTTAGTACTTGATTACATATGAAAGGAAATAGGGAGAAAAAAGTCAAAGATGCCAAATTAGTGAGAATAGATCAATAAATGGTGGTACCATGGACAGAAGTAGTGAAATTACAAGGAGACAATGTTTGCTGAAAAAGGTAACAAAAATAATGTTTCAATGAAAAAAATAACAAAAATAAATTAATAATGCAGCATAAATTTTAGTGAGTTAGCTCTAATAGAGATAGGCATAAGATTTGACTAAACCTGTAATTTCATTGTTACAGGGAATTCCAAGGTGATAAAATTCTCTCTAGCAAAGAGAATCAGCAACTTCTAGTACTAAAGTGAAAATAGGGTGAGAAGGGGACAAAAGAACAGGGAGATGATAGAGAGGAAGGCAGATTGGGAAAGGGGGTAATCAGGAGCAAATACTCCTTTTTTTAAAATTAATTTTATCACTTTATTTTGATTTATCAACAATCACTTCCATATTCTTTTGAGTTGAAAATTTTTCTCCCCCTTCCTCCCCCCCACCCTCCCCAAGATGATGCACAATTTAATATAGACTTTATATTTACATTCCTAGTAAACATATTTTCACATTAGTGAAGTTGTAAGTAAAAATTAAAACCAATAGGAGGAACCATTGGAAAGATAAAACAAAACTCAATAGAAGGTAAAAATAAATGATAGCGATGGGACTTCCATAGTTCTTTCTTTGGATGTGGACAGCATTTTCCATCCCGGGGCCTCTGGAGATGTCTTAGATCCTTGTAGTGCTGAGAAGGGTTCAGTTGAACAATATTAGTCATTGCATAACGTGGCTGTTATTGTGTGCAACATTCTCTTCGTTCTGCTCACTTCACTCAGCATCAGACCATATAAGTCTTTCCAGGTTTTTCTTAAGTCAGCCTGTTAATCATTTCTTATAGCACAATAGTATTCCATTACATTCATATACCACAATTTGGGCAGCCATTCCCAAGTTGATGGGCATCCTCTCAATTTCCAATTCTTTGCCACCATAAAAAGAGCTGCTATGAGTATTTTTGTACATGTATGTAGGTCCTTTCCCCATTTGTTTGATCTCTTTGGGATATAGCCCTAGAAGTGCTATTGCTGGATCAAAGGGTGTGCACATTTCTGTAGCCCTTTGGCCATAGTTCGAAATTCTTCTCCAAAATGGTTGGATCATTTCACAACTCCACCAACAATATATTAGTGTTCCAATTTTCCCATATCTTCTCCAACATTTATCATTTTCCTGTTTTGTCATATTGGCCAATCTGATAGGTGTGATGTGGTACCTCAGAGTTGTTTTGATTTGCATTCCTCTAATCAGTAACAATATAGAGCATTTTTTCATATGACTAGTGATGGCTTTAATTTCTTCATCTGAGAACTGTCTGTTCATATCCTTTGACTATTTATCAATTAGGGAATGGCTTGTGTTGTTATAAATTTGTCTTAATTCTCTATATATTTTAGAAATGAGGCTTTTATCAGAGAGACTGGTTGTAAAAATTCTTTCCCAATTTTCTACCTTCCTTCTAATCTTAGTTGCATTGGCTTTGTTTGTACAAAAACTTTTCATTTTTGCCTTTCATAATGTTCTCTGTCTCCTTTTTGGTCATGAGTTCTTCTGTTCTCCATAGATCTGATAGGTAAACTACTCCTTGTTCTTCCAGTTTACTTATGGTATCAGCCTTTATATCTAAGTCATGAACCCATTTTGATTTTATGTTGGTATATGATGTGAGATTTGGGTCTGTGCCTAGTTTCCGCCATACTCTTTTCTAGTTTTCCCAGCACTTTTTTTCAAAGAGTGGGTTCTTATCCCAGAAGCTGGGGTCTTTGGGTTTGTCAAATAATATATTACTATAGTCATTGATTACTGTGTGTTGCATATTTAACCTATTCCATTGATCCACCTCCCTATTTCTTAGCCACTACTAAGCAGTTTTGGTGATTGCTGCTTTATAATACAATTTCAGATCTGGAATTGCTAGGCCACCTTCTCCTGTATTTCTTTTCATTAGTTCCTTTCATATTCTGGACGTTTTGTTTTTCCAAATGAATCTTGTTATTATTTTTTCTAACTCTATCAAATAATTTTTTTGGTAGTTTGATTGGTATGGCACTGAATAAGTAAATTAGCTTAGGTGGGATTGTCATTTTTATTACATTAGCTCGGCCTACCCATGAGCAACTGATGTTTTTCAAATTATTTTGATCTGGTTTTATTTGTGTGTAAAGTGTTTTGTAATTGTGTTCATAGAGTTCCTGGATTTGTTTTGGGAGGTAGACTCCTAAATATTTTATAATGTCTGCAGTAAGTTTAAATGGGATTTCATCTTTCCATCTCTTGCTGTTGGGTTTTGTTGGTAGTATATAGAAATGCTGATGACTTATGTGGGTTTATTTTATAGCCTGCAACTTTGCTAAAGTTGTTTATTATTTCAAGTAGTTTTTTTACTTCATTCTCTGGGATTCTCTAAGTATAGAATCATTTCATCTGTAGAGTGGTAGCTTTGTTTCTTCTTTGTCTATTCTAATGCCTTCAATTTATTTTTCTTCTCTTATTGCTAAAGCTAATGTTTCCAGTGCAATATTGAATAACAGTGGTGATAATGGATATACTTGTTTCACCCCCAATTTTATTGGAAATGCTTCTAGCCTGTCACCGTTACATATAATGCTTGCTGAAGGTTTTACATAGATGCTATTTATTATTTTAAGGAAGACTCCATTTATACCTATACTTTCTACTGTTTTTAATAGAAATCGGTCTTGTATCAAAAAGCTTTTTCGGCATCTATTGAGATGATCATGTGGTTTCTGTTGATTTTGGTGTTGATATGCTTAATTATGCTGATAGTTTTCCTAATACTGAACCAACCCTGCATTCCTGGTATAAATCCTACATGGTCATAGTGTATTATTCTTGTAATAAATTGCTGCACTGTATTTCCTAGTATGTTGTTTAAAATTTTTGCATCTATATTCTTTAGAGAAATTGGTCTATAATTTTCTTTCTCTATTTTGACTCTTCCTGGTTTAGGTATCAACACCATATTTGTATCATAAAAAGAATTTGGTAAGACTCCTTCTTTACCTATTTTCCCAAATAGTCTATACAGTATTGGAATTAATTGTTCTTTAAATGTTTTATAGCATTTGCATGTAAATCTATCTGGCCCTGTAGATTTTTTCCTAGGGAGTTCATCAATAGCTTGTTCAATTTCTTTTCCCTGAGATGGGGTTATTTAAGTAGTTTACTTCCTTTTTGGTTAATCTGGGCAATTTACCTTTCTGTAAATATGTATCCATTTCACTAAGATTGTCAAATTTGTTGGCATTTAGTTGGGCAAAATAATTTGTAATTATTGTTTTAATTTCCTCTTCCTTGGTGGTAGCTTTGCCCTTTTAATTCTTGGTACTAGTAATTTGGTTTTCTTCTTTCTTTTTTTAATTAAATTTACCAAAGGTTTATCTATTTTGTTTTTTTTTCATAAAACCAGCTCTTACTTTTATTTATTAGTTCAATAGTTTTCTTAATTTCAATTTTCTTAATTTTTCCTTTGGTTTTCAATATTTCTAATTTAGTGTTTAGTTGAGGATTTTTAAGTTGTTCTGTTTCTAGATTTTTTAGCTATGTGCCCAATTCATTGACCTCCTCTTTTTCTATTTTATTTATGTAAGCATTTAGAGATATATAACTTCCCCTATGGACTGCTTTTGCTGCATCCCATAAGTTTTGGTATGTTGTCTCATTATTGTCATTCTCTTCAATGAAATTATTGATTGTTTCTACGATTTGTTGTTCGACCCAATCATTTTTTAGGATTAGATTATTTAGTTTCCATTTATTTTTTAGTCTATCTTTCCATGGCCCTTTATTACATATAATTTTTATTGCATCATGATCTGAAAAGAATGCATTTAACATTTCTGCCTTTCTGCATTGGATTGTGAGGTTTTTATGCCCTAGTACATGGTCAATTTTTGTGTATGTGCCATGTACTGCTGAGAAAAAAGTATATTCCTTTCTATCCCCATTCAGTTATCTCCAGAGGTCCATCATGCCTAACTTTTCTAATGTTCTATTCACCTCCTTAACTTCTTTCTTGTTTATTTTGTGGTTAGATTTATGTAGTTCAGAGAGAGGAAGGTTGAGGTCCACCACTAGTATAGTTTTCCTGTCTATTTTATCCTGTAACTCCCTGAGCTTCTCCTCTGAGAATTTGGATGCTATACCATTTGGTGCATATATGTTTAGTACGGACACTACTTTGTTGTCTCTGGTGCCTTTTAGCAGGATGTAGTTTCCTTCCTTATCTCTTTTGATAAGATCTATTTTTGCTTTTTCTTTGTCTGAGATCAGGATTGCTAACCCTAATTTTTTTTTTTACTTCCTCTGAAGCATAATATATTCTGCTCCAGCCTTTTACCTTTACCCTCTATGTGTCACTCTTTTTCAAATGTGTTACCTGTAAACAACATATTGTAGGATTATGGTTTTTAATCCATTCTGCAATCCGTTTCCATTTTATGGGAGAGTTCATCCCATTCACATACACAGATGTGTCTTTTTCTCCATCCGTTCCCCCCCATTTGTGCTTTTCTTTCTCCTTTTTCCTTCCCCCCCTTCACTAGTGATTTGCTTTTGACCACTGCCTCCTTCAGTCCCTTCCCTCTTTTATTATCCCTTTCCCTTTTCTTCCCCTTTACTCTTACTGCTTCTTCCCTCCCTTCTTCCCCCCTCCCTTTTCTTACCCCCCTCTCTTTTCTTTCTCCTTTACCCTTCTACCGCCTATAGGACAAGTTAGATTTCTATACCTAACTGATTATGTTATGTCCTTTTTGAGCCAAATCTAATGAGAGTAAGGTTGAAACAATGCTCACACCCCCCTTCTTTTCCTGTGCTGTAATAGGATTTATTGTCTTTTCCTGTAATGTAATTTACCCTTGTCTGCCTCCTCCTTTCTCAGTACCTTTTCTAAGACCCACATTGATCTACTTATTTGGATCCATTTAACCCACTTGATTAGATTTTTTTTTATCATTACATCAAAGTCAACTAATATCCACCCTCTTTATGTATACTCATTTAACATGGTGTAATAAGAATACAGTTCTCAAGGGTTGCAAGTGTTATATTCCCTTGTAGGGATTTAAACAGCCCCCACCATTAACAACATATTGTATCTATATGTCCCATTTACCTTTTTATGTCCTTCTTGGGTCCCGTACTTGAAGATCAAATTTTTTCTTGAGCTCTGGTCTTTTTATCAGGAAAGTTTGGAAGTCTCCTATTTTCTTTAATATACATCTCTTCCCTTGAAAATTGATGCTCATTTGTGCTGGGGGGTTGATCCTTGCCTGCATTCCAAGCTCCTTTGCCTTATGGAATATCATGTTCCATGCCCTGTGGTCTTTTAATGTAGAAGCTGCAAGGTCCTGTGTAATCCTGACTATGGTTCCATGATATTTAAATTGTTTCTTTCTGGCTGCTTGCAGCACCTTTCTCTTTAATCTGGTAATTTTGGAATTTTGCTATTGTATTCCTTGGCATTGTCAATTTTGGATCTCTTTCAGGGGATGAGTGGTTGATTCTTTCTATGGTTATTTTCACTTTTGGTTCTAGGACTTCCAGGCAGTTTTCTTTTATGCTTTCCTGAAAGATACTGTCCAGGCTCTTTTTTTCATCATGATTATCAGGTAGTCCAATAATTTTTAAATTGTCTCTCCTGAATTGATTTTCCAGGTTGGTTGTTTTACTGATGAGGTATTTTACATTTTCATCTATTTTTTCATTTCTTTGTTTCTGTTTGATTGATTCTTGCTCCCATAGAGACAGTAGTTTCCATTTGTCCAATTGTAGTTTTTAACAGATTGTTTTCTTCTGTTAGTTTTTGTCCTTCCTTCTTCAATTGGCCAATTGTGGTTTTTAGGGACTTGTTTTCTTCAGTGTGTTTTTTTTCCAATTGGCCAATTGTATTTTTGAAGGACTCTTCTACCTCTCTCATTTTACTATTAAAATCCTTCTTGAGCTCTTCTAAGAAGGCTTTTTGGACTTCAGACCAGTTCATATTCCCTTTTTTTGTTGTTGCAGATGTGGGTTTGTTGACAATGTTGTCCTCTTCAGAATTTCTGTCTTGATCTTCACTCTTCTCATAATATGAATCTATGGTACATTTCTTTTTACTCATGGTGTTTCTTTATTCCCTGGCCTTTAAAGAGATTGAGATCTCCTGCTGGGGGACAGAGGGCACTGACCCAAGGTTCTTGCGTTGGGAGCCTAGGTCTTGGTCACTGGCTTTGTGTGCTGGGGCCTCTTATGTTGGCGATTGGAGCCTGTAGGGTTTTGGCAGCTTACATCATGTTGGGCTGCAATCAGCAAGGCTGAAACTTTCAGGCAATTCTAGGTTGCCTGCTTTTCCTTTCTTTTAGCTTTCTTCAGCTCCTTTTAGATGGGTGCTGCAGGGTGTTTATCTGCCTGGAGCCCCTTGTAATACTATCTCCCTCATTTCTGCTAATGCACTTGGAGATTCCTTTGAGGTGTAGTGCCTAGGCACCTGATGTTTTCTGAGCTGGTTTCCACAGATTCCCCCTGCCCTCACTGGGGCACTGGGAGGTTCAGGTGTTGGTGTTTGCCTGTTCTACCACCTGGGCTTCAGGATTTCTTCACAACTGGAGGCTGCAGGGCTCGGACAGCTCACCTGGTGTTGGTATTGAACCAGCAAGGCCAGGGCTTTAGGAAGCCTTTAGGTTGTTTTCTTCACCTCCTTTCAGATGAATGCAGAAGGTATTTATTTGCCTGGGGCCCCTTGTAGTTCTGCCTCCCCTATTTTTGCTGAGACACCAGGAGACCCATTTGCTGGGCTGTTGCACTGCTGCTCCCAGTCTTTCTTCTAGTTCAGCTGTTCCAGGGTTTTTTTCTGGGATGATATTTTCTGGGTTTTCAGAGGTTGATAGGGGAGAGTGAGGGCGATAAAGCAAATACTTCTGAAGAAGGACAGGGTGAAAAGAAAGAATAAAATAAATGGTAGGGCAGGATAGGATTAAAGGAAATAAACTTAGTTTTTCACAACATGTCTACTATGGAAGTGTTTTGCACAACTGCACAAGTATGACCTATATTGAGTTGCTGGCCTTTTCAATGAGTGTGGGTGGGGAGGGAAGAGGACAGAAAATTTGGAACCCAAAGTTTTAAAAACATATGTTTAAAAAAATGTTTTCACATGCATCTGGGAAATAAGAAATACAGGAAATGGGGTACAGAAGTCTATCTTGCCCTACAGGAAAATAGAAGGGGAAGGGGACAAGAGAAGGGGGGAAGAGATAGAAGAGAGGGCAGACTAGGGGAAGGGATATTCAGAATGCATGCCATCTTGGTGTGGGGGGAGGGGTGAGATGGGGTGAAAATTTGGAACTCAAAATCTTGTGGAAGTAAATGTTGAAAACTAAAAATAAATTTATATTAAAAAATCTAAAAAAATTTAAAAATTAAAAAAAAAATTCACTTGAGTATTTGAGTAAGAACAGCAATCTTCCACTAAGCAATCAACTGTAAAGCTTTGTCTAAATATGGAGGTAAGGACTTCCACTTCCGGGAAATAAGATGGCGGAGTAAAATGATAGTCACTGTCACCCTCTCCTATCAACCTCTGAAAACCCAGAAAATATCAGCCCAGAAAAAAAAAAAACCCAGAACAACTGAACTTGAAGAAAGACATGGAACAGCAGTGCAACAGCCCAGCAAACAGTTTATCCCAGTGCCTCAGCAAAAATAAGGGAAGCAGCACTACAAAGGGCCCCAGGCTGATAAGCACCCTGCAGCATTCCTCTGAAAGCTGAAGAAAGCAATCTAGAGTCTTCCTAAAGTCCCAGCCTGGCTGATTTCAACCCCAAACCAGGTAAGCTGTCAGAGCCCTACAGCCTCCAACTGTCACCCAGGAGGAGATCCTGAAGCCCAGGTGGTAGAGTAGGCAAACACCAACACCTGGACCTCCCAGTGCCTCAGTGAGGGCAGGGGAACTGGTGGAAACCAGCTCAGAAAACCACCAGATGCCTAGGCACTACACCTCAAAGGAATCTCCAAGTGCATTAGCAGAAATGAGGGAGGTAGCATTGGAAGGGGCCCCAGGCAGATAAACACCCTGCAGCACCCATCTAAAAGGAGCTGAAGAAAGCTAAAGGAAAGGAAAAGCAGGCAACCTAGAATTGCCTGAAAGTTTCAGCCTTGTGATTCCAGTCCAACATGATATAAACTGCCAAAACCCTACAGTCTCCAGTTGCCAACATAAGAGGCCCCAGCACACAAAGCCAGTGACCAAGACCTGGGCTCCCAACACCAGAAGCTTGGGTCAGTGCCCTCTGTTCCCCAGCAGGAGATCTCAATCTCTTTAAAGGCCAGGGAATAAAGAAACCATGAGTAAAAAGAAATGTACCATAGATTCATATTATGAGAAGAGTGAAGATCAAGACAGAAATTCTGAAGAGGACAACATTGTCAACAAACCCACATCTGCAACAAAAAAAAAGGGAATATGAACTGGTCTGAAGTCCAAAAAGCCTTCTTAGAAGAGCTCAAGAAGGATTTTAAAAGTCTAATGAGAGAGGTAGAAGACTCCCTAATGTGAATTCCCTAGTGTGAAAATATGTTTGATAGGAATGTAAATGTATAGTCTATATGAGATTGTGTGCTGTCTTGGGGAGGGATGGGGGAGGAAGGCAGAGAAAATTTTTAAACTCAAAAGCATATGGAAGTGATTGTTGATAAATCAAAATAAATTAACAAAATAAATAAATAAATAAATATGGAGGTAACATTGACATGTTAAATGCTATGATATTATAAAATAAGTTCTAGCAGATCTTACGTTTTGTGATCCTAGGTTCTGTAAAACCAGAGAAGCTTTGATGAATGTCTTCATAATGAAGAGGTTTATCAACAATAAGGCATGTATAAAGTGATGATTCATTTTTGGGAAGGGACATAGCAACTCAAAGATCATTTCTTTAGCCATAGTTGTATCATGATACAAATTCTTTAAAGGAATACCCACTTCTAAAAATGAAACAACCAATAAGAATTTATACTACAGATATTTATTTTAAATTTATAATCTACCCACTTTGTGTGAGGCACTGTACTACATGTGGGGGATATAAATACAGAAAATTAAATAATCCTTATCCTTAAGGAGCTTTTATTCTGTTGAGAGAGACAACAGGTTCATATATAAGTGTACACAAATTAAATAGAGGAGAATTTGGTGGATGAATTTGATCTATAAATTAAAAAATGTTTTGAAAAATTGATATATCTGAAAGAAAAAGTTACAAAGATAGGAAGGAACTGAAAAAAAAAACAAACCTTGGGTAGACTTTCAGAAATCTGTACTTCTCTTGGCAACTTTGTTTTCAGGTCAAAAAATCTATTCTTTTTTTGAAGAAAATACAATCTTTTGTATCATGTCCATGAAAGCTTGTTTCACTTGCTGATTCCTTAGGCTATAAATGAAGGGATTCAACATAGGGGCTACTGATGCATTAAGCACAGCAACTCCCTTGCTGAAAGAGGCTCTGTCCTTTGCTGAGGGTTTCATGTACATGAAGATGCAACTACCATAAGAAATGGAGATAACAATCATGTGACAAGAACAGGTGGAAAAAGCCTTTTTCCTTTGACTGACAGAAGGGATCTGCAGAATTGTCCAGATGATTTTTGTGTAAGAGAGAATTACTAATGCCAGTGTGAACATAAGAGTCACTATAGCCCAGGAAAAGCCCATTGTCTCTAAGAATTGTGTATCTGTGCAGGACAGCTGTAAGAGGGGAGAATAGTCACAGATGAAATGGTCAATGATGTTATCAGCACAGTAATCAAGCTGCTGCATCAGCATGAGTATTATGAAGATGATCATGAATGAAATGCACCATGAGCAGAAGACAAGCAAAGTGCAGACTCTGTTGCTCATGATGGTTGTGTAACGTAGGGGTTTGCAAATGGCGACATAGCGGTCATAGGACATGGCTGCTAGGAGGTAAAATTCAGTTACTCCCAAGAGGATGACAAAAAAAAATTGAACCATGCAGCCATTATAGGAAATGGTCTTATCCCCAGTAATAATGGTGCCCAAGAATCTGGGAACACTGGCAGTTGTAAAGGAAATTTCTAAGAATGAGAAATTCCGGAGGAAGAAATACATTGGGTTCTGGAGATGAGAATCCAGCAGGGTGAGGATGATGATAGTCACATTCCCAGCAATGCTGAGTACATAGGCCAGTAAGAGAAAGAAGAAAATGACCATTTGAATGTCTGGGTCATCTGACAATCCCAAGAGGATGAACTCTGTCACCTGTGTGTGATTTTTCATGTTTTTCTCTCTTCTTTAGTGGATCTGTGGTAAAAATAAAAGGGAACAGAACTAAAAAAAGGAAGAAATAGAAAACTTATATATCAGCTGTGCTTGAGATGCAGCAGGGAAGAAGTATTAGAATTAATTCATTCAGTCATTCAATTTTTTTTTTTTTGGTGAGGCAGCCAAGGTTAAGTGACTTGCCTAGGGTCACACAGATAGTAAGTGTTATGTGTCTGAGACTGAATTTGAACTTAGGTCTTCCTGACTCCAAGGATAAAGTTGTATACACTGTACCACCTTGCTGCTCCCATTCAAATATTTTTAATGTTGCTGTTATGTTATTATAATGGGTATGAAGGGGGTAGAAAAGATAAGTAAGACAACATTGATGTTTTTAAGGAGCTTAGCAGAGTTGGGAAGATACATACCCAAAGAAAATACAAGGTGGATTGCAGTTAAATACCATATGCCTCCAAGGAAATAAGAACTTCCTTTTTCTCCTTAACCTGTCATTTAAGGTCATCTGTAATTGGCCAGCAATCTACATTTTTAGGCTTATCTTATAATACTGTCTTTTAGACATGGTACCGTCTAACTAGGTAGAACAACTTAGCATATACTTCAGTATATGACTCAAACATTTTACTTTGCCTCCAATCCTCCTTCCTCATGGATGAATAAGATACCTATTCCCCTGTGTGTTTTCTATCCCAACTGTATCCCAATTCTATCCCATTCTACAATGTCCAATTTAAGTCTGCCTCAGTTTGCCTATCTCTAATATGAGGAAAATAACATTCCTCCATGTAGTAATAAACTTCTCTACCTCTAGTGTAGTGTACTTTACACATCATTGATGCTCTTATCATGCATCACAGTGAATTTTACATATATGTCTACTAGACTGTAGCCATGAGGGTAAGGACACATTCTCCTGTCATTCACACTTTTAATCTCTGGTTATTATCACCTATCCTATATTTCCAGGAAAGATTAAAAAAAAAAAGAGCTAAGAAAACCAAAAGGGAAAATCTGGCTAAGCTCTAGGAAGCCCAGTAAAGCTATGTAGGAAGCAAAGTTGAGAAAATTTGTTGGAATCTTGCCAACATGTCCTGAAGCTTGTATTAGAAATAGCTTTCTTGATGTCCAAATACTATCTATCATCACTTTTCCCATGTTACTTGCTTTTTAAGGAAAATGCAAAACAGTTGGAGGTATCTTTATCTATAATACAAGCATTCCAGTAAAGTTCACTATAATCTAAATTTTTATAAAAGGAGTTTATTTTTCCAATAATTTATATTAAAAAACCCACAAATTCATTTCTATATGAGGGAGAGTAGGTGATAAGGAAAGACAAATTCCTAATAATTTCTGTTGAAATTCTATATGAAAGGAATTAAAATGTTTGCCAGGGTGGGATGTTAGATAATGGAACTTAAAGTTAGAAAGGGCCTTGAAGATTATCTGATTCACTCCTTATTTTACAAATGAGGAAACTGAGCAGAAAGGTGAAGGGATTTGTTCCTAATCACCAGGATAATAAGGAGCAGATCTGGGCACAAATACCTGTTTTATAGCCAAATCTAGGGCTGTTTCAACTATAATACACCCCTTCAGTTGCCTATACTTCTGGTATCAATCAGTTTGATCTATCTATCATCTCTCTGTCTATCTGGTCTCTCTCCCTCTCTCTGTCTCTTTCTACCTCCCTCCCTCCTCTCTCTCTTTCTCTCATCTCTCTCTGTCTCTGTCTCTGTCTCTCTGTCTGTCTCTTTGTCTCTCTGTCTCTCCCTCTCTGTCATCTATCAACACAATTTCATTAAATTCTTACTCTGTGCCAAGCAATGTGCTTAGTGCTAAGGATAAAAAAAAAGTAAAAAACACGGGTCTCACCCTTGAGGAGCTCACATTCTAATGGCAGTGGTAATATGGAAACAATAATGGAGCATTTGTAATACCCTCCTTCCCTCTGCCAACTAATCTCTGGCACATATACCTAAGCATTCCCTTATTCTACACTTTCAACTTCAGGAACTGATGCTTATTTCTTTCCTTAGAGTAGGTGCCTCTGCTTTCTTTTTCTCACTCTCCTACCATAGACACTTACTACCTGTGTGACCCTAGGTAAGATACTTAGCCTCAGCTTCCTCAAATATAAAATAGTGACAATAATATTTTCTACCTTGCAGAGCTATTTTGAGTTTCAAATGAGAAAATACCTGTAAAAAATGCTTAGCACAATGCCTACCAAATAGTAAAGATGTTATATCCAAGTTTGTTCCTTTCCTTTCTTTATCTTATGTGTATCTTTATCAAGTCTAGTAGACTTGGTCTGCAATATCATACGTGCTCTATTTAAGTCTGACAATTCCTTTTGTTTAAGGGCTTCAAGTTTTATTAAATTATATTTTCTACTTTATAAGAGACATTACTTTGGTAATGATAAGGCACTATACACATATATACAGATATTCCTCAATTACCTTAACTTACTAGTTCCTCTATCACCTTAAATCCCATGGCCTACTGTTCTCTTCTACCTTGGTCACACACAGGGATAGTCATATCCTGGGTCTTATCAGTAGCTCAGTTTCATGACTTTCACTACCCTTGCTCATCAGCAGGAAAGTAAGAATATAAGGCAAAGGTTCAAGGGATAGGAGAGTAAAAGACAGGGTGGAGTTGAATTAGTTATATATAGGACTAAGATTGTAAAGATCATTACTTTTCATGGCCTTATTCAGAATGCTCATCTACCCAGATAAAATCAATTGACTTTTTCTGCTTTTTGGACCTGCATTATTTCCATTTATTTTTTTTTCTTATTCTCTTAGTCATGCTTCATATTATGCTTTATGATAATCTTTTATAGCTTCCATAATTATTTTAATGTTAGATTCCCTTCCCTATCATTTATCATAGTGTACTCAAGATTCTTTTCTATGATGTTTCTTTAGAAAATGTCAGAAAAAAAAAGAAAACCAAAGAAATCTGCAAGACTCTATGGCTACTCCTCCCATCATTATCTTCCTTTTCTTTCATGATATCCCCAGTGTTCAATTTCAATTCAATAAACAATAATTAAGTACCTTTTGTGATCATTGGGGGAATGATAGAAATATATTCTTATTATTTCAATGTTCAGGGCAGTAATTTATTTCTATATTTTCCACAGTAGCTATGTCAGGTTAATGACAGCAATAACCACTTTAAAATTGTATCCATTATCATTCATCTGATAGAAAAAAAAATTTCCCAGCTGATTCTAATGAATTTTTACGTGATTGGTTTTTACAAGGTTGTTTTATAACATTCTTCATTATTGCTTCAGGGGGCATCTTCACTGAATGGTCTGAGAAAATTTATTTCTCTTTCTTCCTATCAAGATGGGAATTGTTAGCTTCCAGCATATGATCGTTTTATTAATTCAGTCAAAGGATTCTAGAATTTAGAACTGAAAAAAAAACACCTTACTATCATTTTGTCCTTTTCCTCATTTCAAATATTAAGAAACAGTTCTAGAGAGATGAAGTCACTTGTCCTGAATCATATGGCTCCTAAGTGGCAGAGACAGAACTTAAGACCAGGCTCTTTTATTCTAAATCCATAGAATCTCACTTTCTAAGGAAAGTAGAGGAATAATCTAGTCACAGTTAATAAGCTTTTACTGAAGGTTCCTAATTCTTCATTATTGGAAGCAATAGTGGAAAGAATACTATATTTGGAGTCAAGGGATTTTCATCCAAACCTTGGTTTTGTCCTTTGGAAAGTCATACAATCTCTCTAGTTCTTCAGTTTTCTCACCTAAATAATTAAAAGGATTGAACCAGATGACCTCTGAAGGTTTTCCAGATCTAAATCTGTAATCCTATGGATTAAAAGAAAAAGAATTACAATTCTCAATACTGTTCTCACATGGGACAGAATTTAAATATATATATATATATATATGTATATATACATATATACATATATATATGTGTGTGTGTATATAGTGTGTGTGTATATATATATATTGTGTGTGTGTGTGTGTGTATACATATATATAAGCAGTTGAGAATAAAATGAAAAATTAGAGATCATATTTGATTTTTATTCTGTTATTTTCATGAATATAATTGCTATTGTGAGGACATGTCAACAACATCATGTTTAAGAAAGAACACACACACATACACAGACATACGTACACAGAGTGTTTTGCTATAATACCAACAGAAAGACAAGAAAAACATACTAAAAGAAAAAAAGAACTTACTACTTGGGCAATCCTTGATAGGTTAATGCTGAATTTTTTCCCCCAAAATATCCTATGTAACTTGCCTAAAACTGGGAAGTAATGAGTTCATGCTGACCATATGGTCAGATATGCTTCTCACACAAGTCCCTGCTTCTTCAGACACTTTCTGAGACTCCTGTTCATTGTCAGCCAATGGGGTAGGGCTGGAACCATTTTCTACCTAGCCATTCAAATATGACCTTGTCTTTTAGATTTGTAGACATTCTACTGATTTTAGCTCTGGGAAATTCTTCAACTCTATAGAGAATGTAAGGTTCTTCAGAACTCTTGATGCTGATTCTACCTTTCTAGAAATACAGAAGATATCTTTTCTACTATGACTGATACCTGCTCAGGAGTATTAATTCATTGAATATGGCAAAGGTGTCATAGAGAGGCAGGTTCAGAAGGCACTAAGGAATATAAAACCTAATCCACCTTAGCACAAGTTTGAAATAGATGCTTAGGGGAGAGTGCCCAAGAGACCAAAAAAAATAATTCTTGGCAAGCTAAATACCTAAGGATAGATAAGGCAGGTGGCCAAATGGGAATGTATAGTTATTTCCAAAACTACCCAGTGGCTTAATTATCTAATCTTATGGGATAATGTCCCTGTCCAGAATTCTCTGGAGCTACTTAA
The DNA here is from genome assembly GCF_003287225.1 of Phascolarctos cinereus. Classification (NCBI taxonomy): domain Eukaryota; kingdom Metazoa; phylum Chordata; class Mammalia; order Diprotodontia; family Phascolarctidae; genus Phascolarctos; species Phascolarctos cinereus. Next base: position 218,617,821 of record NW_027555514.1, on the reverse strand, counting down.
CAATCTGGGTAAATTCTGTTGGTCCTTATCACCAGGAATTCTGTAAATTCACAAGAATTCCATTCCTACTTCTCATAATGCTCATTCCCCACAAAACTACTCTGTTGGGCCAAACACAAAAGACTAATCCTTAAGGGGAATTCCAACACTGCTTCTCTGTAACCTATATATTTGTTCTCATCGTTCTTTCTTGTTTTATTTTAGTGAGTACAGTCAAAAATCTCACAGCAATGAGTAAAATACAAAAGTTCAAAATTTGTCTGCTCTGCAATCTGGATTATTTAATTAGAGACAAATAAGACAGAATGGACAAATCAGTGTAATTATAACGATAGCAATGTTTTTAGTGCTTCATTTTTCAAGGAGGTCCAATGAGATCACAGAATTCTTTGTCTTTGCTTTTGTGTGAATTATATTACAGAGGTACACAAAATTGTCAGCCTCACTCTTTTGTCCAGAGTCATCAGTGTCCAATGGCAAGTCAAGCATTAAGGGACTAGGGATAGCTCACTGTGTAGTGAATGACCTTGGCATCTTCCATGTCTGACCAAGCTCTAAGTATTCCACACCCTGTTTCACCCACCTTTGTGGGCACTGGAGTAAATTCTTCTCATCTGCCCATTCCACTAGGCTTCACATGCTTGGGATAGACATCCCTCCAACTCGTTGATGGATTTAAGACCTATTAGTTACCCTCAATGTGGTTTAGTCCATCTGCTGAGATAGTTTTACCATGATATGCTCCACCTTTTGGAGCCACAGGTGAGAGTTAGATGACAGATGAACACCAAAGGTAGATGTGTAGCCCTGAAAAAAGCTTGGCAAACCATCACACCAGAGGAGATGATCCTCCCAGAACACTCCATGCACCCCACGATAGTCATATTACAAACAGCAAAGTGTATGGGAGAGGGGGACTGGATTGGAGTCAGAAAAGTGTGGACTCGAGGGAGCCAAGATGGCAGAGTGAAAGCAGTGACTTGCTTGAGCTCTCCCCCAAATCCCTCCAAATGATCATAAAAAATGGCTCTAAACAAATTCTGAAGCAGCAGAACCCACAAAAAGACAGAGTGAAGCAAATTTCCAGACCAAGACAACCTGGATGATTGATCAGAAAGGTGTATCGCGCCGGGCTGGGAGCGCAGCGGAGCATGGCGTGGGCACAGAGGCTGCAGCGAACCTGGAGCAGGCCTCAGAGGAGTGAATCTCAGGCAGCTGTGGAGGTTTCCAGACTCCTCAATCCACGAATGCCAAAGACAACTTAGAAGGTCAGTGGGAAAAGTCTGTTTCTGTCGGTGGTCAGAGAGGAAGTGGAGTTTCAGCTCCATTCCCCAAGAGCATGGCCCTGGGGGGCAGCTGCTTCCCAGCTTCTGGCCACAGACTGAGGGGGAATCCAGTGGCTGATCAGAGAGGGACTGCAGGGATCTCTTTGCCAGTGCTGAGGCAGGAATCTCTTGCTTTGCCTGTTGTGGATCTGGGTCACAGTTCTGGGTGGCAGTGCTGGGGTGAGGAGGAGCGCTGGCTGGTAGAACTTGTAGTGGAAGTGGAGAGAAAACCCTCCTCACAGTTACAGGACAGAAAGGAATACTTGTGGTCACAGGCCAGGAAAGGAGTAAACACCTCGCCCCTTATCATACCACCTTGGAAGAACTGAAAATTTACAGGTCCCTACAAGTATCTCTGAAAACAGCTACACAAACCCTGAAGCTTGGGACAGTACACTCTCCACATTGGAAGCAGACTCTTACCTTAACAAAGAGTTTAAAACTCAAGTAATTGGCTGGGATCATGAGCAAGCAGCACAAAAAGAGTCAGACTATATTATCTTACTTTGGTGAAAAAGAAGATCAAAATATACAACCAGAAGAAGACAACAAAGTCAAAGCTCCTACATCCAAAGCCTCCAAGAAAAATATGAATCAGTCCCAGGCCTTGGAAGAGCTCAAAAGGGATTTTGAGAAGCAAGTAAGGGAAGTAGAGGAAAAACTGGGAAGAGAAATGAGAGTGATGCAAGAAAATCATGAAAAACAAGTCAACAGCTTGCTAAAGGAGACCCAAAAAAATACTGAAGAAAATAACACCTTAAAAAACAGCCTAACCCAAATGGCAAAAGAGGTCCAAAAAGCCAATGAGGAGAAAAATGCCCTAAAAAGAAAAATTGGCCAAATGGAAAAGGAAGTCCAAAAGATTACTGAAGAAAATACTTCCTTAAAAATTAGAATAGAGCAATTGGAAGAGTGACTTTATGAGAAATCAAGACACTGTAAAAAATCCAAAAGAATGAAAAATTAGAAAACAATGTGAAATATCTCATTGGAAAAACAACTGACCTGGAAAATAGATCCAGGAGAGAGAATTTAAAAATTATTGGACTATCTGAAAGCCATGATCAAAAAAAGAGCCTAGACATCATCTTTCAAGAAATTATCAAGGAAAACTGCCCTGATATATTAGAACCAGAGGGCAAAATAGAAATTGAAAGAATCCACAGATCTCCTCCTGAAAGAGATCCCCAAAGGAAAACTCCTAGGAATATTGTAGCCAAATTCCAGAGTTCCCAGGTCAAGGAGAAAATATTACAAGCTGCCAGAAGGAAACAATTCAAGTACTGTGGAAACACAATCAGGATAACACAAGATTTAGCAGCTTCTACATTAAAGGACCGCAGGGCATGGAATATAATATTCTGGAGGGCAAAGGAGATAGGATTACAACCAAGAATCACCTACCCAGCAAAACTGAGTATAATCCTTCAGGGGAAAAAATGGTCATTCAGTGAAATAGAGGACTTTCAAGCATTCCTGATGAAAAGACCAGAGCTAAACAGAAAATTTGACTTTCAAATACAGGACTCCAGTGGAACATGAAGAGGTAAACAGGAAAGAGAAATCATAAGAGACTTATTAAGATTGAACTGTTTACATTCCTGCATGGAAAGATGATATTTGTAACTCATGAGAACTTTGTCAGTATTAGGGTAGTTGAAGGAAAAAATTGTATGTATGTATATATAGATAGATAGAGGGCACAGGGTGAGTTGAAGATTAAGGGGTCATATCTGGAGAATAAAATTAAGGGATGAGAGAGGATGATACTCGAGAAGAAAGGGAGAGGTAGAATGGGGTAAATTATCTCACAAAAAAAACAGAAAAGAAAAGTCTCTCACAGTGGAGGGGAAACAGGGGAAGGTGAGAGGGAATGAGGAATCTTATTCTCATAGGATTTGGCTTAAGGAGAGAATAACATACACATTCAATTGGGTATGGAAATCTGTCTTACCCTACAGGAAAATAGGGGGAGAAGGGGACAAGAGAGCAGGGGGATGATAGAGAGGAGGGCAGATTGGGAAAGAGGGTAATCAGAAGCAAATACTTCTGAGGAGGGACAGGGTCAAAAGAAAGAATAGAATAAATGGGAGGGCAGGATAGGATTAAGGGAAATAGAGTTAGTTTTTCACAACATGTCTACTATGGAAGTGTTTTGCATAACTGCACATGTACAACCTATATTGAGTTGCTTGCCTTTTCAATGAGGGTGGGTGGGGAGGGAGGAAGGAGAAAATTTGGAATCAAAGTTTTAAAAACACATGTTTATTTAAAAAAATGTTTTCACATGCAACTGGGAAATAAGAAATACAGGAAATGGGGTACAGAAGTCTATCCTGCTGTACAGGAAAATAGAAGGGGAAGGGGATAAGAGAAGGGAGGGGGGAGAGATAGAAGAGAAGGCAGACCAGAGGAAGAGGTATTCAGAATGCTTGCCATCTTGGGTGGGGGGAGGGGTGAGCAATTTGGAACTCAAAAACTTGTGGAAGTGAATATTGAAAGCTAAAATAAATAAATTTATGTTAAAAAAGAAAAGAAAAGTGTGAACTCAAACCCACTTTCTGACATAGGTTAGTAGTGTATGTAGTCTAGACTCTGCATCTTTCCTTCTGTGCCTCAGGCAATTCTCTGGGACTCAACTACAAAGCCAAAAATGGGTTATAATCTTTGTTGGTAAAGTGATTTTCCAGAGTTGAAGGTTGTTTCTGTTCACATAAAGATAATAATGTTTTGCATTTAAATTAAGTAATAAATTCTCAAATCCTCATTATTTTTCCCATAGGGATTTTCTTGAAATTCCTTTCATGATTCTTTTTCCTTTATTTTAGTTTATTTTATTAATCTATTTTGATTTATCAGTAATCACTTTCATATGATTTTGAGTTTAAATTTTTCTCCCCCTTCTTCCCCACCACTCTCCCCAAGCTGGCACGCAATTTGGTATAGGCTATACTTTTACATTCCTATTAAACATATTTTCACATTAGTGATATTGTAAGTAAAAATTAAAACCAATAGAAGGAACCATCAGGAAGAGGAAACAAAACTCAACAGAAGAGAAAAAAAATAGCAATTCAACTTCCATAGTTCTTTCTTTGGATGTCGATAGCATTTTCCATCATGAGGCCTCTGGAGATGTCTTAGATCCTTTTATTGCTGAGAAGGGCTAAGTTTATCAATATTAGTCATCTCACAATGTGACTGTTATTGTGTACAACATTCTCTTGGTTTTGCTCACTTCACTCAGCATCAGTCTGTACAAGTCTTTCCAGGTTTTTCTGAAGTCAGCCTGTTCATCATTTCTTACACCACAATATTATTCCAATACATTCATATGCCACAACTGGGGCAGCCATTCCCCAATTGATAGGCATCCTCTCAATTTCCAATTCTTTGCCACCACAAAAAGAGTTGCTATGAATATTTTTGTACATGTGGGTCCTTTTTTCATTTGTATGATCTCTTTGGGATATAGCCTTTTAAGTGCTATTGCTGGGTCAAAGGGTATGCACATTTTTATAGCCCTTTGGGCATAGTTCCAAATTGCTCTCCAAAATGGTTGGATCATTTCAAAATTCCACCAACAATGCATTAGTGTTCCAATTTTCCCATATCTTCTCCAGTATTTACCATTTTCCTGTTTTGTCATGTTGGCCAATCTGATATGATTATAGGGGGCTTTAATTTCTTCATCTGAGAACAGTCTGTTCATATCCTTTGACCATTTATCAATTGGGGAATGGCTTGTATTCTTATAAATTTGTCTTGATTCTCTATATATTTTAGAAATGAGGCCCTTATCAGAGAGACTGGTTGTAAAAATTCTTTCCCAACTTTCTACCTTACTTCTAATCTTAGTTGCATTGGCTTTGTTTGTGCAAAACCTTTTTTAATTTAATGTAATCAAAATTATCCATTTTGCTTTTCATAATGTTCTCTAGCTCCTGTTTGGTCATGAATTCTTCTGTTCTGCATAAATCTGATAGTTAAACTATTCCTTGCTCTCCCAGTTTCCTTTATATCTAAGTCATGAACCCATTTTGACTTTATTTTGGTATATGCTGTGAGATTTTGGTCTATGCTTAGTTTCTGCCATACTCTTTTCTATTTTTCCCAGCAGTTTTTTTTCAAAGACTGGGTCCTTATCCCAGAAGCTGGGGTCCTTGGGTATATCAAATAATAGATTACTATAGTCATTGACTACTGTATCTTGCATATTTAACCTGTTCCATTGATCTACGACTCTATTTCTTAGCCAGTACCAAGCAGTTTTGTTGATTGCTGATTTATAATGCAATATAAGATCTGGAATTGCTGGTCCACCTTCCCCTACATTTCTTTTCATTAGTTCCCTTGATATTCTGTACCTTTTGTTCTTCCAAATTAATCTTATCATTTTTTCTAACTCTATAAAATAATTTTTTGGTAGTTTGATTGGTATGGCACTGAATAAGTAAATTAGCTTAGGTAGGATTGTCATTTTTATTATATTAGCTAGGCCCACCCATGAGCAACTGATGTTTTTCCGATGATTTGGATCTGATTTTATTTGTGTGAAAAATGTATTGTAATTTTGTTCATAGAGTTCCTGGGTTTCTTTCAGGAGGTAGACTCCTAAATATTTTATAATGTCTACAGTAGGTTTAAATGGGATTTCTCTTTCCATCTCTTGCTGTTGGGTTTTGTTGGTAGTATATAGAAATGCTGATGATTTATGTGGGTTTATTTTATAGCCTGCAACTTTGCTAAAGTTGTTTATTATTTCAAGTAGTTTTTTTACTTGATTCTCTGGGATTCTCTAAGTATATCATCATTTCATCTGTAGAGAGTGATAGCTTTGTGTGTATATCCCAAATTGCATATTCAAACAATTTTTAAATTTCTTTTAGTGTTTTGAATCCCAAATACTATCCCTCCCTTTGCTACCTCTCCCTGAGATGGTAAGTAATTAGATATAGGTTATACATGTGCAATCGTGTAAACCATTTTTTATATTTTAAAATTTTTTATTACAAAGTGGTTGTAAGCAAACTGAAAGATATAATCAGCCAGTGACTCTAAAGATATATATGATTAAAATGTGCTATTAGGAAATTTTGTGATAAGGGAAGATGGATTAGTTATGTGGCAAAAGCAAAGGGTGTCATTTGATAGTTACTGTGCTCTAATCATAGCTTGGTGATTTCATGAGTAAACTGGGAAAAACTCCAGCATGTTGATTAAACCCATTACAAAAACCTTTGGGGAGAATATGGACAAAAATCACATAATAACTGCCACAGGGAGTTGAGAAGTGAGTTCGTGGGTCATGAGGATCACGGCTGGGGCATTGCAGACGCTGCCTGAGCCTCATGGAATAGGCTACCACAATGGCTGAGAATGGTGACAGTGAAAAAGTGACTGATCTGCAGTCCAGAATTTGCCCACAAATTGAGTACCTTCCATGAGACAAATTTTTAAAGGAACAGATCAAAATAGATGATGGCTGGGTACCTTTGGAGATAATGATTTAATTCAACAGATTGAGCAAACTAACAAAAGACTACAATGTGATAAGAAGTGCTCTAAAGAAATCAAAGGCAGAACTTATGGAAGTTAGTGAGGATAAAACTAAAATCAGAAGATCTCCAAACAAACCCCTCCCTGAAGTAACAGGTGAATATAAAATGAAGTAAAAAACAGATCCATCTGCCAAGTTTATAGAAACCCTCGGACAGAAATACAAAGATACAGAGCTGCTGATACACTTTAAGGAAGATTACTTTGCAAAAAAGAATGAAGAAAGGAAGAAAAATAAAGTAGAAGCTAAAGCAAAAGCTAAACAAGAGCAAGAAGAAAAACACAGGCAAGCAGAAGATGCTGAATTGAAATCCCTGGATGAAAAGATTGTATGCTTGCTGAAATTTTCTGGTGATTTAGATGATCAAACCTATAGAGAAGATTTTCCACAGTTTTCTCCAATCATGGAGAAATAAAGTGTATAGGCTTCATCAGAGGAACAAAAGAGGGAATATCCTATTTAAAGAAAAGGCAAAGGAAGCACTGGACAAAGCCAACGAAGCAAATAATGGAAACTTAAAATTAAGAAACGAAGATGTGACATGCGAAGTGTTAGAAAGAGAGACAGAGAAGGAAGCTTTGAAAAAAAAATTATTGAAGAACAACAAGAATCCCTAAATAAGTTGAAGTCAAAAGGTTGCAAATTTAAAGGAAAAGGAAGAGGAGGTAGTAAAGCGTTCAGGGTACACACAATAAAGGAAAAATACGATTCCAGGGCAAAAAACCAAAATGTGATGGTGATGAAGAACAGGAAAATGGTGATGCTGGATGATCCCTTAAACAGACATGAGAAGAACCTGAAAACAAAGAACCTGCACCAAGACAGATGAAAACAGAAAATGGAGCTGGAGATCAGTAGCTTGATACAAAAATTTTTATTTATTTTAAATAAGTTTTAAGCTGTTTAATATTAGGAGGTCTTTAAAAAGAAAACCAAATTAAATCCACTTCAATGTCCACCTATGCTAGAAGGAAAGACTATTTTTGTTTAATTTGTTTTTGTTGTCTAGGTATCCTTACTTAATCTGGATTTTTTTTATGTGTATTGTTTTGTTCATAATATATATTGACATTTCAGACATTGATGTGAACATCAAAAGAAAGGTTCTTTTGGTGAAGCCTGGCTCTGCAATGTTGGAAATACCAACAAATAAAATGTATACTATATAAGAGGCAAAAAAAAAATCACACAGTGTGGACAGGCTTGGATGGATTGTGCTCTTCATCACTGGCACAAATTCCCAAATGAATCAGATTACAAATTCACTTTAGCATTTGAGTAAGAAAAGCAATCTTCCACTAAGTAAGCCACTGTAAAGTCTTATCTATATATGGAGGTAACATTCACATCTTAAATGCTATTCTAGTCTAACATAAGTTCTGGCAAATTTTGTGTTCTATGATTCTAGGTCCTATCAAACTAGAAGAGCTTTGATTAAGACCTTCACAATGGAGAGGTTTATCATCAGTAATCTAGGTACAATGTGATGATTCAAGATTTTAAGCATGGAGCCAAGATAACTGAGTAAAAGCAGGGACTCACTTGAGTTTTCCCCCAAACCCTTCCAAATACTTGTTAAAAAGATGACTCTAAGCAAGTTCTGGAGCATCAGAATCCACAAGCAGACAGAGTAGATCAAGTTTCCAGCCCAGGATGTCCTGGATGGTCAAAGGGAGGGGTCTGTTGTGCTGGGCTGGGAGAGGAGTGCAGTGGGGCCATAGTGGGGAACCTGGGGCAGGCCTTGGGGGAGTAGATCAGGGAAGCTGTGGTGTTTTCTGGACTTCTCAACCCACAAGCACCAAAGAAAAGTTAGGTCAGTGGGAAAGGTCTGTCAGACCTGGGTGACAGATGAGTGCAATCTGGCCCTGGCCCTAGCACAGCCATAGGACAGTGGTCACAGCAGCAGTGGCTGCTTCCAAAGCTCATGGCCCACAGACTGTGAGGAGATTGAGGAGCTGATCAGATCTCTTTTCTGGCACTGAGGCAGATTTCTTTTGCTTAGCCCATCCTTGGATCTGGTTCCCAGTCATGAGTGGCAGTCCTGGGGCGAGGAGGGGGACTGGCATAGTAGAGCTTGCTGGCAACAATGGAGAGAGAACCCTCCTCTCATTTCCAAGGCAGAGGAGAGTGCTTGTGGTCATTAACGGACCAGGGAGCAGGCCAGGAGAGGAGCGGACACCACTCCTTAGAGCATACTTGAAGAACTGAAAATTTACAGGTACCTAGAGATATCTCTGAAAATAGCTGTGTAGAAAACCTGGGGCTTGGGACAATGTGCCCTCCACACTGGAAGCAGAGCCTACCTTAACAAAGAGTTTAAAAAGTCAAGTAACTGGCTGGGAAGTTGAGCAAAACAAAGGAACAAAGGGAAAAAAAACCTCAGAATCTTGCTTTGGTGACAAGGAAGATCAAAACATACAACCAGAGTACAGCAATGTCGGGGCTCCTGAATCCAAGGCCACCAAGAAAAGTATGAGTTGGTCTCAGGCCATGGAGGAACTCAAAGAGGATTTTTAAAATTGAGCAAAAGAGGTAAAGGAAGAATTGGGAGAAAAGATGAGAGTGCAGGAAATGATGAGGATGAGAGATGATGAGATGCAGGAAAATCATGAAAAACAATTTGGCAGCTTGCTAAAGGAGACACAAAAAAACTGCTGAAGAAAATAACGCCTTAAAAAATAGACTTGACTAAATGGCAAAGGGGGTCCAAGAAGCCAGTGAGGAGAGGAATGCCTTGGAAAGCAGAATTGGCTGGATGGAAAGGGAGGTCTAGGAGCTCACTGAGGAAAATAATTCCTTAAAAATTAAAATGGAGCAAATGGAAGATGATGACTCTATGAGAAATCAAGAAATTCTCAAACAAAACCAAAGGAATGAAAAAATGGAGGACAATGTGGGGTATCTCATTTGAAAGGCAACTAACCTGGAGGATAGGTCCAGGAGAGATAACTTAAAGATTGTTGGACTGCCTGAAAGCCATGATCAGGAGAGGAGCCTGAACATCATCTTTCAAGAAATTTTTAAGGAACGCTGCCCTGATATTCTCGAACCAGAGGGTAAGGTAGAGGTTGGGAGAATCCACTGATTGCCTCCTGAAGGAGATCCCAAGGAGAAAAATCCCTGGAATATTGTAGCTAAATTCCAGAGAGAGAATAGTGCAGGCAGTCAGAAAGAAACAATTCAAGTATTGTGGAAACACAGTCAGGATAACACAGGATTTAGCAGCTTCTGCATTGGGGGATTGGAGGACTTGGAATATGATGTTCTGGAGGTCAAGGGAATTAGGATTAAAACCAGGAGTTGCCTATCCAGCCAAACTGTATAATCAATGAGGGGAAATATTGATATTCAATGACATAGAGGAATTTAATGCATTCTTGAGAAGCCAGAGCTGGATAGAAAAATTGACTTTCAAATACAAGACTCAAGAGAAGCATGAAGGGGTGGAGAGGAAGGAGAAATCATAAGAAATTTATTAAAGTTGAGCTGCTTATATTCCTACATGGAAAGATGATATTTGTAGCTCATGAGTCCTTTGTTATTATTGGAGTAGTGGGAGGGAGTATATATGGACATAGGACACAGAGTCAGTTGAATATGAAGGGATGCTATCTAAAAAATATTTAAGGAGTAAGAGATAAATGTACTGGGAGAGGGAGAAGGGGAGAGGAGAATGGGGAAGGTTATCTCACATAAAAAAGGCAAGAAGGAACTTTTGCAGTGAAGGGGAAGAGGGGGGAGGTGAGAAGGAATGAGTGAACTTTGCTCTCATCTGGTTTAGCTTAAGGAGGGAATAACATACACACCCAAATGGGTGTGGAAATCTATTTTGCCCTACAGGAGAGTGGGGGAAGGGGAAAAAAGAGGAAGGGGTGATGGAGGGGAGGGGGTAATTGGAGGCATTTTTGAGGAGGGACAGGTCAAAGGAGTGAGTAGAATAAGTGGGGGCCAGGAGGTGATGGAGGGAAATATAGTTAGTCTTTCACAACCTATTATGGAAATGTTTTACATTGCTGCACATTATAGCCTATGTTGAACTGCTTGTCTTCTCAGTGAGGGTGGGTGGGGAGGGAGGAAGGGAGAGAATTTGGAACTTGAAATTTTAGAAATGAATGTTAGAAATTGTTTCTTCATGCAACTGGGAAATGAGATACACAGTCAAAGGGGTATAGAAATCTATCTTAACCTACAGGAAAATAGAAGGGGAAGGGGATAAGGGAAGGATGTGGGTAATGGAAGGGAGAACAGATTGGGTGAAGGGGCAATCAGAATGTAGGCCATCATGGGATGGGGGGAGGGGGAGAAAATTTGGAACTCAGAATCTTGTGGAAATGAATGTTGAAAACTAAAAATAAATAATAAACTTGTGGGGTAGAGACAAAAAAAAGTGATGATTCAATTTGGGCAGGTGCCACAACTATTCAAAGACAATTTCCTTAGGCATGGAGGTATTGTGATATGGATTAGTAGAGGGAATACCCACTTCTAAAAATCAATGGACCAGTAAGAATTTATAATGTACCTACTTTATGTTAGGCATTATCCTATATGCTGGGGATATAAAGACAGAAAATCAAACAGTCCATATCCTCAAGTAGCCTATATGTTGTGTTGAGAGAGACAACATATCAATGTACAAATGTATACAAATTAAATACAAGAGAATTTGGTGTGCTAATTTGATCTATAAATTAAAAAAAAATCTTTTGAAGTATTGACATATCAGAAACAAAAAAATACAGAGATAAGAAGGAGCTGATGGAACCTTGGAAAGACTGTCAGAAATCTGTACTTCTAATGGCACCTTTTTATTCAGTTCAACAACTTTTTCCTTTGTTTAAAGAAAATACCATCTTCTGTATCATGTCCATGAAGGCTTCTTTGACTTGAAACAATTAAATGAAGGGACTCAACATGGGACCACTGATGTATTAAGCACAGCAACTTCCTTGTTCAAAAAGACTCTGTCCTTTGCTAAGGGTTTGAAGTACATGAAGATGCAGCTGCCATAAGAAATAGAGATATCAATCATGTGAGCAAAGCAAGTGGAGAAAGCCTTTTTCCTCTGACTGATGGGAGGGATCTGCAGAATTGTTTGGAATACACACACACACAGACAGACACACAGACACACACACACACACACACACACACACAAGAGAATTATTATTACCAATGTAAACATGAGAGTCACCATAGCCCAGGAAATGTCTATCGTCTCTAAGAATTGTGTGTCTGTACAGGATAGGTGTAAGAAGCAATAATATCACAGGTTTAACAGTCAATTATATTATGAGCCCATTAGTCTAGCTGCTGTATCAGAATGATTGCTGGGAAGATGATTACAAATGAAACCATGAGCAGAACATAAGCAATGTGCAGACTCTGCTGCTCATGATGGTTTTATAATGTAGGGGTTTGCAGATGGCAACATAGTGGTCATAAGACATGACCACTATAGGTCAAATTCAGTTACTCCTAAGAGAATGAAGAAAAACATCTGAACCATACAGCCACTGTAAGAAATGGTCTTGCCCTCAGTAATAATGGTTCCCAAGAATCTGGTAACATTGGCAGTTGTAAATGAAATTTCTAAGGAGAAATTCCAGTAGAAGAAATACATTGGGATCTGGAGGTGAGAATCGAGCCAAGTGAGGATGATGATAGCCACATTTCCAGCAATGTTGAGCATGTAGGCCATTAAGAGAAATAAGAAAATGATCATTTGAAGGTCTGGATCATCTGACAATCCCAGGAGGATGAACTCTGTCAACTGTGTGTGATTTTTCATGTTTGTTTTCTCTCTTCTGTAGTAGATCTACAATAAAAATAAAAGGAAACAATTTAAAAAAGGAAAGGAACAAAAAGCGTATATATAGGCTATACTTAAATGCAGCAGGGAAGAAGTATTAAAATTAATTCTTTGAATCATTCAAACATTTATCAACTCCCTCTTATGTTAGTATAGTAGGTATGAAGGGGGTTCAAAGATAAATAAGACATTCTTGATGTTTTAAGGAGCTTAACATAATTGGGAAGAAATTTATCCAAATAAAATGCAAGGTAGTATGGCTAAGTACCATATGCCTCCAAATGAAATTAGGACTTCCTTTTTCTCCTTAGCCTGTCATTTAAAGTCATCTGTAATTGTCCACCAATCTATATTTTTAGGCTTATCTTATAATTCCATCTTTTATACATGGTACCCTTCAGTCATCCTAGAACAACTTAGCATATACTTCAGTATGTGCTTCAAACTTTGCACTTTGCTCACAGTCTGTCTTCCTTATGTATGAAATATCCTTGTCTCTTCCTCCTTCATTCCAATCCATTCCATGATGTCCAGTTTTAGTCTTCTTCAGCTTCTCCACCTATAAAAGGGGGATAACAATACTCCTTTAATCTTCGTAATAAACTTCTCTGCCTCCAACCTAAATGCAGTTTGTGCATCTTTGATGCCCTTATCATGTATCAGATTAAAGTTTATAGTTTTGTATGTTCCATATACTTCTACTAGGCTGTACCCATGAAATTAAAGACACACTCTCCTGTTATCTAGACTTTTAATTTTCTGTTATCATCACCTATCCTATATTTCTAGGAATAGTGATAAACAGGAGTTAAAAAAGTCCAAAAGGAAGATCTGGATTATCTCTAGGAAGCCAAAGGAAGCTATATATGTAGCAAAGTTGAGTCTGTTTGTTGGAGCCTTGGCAAAATGTCCTGAAGCCTGTATTAGGAATAGCCTTCTTGATTTCCAAACACTATTACCACTTTCCCTTAAGTTATTTACTTTTTTTTAAAATGGAAAACAATTATACTACAAGAATCTTTTCTTACAATAACATGCCAAAGTTCGTGATAATCTGAATTTCTATAAAGGAAGTTTGCTTTTCTAATAATTTGTATTAACTATCACAATTGAATTTCTATGTGAGGGACATGAAGAAAAGAAAGAAGGACAAACTCTTAATAGTTTCTGTTGAAATTTTATATAAAAGGAATCAAAATATTTGCCAGTGTGGGATATTAGATAATAGAACTTAAAGTTGGAAAGGGCCTTATGGATCATCTGATTCACTCCTCATTTGTAAAATGAGGAAAGTGAGCAGAGAGGTGAAGGGATTACTCAGTCACAAGAATAATGAAGAGCAAATATGGATGGAAATAGCTGTTTTGTATCTAAATCTAGGGCTGTTTCTACTATAACACAAATATTCTGTAGCCTGTACTTGTAGTATCAGTTTCTCTCTCTGTCTCTCTGTCTCTCTGTCTCTGTCTCTCTCTCTTCTCCTCTTCTCTCTCTCCTCTCTCTCTCTCTCTCTCTCTCTTTCTTCCCCCCCCTCCTCCCCCCAGCAACACTGGGGCAAGTGATCAGGAACACCTTGATTCAAATTACATCATAGACACATACTAGTTGTGTAATCCTAGGCAAGACCCTTAACCTCAGTTTCCTCTACTGTAAAATGGTGACAATAACAGAGCCTATCTTGCAGGGCTATTGTGAGTCTCAAATGAATAAACCCTTATAAAAAGTGCTACCACTGTGCCTGCCACATAGCAAATATTATATCAAAGCTTATTCCTTTCCTTTCTTTGTCTTGGTGTATCTTTACTAAGCCTACTTGACCTAAGCTGCAATATTAAACTCTCTTTAGCCCTGAAAATTATTTAGGGGCTTCAAGTCTTATTAAATAGTATCTTGTACTGATCAGACATATTGGTATTTTGTTAATTATAAATTACTACACATATACATACACACATACATACATACATACATACATGTATTCCTGAAATAAGATAATTTTCCAGTTCCTAAATCATCTTAAGTCCCATGGCCTACTCTTCTCTTCCAGTTTGGTCACAAACAGGGATAGTCATATCCCAAATATTACCAGCAGCTTAGTTTCATGACTTCTACTAGGTCTATTCTACAGCGGGCAAGTAGGAATTAAGGGCAAAGGCACACATTTAAGATTATCATGAGATTAATGCTTTTCTATTCAACTTATCGATATGGTAAGGTAGAATTAAAAAGGAGGAAGCATACGGAATGATAGGTCAAGAGAATGGTAGGGTCTAGTGAAAGTTTTTAAGGATAGAAGAGACCCATTATACTTGAAGATAGCAGAGAAAGAATCAGCTGATAGAGATAAAAGATTCTGGGGGGGGGAGATTGCAGATAAAACCTTGAGGAAAAGGTGAGAGAGGGCAAGATAAAGCACACATGTAAATGGGTTGGCCTTGGCAAGGAGACGTCCTAGTCTTCCTCAAACACAGTGATGAATGGAAGAAAGAATGGAAGATACTTGCAAGAGGTTTTGAGGTGAAGATAAAAAAGGAATGAGTTCACACTGAGTGGCCACAACTTTTACCAGGAAAAGAAGTAAGACCTGAGAGGTGGAGGAGGAGGAGATGCAGGTGACTTGAGCAAGAACAGAAGAGAAGGAAATATAAGTTTTGCAATAATTTCAATGAGGAGTGAGAAAGGGAATCATTTAAGGAGGAATAAAAGTATTTATTGACTTGCTGGAGTGAATACCAAGTTGAAGTTGAATAAAATGATTTTGTAATCTGTCCAGTTAATACACTTGTGAGATTTCCTCCCAATTTCATTCAGCAGTTCATGAGGAACAAAAGAGGCGTATGATGGGAGTAATCTTGGGCTAAGGTTTGGCAAGAAAAGGAAAAAGGGATGGAGGATTAAAGAGCAGAGAACAGTGTAGAGTTGAAAAGGCTAACTCGAGTTAAGACTTTAGGGGGAGTAAAGTAAAATCAGAATGGGAATAAGGGCCTGAGAATTCTAAGTGGTAGTAGGATTAAGGCCATGATGATGATGATGAATATGTTTAGAAGAGATGAAGCAGAAGAAGCAGTGGGATAGGTGATTATGGAGAGGAGATTATGGTCAGGTAGGGGAATGTCAGGTTTCTAATTAGGGAAATAGTGCACTGATGGCAAAATCTAGTGTGTGATCATCCTTAAGTATGTCTTAGGGGAAGTGAAGGAGTGGGTCATGGGGCTTAATGAGATTCAGACAGTGGCAGTTTAGGGAGCTTCAGGGAAAATCTACATGGATATAAAAGTCCTCAAGTAAAAGAGCTAGGCCAAAAGAAGAAGATGGCTAGCCAAGGGTTAAAATCCTTCATAAATGAGGAAGAATGATCCCAGGGCTGGTATACTACAGTTACCATAATTTTGATTGGTTGGGAAAATTTAATTGAGTGTACTTTAAAAGAAAGGTGAACTGAAGGAAGCAATGAAGTGCAAAGAGTTTTCTGTCATGCCCTTTAGGACCAAAATGAAAGAATAAATGTAATCCCATCCTGGAGATGAAAATCAAGGATTCAGTGTAGTTGGAGTGGCACTGGATCTACAGGAAGGCTAATAGATGGAATATGTAAGAGAGTAAAAGATATTGAGTAAACAAGAGTATGTTCAATGTGGAATTGGAGTTGCAGAGGACATAGAGGAAAGGGTTGGTCAGAATTGGATTGAGACATGAATGGGATCACATTTAGGGGAATAGGAATGAAAGAATATGAAGAAAAACTGCACACATTTTTCTCCAAATGTCCACACTTGCTTTAAATGTCCACATAATTACTACCATAGAACAGAACAAAAGCCATAGGGGCAATACTTGGTGGAAAATGGGGAAGGAAGCTCATAGTCTCCAATGGCTGTTGCAGAGAGAGCTGGGTAGGGTCTGATTCTTCTATCACCTAAGATAATAGTGAATGGGATAGGAGGAAAGGTATTAGGTGATGCTGTGTAGAATATTGGTATATGGAAGTCACACAACAGAGAAAAAATGACGCATCATAAATGTGAACAAGTTTCAAGATATAACCAAGAGGGGACTTTAAAGATATATGAGTAATGGGGTAGCTAGGTGGTACAGTGGATACAGCTCCAACCTTGGAGTCAGGAGAACTTGAGTTCAAATCTGGTCTCGGACACTTGACACTTACTAGCTGTGTGACCCTGGGCAAGTCTCTTAACCCAGTTTGCCTCACCAAAAAAAAGAAAAAAATAAATAAATAGAAGATATGTGAATAAAGGATGCCCTTAAGAAATTTTGTGATAGGAAGATAAGATGGACTAGTTCTGTGGCAAAAGTAAGGGATATCAGGTGGGTGGTCAATGTGCTCTAATCATTCCTTGGTGATTTCATGAGAAAGCAAGGAAGAAGTCAAGCATGTTGGGTGAAACTCCTATGAAAATCTTTTGAAAGAATATGGACAGGAATCCCACAGTATGGGCAGGCATGATGGATTGCAATCTGCATCATTGGCCTAAACTCCCCAAATGATAAGATTACAAATTCACTTGAGCATTTGAATAAGAACAGCAACCTTCCACTAAGCAACCAAATATAAAGCCTTATGTATATATGGAGGGGACATTGACATGTTAAATGCTATGGTTTTGTAACATAAGTTCTAGTAAATCTTATGTTCTATAATTCTAGGTCCTATCAAACCAGAAAGGCTTTGATTAAGGCCTACATAATAGAGAGATTTATCAACAGTAAGTCAGGTATAAAGTGATGATTCATTTTTGGGAGAGGACACAGCAACTCAACGATCAATTCTTTAGGCACATACATATTGTGATATAGATTACTGCAGGAATACCTACTTCTAAATGTAAATCCACCAAAAGGAATTTATAATATACCTATATTTTTTAAAATAATTTATAATCTAACCACCCTATGTGAGGCACTGTGCTATGTGTGGGGGATAGGAAGACAGAAAATGAAATAGTTCCTATCCTAAAGGAGCTTATATTTTGTTGAGCTAAAAAACATATACATATATAAGTGTATACAGATTAAATGGAAGAGAATTTGGTGGATAAATTTTATCTGTAAATTTAAAAAAATGTTTTGAAGCATTTATATATCTGAAATGAAGAGATACAGACCTAAGAGGGAGCTGACAACACCTTGAGCAGATTGTAAGAAATCCGTACTTCTCATGGCATTATTTTATTCAGGCTGACAAATCTTTTCCTTTGTTTGAAGAAAATACAATCTTTCGTATCATGTCCATGAAATTTTGTTCACTTGCTGATTTCTTAGGCTATAAATGAAAGGATTCAACATGGGGGCTACTGATGTATTAAGCACAGCAACTCCCTTGCTGAAAGAGACTCTGTCCTTTGCTGAGGGTTTGATGCACATGAAGATGCAGCTGCCATAAGAAATGGAGATGACAATCATGTGAGAAGAACCAGTGGAAAAGGCCTTTTTCCTTTGACTCACAGATGGGATCAGCAGAATGGTCTGGATGATATATATGTAGGAGAGAATTATTAATACCAGTGTGAACATAAGAGTCACTACAGCCCAGGAAAAGCCCATTTTCTCTAAGAATTGTGTATCTGTGCAGGATAGCTGTAAGAGGGGAGAATAGTCACAAGTGAAATGGTCAATGATGTTATCAGCACAATAGTCAAGCTGCTGCATAAGAATAATTGCTGGGAAGATGATCATAAATGAAACCCACCATGAGCAGAACACAAGCAAAGTGCAGACTCTGTTGCTCATGATGGTTGTGTAATGCAGGGGTTTGCAGGTGGCAACATAGCAGTCATAGGACATGGCTGCTAGGAGGTAAAATTCAGTTACTCCTAAGAGAATGAAGAAAAACAACTGAGCCATACAACCATTATAGGAAATGGTCTTGTCCCCAGTAATAATGGTGCCCAAGAATCTGGGGACACTGGCAGTTGTAAAGGAAATTTCCAAGTAGGAGAAATTCCGGAGGAAGAAATACATTGGGGTCTGGAGGTGAGAATCCAGCAGGGTGAGGATGATGATAGTCACATTCCCAGCAATGCTGAGTATGTAGGCCAGTAAGAGAAAGAAGAAAATGACCATTTGAAGGTCTGGGTCATCTGACAATCCCAAGATGAACTCTGTCACCTGTATGTGATTTTTCATGTTTGTTTTCTCTCTTCTTTAGTGGATCTGCAGTAAAAATAAAAGGGAACAGAACTAGAAAAAGAAAGGATCAGAGAAATATATGGGCTATACTTGAAATGTAGCAGGGTTGAAGTATTAGAATTAATTCATTTAGTTATTCAAATCTTTTCAAGTCCCTGTTTTGTTAATTTAGTGGGTATAATGGGGTTACAAAGATAGGTAAGACTTGTTTGATGCTTTTAAGGAGCTTAGCATAGTTGGGAAGATATATACCCAAATAAAATACAAGGTAGATTGCAGTTAAGCACCATATGCTTCCAAGTGAAATAAGAACTTCCTTTTTCTCCTTAACCTATCATCTAAGGTCATCTGTAATCGGCCAGCAATCTACTTTTTAAGGCTTGTTTTATAATACCATCTTTTATACATGGTACCCTCCAGCCAGTCTAGAACAAGTTAACATATACTTCAGTGTATGTCTCAAACTTTGCACTTTGCTCACAATCCTCCTTCCTTAAGTATGAAATATCCTATTCCCCTCTATATTTCCCATCCCAACCCATTCTACAGTGTCCAATTTAAGTCTTCCTCAGTTTAGCTATTTGTAATATGTTACTCTTCTAGTGAATAATAAACTTCTCTGCTTCCAACTGAATGGTAGTTTGTGAATCTTTTATGCTCTTATCATGTGTCATACTCAGTTTTACAGTTGTGTATGTACCGTATGCATCTACTAGACTGTAACCATGAAAGTAAGGACACCCTCTCCTGTCATTCACACTTTTAATCTGCTGTTATCACCTATCCTATGTTTCCAGGAATGATGAAAGAAGAGAGCTAAGAAAACCAAAAGGTAGGATCTGGCTAAGCTTTAGGAAGCCTAGTGAAGCTATGTATAAAGCAAAGTTGAGACGATTTGTTGAAATCTTGCAGAATGTCCTGAAACTTTTATTAGGAATAGGCTTCTTGATGTCCAAGTACTCTCATCACTTTACCCATGTTACTTGCTTTTAAAAAATGTACAACAATTGGAGTACAGGAATCTTTATCTATAATGACATGTACTCCAGTAAAGTTCACTGTAATCTAAATTTCTATAAAGGGAGTTTATTTTTTTAAAAATAATTTATATTAAAAATCACAAATTTATTTCTGTGTGAGGGATGATAGGTGATAAGGAAGGCAAAATTCCTGATAGTTTCTGTTGAAATTCTATATGAAAGGAACTAAAATGTTTGCCAGTGTGGGATGTTAGATAATAGAACTTAAAGTTGGAAAGGTACTTACAGAGTATTTGATTTGCTCCTCATTTTACAGATGAGGAAACTGAGCAGAAAGTTGAAGGGATTTGCTCAAAGTCATCAGGATAATAAGGAACAGATCTGGGTGCAGACACTTGTTTTATATCCAAATCTAGAACTTCTTCTACTATAACACATTCCTTTTGTAGCTTGTACTTCTGGTATCAATCCGTTTGTCTATTGATTTATCATCAATTTGTCTGCACTCTCTCTCTCTCTCTCTCTCTCTCTCTCTCTCTCTCTCTCTCTCTCTCTCTCTCTCTCTCTGAATTTAGTGAAAGGATTGTAGGATTTAGAACTGAAGTAGAATTTTTAGATAATCTTGGCCATTTTCCTCACTCAAATATAAGAAACAGGTCTAGAGAGGTGAAGTCACTTTTCCTGCATCATATAGCTTCTAAGTGGCAGAGACAGAACTTAAGGCCTGGCTCTCTTATTCTCAATCCACATTATCTCACTTTCCAAGGAAAGAATAGGAATGATCTAGTCATGTTTAGCAAGCTTTTATTCAAGGTTTTTTAATTCTTCATTATTGGAAGCAATAGGTTATAGTGGAAAGAATGCTGTATTCAGGGTCAAGAGACTTTCATCCAAATCTTGGCTTTGTCACTGAATACCTATTTGACCTTAGGAAAGTCATGTAACCTCTCTGGTTCTTCAGTTTTCTCATCTAAACAATGAAGAGGATTCAATATGATTACCTCTGAAGGTTTTCCAACTCCAAGTCTATGATCCTATGGATTGAAGGACAAAGAGTCACTAAACACTTCTAAAGACTTCCAACATATGAGAGAATTAATAAATAAGCAGTTGAGAATGAAAATGACAAATTGAAGATCATATTCTGTTATTTTCACGAATATAATTGCTATTGTGAGGACATATCAATATGTTTAAGAAGGAACACACACACATATACACATACAGTTTTGCTATCAACATAAAGATGATAAAAAGGATATTAAAAGAACACAGATACTTACTACTTGAGCAATCCTATATAGGTTACTACTGAAAATTTATCCAAAATATCCTACATATTTTACATAAATCCTGGGAAGTAATGAGTTTATGCTGACCATATGGGCAGGCATGCCTCTCACACAACTACATGCTTCCTCAGACACACTCTGAGACTCCCACTCATTGTCAGCCAGTGGGGCATGTGTAGAACCATTTTCTACCTAGCCATTCAAATATGACCTTGTCTTTTAGATTCAGAGATATTCTACTTTATTTCAGCTCTGGGAAATACCTCACTCAACTCTAGAGAGAATATAAGGTTCTTCAGAACTCTCAATGCTGATTATACCTTTCTAGAAATACAGAAGATGTCTTATCTAGTATGACTGATACCTGCTCAGGAGAATTAATTCATTGAACAAGGCAAAGGTGTAATGTAGAGGCAGGTTAAGAAGGCACTAAGGAATATAAAACCTAATCCACCTTAGCACAAGTTTGAAATAGAAGCTTAGGGGACAGTGCCTAAGAGACAAAAAGAAAATCTTTGCCAAGCTAAATACCTATGGACAGATAAAGCAGATGGCCAAATGGGAATCTATTGTTATTTCCAAAACTATCCAGTTGCTTAATTATCCAATTTTATGAGATAATACAGAATTCTCTGGAGCCACTTAGAGGCAAAGTCCTGTTGGTCCTTACCAGGAATGATGTAAATTCACAATTATACCATCCCCTGCTTCCCATAATGCTCATTCCACACAAAAACTATTCTCTGGTACCAAACAGAAAAGACTTTGATTGCAATTCCTAAGGGAAATTTCAAAAATCTTTCCCCATAACCTATATATTTGCTCTCATCATTCTTTCTCTTTTTTATTTTTGTGAGTATTGTCAAAAATTCCCATAGCTTTCACTAGGATATCAAAGTTCAAAATTTATCTCCTCTGCAGTTTGGAATTACCCCAGAGGAATATTTAATTAGAGACAAATAAGATGGAATTGATGTAATAATGATAGCAATATTGTTAGCCCTTCATTTTTTTGAAGAGGTCCAATGAGATCACAGAGCTGATATTTTGACTTTTATGTGAATTGTATTTAAATGATATAAAGTTGCACAAAATTGTCATCCTCACTCTTTCTTCCTGAGTTATCAAAGTCCAATGGCAAAACAAAAATTAAGGACTCAGGATAGCTTGGGATGCAGTGAATGAACTTCAGCATCTTCTATGTCTGTCTAACCAAGCTCTCAGCACCCCACAACACCTGTTTCACACACCTTCATGGGCACTGGAATATTATTCTCATCTGCCCATTTCACCAGGGTTTCACACATGCTTGGGATAGACATCCCTCTAACTCATTGATGGGTTTGAGACCTGTCAGTTACACTCAATGTGACTTAGCCCATCTGCTGAGATTATTTTAACATGGTATGGCCACAGTGTATGCTACAGCTTTTGGAGCCACAGATGAGATTTAGGTAACTGATGGACACCAAGGCTGGACGAGAAGCCCTGAAAAAAGCCTGATAAGCCCTCACACCAGATGTGCTACTCCTACCTGAACACCCCATAAAATACTTGATAACAACAATAGAAACAGCAAGATGCAGTGGAGAGTGGGACAGGATTGACGTTAAGAAAACTACAGACTCAAACTCACTCTCTGACATAGGTTAGTGGTGTGCTTGATCCAGACTGAATCTTTCTCTCTGCCTCAGGCAGTTTTCTAGGACTCAACTACAAAGCCAAAAATAGATTATGATCTTTGTTGGTAAAGTGAGTTTCCAGTGTTGAGGATTGTTTCTATTCACATAAAGATAATAATGCTTTGCATTTGAATTAAATGATAACTTTTAAAACCCTAATTATTGAAAGAATTCACTGATCATCTCCTGAGAAAGATCCCAAAATGAAAACACCAAGGAGTATCATAGCCAAATTCCAGAATCATCAGGTCAAGGGGAAAATACTGCAAGCAGCCAGAAAGAAACAGTTGAAATATCATGGAACCAAAGTGAGGATTATGCAAGAACAAGAAGCTTCTACATTAAAGGATTAGAGGGCTTGGAATATGATATTTCAGAAGGCAAAGGAGCTTTGATGAAAAACCAAAAATTAATTATTCAGCAAAAGTGAACATAATCTTTCAGAGAAGGAGATCAACATTCAGTGAAATATAAGACTTCCAAATTTTCCTGATGAAAAGACCACTGCTCAACAAAAAAATTTGATCTTCAAATAAAGACTTGAGAGGCATAAAAAGGTAAATTGCAAAAGAAAGAAAAACATGTTATTCAATAAGGCCAAACTGTTTATTTCTCTACATGGGAAGATAATTATTTTAACTCTTGAGAAATGCATTATCATTATGACATTTAGGAGGGATATACATAGACAGAGGGTGTGAGTATAAGTTGACCTTGATGTGATAATACAAAATTAATTAATTAATGGGTGAAAAAAAAAGATTGTTCTGGGAGAAGAGGAAAGGACGAGACAGAAAAGGACAAATTACATCACATGAAATGGTGCAAATACCTTTTACATTAGAGGTAAACAAGGGAGGGAAAAGACTATTGTTTGAATCTTACTCTTATCAGATTTCGCTCAAAGAGGGAATGACATACACATTTTCTTTGGTATAGAAATCTATCTTACCATATAGGAAGTAGGAAGACAAAGGGGAAAGAAAGGTGCGGGGGTAGATAGATGGGAGGGCAGAAGGAAAGCAAGAAATAGTAGGCAAAAGAGGAGAGAAAAAGGAAGGCAGATTGAGGGAGGTGGCGGTCAAAAGCAAAACACTAGTTAGGAGTGGAAGGGAGAGAGGAGAGAGAAAAGCATAAAGTCAGGAATAAGATAGAGAGAAAGTCACAGTCAGAAATCATAACTGTGAATGTGAATGGGATGAACTGTCCCCTAAAAAGAAGTGGATAGCAGAGTGGATTAAAAACCAAAATTCTGCAATATGTTGTTTATAAGAAACACATCTGAAGCAGAGGGATACACACAGAGTGAAGGTAAAAGGGAGGAGCAGTTGAATGCTCAGTTATGCATCAGTTGAAATAAAAAAAAAGCAGAGGTAGCAATCCTGATCTCAGACAAAACAAAAGCAAAAATAGATCTAATTAAAGAGATAAGGAAGGAAACCACATCTTGCTGAAAGGTCCCATAGACAGTGAAATAATATCAATACTAAAGATATATGCACCAAGTGGTACAGCATCCAAATTCTTTAAAGGAGAAGTTAAGTGTGTTACAGAAAAAGTAGACAGCAAAACTATACTAGTGGGGGACCTCAAACTCACCCTCTCAGAACTAGGTAAATCTAACCACAAAATAAAAATAAAGAAGTTAAGGAGATGAATAGAATCTTAGAAAAGGTAGATATGGTAGACATCTGGAGAAAACTGAATGGGGATAGAAAGGAATATACCTTTTTCTGAGCAGTACATGGCACCTACACAAAAATTAACCATGTACTAAGGCATAATCACAGTCTGATGCAGAAAGGCAGAAATATAAAATGAATCCTTTTCAGATCATGATGCAACAAAAATTGCATGTAATAAAGGGTTAGACAAAATAGACTAAAACTTGATTGGAAATTAAATAATCTGATATGAAAGAATGAGTAGGTCAAACAAGAAATCATAGAAACCATTAATAACTTCACCCAAAAGAATGACAATAATAAGGCAACATAACTAATGGGATGCAGCTAAAACAATTCTTCAGGGAAATTTTATATCTCTCAGTGCTTACATGAATAAAATAAAGGGGAGATCAATGAATGGGGCATGCAACTAAAAAGGCTAGAAAAAGAACAAATTAAAAACTTCCAATTAAATGCCAAATTAGAAATTCTGAAAATCAAAGGAGAGGTTAATATAATTGAAATTAAGAAAACTATTGAACTAATAAAGCTAAGAGCTTGTTTTATGAAAAACCAATAAAAACTTTGGTTAATCTGATTAAAAAGAAAGAAGGAAGAAAAGCAAATTACCAGTATGTAAAAGGAACATGGTGAATTTACCAGTAATGAAGAGGGAATTAAACAATAATTAAGAGCTATTTTGCCCAATTATATGCCAATAAATTGATCAATCTTAGTGCAATGGATGAATATTTACAACAATATAAATTGCCCAGATAAATAAAAGAGGAAATAAAATACTTAAATAACTCCATTAAAGAAAAAGTAATTGAACAAGCCATCAATGAATTCCCTAAGAAAAAATCTCCAGGGCCAGATGGATTTACAAGTGAATTCTACCAAACATTTGAAGAACAAATAACTGAAATGCTGTATAAACCATTCGGAAAAATAGGCAAAGAAGGAGTCCTACAAATTCTTCTTATGACACAAATACGGTGTTGATACTTAAACTGGGAAGAACAAAACACAGAAAGAAAATTATAGACCAATCTCCCTAATGAATGTAGAAGCAAAATTTTTAAATAAATATCAGCAAAAAGATTACAGCAACTTATCATGCAAATGATACACTATTACCAGGTGGGATCTGTAGAGGAATGCAGGGCTGGTTCATTATTAGGAAAACTACCAGCAGAATTGACCCTATAAGTAACAAAACTAACAGAAATCATTTGATTATATGAATAGATGCAGAAAAACACTTTTGACAAAATACAACACCCGTTTCTATTAAAACCACTAGACAGCATAGTAATAACTGGAGTCTTCCTTAAAATGATAAGTAAAATCTCTCCAAAACCATCAGCAAGCAATATATGTAATAGGGATGAGCTAGAATCATTTCCAGTGAGATCACAGGTGAAATAAAGAGTCCACTATCACCACAATTGTTCAATATTTTACTACAAATGTTAGGTGTAGCAATTAGAGAACAAAAAGAAATTGAAGGAATTAGAATGGGCAATAAAAAAAAAGCTATCAATCTTTGCAGATGGTACAATGATATACTTAGAGAATTCCAGAGAATCAACTAAAAAAACTACTTGAAATAATTAACAATTTTAGGAAAGTTGCAGGATACAAAACAAACCCACATAAACCATTGATATTTCTGTATATTACTAACAAAGCCCAACAGCAAGAGAGAAATTCCATTTAAAGTAACTATAAATAATACAAAATATTTGGAAGTCTACCTGCCAATAAAAGCCTGGAACTATATGAGCAAAATTACAGAACATTTTTCACACGAATATAGTCAGATATAAATAATTGGAAAAACATTGGTTGCTCAAGGGTAGGTCATGCTAACATAATAAAAATGACAATTCTACCTAAATTAATTTACTCATTCAATGCCATACCAATCAAACTAACAAAAATTATTTTATCAAATTGTACAAAATTACAAAATTCATCTGGAAGAACAAAAGGTCCAGATTATCGTGGGAATTAATCAAAAGAAATGCAAGAGAAAGTGGCCCACTGTATTGTAAAGCAGCAATCATCAAAACTACTTGGTATTGGCTAAGAAAAAGAGTTTTGGCTTCCGGGAGCCAAAAAGGTGGAGTAAACAGGTACTTGCTCTCACCCTGTCCTATCAACCTCTGAAAAGCCAGAAAATATCAGCCCAGAAAAAATAAAAAACCCAGAACAACTGAACGTGAAGAAAGACATGGAACAGCAGTGCAACAGCCCAGCAAACAGTTTATCCCAGTGCCTCAGCAAAAATAAGGGAAGCAGCACTACAAAGGGCCCCAGGCATAAAAGCACAGCATTCATCTGAAAGGAGCTGAAGAAAGCAACCTAGAGTCTTCCTAAAGTCCCAGCCTTGCTGATTCCAACCCAATACCAGGTAAGCTGTCAGAACCCTACAGCCCCCAACTGTCAACCAGGAAGAGATCCTGAAACCCAGGTGGTACAGCAGGCAAACACCAACACCTGGACCTCCCAGTGCCTCAGTGAAGGCAGGGGAAATGGTGGAAACCAGCACAGAAAATCACCAGGTTCCTCTGCACTCTACCACAAAGATATCTCCTAGTACATTAGCAAAAGCAAGGGAGGCAGCATTGCAAGGGGCCCCAGGCAGATAAACACCCTGCAGCACCCATCTAAAAGGAGCTGAAGAAAGCTAAAGGAAAGGAAAAACAGGCAACCTAGAATTGCCTGAAAGTTCCAGCCTTGCTGATTGCAGCCCAACATGAGGTAAGCTGCCAAAACCCTACAGCCTCCAATTGCCAACAGAAGAGGCCCCAGCACACAAAGCCAGCAACCAAGACCTGGGCTCCCAACACAAGAAGCTTGGGTCAGTGCCCTCTGTCCCTGAGCAGGACAGCTCAATCTCTTTAAAGGTCAGGGAATAAAGAAACCATGAGTAAAAAGAAACATACCATACATTCATATTATGAGAAGAGAAGATCAAGACAGAAATTCTGAAGAAGACAACATTGTCAACAAACCCACATCTGCAACCTCAAAAGGGGAATATGAACTGGTCTGAAGCCTAAAAAGCCTTCTTAGAAGAGCTCAAGAAGGATTTTAAATGTCTAATGAGAGAAGTAGAAGAGTCCTTAAAAAATACAATTGGCCAATTGGGAAAAAAAAGTACACTGAAGAAAACAAGGCCCTAAAAAACACAATTGGCAAACTGGAAAAAAGTGCACTGAAGAAAACAAATCCCTTAAAAATACAATTGGCCAATTGAAGAAGGAAGTACAAAAACTAACAGAAGAAAACAATTTGTTAAAAAGTAGAATTGGACAAATAGAAACTAATGACTCTATGAGAGAGCAAGAATCAGTCAAACAGAAAGAAAAAAATGAAAACATAGATGAAAACATTAAATACCTTATAGGTAAAACAACCAACCTGGAAAATAGAGCCAGGAGAGACAATTTAAAAATCATTGGACTACCTGAAAATCATGATCAGTATCTTCCAGGAAATCATAAAGGAAAACTGCCTGGAAGCCCTAGAACCAGAAGGTAAAATAATCATAGAAAGAATACAATGCTCACCACCTGAAAGAGATCCCAAATTGACAATGCCAAGGAATATAATAGCAAAATTTCAAAATTACCAGATGAAACAGAAGGTGCTGCAAGCAGCCAGAAAGAAACAATTTAAATATCATGGAACCACAGTCAGGATTACTCAGGACCTTGCAGCTTCTATATTAAAAGACCATAGGGCGTGGAACATAATATTCAATAAGGCAAAGGAGCTGGGATTGCAGCCAAGGATCAACTACCCTGCAAAAATGAGCATGATTTTTCAAGGGAGGAGATGGATATTCAACGAAATAGGAGACTTCCAAACCTTCCTCATAAAAAGACCAGAGCTCAACAAAAAATTTAATCTTCAAGTACAAGATTCAAGAAAGATATAAAAAGGTCAATGGGATAGAAAGATACAAACTGTTGTTAATAAGGGCAGACTGTTTACGTCCCTATAGGGGAAGATGACACTTGCAACTCTTGAGAACTGTGTTGTTATTACACCATGTTAAAGGAATATACATAAAGAGGGTGGATATTAGTTGACTTTGATGTAATGATAAAAAAAAATCTAATCAAGTGGGTTAAATGGATCCAAGTAAGTGGATTAGTCTGATCTTAGAAAATGTACTGAGAAAGGAGGTAGAGAAGGGTAAATTATATTACAGGAAAAGACAGAAAATCCTTTTGCAGCAGAGGGAAAGAAGGAGGGGTGGTGAGCATTGTTTGAACCTTACTCTCATCAGATTTGGCTCATGAAGGGGATAACATAGTGAGTTGGGTATTGAAATCTAACTTGCCTTATGGGCAGTGGGAGGGAAGGGGGGAAGGAAAAGGGAGAGGGGATAGAAGGGAGGGAAGAAGCAGTAAGGGCAAAGGGGAAGAAAAGGGAAAGGAATAATAGAAGGGAGGATAGACTGAAGGAGGTGGTGGTCAAGAGCAAAACACTAGTGAGGAGGGGAAAGAAGAAAGGAGAAAGAAAAGCATAAACAGGGGGGGAAAGGGATGGAGAAAAACACACAGCTAGTAGTCATAACTGTGAAAGTTGAATCATTTTTTTTTCTATTCTGTTTAGTTTTGTTTCCTCTTTCTGATGGTTCCTCCTATTGGTTTTAATTTTTACTTACAACTTCACTAATGTGAAAATATGTTTAAGAGGAACGTAAATGTATAGCCTATATCAGATTGTGCACCATCTTGGAGAGAGTGGTGGGAAGGAAGGGGGAGAAATATTTTAAACTCAAAAGCATATGGAAGTGATTGTTGATAAATCAAAATAAATTAATAAAATTTAAAAAAAGTAATTTTCTATAGTCAGAGGTTTTTGTTTTGTTTCATTTGCTTGTTTATCTGTCTTTATTTATCCATTTATTTATTTGCTTATTTATTTATTTTTTTGTTTGTTTGTTTGCTTATTTGTTTGTTTGTTTATTTGTTGGTGAGGCAATCAGGGTTAAGTTACTTGCCCAAGGTCACACAGCTAGCAAGTGTTAAGTGTCTAAGGCCAGATTTGAACTCAGGTCCTTCTGACTCCAAGGTAGGAGCTCTATCTACTGCACCATCTAGTTGCCCCAATCCTTGACTTTTTTAAACTCTTTTTTAAGGTAGGGCTCTGCTTCTAGGGTGAAGGGCAAACTGTCCCAAGCTTCAGGGATTTTGTGCAGCTATTTTCAGAGATGCTTCTAGAGACCTGTAAGTTTTCAGTTCTTCCAAGGTGGTATGATCTAGGGAGAGTTGTTACTCTTCTCCTTGTCTGTGCTCTGATCTGTGAATGACCACAAGCACTCTTTTCTGCTCTATACCACCCCTCCACTGCTGCCCGAAGCTTTGCTATGTTACTGCTCCTTACCCTAGGACTACCACTCAGCACTGCAACTTAGATCCAATTATGGGCAAAGCAACAGAGTCCTGCCTCAGTACTAGAAAAGAGGCTCATAATCTCCTTCTGACCAGTTGTTCAACCTCCTTACCATTTGTGATCTGAGAGCTCTGGAAGCACCCACTGCCACTGTTGATTCAATAATTCCCAAAGCCTGCTCCTAGTTTGCTGGGGCTCAGGCTGTCGTTGCACTGCATGCACTGGACTGTGCTCCTCTTTCACCCAGGTCTGAAAGATTTTTTCAGCTAACCTTTTAAGTTGTCTTTGACATCTGTGTGCTGGGAAGTCTGAAAACTGCTACTGCTGCTAGTGATTCAGTCTCCCACAGGCCTGATCCTAGATTGCTAGGGCTGGTTTATGCCGGCCAGGCCTGTGCTGGACTGTGCTCCATTCTCAACCTGGTGCAACAAACCTTTCCTGTCAACCTTCCAGGCTATCTTGGGCTGGAAATTTGTTTCACTCTTCTTTTTGTGGGTTCTGCTCCTTTACAATTTGTCTAGTATCATTTTTAAAAGTGCATGGAGCGGTTTGGGAGGGAGCTCAGGTGAGTCCCTGACTTAACTCTATCATTTTGGCTCTGCTCCCATACCTTTAATCTTGCTATCATTCAAAAAAAAAATGCACCATTTCCTTATTCATAAACCCTCAAATTCCCTTATCTGATCACAATGTATTGGCACTGCACCTCGTCCTCAGTTTTCCTATTCCAAACCTTGCTCACAATCCACACTTTGATATCTAATCCCTTGACTTCTCATTTGTCTCCCAGGCCATCACCCATGCACTAGTTACACTCTTCTCCTTTTACCATTTTTACCCTTTGGTGGTCTGGTTCTTCTCTGCACTGTCCTCTTCTCTTGAGTCTCTAGCTTCCTTATCCTATTATGAATTGTGTCCTGCCAAGCCTCAGCCTTGAGTCACTCTCTCTATCTACTTTCTTCATTCTTACTCACTAGCTGCTGAAGATGGAGAAAATTTAAAAAAACAACCTGACTAGGCCCACTACTTATTTACATTACACACCCCCAACTGGACTGTCATTTCTGCTAGATAACCTTTCTATACTTGCCTTATCAACTCACTAACCCAATCTCCATAGTGACTTTTCCAAACCTTTTCATTCTTCCTCAAATATCCCATAGTTTCCCCTTCACCTACTATCTCAGCTTAGAACCTTACCTCTTATCATTAAAACATTGAGACCATTTGCCTAGAGCTCCCTCTTCCCTCCTCCTCATGTCACATCATCCAGATGCCTTCACTCATTATCACCTTTTCCACCCCATGTCTCACATGATGAGGTAGCCCTTCTTCTTTATGAGGTCAATCCTTCTATATGTATATTAATGCTGAAAATACTAAAGAGCCCACAGAAGTTATATGCTAACTGTCCACTCTGAAAAATAAATGACCAAAGAGCCATACAGGATACAGCAAAAAACTTTACACCAACTCTCAACTCCAAAAAATACATAAAATAAAATACCAAAAAGCTCACAGAGTTAATAGACCAAAAGCCTTTATTCTGTTGGAGGAGGGAAACTAGATACTAATGCTGGGGTCTTTCCTAGGACCAAGATTAAAATGTGATACATGTGTTTGTGGCTAGACAAAGAATCAAGCAGTGATGTGTAACAACTGTGGTGAGGCACAACAGTAACAGTGAGGCAAGGGTGTCTAGCGACAAAAAGTCTATTCAAAGCAGGGCTTCGTGACTCAGACATGGTTCCTGCTGGTGTTTGCCCAAGCTCAGGGACTAGTTTGGTGATGTAGCTGCAAAAGAGTTCATCTATAAGGTGAGTGCAAAGGATTGTTGTTATGCCCAGCTCAGGGCACAGTTTTCTTGCTGCAAAACAATATGTCTTCTAATAATAATAAAAGAGAGGAGCAAACATGATGGAAAATTATATACATATGCAGAGAAAGAACTGTGGAGTCTGAATGCAGATTGAAGCATACTATTTGCTCTTTTTTAAAATTCTGCTTTGTTTTTTTTTTCTTCTTTCTTGTGGTTCCTCCTATTGGTTCTAATTCTTCTTTACAACATGACTAATGTGAAAATATGTTTAATAGGAATGTACATATAGAGCCTATATCAGATTCAATGACATCTTAGGGAGTGAGGAGAGGAGGGAGTGGGAAAAATTTAAAACTCAAAATCTTATAAAAGTGAATGTTGAAAACTAAAAATAAATAAATTAAGAAAATTTTTTTAAAAACAATTAAAAAAGAGAGGAGCAAAAAGAGGAAGACTCGTTATAGGGTCCTGACATTCTTCCCCTTTTGGCCAAGTGATGGGGGTCTAAAGGAACACTTTAGGGGCACTTTGGCCAAGAAAGAGTAGGCAGGTACAAGCCAAGAGGGGAGCTGCAATGGAAGACATGATGGTGAGGTAGACAGACAGCTGTAAATGTTGTGATGTCAAAGGAAGCTATTAGCAGAGCATACAAGTGTGAAGTTGGAATAGGAGGGTTACAGGAGGACCAACTAAAGATGGGAAGCTCATAGGTAGCTTTGACAAGGGAGATCATAATAGCAGGACCTCCAGGAGCCAAGATGGCAGAGTACATAGTATATCACATCAACTCTCCCATATTCACCTCCAAACAATCATAAATAGCACTCCAAAACAAATCCTGGAGCAGCAGAACCAGCAAAAAGCCTGTTTGCCAAAGTGTGTTTAATATCCAGTGTCATAAAAATGTGATTTCATGATGAAGAATGAAAGAATATGTATTGAAATCTTGTGAAATCAATGCCAAATTATATAAAACAAATGCTTTAAGAAAAATGAGGATATGTTGTATATCAAACATCTTTCAAAGACATAAAAGGTTATGGTTTATTTTATATCAACTAATTCATTTATTTTACTTTTCCATAAGTAATTCATGTACTTTTGCAAGGTTTCACAAATGACTAGTCTATTTTTACTAAGATGGGTATGACTTATGAAATAGTAATTTGAGGGGAAATGCAGATATACTCAACAGTTTTAATATGTAAAAGAAACAGTGCAAAACAATGGATTGTCTATTAGTTATAACTGTCACTAGGCCCAAGGGCCTTTGGGCACAGCAAATTCTCACTTTGCATTCGGGATCCCTCTGCTCTAGACCCCTGCACTGAGTACAAGGCTTTCAATCCTAAAGAAGTTTATAGACATTCATTTTTTTGGTTCACAGCAAATTCCAAAATTATCTAAGGCCATCTGGAATGTCAGAAAAAGAGACAGCAAAAAGCTGAACCATTTCCTTTTAAAAGATTCATTGATCTTGAATCATTGGTCTTGAATAATACTAAAAGTGAAGAGAGAGATGAGGGCTAGAGGAATGTACAATGGAAGCAACACTTATGATTCCAGAAGACCAATGAAACTCAAGTGGGAAAATGGGATGTGCTTTTTCAGGCATTGGCCAATGTTTAAATTTATTTTACTTAACTATGCCTCTTTGTTACAAATACGTTTTTCTTTTTCTTTCTTTTCTTTTCTAAATGTCCATTTATTTACTTTTAATTTTCAATATTTATTTTTATAAGATTTTGAGTTTTAATTTTTCTGTCCCTTCCTTCTTCCCTTCCCCACTCCTCCAGATGGCATCCAATCTGACATAGGCCATACATCTACAATCATATTAAACATATTTCCACATTAGTCATATTGTAAAGAAGAATTAGCACCAAAGGGAAAAATCATGAGAAAGAAAAAAAAAAAGGAAAAGCAGTATGCTTTGATTTGCATATGCATTTGCATATGGAGAACACTCCATAGTTTTTTAAATTAATTTTTACTTTTCAACATTCACTTCCATAAGATTTTGAGTTTTAAATTTCCTCCCCTCCCTTCACTTCCCCCTCCCCAAGATGGCATGCAATCTTATATAGGCTCTACATATACATTTGTATTAAAATATTTTCATATTAGTCACGTTGCAAAGAAGAGTTAGAACCAATAGGAGGAACCATGAGAAAGAAGAAAGCAAATAAAACAACAAAAAAGAGAGAACAAATAGTATGCTTCCATCTGCATTCAGACTGCACAGTTCTTTCTCTGGATGTAGTTAGAGTCTTTTGGAGTTGTCTTAGATCCTTGCATTGCTGATAAAAGAGCCAAGTCTGTGAAAGTTAGTCATCACATAATGTGGCTGTTACTGTGTATAATGTTCTCCTGGTTCTTCTCACTTCACCCAGAATCAGTTCATGCAAGTCTTTCCAGGTTTTACTGAAGTCTGCCTGCTCATCATTTCTTATAGCACAATAGCATTCCATTACATTCATATACCACAGCTTGTTCAGCCATTTCCCAATTGATGAATATCCCCTCAATTTCCAATTCTTTCAAACCACAAAAGAACTGCTATAAATATTTTTTGTACATTTGGGTCTTTTTCCCATTAGCATGATCTAGGAGTGCTACTGCTGGTCAAAGGGTATGCACAATTTTATAGTCTTTTGGGTATAGTTCCAAATTGCTCTCCAGAATGGTTGGATTAATTCACAACTCCACCAACAATGCGTTAGTGTTCCAATTTTCCCACATCTTCTCGAACATTTATCATTTTCCTGTTTCGTCATGTTAGCCAATATGATAGGTGTGATGTGGTACCTCAGAGTTGTTTTGATATGCATTTCTCTAATCAATAGTGATTTAGAGTATTTTTTCATGTGACTATAGACAGCTTTAATTTCTTCCTCTGAAAACTGCCTGTCCATATTCTTATAAATTTGACTCAGTTCTCTATAAATTTTGGAAATGAAGCCTTAATGAGAGACACTGGTTGCAAAACTTCTTTCCTAGTTTTGTGTTTCCCTTCTAATTTCAGTTGCATTGTCTTTGTGCAAAACAAAAACAAAAACAAAAACAAAAAACAAAAAAAACCCTTTTTAAAAAATTTAATGTAATCAAAATTATCCACTTTGTATTTGATAATGTTTTTATCTCTTCTTTGGTCATAAGTTCTTCCATTCTCCATAGATCTGACAGGTAAACTATTCCTTGCTTTCCTAATTTGTTTATAGTATCACCCTTTATGTCTAAATTGTGTACTCATTTTGACTTTACCTTGGTATACAGTGTAAGATGTTGGTTACATCTAATTTCTGAAATACTATTTTCCAGTTTTCCCAGCAGTTTTTATCAAATACGAATCCTCATCCCAAATTCTGGAGTCTTTTGGTTTATCAAAAAGTAGGTAACTAGAGTCACTGACTACTGTGTCTTGTGTGCTTAACCTATCCTACTGATCCATGACTCTTTTTCTCCTTTTTTTTAATAATTAACTTTGATAGACTTAGCTCTTCTCAGCAATGCAAAGATCCAAAACAACTCTTATGATGCAAAATGCTATCCACATCCAGAGAAAGAATCATGGAGTCTGAATGCAGATTGAAGCATATTATTTCCTTTTTTTTTTCTTTCTTGTGGTTTCCCCCTTTTTTTTCTTATTCTTCTTGCACAACATGACTAATGTAGGAATATGCTCAATACATCAGATTGACTGCCATCCTGAGAAGGGTGGAGGGGAGGAAGGGGGAAAATTTAGAACTCAAAATCCTATAAAAGTGAATGTTGAAAACTAAAAACAAATAAAGAAAAAAAGAAGAAAAATAAGTCTGTTCTTTCAGCCTGTAAATCATAGAGCTGTTCAGGTCCAGGAACAGGCCTCTCTTTTTGTTCCACAAGGTACATTGGAATCATTCCATTCATCAGGTGCTGGTTGAAACCAGAACAAAAAATAAATATACTATTAAATTAAACAACACCAAACAAAAGAGATGATATGGAGTAGGGGAGGGGGAGAGTTCCTAGAATGTCTCAGAGATTTGTGGCCACAGGTGTAGTACCCATCCTGGGCGCCACAAGGCTGGCACCCTACTGGAAAGCAGTAAAAACCCGGGGGGGGGGATTGGTAAAAATCACCTGGTTGGGACTAATGCCTCCCAGGTTTTGCAGTTTAGTCAGGAACTGATTTTTTCAAAGCCCCATGTTTTAATTTATGCAATCCAGATTACGGTGAAAAAAAAAATCTGGAATAAGAGCTTTGCCTTGTTCCCATGGGTAACAAACCTCAGGATGCTGAAGTTACCCTCAATTTTAAGGGCAGCTGGCCAAATGTCTCTACATTGTGGGCTCCAAACCTGCAGGTATTTAACTAAGTGGCAGAAATTGATCCAAGATAACCCCTATCACCATTAGCCACCTTGAAGTTCTTTTGATCAGGATAAAATAAATTACCTTAAGAAATATTTTGATGAAACTTGCATGAAAATTAAATATCCCAAATGGGATGCATTTAATAAACGGCTACTCAAAACCACCAAACAAGAAGACTCGAGTAACTTGGATTCCTTCAAGGAAACCTTAAATGGAATTAAAAAGAATGGGGAAAGGGTCAAAGAGATTTGTGACCTCCATAATGATAGTCAGAATTGTATTGCTCAATCTAAATATAAATCAGAGATATGCCCACATATAGGACCAAGGCATATCTCCCAGAAAAATGTATGTGCCCTCTCTGGGGAAGATTCACCCTCCTCACTCTAATGATGAAGAAGGGAAGGGGAAAAGGCTTGTTCCCAGACTGCCTCCTCTTTCCCCAGCCCCAAAGCCAAGCCAAGGAAGGGAGGAAGGATGGCAATGTCTATGTGAGGAGAGGAGAGAGTATCCTCAAAAGCTTCTCCCTGCTGACCTCTATGACACCCCACCCAAGACCTCCAAATCAAGGTTTGGGCAGGCAGGTAGCCCTAGGCAGGATCAGCCTTGGAGGAGCAGGTACACACATATACATATGCACATACACACACGGACACACATGATACTACTTACACACACACCACACAACACATGCATAAATGTATTTATGCTCTTTTGAACCCCAACCAATGCAAAAAAAATGAGCTAATCTGGGGTGGGAGGAGGTTCAAGAGAGGGTTGAAGAGGGGACAGAAAAGAATATAAGGCAGAGATGCTGAGAGGGAGCAGGATGGGAAATGGCAGGAGGAGGGAGTGCACTTACCTCATACAAAGTCATACAGGAAAATGTAGGAACTTCTGTATTAGGGTGGGGGAGAGGAGAAAGGTGATGTCTTTGGGGAGGGGAAAGGGAGCTTGTTAAGGGCAGGGAGGTCTCCAACCAGTTATGGCCCTCCCTCCATTCTCATGGGAAAAAGGAATCTCCTCCTCCCTCTCCTCCCCCACTTCCCCCTCTTTCCTCTCCTCCTTCACTTCTTCCATCTTCATCCCTTCTCCTCCCCCTCCACTCCCTCTCCCTCCTCCCCTGCCTCCTCCTCTTCCATCATCAACATTTCTCCTCACTCCCCTCCTCTTCCTCCATCACCACCTCTCCTCTCCTTCCCCTTCCCCCTCCCCTCCCCCTCACTACCCTCATTTCACTCCAGCACCCTCCTTCTTCTTCCCCTCCTCACCACTCCTCCTTCCCATCCCCTCCCCCCCCTCCCCCTCCATCAACACCCTCCTCCCCCTCATTGCCCTCCTTCTCTTCCATCATCAGCCCTCCTCCTTTCCCTCCTCTCCATCCTCCCCCACATCTGCCTACTGCCCCTCTTTCTCCTCCTCCCTCTCATCCCCCCTCCTCCCCATCCACCTCTCTTTTCCCGCTTCCCCCTTCCCCATACTCTTCCTGTAGCTCCATCATAACCCTTAGTCCTCACCCTCCTCCTCCCTCCTCCCCTTCTTCCACCTACTGGATTATCATCCTTTGACCTCCTCCCCCTGCTCCTCCTCTTCCATCATCACCCCTCCTCCTCCTCCTCCCCATCCTCCCATCCTCTGCCCAGTCCTTCCATGTTCCTTTCCCCCCTCATCCTTTTCCTCCTTCTCCATCATCAACCCCCTGCTCCCTCTTCTCCTCTAACCCTCCTCCTCCTCCTCCTCCATCATTGCTCTACTACCCCCTTTGCCCCCCTCCCACTGTTCCTCTTCTGCCTCTGCTCTTTTCCTCCCCCCATACTCTCCTTCATCCTCTTCCTACTTCATCACCCTTCAACTCCTCCCCCTGCTCATTGTCCTCCTCTTCCTCCCCTCCTCCATCATCACCCCTCCTACTCCTCCACTCTGTCTTCTACCTCCTCCTCCCTCCTCCTCTACCCAATGTTTTCCTCCTCCATCATCACTCCCTGATCCCTGTCTTCCTCTGCCTCCCACTCCACCTCCCCCTCTTCCTCCCTTCTCCCCATCCTCTTCCTCCAATATCACCCCTCCTCCTTCCCCTCCTTCCATTCAGCCTCCTCCCCCCTTCCTGCTCCCTCTCCTCACCTGCTACTCCCCCCTCTTCCCCCTCATTATCCTCCTCCTCCATCATTACCCTTCAAACTCCTCCCCTGCTTCTCGTCCTCCTCCTCCCCTTGTTCTCTCCTTCCCCTTCTCCTCATCATCACCTATCATCCTGCCCCTGCTCGCCTCCCTCTTTTCTCCCTCCCCTTTTCTTTTTTCTTTTCTTTTATATGTAATTAATTTATTTTGATTTATCAATAACCACTTCCATATGCTCCTGAGTTTAAAATTTTTCTCCCCCTTCCTCCCCACCACCCTCCCCAAGACAGCGCACAATCCAACATAGGCTATACATCCACATTCTCACTAAACATATTATCACATTACCAGAGCTGTAAGTAAAAATTAAAACCAATAGGAGGAACCATCAGAAAGAGGAAACAAAACTCAACAGAAAAGAAAAAAAAATTACATTCACAGTTATGATTACTATCTATGTGTTTTTCTTCATCCTTTATTTCCTCCTGTTTGTGCTTTTTTTTTTGCTCCTTTCTCCTTCCCCCCCACTACTGTTTTGTTTTTGACCACTACTTCCATCAGTCTCTCCTCCCTTCTATTATCCCTTTCCCTTTTCTTCCCCTTTGCCCTTACTCCTTCTTCCCTTCCTTCTATCTCCCCTCCCCTTTCTTTCCCATTTTCCTTCCTACTGCCTATATGACAAGTTAGATTTCTATGCCTAACTGATTGTTATTTCCTTCTTTAGCCAAATCCAATGAGAGTAATTTTCAAACAATGCTCATCCCCTTCCCTTCTTTCCCTCTGCTATATAGGATTTTCTGTCTGCTTCCTCCCTTCTCAGTACATTTTCTAAGATCAGACTAATCCACTTACTTGGATCCATTTAACCCACTTGATTAGATTTTTTTATCATTACATCAAAGTCAACTAATATCCACCCTCTTTATGTATATCCTTCAACATGGTGTATTAACAATACAGTTCTCAAGAATTGCAAATGTCATCTCCCCTTGTAGGGATGTAAACAGTCTGCCTTTATTAACAACAGTTTGTATCTTTCTATCCCATTGACCTTTTTATATCTTTCTTGAATCTTGTACTTGAAGATTAAATTTTTTGTTGAGCTCTGGTCTTTTTATGAGGAAGGTTTGGAAGTCTCCTATTTCGTTGAATATCCATCTCCTCCCTTGAAAAATCATGCTCATTTTTGCAGGGTAGTTGATCCTTGGCTGCAATCCCAGCTCCTTTGCCTTATTGAATATTATGTTCCACGCCCTATGGTCTTTTAATATAGAAGCTGCAAGGTCCTGAGTAATCCTGACTGTGGTTCCATGATATTTAAATTGTTTCTTTCTGGCTGCTTGCAGCACCTTCTCTTTCATCTGGTAATTTTGGAATTTTGCTATTATATTCCTTGGCATTGTCAATTTGGGATCTCTTTCAGGTGGTGAGCATTGTATTCTTTCTATGGTTATTTTACCTTCTGGTTCTAGGGCTTCCAGGCAGTTTTCCTTTATGATTTCCTGGAAGATACTGATCATGATTTTCAGGTAGTCCAATGATTTTTAAATTGTCTCTCCTGGCTCTATTT
The DNA here is from genome assembly GCF_003287225.1 of Phascolarctos cinereus. Classification (NCBI taxonomy): domain Eukaryota; kingdom Metazoa; phylum Chordata; class Mammalia; order Diprotodontia; family Phascolarctidae; genus Phascolarctos; species Phascolarctos cinereus. The sequence goes on along the minus strand of NW_027555514.1, from coordinate 218,578,075 downwards.
TCCAGGTTGGTTGTTTTACCTATAAGGTATTTAATGTTTTCATCTATGTTTTCATTTTTTTCTTTCTGTTTGACTGATTCTTGCTCTCTCATAGAGTCATTAGTTTCTATTTGTCCAATTCTAGTTTTTAACAGATTGTTTTCTTCTGTTAGTTTTTGTACTTCCTTCTTCAATTGGCCAATTGTATTTTTAAGGGATTTGTTTTCTTCAGTGTACTTTTTTTCCAGTTTGCCAATTGTGTTTTTTAGGGACTTGTTTTCTTCAGTGTACTTTTTTTCCAATTGGCCAATTGTATTTTTTAAGGACTCTTCTACCTCTCTCATTAGACTTTTAAAATCCTTCTTGAGCTCTTCTAAGAAGGCTTTTTGGGCTTCAGACCAGTTCATATTCCCTTTTGAGGTTGCAGATGTGGGTTTGTTGACAATGTTGTCTTCTTCAGAATTTCTGTCTTGATCTTAACTCTTCTCATAATATGAATGTATGGTATGTTTCTTTTTACTCATGGTTTCTTTATTCCCTGACCTTTAAAGAGATTGAGCTGTCCTGCTCAGGGACAGAGGGCACTGACCCAAGCTTCTTGTGTTGGGAGCCTAGGTCTTGGTTGCTGGCTTTGTGTGCTGGGGCCTCTTATGTTGGCAATTGGAGGCTGTAGGGTTTTGGCAGCTTACCTCATGTTGGGCTGGAATCAGCAAGGCTGGAACTTTCAGGCAATTCTAGGTTGCCTGCTTTTCCTTTCCTTTAGCTTCTTCAGCTCCTTTTAGATGGGTGCTGCAGGGTGTTTATCTGCCTGGGGCCCTTGCAATGCTGCCTCCCTTGCTTTTGCTAATGCACTAGGAGATCTTTGTAGAGTGCAGAGGAACCTGGTGATTTTCTGTGCTGGTTTCCACCATTTCTCCTGCCTTCACTGAGGCACTGGGAGGTCCAGGTGTTGGTGTTTGCCTGCTGTACCACCTGGGCTTCAGGATCTCTTCCTGGTTGACAGTTGGGGGCTGTAGGGTTCTGACAGCTTACCTGGTATTGGGTTGGAATCAGCAAGGCTGGGACTTTAGGAAGACTCTAGGTTGCTTTCTTCAGCTCCTTTCAGATGAATGCTGTGCTTTTATGCCTGGGGCCCTTTGTAGTGCTGCTTCCCTTATTTTTGCTGAGGCACTGGGATAAACTGTTTGCTGGGCTGTTGCACTGCTGTTCCATGTCTTTCTTCACGTTCAGTTTTTCTGGGTTTTTTTTTTTCTGGGCTGATATTTTCTGGCTTTTCAGAGGTTGCTAGGACAGGGTGAGAGCGACTACCTTTTTACTCCACCATCTTGGCTTTCAGAAGCAGAAGTAGAAACTTAATTTGTTGACAATGAAGATTGAAACTCAGACTCTGAAGAAGACAACAAAGTTAAAGCACTTACATCCAAAGCCTCTAAGAAAAATTTGAATTGAACTTAGGCCATGGAAGAGCTCAGAAAGGATTTTGAAGGTCAAGTAGGAGAGGTAGAGGAAAAATTGGAAAAAAATGAGAGTAATGCAAGAAAATCATGAAAAATAAGTCAACAACTTGCTAAAGGAGTTAACTAAAGAAAATAACAATTTGGGAACAGACTAGGCCAAATGGTAAAAGAGGTCCAAAAAGCTAATAAGAAGAATGTTTAAAAGCAGAATTGGTCAAATGGAAAAGAAATCCAAAAGCTTACTGAAGAAAATAATTGCTTAAAAATTAGAATTTAGGAAATGGAAGCTAATGACTTCATGAGAAATAAAGATATCATAAGAGAAAACCAAAATAATAAAAAAAGAAGACAATGTGAAATATCTCAATGGAAATACAACTGACCTGGAAAATAGATCCAGCACAGATCATTTAAAAATTATTGTACTACATGAAAGCCACATTCAAAAAAAAGAGCCTGAACATCATCTTTCACGAAAGTATCAAGGAAAACTTCCTTGATATTCTAGAACCAGATGGTACAATAGAAATTGAAAGAGTCCACCCATCACCTCCTGAATCAGATCCCAAAATTAAAACTACTAGGAACATTTTAGCCAAATTACAGGATTCTCAGGTCAAGGAGAAAATATTACAAGCAGCCAGAAAGAAATAATTCAGATCTCCAGGAGGGCAAAGGAACTAGAATTACAACCAAGAATAACCTACTCAGAAAAGCTTAGTATTATCCATGAGGGGGAAAATGGACATTTAATGAAATAGGAGAATTTCAAGCATTCTTGAGAATATACCAGAACTTAATAGAAAATTTGACTTCCAAATACAACACTCAGGAGAAGCATGAAAAGGTAAAGAGGAAAGATAAATCATAAGCTACTGATTAAAGTTAAACTGTTTATATTACTATATAGAAAGATGATATTTGTAACTTATAAGACTTTTCTCATTATTAGGGTAGTTAGAAGGAGTATATATAGACATAGAGAACAAGTTTGAGTTGAATATAAAGGGATGATATTTAAAAAATAAAATTAAAGGGTGAGAAATGAATGTACTGGGAGAAAGAGGAAGGGAGAGGTAGAGTAGGGTAATTATCTTACACAAAATAGGTAAGAAAACACTTTTATAGTGGAGAAGAAGATGGGGGATGTGGGGGCAAGTGAGTGTACCTTACTATCATCAGAACTGGCTCAAACAGGGAATAACATACACACTCAATTGAGTATAGAAATCCATCTCACCGTACAGAAAAGTAGGGAGGAAAGGGATAAGAGAAGGAGGGAGTGACAAAAGGAAGGGCAGATTAGGGAGAGAGTAGTCAGAAGCAAACAGTTTTGAGAAGGGACAGCATGAAAGGAGAGACAGAACTGAATAAACAGGAGGAGGAATGGGATGGAGGTAAATACAGTTAGTTTTTCACAGCATGACTATTATGGATGTGTCTTACATGATTCTACATGTATAACTTATATCGCATTGCTTGCCTTCCCTGTGAGGAAGTGGGGTGGAAGGAAGAAAGGGAGAGAATTTGGAACTCAAAATTTAAAATGAATGCTAAAATTGTTTTTGCATTTAATTGGGGGAAAAAAACTAAATAAAAAATATTAAAGGTATGACCATTTTTGCTTTTGGCAGAGGAGGAGTGGGTCATTGAACATGAGTAAGTGGAGGAACTGAGGTGTTAGGGTGTTTGAGGGATGATCAGTATGTATGTTGAAATCCCCTATCATAAAGTCAGGAATTGGGGAGGAGAAAAAGAGTATGAGTCAGATACTGAACACATTGATGAAAAGAAAAAGTAAAGAAGTTCACATTGAGTGGCCACAATTTTATCCAGGAAGAGAATCAAGATCTTCAGATGAGAGGTCAAAGAGGATATGTAGGCAACTTGAGCAAGAACAGAGGAGAAGGAAATAGAAGGTTTGTAATAGTTGCTGTGGGGAGTGAGAGAGGGAATCATTTAGGGAAGAATAAAGTAATTTACTGCCTTGCTGGAGTGAAGGCCAAGTTGAAGTTGGATAACATAATTTTTTGTCTAGGCAAAGGGGTTAAATTACTTGTTTAGGGTCACAGAGCTAGTAAGTGATAAGTGTCTGAGGTCATATTTGAGCTCAGGTCCTCCTGATTCCAGGGCTCATACTCTATCCACTCTGCCACCTGGCTGCCCCTGATAACATGATTTTGTAATGTGTCTAGTTAGTGCACTTGTGACATTTCCTCCCAGTTTCATTCAGTAGCTCATGAGGAACAGAAAAGGTTTATGATGGGAGTAATCTTGGGCTAAAGTTTGAGAAGAAAAGAGCAAAGGGACAAAAAATTCAAGAGCAGAAAACACCGTAGAGGTGAAAAGGCTGTCTCTTTGTTTAAGAGTTTAGGAGTAAACTGAAATCAGAGTGTGGGTAATGGCCTGAGAAATACTGAATGGTAGTGAGATTATAGTCATGATGAGGAAGATAAATATGTTCAGTAGGGATGAAGCAGAAGGAGCAGTGGAATAGGAGGTTATGGAGAAAAGGTTATGGTCAAGTAGGGGATTGTCAGGTTTCTAGTCAAGGAAATAGTGTGATAATGGCAAAATCTAGTTTGTAATCATGCAAAGTGTGTCTGAGGGGGAGTGAAGTAGAAGATCATGGGTCTTGAGGAGACTCAGACAATGGCAGTTGAGGGAGAACCTGAATAGATATTAAAGTCCTTAAGTAAACCAGTTGGTCAGGAAAAGAAGATGGCAAACCAAGTGTTAAACTCCTTTAGAAATGAGGAAGAATGACCCATGGACTGGTATATTACAGTTACCATAATTTTGATTGGGTGGAAAATTTTAACTGAATGGACTTTGAAACAAAAGTGAACTGAAGGAAACCAATGAATAGCAAGGAGTTTTCTGCCTGCCTCTCTAGGAACCGCATGAGAAAGTAGGGGGAGTGAAAGTAAACCCATGTTGGAGAGGAAAATCAAGGATTCAGTGTAGTCAGAAGGAAGCCATGACTACATGAAGGTTGATAGATGGGAAATATATGAGGGGAAAAGGTGCTGAATGAACAGAAGTATGTTCAATGTGGAATGGCAATTGCAGAGGATACAGTGGAAAGGGTGGCCAAATTGGATTGGAACATGAATGGGATCAGACTGAGGGAAATGGAAATGAAAGAATATGAAGAGGGACTGCAGACAGTTTTCTCTAAATGTCCACATTTGCTTTAAATGTCCACATGTTCAGTTTACTTTAGCAGAACAGAATAGAAGTTATAGGGGTAATAGTTGGTGGTGGATGGGGAAGGAAGCTCAAAGGCTCCAAACATTGATGCAAATATAGCTCAATAGGGCCTGAATCTTCCATTAACTGAGAGACAACAGGAGGAGATAGAAAGAAATGTATTGGGCGATGTGGGATATTGCTATGTGGAAGTCACACAAAGAAAAAAATATGGGGCATGGTGGATGTGAGTAAGCTGAAAGACACAATCAACCAGGGACTCTGAAGTTATATGTGAGTAAATGATGCCATTAAGGAATGTTGTGATAGGAAAAGAAGATGGATTAGTTACATGGAAAAATAAAAGTCTCTCACTGGGTAGTCACTGTGCTCTAATAATACCTTGGTTATTGCATGAATGGTCTGGGAAGAACTCCAGAATATTGTGCAAATGTCTTATAAAAAACTTTGTGGAGAATATGGACAATAATTGCACAAATGGACAGGCCTGGATGGATTATGTTCTGCATCACTGACAAAACTTCCAAATGAATGAGATTATAAATTCACGTGAGCATTTGAGTAAGAAAAGCAGTCATCTACTAAGTAACCTACTGTAAAGCCTTATCTACATGTGGAGGTGACATTGATATCTTAAATGCTATTCCAATGTAATATGAGTTCTGGCAGATCTTATGTTCTATGATTCTAGGTCCAATCAAACCAGAAAGACTTTGATTAAGACCTTCACAATGGAGAGGTTTATCAACAATAAGTCAGGTACAAAATGAGGATTGATTTTGGGGAGCTGTCACAGCTATTCAAAGATCATTTCCTTATGTATGGAGGTATTCTTATTTGGAATAATAGAGCAAATACACACTCTTAAAATCAATTGACTAATAAGACTTCATAATCTACCTACTTTGTGTAAGGCACTATATTATGTGCTAGGGATCCAAAGACAGAAAATTAAATAGTGTTTGTCCTGAAAGAACACATATCCTTTTGAAAGAGATAAAATATCCATATACAAATAAATGTAAATTAAATACAAGAGGATTTGGTGGATGAATTTGACCTATAAGTTAAAAAATCTTATGAAGTAATGACATAGCATAAATAAAAACATACAGAGATAGGAGGGAGCCTAAAAAACCTTTGGCAGACTGTTGGAAATCTGTATTTCTCACAACACCTTTTTATTCAGTTCAACAAATCTCCTTTGTTTGAAGAAAATACAATCTTTCGTATCATGTCCATGAAGGCTTGTTTCACTTGCTGATTCCTTAGGCTATAAATGAAGGGATTTAACATGGGGGCTACTGATATATTAAGCACAGCAACTCCCTTGCTCAAAGAGACTCTGTCCTTTGCTGACGGTTTGATGTACATGAAGATGCAGCTACCATAAGAAATGGAGATAACAATCATGTGAGAAGAACAGGTGGAAAAAGCCTTTTTCCTCTGACTGGCAGAGGGGATCTGCAGAATTGTCTGGATGATATATATGTAAGAGAGAATTATTAATGCCAGTGTAAACATGAGAGTCACTGTAGCCCAGGAAATGCCCATTGTCTCTAAGAATTGTGTATCTGTGCAGGATAGTTGTAAGAGGGGAGAATAATCATAGGTGAAATGGTCAATTATATTATCAGCACAATAGTCAAGCTGCTGCATAAGAATAATTGCTGGGAAGATGATCATAAATGAAACCCACCATGAGCAGAACACAAGCAAAGTGCAGACTCGGTTGCTCATGATGGTTGTGTAATGCAGGGGTTTGCAGGTGGCAACGTAGAGGTCATAGGACATGGCCACTAAAAGGCAAAATTCAGTTACTCCCAAGAGAATGAAGAAAAACAGCTGACCCATACAGCCATTGTAGGAAATGATCTTATCCCCAGTAATAATGGTGCCCAAGAATCTGGGGACACTGGCAGTTGTAAAGGAAATTTCCAAGAAGGAGAAATTCCGGAGGAAGAAATACACTGGGGTCTGGAGGTGAGAATCCAGCAGGGTGAGGATGATGATAGTCACATTCCCAGCAATGCTGAGTATGTAGGCCAGTAAGAGAAAGAAGAAAATGACCATTTGAAGGTCTGGGTCATCTGACAATCCCAGGAGGATGAACTCTGTCACATGTGTGTGATTTTTCATGTTTGTTTTCTCTCTTCTTTAGTACATCTATAATAAAGAGAAAGCAGAACTAAAAAAAGAAAGAAACAGAAAACTTATATATGGGCTATACTTGAAATGGAGCAGGGATGAAATATTAGAATTAGTATTCATTCAGTCACTCAAACATTTTTTTAAGTTCCTGTTTTGTTACTTTAGTGGGTATAATGAGGTTACAAAGGTACGTAAGACATGTTTGATACTTTTAAGGACCTTAACACAATTGGGAAATACGTACGAAAATAAAATGCAAGGTAAAATGTCTTTAAGTACTATATGCCTCCAAATGCAATAAGGACTTTCTTTTCCTGCTTAACCTACTATTTCAGGTCATCTGCCATTGTACAACAATTTACTTTTTTAGGCTTATCTTATAATACCATTTTTTATATGTGGTACCTTCCAACCAGGCTAGAACAACTTAGCATATACTTCAACATATGCCTCAAACTTTGCACTTTGTTCAAAATCCTCCTTCCCTATGTATGAAATATCCTAGTCCTCTCTCCCTCCTCCATTGCAACCCATTATGTTATGTCCAATTTAAGTCTGCTTCAGTTTCCCCATTTATATGGAGATAATAATACTCCTCTGTTCTTAGTAATAAACTTCTCTCCCTCCAACTCAAATGCAATTTGTGCATGTTTGATGCCCTTATCATGTATCATATTGGATTTTACAGTTTTGTATATTCCATATACCTCTACTAGACTGCAACCATGAAATTAAGGACGCTCTCCTGTCATCCACACTTCTAATTTTGTTACCATCACCTATCTGATATTTCTAGGAAGAGTGAAAAAAAAAAAGGAGTTAAGAAAACCAAAAAGGAACACCTGGCTAAGCTGTAGGAAGCCAAGGAAGCTATGTATAATTAGGAACAGACTTCTTAACTTCCATTCACTATTATCACTTTTCTCCAAGTTATTAACTTTATTTTTAAATACAAAACAATTGTATTACAGGAATCTTTCTCTATAATGACATGCTCTCCGGTAAAGTTCACAACAATCTGAATTTCTATAAAGAGAATTTCTTCTAATAATTTATTTTAAATATTACAGTTGAATTTCCATGTGAGGGATAAAAGGAGAAAAGTGAGGCTAAAACTCCTAATAGTTTCAGTTGAAATTTTATATAAAAGGAATTAAAATGTTTACCAGTGTAGGATGTTAGATAATAGAATTTAAAGTTGGAAAGGCCACATGGATCATCTGATTTACTTCTCATTATACAGATGAGGAAACTGAGCAGAGAGATGAAGGGATTGCTCAGTCACAAGGACAATAAGGAGCTGTTTTTACTATAACACTCACCTTCTATAGCCTGTACTTGTAGTATCAATCAGTTTGTCTATTTATCTGTCTGTCTAATTCTCTCTCTCTCTCTCTCTCTCTCTCCTCCTTCTCCTCCTCCTCTCTCTCTCTCTCTCTTCTCTCTTCCTATATATCAATCATCTATCAATAAACATTTATCACGTGCTTACTCTGCACCAGGCACTGTGCTTATTGCTAAGGATACAAAGAAAGTGAAAGACATTGGTCTTGCCCTCAAGAAGTCCATTCTCATCAGCTGGAATATACTAGAATAATACTAAAACATTTCTAAAACCCTCCTTCCCTCTGCTGACTAATGTCTGGGACACATACCTAAGCATTCTATTACTCCACACTTTCACCTTCATGAACTGATGTGTATTCCCTTCCCTAGAGTAGGTGTCTGTACTTTCTTTTTTCTCACTCTGTAAGAAACATATAGTATAGCAGTAGACACAGAGCCAAGGGCAGGGATTAATAAGAACTTAGTTCATATCCCACCATAGACACTTACTAGTTGTGTGACCTTAGGCAAGACCCTTAGCCTCAGTTTCCTCGACTGTAAAATGGTGACTGTTGTGAGTCTCAAATGAGAAAACACTCATAAAAAGTGCTCAACACAGTGCTTGCCACATAGTAAATATCATATGAAAATGTATTTCTTTCCTTACTTTGCCTTGTGTGTATCTTTACTCAGCCTGTTAGACTTGGGCTGCAATGTTATACACACTATTTAATTCTGAAAATTCCTGAAGTTTAAAAGCTTCAAATTTTATTGCATACTTTTTTCTACTTATCATAGATATTAGTATTTCATTAACTATAAATCACTACATACATATGTACAAGTATTGCTCAAATATCCTAACTTCCCAGTTCCTCAATCATCTTAAATCCCATGGCTTACTTTTCTCTTCTATCTTGGTCACATACAAGGATAGTCATATCCCAGGTCTTAGCAACAGCTCAGTTTTATGACTTCCACCAGCTCTGTTCTGCAGCAGGCAAATAGGAATACAGGGCAAAGACTCAAGGCATATAAGGGGAAAAGACAGGATGGAATTCCATGAATAATCTGTAGGATTGAGATTGTGGAGGGAGGAAAATGAAATTAGAGCAGAAAGTGTTGAGGGGTGGTGATATTATCAGTCATGATAATGAGGTTCCATTACCCATTCAAAAGCATTCCTCTTTTATGTTCAACATTCTTACATACCTCTCTCTTATCATAACTTCCTTTTAACTAATTGAGGAATTGAAGTGGTACCATGGATGGAACTTGGGACCTATAGTCAAATATGGCCTCAGAAACTTCCTGACTCTGTGACCCTAGGCAAGAAACTTAATCACTGGGTAAGTCTGCCTCAGTGTCCCTATGTATAAAATAGGAATAGTAATAGCATCTATCTCCCAGAATTTTGAGGACTATTTATAAAGTATTCTGCACATTTTAACTAGTATATATATTAGTTTTAATCATTTCCATCTCTCTGAATTCCTTACTCCTCCTAAACTTCTTTCTCATCATGACTTCCACTCATAAGATCACAGATTAAGAGAAGGAAGAAAATTAAGAGATCACTTAGTTCACACCTTTACATGATATTCTTTCATGTTATCATCAATGTTCGGTCTTACAGATAATAAGTAATAAGATTGTACATTTCATGGATAATATTAAGGTATTATTGCTATTATAATAGTGGCATTCTGGAAACAGGAACACTGTCATTATTCTGAAATTCAAAGGAGTGACTCTGGTGGAGGGAAATTAAAAGCACATATATAACAAGAAGGGCAATGCTGAGATGGGAGACTGGGGAGATATCTTGGAGTACAAGTAGTATCCTGAATCTTGCTTGTTGAAATCACATTGCATATCTTTATGTTGCCTCAATTATTTTGGGCAGTCATTTAACCCACTGGATATTACTTTCCTCATCTGTAAAAGGAAGGGATAGGACTTAGATTACCCTACATTCCCTTCTTCTTCTAAATCTATGATTCTACAATTTCCCTTAATAAATTTTGAATTGGTCTTTCACTTCATCATTTCAATTCCTTTACTTTTCATAGCCTTTCTCTGAATGCTCATTTTCCCTGATGAAATCAACTGACTTCCACTGTTTCTTGGTTCTATTTAATGTGTTTCTTATTCTCTTAGTCATGCTTTATACTAAGCTTTATGAGAATCTCTTATAGCTTCCATAATTACTTTGAATGTTAAATTCACTTCCCTCTCATGCATCATGGTATAGTCAAGACTCTCTTCTATGAAGCTCCTTTAGAAAATATAAAAAAATGAAGACTAAAGAAATCTACAAAACTCTATGGTTACTCCTCCCTGTCATTACCTTCCTTTTCTTTCATAATATCCCTAGGATTCAATTTCAATTCAATAAAAAATAATTAAGTATGTATCATGATCATTGAGGGAAGAATAGAGATATATTCTTGTTTTATCAGTGTTCAGGGCAGTGATTCCATTCTATGTTTTGGACAGTCACCATTTCAGGTTAATGATAGCAATAACCACTTTAAATTTTTTATCCATTATTATTCATCTGATAGAAAGACAAGTTCTCAGGTAATCCTAATGAAATTTTATGTGATTGATTTTTACTAGGTTATTTTATTACATTCTTCATTATTACTTCAGAGAGCTCATTTTCCTAAGTCTTTTGAGAAAATTTATTTCTCTTTCTTCCTATCAAGATGGGAATTGTAAGCTCCCAGTATATGTACATTTTATTTAAATTCACTTAAGGTGTTCTAGAATTTAAAGCTGATGTAGAACTTTGAGATCATTTTTTCCATTTTCCTCATTTCAAACATTAAGAAGCAGTTGTAGAGAGGTGAAGTCACTTGTCCTGAATCATATGGCTCCTATGAGAAAGGACTTATGGCCAGACCCTCTTATTCTTAATCCACAGTTATGACCAATAAATTTTTTTTCTGAAGGTTTATGATACTTCATATTAGAAGCAGTGTGTTACAGTGAAAAGAACACTTTATTGGGGATCAAGGGACTTTTATCCAAATCTTGGCTTTGTCACTTAATACTTGTTTGACCTAAGGAAAGTCATTTAACCTCTCTAATTCTCAGTTTTCTCACCTAAACAATTAAGAGGATTGAATCTGATGACCTCTTTGGACTCTCCAGCTCTAAATCTATGATCCAATGGAATAAAGAATAAACAATAACAATCTCCAACATTATTGCCACATAGGCCAGAATTAATAAAAAAGCAATTGAGAAGAAAAGGACACACTAGAGATCATAATTGATTTTTGTTCTGTGAATGCCATGAATAAAATTGCTTTTGTGAGGACATGCGAATATGTGTGGTCATATTTAAGAAGAAACACACACATACACACACACACACACACACACAGAGTTTTGCTACAATACCAATGGAGAGAAGAAAAAATTGGATATTAAACATATACTTACTTTTTTTGGCAGTCCTTGATAGATTGCTGCTCGACATTTCACCAAAATATTCTACATAGTTTGCCTAAAAACTGAGAAGTAATGAGTTAATGCTGACTATGTGGTCAAGCTTGCCCACTACCTCTCACATACATACATGTTTCCTTAGACACTCTCTGAGACTCCTGCTTATTGTCAGCCAACAAGGCATGTCTTGAACCATTTTCTACCTAGCCATTCAAATATGACCATGACTTTTAGATTCAGAGACATTCTACTGGTTTTAGTTCTGGGAAATATGTCCCTCAATTCTAGAGAGAATGTAACGTTCTTCAGAACTCTCAATGCTGATTATACATTTCTAGAAATACAGAAGATATCTTTTCTGGTATGACTGATACCTGCTTGGGAGGATTAATTCTTTGAACAGGGCGAAGGGGTCATGGAGAGACAGGTTCAGAAGGCACTAAGGAATATAAAACCTAATCCACCTTAGCATAATTTGGAAATAGAAGCTAAGGGAACAGTGCCCAAAGAGACAAAAAAAAAGTCTTGACAAGCTAAATACCTATGGATAGATAAAGCAGGTGGCCAAATGGGAATCTCTGGTTATTTCCAAAACTATCCAACTGATCAGTTAGTTAATCTTATGGGATAATGTCCCTGTCCAGAATTCTCTGGAGCTGCTTAACTATCAAGGCATGTTCTAATGTTCCTTATGACCAGAAATGGTGTAAATTCACAAGAATCTCATTTCCTACTTCCCATAATGATCATTCCCCAGAGGGGAAAAGCAAAGCAAAACAAAACAAAACGACTGCTGTGTAGTGTCAAATACAAAAGAATTTGATTCCAGTTCCTAAGGGAAACTCCATAAATCCTTCCCCATAACCTGCATTTTTGTTCTCTCCATTCTTTCTCTCTTGTTTTATCTTAGTGAATACACTCAAAATCTCATAGTAATGAGTATGATATCAAAGTTCAAAATTTGTGTGCTGCACAATCTGGAATTACTCTAGAGGACTGTTTATTTAGAGACACATAAGATAGAATAGATGTATCAGTGTTATAATAATGATAGGAATGTTTTTAGTCTTTCCTTTTTTTCAAAGAGGACAAATAACGGCACAGAGTAATGTCTTGACTTTTGTGAATTGGATTTAAGTGAGACATAGTTGCACAATATTGTCAGCCTTTCTCTCTCTTCTAAGGTTATCAATGTCCAGTAGTGAGACAAAAACTAAGAGACTGACAATGGCTTGGGATACAGTTGATGACATTGGAATCGTCCATGTTTCACCAAGCTTTAAATATTGCACAGGACCTGTTTCAGCCACCTTAGTGACCATTGAAACATGTTGTTCTCATCCACCCATTCCACCAGGAGAAATCTTCACATGCTTGGGGTAGACATTCTCCTAACTAAAAGATGGGTTTGAGGCCTGTCAGTTATCCTCAACTTGGTTTAGCCCATCTTCTGAGATGGTTTTGTCACGGTATGCTACAGTTTTTGGAGCCAGAGGTGAGAATTGGTGAAAGTGGATACCAAAGGTGAATAGATAAGCAGACCTGAAAAAGGCTTGACATGCTTTTACAGCAGAGGTGCTAATCATTTCTGAACATCCCATGCACCCCATGATAACAATAACAGAAACAGCAAGAAATATTGGAGAGAGGTACTGTACTGGAATTAGGAACGTATGGAATCAAATCCTGTCTCTGATATAGGTTAGTAATGTACCTGGGTGTAACTCTGAACCCTTCTCTTTGTGCCTCAGATAGCTCCCTAAGACTCAGCTACAAAGCCAAAAGTAAGTTACAATCTTTGTTGGTAGAGGGAGTTTCCATCACTGAGGGTTGTCCCCAGTCACATAAAGATAATGTTTTGCACTTGAATTAAATAACTTTTCAAACCCTCCTTCTTTCTCCTGTAGGGGTTTTCCTGAAATTCCTCTTTCATAATTCTTTTTATGCCTGTTAGGTTCATCTTATTGACCTCCTTTGTAGGTAATCCTATGCATTACCATCCAAGTACTGAGCTCATTGTATTGGTATTCTCCAAGCCTTTATTGTATTGGTATTCTCCATTGGTCCTTTATCCTATCTTCTCTTTATTTTCTTAACTTTTTTTATTATGAAATTAACAAACACCAAATAATAGAAACATACAAGGTTGACCCTCCCCCCCCCCCAAAAAAAGAGTACTGCACACAAAACTGCAAAATTTTATTACAGGAAACATTTTTTTTTTATTTTTTAGCTTCACTTTTAATCTATGTTTATTTTTGGTTTTGCTTTGATTCTCTTCTGAAAACTAAAAAAAGTCAATGACTCCTGCTTTCTTTCTTTCTTTTTTTTCAACACTCTATCAATAGTTATTACTCAATACATTTTCAATTTTCTCTCAGTTGTCTCTCCCCCTCTGACTGGCAGAGTAGTAAACTCCAAAAAACTTTCCTTTATAGTGGGCTCACACCCTTTCAAGTAACTCCATTTTCTATCAGTAGCTCTGCTTGGCTTTGGTTCCATGGAAGACCATTTCCCACCCATGCCCCAAGATACTCCCTTGTGATTAATACCCTCAGTTTTCAGCTTCTTTTTGTTTATTGTCTTCTTCCATTAAATTGTAAGATCCTTGAGGCTATAATTTTTTCCTTTTTCTAATTTCCAACCCTAGCAGTTACTACATTCTGAGGCACAAAGTAGTTGTTTAATAAAAGAAAAAAAAAAGGAAAAGCAAAACCTATTTGTAACAAACAGGCATTTTCATGCCTGAAAATGTATGTCTTATTCTTCATTGGTCTTCTGGAATCATAATAGTTCTCTGCATAGAACATTCCTTTAAACTTCATCTCTTTCTTCACTTTTAGGCTTATTCAAGACCAATGATTAAAGCTCAATGGATTTTCTTTTAAATGGGAGCGGTCAAGCTTCTTGCTGTCTCTTCCTCTGACATCCCAGGGGAAATTAGATAAGAGTGAAGGTCCATATGCTTCTTTAGGATTGAAAGCCTGACACTGAGTGCATGGGTACAGAGCAGAGGGGTCTCTAATGAAGAATAAGAGGGTGCTGTGCTGCAAGGCCCATGGATCTAATGATAGTTATAATTAGTAGGCAATGTATTTTTGTACTATTTGCTTTAGATATCAAAACTGTTGAAATGTTTCTGCATTTCTCCACAAATTACTCTTCATAAATCACACCCATCTTAGCAAAAATGGACTCATAATTTGTAAGAACCTGTAGTAGTACATTAATTACTTGTGGAAAAGTAAAATAATTTGATTTATTGATATATAATAAATCATAACTTTTCACATCTTTGAAAGATGTAATTTTATTTTCTCTCTTTGGAGGATAAGCCTAGTAATAGTATAGTTGGGTCAAAGGGTAGGAACAGTTTAGTGATGTTTTGGGCTTGGTTCTATATTGCTTTCCATAATGGATGAACCAATTCATGGTTCCCCTAATAGTGTAAAGAGTGCAGTTCTCCTAACAGTGTCTCTATCCCATAACATTTCCAACTTTTGTCATTTTATGCCTTTATCATCTTTGCCAGTCTGATGATATCTAATTAGATTTGCTTTAGTTGGAATTTTATAATTATTGATTTTTTGGAGAATTTTTATATGATTACTAGATTACTTGGATTTCTTTCCTTGGGAACTGTCTCTTCATATCTTTTGGCCATTTATCACTTGGAGAATGGCTCTTACTCTATTTGAATGAGTTTCTTATATATCTTGGGTAAGAGATCTTCAAGAGAAAATTACTGCTAATATTTTCCCCAGGTACCTGTGTCCATTCTAATTTTAAAATTATTGGTTTTGTTTTTATAAAAAAATTTAATTTAATACAATAAAAATTGTCTACTTCATTTTCTGTGAACCTATATATTCCCTGTGTGTTTTTTATGAACCTTCCCATTAACCATAGATCTACATAGTAATATGTTTCTTGCTCTTCTATGATTTTCTATGATATGACATCTTATGATGTCACCTTTTATGTCTAAGTTATATAATTTGAGTGTGTATTGGTATATAGCATGAGATGTTGGTCTAAAATTCCTGCCATACTGTTGTCCCAATTTTCTAACAGTTTTCATCAAATAATGAAGTCTTATTTTAGTAACTGAGGTTTTTGGATTTATCAACCAATGAGTTTGTTTACTTCTGTATATTTTATAATCTGTTTTACTGCTTAATCTCTCTATTTTTGAACCAGTACCAAACCATTTGGATGATTATTGTTGGTATTATACTTTAAGATCTACCACTTCTAGGCCCTCTTATTTCCCAATATTTTTGCTAATTCCTTCTATGTTCTTGACCTTTGTTCATACAAATAAATTTTATTCTTTTTCTAGTTCTGTAAAACTATCTTTTAATAGTTGAATAGTCATAACACTGAATGAGTCAATTAATTTAGGTAGTATTATCATTTTGTTATATTAGCAGGACCTACCAGTGAACAATGACAATTTCTCTAATTATTTGTCTATCTATTTCTATAGAAAACTTTCTAGTTGCATTCTTATAGTTACTGAACATCTTTTATTAGATATTTTATTTATCTGTAATTATGTTGAATGAAGTTTCTCTTTCTAAGTCTTCCTGGTTGTTTTTTTTTAAATTAGGTACAAGAAGGCTGGTGATTTCTTTGGATTTATTTTGTATCTCCCAATTTTGGTGAATATATTGTTTCTTTCGATTTTAGTTGAATTCTTAAAGTTTTTTATATAGGCTATTATGTCATCTGCAAAAGCTTTAGCTTTTTTTCTTCTATGCCTATGTTTAGTCTCTCAATTTCTTTTTATTTTATTGCTATACCTAACATATCTAGTATTAGTAATGACGACAGTGAATATCCTTGCTTTATCCTTCATCTTATTAGAAGGGCCTCTATCTTTTCTCCCTTACATATAATATTTAATTTTGGTCTTAGATGGATATTATTTTCCATATTAAGTAAAAATATATTTATTGCTATGGTGTTTTTAACAGAAATAGATGTTCATCTTTGTGAAAAGCTTTTAAATATATATTTATCATACTTTTATTATTTATAATATTAAAATAGTTTCCTAATCTTCTTATGATATTATTGCATCTTTGTTAATGTTTTACTTAAAATCCTATGTCAATGTGAATTATGAATACTGGTCTAGAGTTTTCTCTCTCTGTTTTTCTCTCTACTTGTTTTAGGTATCAGTACAACAGTTATAAAAGAGAAAGAAATTGAAAGGATGCCTTCTTTTCCTATTTTTGTAGTCTATGTACTATTATAATTAATTATTTTCTGAATTATAGAATTCAGTTGTAAATTCATTTGATCTGAGAATTTTTTTTTCTTTGAGAGTTCATTTATAGCTTCTAAAATTTGTTTTTCTGACATCAAGGAATTTAAATTGTCTATTTTTTGTTAATTTGGGTCTTTTATATGTCTGCAGATATGAACTTTGCACACAAATTGGCAAAAGACTTTGTGATAGATTCCTTTCTCTTCAGTTGTTGTTAATTTATTTTCATTTCTGATACTGATAATTTCATTTCTGATTTTCTTTTTAAAAATAAATTAATATGTAGTTCTTTATTGGTTAAATAACCACTTCTATTTTTATTTATTCATTCACTTTTTTTTGCTTTCAGTCTTCTCACTCTCTTCTTTGGTTCTGAGAATTTTTATTTTATCATTTTGTTGGCAGGTTGAATTTATTTTTATTATAGGTTTTTTTGTTTGTTTTGTATGAGTTGTTTGTCCAATTCACTGATTTGTTTTCTTTTTGTTGATGAAAGTATTTAGGATATAAAGTTTCCCCATTGACTGTTATAGCTTCATTCCATAAGTTTTGGAATGATATCTCATTATTGTTATTTTCTTGATGAAAACTTCTATTGCTTATATAATTTATTTTTTGACCTAAAAGTCCTTTAGTTTTAAGTTATTTAGTCACAAGCTAATATTTCATTCTTTCTTCAAATGTATTTTATTTAATATAATTTTATTGCATTGTGATCAATAAATATGTATATAATATTTCAATTTTTTTTTTTGCATTTTGGTGAGACATTTTTGCCAGAGCACATGGTCAATTTTTTCAAAAATGCAATACAAGATTGAGAGATATGAAAATTTCTTTCTGTTCTCATTCATAAATCACCAGAACAATATAATTTCTAATGTTTCTAAAATTCTACTCAGGTCCTTCATTCTTGTTTGTATTTTTGTTAGATTTACATACGAAGTATATTGAGGCTTCTATAGTTCAGTATGAATTTCTCTTCTATTTACTTTATTGGCTGAGCTGCTTTCATACTTTATATCGGGTGAAGTTGAAGTGATTTAATTCAATTAACTTTTCCTTTGAATATTTAGATCACATTTTATTCAGTGCATAAAATTAAATATTTGTGTTGATTGGTTATGTATAAGCATAATGCAATTTCCCTCCTTATCAGTTTTTATCATATCTATATTTACTGTAGCCTTATTTAAAATTATAACTATTTCACCACTGCCACCACCACCACTGTTTTTCAGTTTATGTGAAGCATAGTAAATTTTGTTTCAACTGCTTTACTGTGGAATTTATCAAGTCTTGTGTGATCCTGATTGTGGCTCCTTGCCATTAAATGCTTTCTTTATTTTGCTGAATGCAAATAACATTTATTTTCTTTGACCTGGAGACTCTGAATTATGCCTATGCTGTTTCTGGGAGTATTTATTTCTGGGTTTCTTTTAATGGTAGATTGTTTATATATTCTCTTTAGTTCTAAGAAATTTATGCAATTTATGAATTCTGGAAATATGATATTCAAGCTTTTTACTTTTTTTGTTTTTGCTCTCTTTACTAATTTTCAGGTAATATGATGAATCTTAGATTATATCTCCTCTATTGTGAAAACCGTTGTAGATTTGACCCTTAGGTGTTTCTTAATCCAAACTATTTCTATGCTGTCTTTCGATTGGGCTGGGATGGGGGTGGG
The DNA here is from genome assembly GCF_003287225.1 of Phascolarctos cinereus. Taxonomy (NCBI): domain Eukaryota; kingdom Metazoa; phylum Chordata; class Mammalia; order Diprotodontia; family Phascolarctidae; genus Phascolarctos; species Phascolarctos cinereus. The sequence continues at coordinate 218,559,528 of NW_027555514.1, read as the reverse complement.
GAGCATTGTTCATATCATCAGTCTCAGTGTCTGGATCAAAGACTTATTCTTGGGTAAAACTTTGATGCTTTACTCTTGGATGGTGTGGGTAGGCCACCATGGTCCTGAATGTGATACCTAAGTCTAGGTTCTAACTTCTGTAGGAATTATTTGGCCTTATCATCTTCTGTGGTTCAGGCCCTCTACATGCAGAGTTGGACAGAGGCTGCTTGTGTGCTCATTGATTATTCTGCAGTAGTTAAGGTTGTAAGCCCACCCTGCCATTGTAGCCTTTCTTTCACTATGGCAGGGCCCTAGGGCTGCCTTATACTAAGCTCTGCTCAGGATCTTTCTCCTCCTGGGTTGGGCTCTGGGCCAACTCTATTAGGCCTTTACTCCTGCTGTAGAGGGCTTTTGAGACTGCTCAGGGTCTTTTTCTTTTTGTAGCCAAACTCTATGCCTGTGGGATGAAGCTACTTTCTACCTACCTTCTTTTCTACCTTCTACTAATACTGGATAATCTCCTTTCAGTGCTTCTTCATTACTCTAACATTCTTTTAACTGATTCTCTTTCATTTTCTTTAATTTGTGCTTTTTAGAACTTTACTTTATTGCTTTTCTTGTTGTCATAATCCTGCCCACAAGTTTTCAGTGGACTTCATTTTTCTTTTTGCAAGGCAATTGGGGTTAAGTGACTTGCCTTGGGTCACACAGCTACTAAGTGTTAAGGGTGTAAGGTCAGATTTGAACTCAGGGCCTCCTGACTCCATGGCCAGTGCTGTATCTATTGTACCACTTAGCTTCCCTTCAATGGGTTTTAAATCAGACAAGTTCCCAGAACATTAAGGCATATTCAACTCCTGCTTTCAGATAAATTTCTGAAATGCATCATATAGTACAAGGTCATATTACAACAGTCCATCTACATTTGGGAATTTTTGTAATTCTGGAATGTTTCTACTTTTCAATGTTTATTTTCTAAATGGGAACAAGGCTTCTAAGCATAATGTAAGAAAAAAATCCCCAACAGTCTAATGGAGGTGCCCAGATCTTAGAGGCTCACTGGGACTTCTAAAATCCAAGTAAGTTTTATCAAAAAAAATTACCGTTCTCCATTTCCAATACTTAGGTTTTTTTTATTATCCCACCATTGACAAGCATTTTTTTCCCTTTGTACTGATGATTAGCAGCTATTTTATTAACAGTCTTCTTAGTGTTTTTCCAACTTCAGGAAGATTACACAATGCTGCAGAGGAATCAATAACAGCCCCTCAGCTCACAGGTACCTCTTAGAAGCCAAAATAAAGTGTTTTACAAGTCGAGTCAAGTCAAACAATAAACATTTATTAAGTGCTTACTATGTACCACATGCTGAATTAAGATCTGTATATTTGAAAAAAAAAGTGTAAGAGGCCTGGAAAGGTAGGAAATAGTCAGGCTGTGAAGAACTTTAAAAACCAAACCAATGATTTTATATTTGATCCTAGAGGTAATAGGGGACCACTGGAATTTATAGGGGGAGCCGTGGCATGGTCAGACCTCTGTTTTAGTGGGATCATTATGGCAGTTGAGTGAAGGATGGAGAGAGTGGGGAAAGGTTTGAGTCAGAGAGATCCACTAGAAGGATAATATTGGTCTGAGACAAAAATCTATCAGATCTTCCTATGTCTTGCTTTGCTTTCAACTGTAATCTCCCTGCAGCTGATCCTGTAAAATTGTGGGCTTTAATATTTGTAATATCTTTTTAATAGTTACTGAAATGTGTTCTTAAAGAGCTACAACTTTTGCAAGTTTCCTTGGGATAACAGCCATTGTTTCAAAAAAACAAACAAACACCAAACTTAAAACACAATATAAGAGGTTAATGAAACATCTATGAATGGCAATAGATACAGCACTCATCTGGCCAAGAACTAACTAAAAATAGGGAAACTAAATCAATAAAGTTTCATCTAACCAAGGTCATCCATCCTACAATCAATAATAATTATTGTCACAAAATAAAATTATATAAAAATTGTGCTTGTCCTAAGTAATTAACGCACCACTGTACTCCTTAGGACTTTAGAAAATACAGTCAATGGAAGAATCGAAGATTAGTAGTAGTTGCTGATTCTCTGCCTATGAGTACTGAGACAGTAATTTGTTGGCCACATAATAATAATAGCAATGTCTATTGTCTTCATAAGACATTTACACAACACATTTCAGAGAACTTGCCAGGACCTGTTGAAAAAGATGACCATTATGCACTTCTGGCAACTCATGTGGAACAATTGAAACTGCTGGAGAGAACCCATAAGCATTCCCCAAAATTACCAAAGATATGAGCAGCACACTGAAGATCACATAGGTACAAGTTGCATCTTCCTCACTATTTCCCACTGAATGTAAGGGTATGCAAAGGAGGAAAAAAAATATTTGGGAAGTGAACAACTAGCTTAAGAAGACAGGGTTTGAGAATGAAATTTCAACTTCTGTACTATGTTTTGAAATAAAGTAATGACAGATTTCTGTCCAAAGATACTTCTTCATAGCTTATAAAAACATTATCTTTTGTAAGTCTTGAAAACTTAATCAAAAAGATTTTAAATCAAAAGATAGAGGGAGGAGAAATATGCCTATGTACAACCAGTAGAAGAGTGTTACACAGGGAAGAAAAAGGACAAGTATACACTGAGATCCGAAAAAAAGATGAAACTTTTCCTGAAGAATAGGGAACTGCATGCTCTCATAAATAAACAACTGTTTGTTCTCCAAAGAATGAAAGGGAGAGTAAAACAAATTGAATGAAGTACTGTTCAATAAGAGTCAGAGAACAAATCTAAGAGTAGTAATGATTGCAGGTTCTCTTCTCAGAGGTCCTGACACATCTATTTGTCAACCTGAGGACAAAATAAAATGAAGAAATCTGTTGACTTCTTAGTGTCTATATTGAAGATATTACATTCTACTAAGACTTCAATAAATCAATCAACAAATATTCATTATGTGCATACTATATGCCAAGCATTTTTCTAGGTTATAGGGATGCAAGGAGCCAGAATGAAACAATCCCTATTTGCAATGACAAGTTCAAATAACAATATGTACAGCATAAGGTTAATAAATACAAACCTACAAAATCAATTAATTACAAACTACTTTGGGAGGAAAGGCAAATATAATTGGAGAGATTGTAAGGCTTCATAAGAGACTACTCTCCATTTCTGGCTGCTAAATATTATGAAGATTTGGGCAAGAAATGCACAAGTGATATTTTCCTCACTGTTGCCCACTGAGAGCAAGAGACCCAGAAGAGAAAATAGATTTGGGAAAAGAGTATTTGGGTAAAAAGAGTGTTTGGAATAGGATTTGAACATCTGTACCATATTTTAAAATATAGGAAGGACAGATTCACAGCCAGCGATAGAGTACACGTACCAAAGAAAGCATTTGTCAAGGGCATTGAAAATGCAATCAAAAGTGCCCTAAATTACAAAAAGATGAGAGAAGGGAGAAAATGGCCTACTTATACAATAATATTAACTAGCATATACATTGTGCATATCATTTGCAAAGAACTTTAGAAATATCTAATTTTATTCTCACAATAACTTTAGGATATAGAAATTATTAACTATCTCTATTTACAGGTGAAGAAACTGAGTTAAACAGATGCTGAACAACTTTTCCAGGGTCACTCAACTAGTAAGTATATGATGTAGAATTTTTAACTCAGAACTTTCTGACTTTAAATCTAACACTCTATTCACTGTACTACCTAGCTGCTCAATGGTATACTCACCAATCTAGATAAAATAGAATAGCCGCAGAACCCATAAAAAGACAGAGTGAAACAAATTTCCAGCCCAAGACAACCTGGATGATTGATCAGAAAGATATATTTCTCTGGGCTGGGAGAGGAGCACAGTTCAGCATGGGCACGCAGGCCCCAGTGAACCTGGAGCAGGTCTCAGAGAACTGAATCGGGGCTATGGCAGTTTCCAAACTCCTCAATCCACACATGCCAAAGACAACTTAGAAGGTCAGTGGAAAAAGTCTGTTTCTGCGGTGCTGAGAGAGGAACACAGGGTCTCAATTCCACTTCCCCAAAAGCATGGCCCTGGGGGGGCAGGGAGAAGCTACCTCCTGAGCTTCTGGCCCACAGAATGAGGGGGAATCCAGTGGCTGATCAGACAGGGATTGTAGGGATCTCTTTGCCAGTGCTGAGGCAGGAATCTCTTGCTTTGCCCATGCTTGGATCTGGGTCACAGCTCTGGGGGGCAGTCCAGGGGTGAGGAGTAGTGCTGAAGTGGTAGAGCTTGTAGTGGCAATGGAGAGAAAACCCTCCTCACAGTTACAGGACAGAAAGTTGTACTAGTGGTCACTAACAGACCACAGCACAGGCCAGGAAAGGAGTAAACACCTCGCCCCTTATCATACCAACTTGGAAGAACTGAAAATGTATAGGTGCCTACAAGTATCTGTGAAAATAGCTGTACAAACCCCTGAAGCTTGGGACAGTACATTCTCCACATTGGAAGTAGACTCTTACCTTAACAAAGAGTTTAAGACTCAAGTAATTATCCGGGATCATGAGCAAGCAGTGCAAAAAGGGTCAGACTATATTATCTTACTTTGGTGACAAAGAAAACCAAAACATACAACCAGAAGAAGAAAACAAAGTCAAAGCTCCTACATCCAAAGCCTCCAAGAAAAATATGAATCGGTCCCAGGCCTTGGAAGAGCTCAAAGGGAATTTGAGAAGCAAGTAAGAGAAGTAGAGGAAAAACTGGGAAGAGAAATGAGAGTGATGCAAGAAAACCACAAAAAACTAGTCAACAGCTTGCTAAAGGAGACCCAAAAAAATAGTAAAGAAAATAGCACCTTAAAAAATAGCCTAACCCAAATGGCAAAAGAGGTCCAAAAAGCCAATGAGGAGAAGAATGCCCTAAAAAGAAAAATTGGCCAAATGGAAAAGGAAGTCCAAAAGATTACTGAAGAAAATACTTCCTTAAAAATTAGAATAGAGCAATTGGAAGCTAGTGACTTTATGAGAAATCAAGACACTGTAAAACAAATCCAAAAGAATGAAAAAATAGAAGACAATGTGAAATATCTCATTGGAAAAACAACTGACCTGGAAAATAGATCCAGGAGAGAGAATTTAAAAATTATTGGACTATCTGAAAGCCATGATCAAAAAAAGAGCCTAGACATCATCTTTCAAGAAATTATCAAGGAAAACTGCCCTGATATTTTAGAACCAGAGGGCAAAATAGAAATTGAAAGAATCCACCAATCTCCTCCTGAAAGAGATCCCCAAAGGAAAACTCCTAGGAATATTGTAGCCAAATTCCAGAGTTCCCAGGTCAAGGAGAAAATATTACAAGCTGCCAGAAAGAAACAATTCAAGTACTGTGGAAACACAATCAGGATAACACAAGATTTAGCAGCTTCTACATTAAAGGACCACAGGGCATGGAATATAATATTCCAGAGGGCAAAGGAGATAGGATTACAACAAGAATCACCTACCCAGCAAAACTGAGTATAATCCTTCAGGGGAAAAATGGTCATTCAGTGAAATAGAGGACTTTCAAGCATTCTTGATGAAAAGACCAGAGCTGAATAGAAAATTTGACTTTCAAATACAAGACTCAAGTGGAACATGAAGAGGTAAACAGGAAAGAGAAATCATAAGAGACTTATTAAGGTTGAACTGTTTACATTCCTGCATGGAAAGATGATATTTATAACTCATGAGACCTTTGTCAGTATTAGGGTAGTTTGAGGAAAAAAAATTATATGTATGTATATATAGATTAGATAGATAGATAGATAGATAGATAGATAGATAGATAGATAGATGATGATAGATAGATAGAGGCACAGGGTGAGTTGAAGATTAAGGGGTCATATCTGGAGAATAAAATTAAGGATGAGAGAGGATTATACTCGGAGAAAAGAAAGGGAGAGGTAGAATGGGGTAAATTATCTCTCACAAAAAAAAAAACAATAACCAGAAAAGAAAAGGCTCTTACAGTGGAGGAGAAATAGGGGAAGGTGAGAGGGAATGAGGGAATCTTATTCTCATAGGATTTGGCTTATGGAGGGAATAACATACACATTCAATTGGGTATGGAAATCTGTCTTACCCTACAGGAAAATAGAGAGGGAAGGGGCCAAGAGAGCAGGGGAATGATAGAGAGGAGGGAAGATTGGGAAAGGGGGTGATCAGAAGCAAATATTTCTGAGGAGGACAGGGTCAAAAGAAAGAATAGAATAAATGGGGGGCAGGATAGGATTAAGGGAAATAGAGTTAGTTTTTCACAATATGTCTACTCTGGAAGTGTTTTGCATAACTGCACATGTATAACCTATATTGAGTTGCTTGCCTTTTCAATGAGGGTGGGTGGGGAGAGAGAAAATTTGAAACCTAATGTTTTAAAAACATATGTTTAAAAAAATGTTTTCACATGCTACTGGGAAATAAGAAATACAGGAAATGGGGTACAGAACCTCTATCCTGCCCTACAGGAAAATAGATCAGGAAGGGGATAAGAGAAGGGGAGGGAGAGATAGAAGAGAGGACAGACTAGGGGAAGGGATATTCAGAATGCATGCCATCTTGGGATGGGGAAGGGGTGAGATGGTGTGAAAATTTGGAACTCAAAATCTTGTGGAAGTAAATATTGGAAACTAAAAATAAATAAATTTCTATTTAAAAAAATAAATAAAATAGAATAGCTACCCCCAAAAATAAACAAAATATGAAATGAGTGGTTCTGTTTACTCCCTTTTATCAGTTATTGTTGTCCCATCCAACCTGAAAAAATGTCCTGTCCCTTCTTTGATATTCTCTCAATTTGGCTTAAAATATCTCTTCTTCTGATTTTTAACTTCCCTCAACACCCTCAGCCCATTTCCAGTGTTTAGAACAGTACTTGGCACATAGCAGATACTTAAATGTTTATTAATTGATTGATTCCAAGCTTTCCTCTTCCTGCCACTATTTTATAATTTCTTGCTACTAGTATTCCTTTATTGTGGCAATTGTTCTTATTTTTAACTCTTTTTTTTTTCCTGCCAGGTAGAATACCTTTTGCCAAAAAATATAGAACAACAACAACAACAAAAATAACAGAATTGATAAGCAAATTAAGTAGGGAGAAAATAAAGGAAAGCCTCATTTATAGGATTTTATTTAGAGCTGGAAGGGACCTTTGAGGTAATCTAGTCCAACTCCCTCATTTTACAGATGAGGTGACCAAGACTCAGACATGTTGGATGGCTTTCCTAACACAGGGAGTCAGTGGCAGACACATGATTTGATCCCAGGTCCTCTGACTGCAAATCCATCCTTTGTTTCCCACTTTTGATGAACTCAAATCATCTGGTTTAATAAACATTATTGTTAGGTACTGTAAATGTTAATAATGTGATTGCTGAGCCATTAATAACCTAAATTAGTTAATAATAAATTAAATTATCTGGAAAAATATAAAATGTAATCCAGAACTCAAGAAAGGAAGGAAAGAAGGAAACAAGCATTATTAAATAGCACCTACTATGTGCCGGGGAAACCGTTCAATCCTTCCATGTATTATCATTTGATCTTCACAACAATCATGGGAAGTAGGTGTCATAATTAAGAAAGGCACATATTGTCCTAAGTTAAAAAAAAAAAAGATATGGTTCTGCAAACTTCAGGCCAGTGAAATTGACTTCAAGTATTAGGAAAAGTTCTAAAGAAAATCATCAAAGAGATGGTTGGGGAACATCCATAAAGGGAAACAGTTATCACAAAAAGCCAGTTTGACTTCATCGAGAACAGATCCTATTAATAGAGTAGCTAAATTGGTGAATCACTGGAATATCTTCGTATATAATTTACATAGACTTGAACAAAGTGTTTCATAAATTATTAAATATAATTCTTGTGGAAAAGAAAAATGGTTGTATTAGATAATCATAAAATTAAGTAGATTTGGCTTAGCTATCTAGACTTCAAGGACAGTAATTAATGTTCAGTGTCAACATGATAAGAGGTCTCTAGTGGAAAACCCCAGGGATCTGTACTTAACTCTGTGATATTGTCATTTTTATTGATGACTTGGATAAAAACAAATATGCATGTTAATAAAATTTGCAGATTACAAAGGAGCGACAGCTAATGGACTAAATGAAAGGACTCAAACATCTTTACAGGTTAGAGAACTGAACTGAATTTATTGTACAACAATAAATGAGTTACATTTGGGTAGGAAAAACTCAACCTCACAAATACTGGGAAGGGGAGAGAGAGGTTATACAGCAGTTCAGAAAAAGACTTAAGGGCTTCAGTGGACTACAAATTAAGATGAGTTAGTACTATGGGGTGATAGCCAACAATGCTACTTAAACTATGTTGCCTTCAGTAAGAGAAAAATAACTTCCTGAAAAAAGTTGATACCCTCTCTATACTAAGACTTCATCAAATCTCATCTGGAGTATTGTGCTTCATCGTGGCACCACAATTTAAAGACACTGCTAAATGTATAGCTTTCATGGGAGGACAACCAGGAAGATGAAGGATCTTGAGTCCGTACCATATGAAGACCCATTGAATGAACGGGGTGGGGAGGTTGTGTTTGGCCAAAATAAGAAAATATTAATGGGAAATATGATAGATGTCATTTGGAGGAGAGGTTAGAATTGTTCTTTTTCACCCCAGAATAGAGAACCAGGTGTAGAAGTTGAAAAAAAAAAGTAAATTTAGGCTTGATATCATGAAAACTTCCCTAACAATGAGGGTTGTCAAAAAATGAAAGTATAGACTTCCAAGAGAGGAGTTAAGTAGTGAATCAGCTGAATAGGTTAGGTAAGCAAGACACAGTAGTAGTTGACTATAATAATTTACTTTTGATAAGCCCAAGGACCCCAGCTTCTGGGATAAAAACTCACTCTTTGAAAAAAAACACTGGGAAAACTTGAAAAGAGTATAGCAGAAACTAGGCATAGATCAAAATCTCACACCATATACCAAAATAAAGTAAAAATGGGTTAATGGTTTAGATAGAAGTACTGATACTCTAAGCAAAACTGGGGAGAGCAAAGAATAGTTTACCTATCAGATTTATGGAGAACAGAAGAATTCATGACCAAACAAAACATAGAGAACATTACAAAAAGCAAAATGGATAACTTTGATTACATTAAACTGAAAAGTTTTTGCACAAAGCCAATGCAACCAAGATTAGAAGAAAAGTAGAAAATTGGGAAATAATTTTTACAACCAGTCTCTCTGATAAGGGCCTCATTTCTTAAATATATAGGGAATTAAGTTAAATTTATAAGAATACAAGTTATTCCACAATTGATAAATGGTCACAGGAAATGAACAGGCAGTTCTCAGATGAAAAAATTGAAGTCATCTATAGTCCTATGAAAAAATGCTCTAAATTACTATTGATTAGAGAAATGCAAATCAAAATGACTCTGAGGTAACACATCACATCTATCAGATTGGCCAAGATGACAAAACAAGAAAATGATAAATGTTGGAGAAGATGGGAAAATTGGAACATTAATGCATTGTTGGTGGAGTTGTGAAATGATCCAGCCATTTTGGAGAACAATTTGGAACTATGCCCAAAGGGCTATAAAAATGCATACCCTTGGACCCAGAAATATGACTTCTATGGCTATATCCAGAGAGATCATACAAATGGGAAAACGACCCACATCTACAAAGGTATTTAAAGCAGCTCTTTTTGTGGTGGCAAAGAATTGGAAATTGAGAGGATGCCCATCAATTGGGGAATGGCTGAACAAGTTGTGGTATATGAATGCAATGGAATACTATTGTGCTATAAGAAATGATGAACAGAAAAACCTGGAAAAACTTGTATGTTCTACTACTGAGTGAAGTGAGCAGAACTAAGAGAACATTGTACACAATAACAGCCATGTTGTGGGATGACTAATATTGGTAAATTTCACCCTTCTCAGCAATACAAGGATGTAAGACATCTCCAAAGGCCTCATAATGGAAAATGCTATCCACAAAGAAGAAAGAACTATGGAGTTTGAATGTAGATCGAAGCATACTATTTACTATTTTGTTTTGTTTCCTCTTTCTGGTGGTTCCTCTGGTGGTTCTAATTCTTACTTACAACATCACTAATGTGAAAATATGTTCAATAGGAATGTATATGGATATCCTATATCAGATTGTTGCACGCCATCTAGGGGAGGGAGGTGGGGAAGAAAAATTTAAAAATCAAAACCTTATGGAATTGGATGTTGATAATTCAAAATAAATTGATAAAAAATGAAATGTTAGAATTCTAAAAAAATGAAATAATAGACTTCCAAGAGAGAAGGTAAGTTCTCTCTCCTTGGAAGTCTTCAAGCAAAGGCTGATTGACCACTATTAGTGCTGTTAGAGCAGGGATTCCTTTTGTCTGGGGTTTATGGATGCTGAGATTCCTTCTAAAGCTTGAATTCTTTAACATAATTCTGTTTTTCAATCCTCTTTTTAAGTTATGATTGGAAATAAGAGAAATGAATATTCTAATCCTCTACCTGACATACTACTCATCTTATCACTACCTAAAATCTTTTGGGAATTTAAAACTCAAACATCAGATAAATAGTCCAAATACAGAGTCTTCTGAATAAAAAGGGAAAGCTAATGAGTCATCTTTGATACTCTCACTTCTTCTATGGTCCTACTCATCCCATTAACCTTTTTGGTTGCTTCAATACCTAAAAGGAGTGAACTACCACTTTCCTATGAGCTGATTGGAGAATACAGGCCACTGTGATGGCCAGATAGATAGTACAAACTCAACTCTAAACAAAGGCCTGAGGAACGATATCAACTCAGTCTCCAGTGGACGTAAACATTCTTCAACAAACCTCTTTAAAATTTCAGAAGTTCTTTCCATAGATTCCTTTCTCTTGTCACATCTCTCTCTCTCTCTCTCTCTCTCTCTCTCTCTCTCTCTCTCTCTCTCTCTCTCTCTCTCTCTCTCTGTCTCTCTCTCTCTTTCTCTGTCTCTCATACACACACACACACACACACACACAAACACACACCCCTCAGCCACTTATTTAAAAGTCAATTGCAGCAAAATGCAAGAAATATAATAGGAGAGATGTATTACTCTTCATTTCCAGTTATTGCAGTGAGCCCTCAAAGAACACTTATTTAATAATCTTGAGAAATCCCCACATTTTCAGTAGTTATGGATATAACACAAGCACCACTGATTGCTGAAGCCTACTGCTTTTGTAGAGGTTCTAATTTTATTCCTAAAAAATCTTCTAGTCAAGTTAGATGATTAAAAGTGATATTAAGGACCTCCCCCTTTGCTATGCTACCAAAATTCAAGCATCTCTAATGTGAATACTTGACTAACAAACATTTGCTATCAGAGGTAACATTAGTATTTATATTGCATCTTGAATTTATTTTTTGACTTTTCATATAAATATTTCTTTTGTTTTCCTAAGAAAAAGTGCATTGATGGTTTAATTTCACTGCATAAAATTACATATATTTTAGTTCAATAATTTGAACAAATACTGATGAGAAAGTAGTACCTTAGTATAGTTAGGATAGAATTAATCTTGAATCATAAGACTCTGAATTCAAATCCCAGCTCTGATAGTACCTCTGTTAGCATGGGCAGATCATTAAGCTCTCTGTGCCTCAGTTTCTTCAACTTTAATCCTTTTTAGAGTCAATATTTTCTTTCTTCAATAACGTTCTGTTAAGTACTTTGATGCTAGTTTATTCCCCAAGGCTTGCTTCTCCTTCCACCTTCTAGCTTTCCTGTTCTATCTCAATTTTTAAATTTTCCTTAAATTATCAACCTTCTTATTTCTTTTTATGAAAATTTCTATTTCATTTTTTCCCTTCTTTTTATTAAATTAGTTAAGTGATTGATTGAAAATTTTGTCTCCCATTTTCACTTCCCATCTTTCTGTGAAAGTAATTTATTTTTCCTGTGTCCTTTTACAAGATGCTTTTCTCTGATTTCTTATTATCAGTATTTCTTTTCCCTTTCAGTCTATTCTGAATTTTATTTTCTTATTTCTATTTTCTTATTTTTTTTCATTATTCCTTCATATTCTCATGAGGTTAAAGTTTATGAAGCACTTGATTTTCCCTCCCTTTAATTTTTGATTTCTATATTATTTCCTTTGTAAATTTTGCCCCATCCTTGTATTTTCTTGATATCTCAATGCACAACATCCCCTAAAATAACCCTACAAGTGTATTAATGCATTGTTGGTGGATCTGTGACTTCCTCCTTCATTCTGAAAAGCAATTGAACTATGCCCAAAAGCCTCTAAATTGTACCTCTAATCTAGTAAGAGCACTATTAGACCTATGCACCAAAGAGATTACAAAGGAAAAGGACCCATGGGAACAAAAATACTTAAAGTCATTCTTGTTCTAGTGTGAAGGAAGTGGAAAGTAATAGGGTACCCATAAATTGAGGAATTACTGAGCAAATTATGTTATGTAAACATAATGAAATACTATTATACTACAAGAAATTAGGAAAGTGACAATTTCCATTAAATATGGGAAACTCCATATGAACCAATACCAAGTGAAGTTAGTAGAATATGGAGAACAATTAATACAGTAACAACAGCATTATAAAAATAAACAACTTTGAAAAATTTTTAAGAAGATAAACGACATTAAAAACTTAAAATCTTAGATCACTACAATGACCAACCATGATTCCAGAGGACTGATGATGAACCATGCTACCTCTTGACAGAGAAGTGGTCTATTCAAGATGCCAATTGAGACATGGTCAATTTGTTTTGCTTCCCTTTAGATACTAGTTATAAGAATTTTGTTTTTCTTTTTCATTCTCAACAAGTGAAAGTCATAGGAAGAAAAAAAATGAATTTTTGAATTTTTTTGTAATTTTAAAAAATTTTTAGAATAAAATATGGACTATTTCATTCCAAAGAAGTACAACAACAACAAAAAGACAAAAAAACCAAGAACGGGGCAGCTAGGTGGTACAGTGGATAGAGCACCAGCCCTGAAGTCAGGAGGACCCCAGTTCAAATCCGGCCTCAGACCAAACACTTGATACTTACTAGCCGTGTGACCCAGGGCAAGTCACTTAACCCCAATTGCCTTAAAAAAAACAGACACCAAAGAAGTCCAACTTTGATTTTTTTTTCATGAGTGAAGAATGACACTGTTTTATTCAAAAAGCAAATTTTTCAGGAGGTAGATAGCGTGGTTCATCACCATTCCTCTGGAGTCATGGTTGATCATTTCATTGGCCAGAGTACAATGTTATTGTTATAGTATAAATGTCCATCATAGAGAACATAAGGTCCTTAAAAGGAAAGATTATTTGTTTGTTTTGTTTTATTATTCCCAGATCCCAACATCATTCCTGGTATTCAGTCATGTCCAGCTTTTCACAACCCCATGTTCCATAGCATACCAGGCCTTTCTATCTTCCACTATCTCCTAAAGACTATTCAAGCTCATGTTCATTGCTTCCATGACACTGTCTATCCATCTTGTCCTCTGCTCTCCCCTTCTCCTTTTGCCTTCAATCTTTTCCAACATGAGGGTTTTTTCCGATGACTGTTGTGTTCTCATTATGAGTCCAAAGTATGTACCTTCCACGTAGTAAATGCCTAATAAATGCTTTCTGATTGATTATTGACTGATTCATAACCTGGGAGATCAGGAAAGGTCAATATAGGTGGCATTAGAGCTATGATATAAACAAAGCTAGGAATTCTATAAGGTAAAATATGAGGGTAGTAGATTCCAGAAAGGGGAGAATATTTGTGTAAAAGCATTAAGACAAGAGATAGAATGTTGTATAGGGGAATAGTTGGTAGACTGGAGAATAATATGAAATGAAACTGGAAACGTTGTGTACGTGGATGTGAAATCAGAAATTTGTTATCTTAACCTAGAGGCAACAGAAAGCCACTGAAGATTGTTACATCCTGTTTTCAGATGTGTGTTTTAAGAATATCAGTTTGGAAGCTATATGGAAGATGAATTGGAGAAGTGAGAGACTAGAGGCAGGGAGACCAATTACAAAGTTCTTATGATAATCCAAGTGACAGATGACAACTATCTGAACTAGGGCAGAGGTTGAATAATGGGAGAGGAAGAAATAGATATATGGAATATAATTACTGTTAATTACTTAGAATTATAATTAGTAGTATTTATTAGTTGCCTACAAACTAGTAAGGTATACCAAATACTGAAGGGGGAGAGATTCAGACCATGTCCTCATATAGTTTATAGTTTAATGTTTCTAAAGTGAAGGCATATAGGAAACTAGGAGAGGCAACGGATAGAGCAAAGGACTTAGAGTCAGAAGACCTGAGTTTGAATCCTTTCTAACATGCTGATTAGGTGTGAGTTTGGGCAAGTCATTTGACCTTTCTGAACCTTAGTGTTCTCATCTGGAAAATGAAGATAATAATAGTACCTACCTTTCCAAAGTGGTAGTGAGAATTAAATAAGTTAATGTATGTAAGATGCTTTCCAAATTTTAAAGTGTTATATAAATGAGAGTTATTTATATTATTATTATTACTCTCCAACAGGAATACAAAAGCATTTCTTTTTCATTTCAATGAGATAATCAGAAATTTATACTTGAATCTGTACATTAAGTTAAACATTAAACACACCTGTACATTAAACATCATATAGAATCTTCAATCAAAAAAAAAACAAACAAGGATTTTCATTTGCGGACAAAAATCTGCCAATTTCACTTCAACCTACATGACATGGATAGGTAAGATTTTGAAAAAAGTTTAAAGTAGGAGCCAGTCTTTCCATTGTGACCATGAGCAGGTCTTAGTCATGTAATACAGAATGGGAAAAGATGTATTAATGGAACTTTGAGAAAGAAGTTGGAAAATATAAAATCAACAATAATGAGGGGAAATAGTGATTTGAAACAGGTGATCCACACCTGCCACACTATTAAACACTTCTGAACGTCAAACTGATGACAATACAGCATTTTACCTTCTTGAGAATAGCACTACCTTTTGAACAACATCCTTGAAGGCTTGTTTTACTTGCTGGTTCCTTAGGGTATAAATGAAAGGGTTCAGCATGGGAGCAACTGAAGTATTGAGAATAGCTACTCCTTTGGTCAATGATGCTCTTTCTTTTGCTGAGGGGTTCACATACATGAAGATGCAGCTGCCATAGGAGATAGAAATGACAATCATGTGAGAGGAACAAGTGGAAAAGGCTTTTTTTCTCTGGCTAGCAGAAGGGATTCTCGAAATTGTCCTAATGATAAACATATAGGATAGAATCACTAATGCCAAAGTAAATAGCAGAGTTACCAAAGCAAAATAAAAACTGATGACTTCTAAGAACTGTGTGTCTGAACAAGAGAGTTGTAAGAGAGGGAAAAAGTCACAGGAAAAGTGATCAATGACATTGGATCCACAGTAATCAAGCTGCAGAAGAAGCATAAGTGGTGGGAAAATGGTCAAGAATCCTCCCAGCCAAGAACAGAGGACAAGCAAGATGCAGACTTTATAGCTCATGATGGTTGTATAATGCAGAGGCTTGCAGATAGCAACATAGCGATCATAGGACATGGCTGTAAGTAGATAAAATTCAGTTACCCCCATAAAAATGAAAAAGAACAACTGAGCTGCACAGTTGTCAAAAGAAATGGTTTTGTTTCCAGTAATAATGGTGCTCAGGAATCGAGGAATGCAAACAGTAGTGAATGAGACTTCTAGGAAAGCAAAATTCCGGAGGAAGAAATACATGGGTGTCTGCAGGTGGGGATCCACCAGTGTCAGGGTGATGATGGTCACATTTCCAGTAATACTTAAGATATAGGTTATAAACAGAAAGAGAAAAATCACAACCTTCAGTTTGGGGTCATCTGAAAGTCCCCAGAGGATGAACTCTGTGATCACTGAATGGTTTTTCATTTTTGTTTCATCTTCTAAATATAAGACCTTCTGGTGAAAATGAGAAAGCAGAATGAGGACAAGTGGAAATAAAAGACTTACCTACAGCAGAACTAGATATTAAAATTAAAAAAAAATAAGAACCACCTATTACAGCAAGAATCCAATCTACAATGTAATAGAGAAGTAAACATTCAGCATGTGTTTTGATAATTCTAGTGAATAAGAACCCACTACATGCCAAGGAAGTCGATTCCAATTTTGGACAGTTATTAATTGTTAGGAAGTTCTTCCTTGTATGAAAAGCCTGCCTTTCTACAATTTTTATCTTTGTTCCCAAGTCACTGACTCTTCCCCAGACATATATACCAAGCAGAACAAGTGAACAATTTCTCTTTCATGTTGTTTAGTTGTGTCCAACTCTTCGTGAATCCATTTGGTGTTTTCTTGGCAAAGACACGGCAGTGGTTAGCCATTTCCCTCTGCAGTTCATTTTAAAGATGAGGAAACTGAAGCAAACAAGATTACATGACTTGTCCAAGGTCACATAGCTAGTGTGTGAGGCCAGATTTGAACAAATGGCTTCCTGACTCCAGTCTTGGAGTTTTATCCACTGTGCCACCTAGATGTTCACATGATAGTTCCTCAAATACTTGGAGATAGCTGTCCTGTCCCCCTCTGAGTGTGCTGTTATTGAGACTAAATGTTCCTATTAACTTTAACCAATCTTCATATGGCATGGTCTTAAAGCCTTTCACCATCCTAGTCACACTCCTCTGGGTATGTAACTTAGTCACCAGTTTGCAAATCCTAAAGTGTTTCACCCACAACTAAACATAGTAATCCAAATGTGGTCTAAACAGCACATAGTAAGGTAGCTTTACCATCTCCCTGGTCTTTGATTATATGCCACTGCTAAGAAAGACTGAAATCACATGAACTTTTCTTGGCTACAATATCATAAACTTACAAGTTGAGTTTGGAGTTCTCTATCCCATGCCCATCACAAACCCATTATTTTCAGAAAAAAACTCTTGTCTGGTAACACCTCTATTTTGAACTTCTAAAGTTGATTTTTATAAAGTACTTGCATAGCATGTAACACACAGTAGCACTTAATAAGTGCTTATTCCCTTCTCATGTATAGGACTTTAACTTGATTCCTATTAATTTTAATCTTTTATATAAGGTTTGGTCCCAGAATTCCAACTTGTGAAATCTTTCAAGATAACTTTTTTACATTGTGTCAACTTAAGGTTCAAAGATTTTTTTCCATAACAACTTCTTGAGTTGGGTATCCCAAATATTATTAGCCTCATTTTACAGGTGAGGAAACTAAGGCTTACAGGGGTAAGTAAAATGGTAAGAATCACAATGTTGTGATTAGAAGAGTTTATAATTCAAAAGTGGGGACTTTTCATGAGTTTATAGACAAACTTATCTTGTGTGAATATTTTATTCATACATCTAATACTGCTTATTTTTTTACTAAATTTTTTTTCTTATTTAAAATGTAATAAGAAGCTATTATTCTTTATATTTTCAAACATATGAAGAACAGTAGTCATCTAGAAATTTAACAATTTCCTCTTGTCTAGTCACAGAAAAAATTACATACAAACTATAAAGATTAAAATAGTGAAATGAGAAACAATTCTGGAACATTTAGTAGACTGTTTATTTAACATTTAAAGTTGGTGCATAAAAAAACCTTCCACTTTCTCAAATAAACTGAAAAAAGTGCTATAAAATCTGTTAATTCACAACTTTTAAAAAAGCATATATACCTTCTCTTCAAATTTACATCCCTTATTTAATATGGAGCATTAATAATATTTTATCTTTCAACCTTTGAATGTTCCTGAATATGTAATTAGGTGAAAAGCTGAAGCCAAGTTTAATATAGCACTTCAATCAAGTCTGTATTTGTTATCTGAGATTACTCTTCCCTTATGTGAAAGGAATCACTGTCTAAAAATATTGGTACTTGAATTTTCATCATTTAATCATTAATATTACAGAATACAGCTTGTTAGTTTATTTCCAATGATATTCTGTGAACAGAAACAATATCAACCAGTTTTTTTTTTAAATCTTCAAGTCTTATGGCATTGATGCTTAAAATGCACAATTCTCATTTAAAGGTACCCTAATTAACAATTGGTCAAATCTGAAGGCATTGTCCTGACTTCTTATTTCACAAAGGTGCTTAAGAATTTCTTATGTGAAGATGGCTATCTACTTTCTCAGAATAGCTCAATAAATGATGACAGAAACTAAAGACAGACACAAGGGCAACACATTTCTTTTCCCTCACCATTTACTTCTTCTTCCAGACATTATCTCTCTTTTTCTCAGAATGTTACCTAAAACTGCAAAACTCCTGTTATTCCTGTGTTTTGGTCAATGATAAATCCAAATATTGTTCCTACCTAAAATTAATTTTCTGACTCTGCTCCACGATTAAATGAAAATTCACTTCCCTAGGAGACCGTAATTAGCTTTTATATGAATGACTTAAATTAAGGTCATTTAAAATATTTTCTCAAAAAAATCCGAATCTGGAGAAATATCTTTCTCTTCCTAAGAACAGCTGTGTTATCTTCCACACAGTACCTCCCCATCCTCAGGTTTTACTGATAGAGTCTCTTAAGAAAGGAGCTACAATGCAATCTCTCCTAATAACCCAATAGCTTAAAAGTTCCAGATACTGCAGGACCACATCGGTAATAACCACATTTCCTGTCAAAGGTTAAAATGTTAAGCTGGAGAATCAAAATGACAACTCAGGACTTAAAGTTGTTTCTCGTATTGTACCTAATATGCAAGCTTGGAAAAGATTAGGTCCAAAACCCCATGAATCATACATATTAAAAATTATAGCAAAAAATTAAAAAAGTAACCAGAAAGTAAAAAAAAAAAATGCTATAGTGATCTTCATCGGCCAATATTACTCACTTTTGGACAGTTTTGGTGATTTCAGCCAAAAGTTGAATCCTGGGTATCCTGTGCAAATTACTTTAAAACTGAGATGAAATCCAATATTCCTCTGTAAGAGCAGGCATTGCTTTTAACTTTCACATAATTAAGTTGTATCTCATCTTCCCCAAAGGGGTCACTCATATACATAGATGTTTTAACTATGATAAAGAACTCTATCTCTAATCTTCATCCCGATTATAAAAAAAAATTATTTCATAGTCAATTTTGTTTTTCTCTACCCAAATACTATCCCGGATTTCAGATCCTATTAAATTTTACACACTGAAATTCTAGGACATATTCTACCAAATTTTAGGTATATTTCTAAAAAACAATTATGTAGAAGGTAAATTGCTTCCAACTTTTTGGGGCAATGAGCAATTCACATTTTTAATCTATTCTCTTTGCTGTGGGCTCTGAGGAATTCATTCAGAAAAGTAAACAAAATCTGTCAAAAAGAGACATTCACAATATGAATAAATCTATGATATGGTCCTCTTACTATGAGATTTTTTATAAGAATTGTTAAGGAATAAGGATCACAGATACAACTGAGAGAGACCTTATAAAAGCATGCAGATAAATGTCAGGGCAATTGATCAAGAAATTGGCTTTCCAATGTGGGTTACTTCACATATTCTTCAAATAATATTTTCTCTGAACTCCAGGGAGAATGTGAACTGAACTCTCTCGTGACAGGCCACCTCTAGGAGAGAGCTCTGCTATTTAACACCATGAGGGGATACTGGAATGTCTTTTGGTGTCTCAACATCTCATTTCCTATTTTTCTATATTGGATCTTTCTCACTAAACTGTGAATGAAGGAGAAATCTCAGCTGTAATTCCTATTTTAAAATCCATTCCTCCTTCCTCATTTTTTTCATAGATGCTTCTTACATACTTCTTTAAGGCTTTTACATGACCATTCTGGGATTACTTTCTTAATGAGCATTCCTGTAAGATTGTAGATTTTAACATGGCATCATCTCACATTATCAAATACAAATAACAAGACTGGATTACTGTAGCAATCATTGGTTCTTTCTGTAATTCTTGGCCTTCAGCATAGCTTTCTTATTCAATAAGTATATTCAATAAGTATATACTGTATTAGGTAGTAGAAATAACAAGACAGGAAAGAAGTAAGGGAAAAAAGAAGGAAGGAAGGAAAGAAAGAAAGGAGGAGAAAAGGAAGGAAGGAAGGAAGGAAGGAAGGAAGGAAGAAAGGAAGGAAGGAAGGAAGGAAGGAAGGAAGGACGGAAGGAAGGAAGGAAGGAAGAAAGACCTCCTGGAAAAGCTTACATATTATTTTAATATATATTAAGTTAT
Source organism: Phascolarctos cinereus (assembly GCF_003287225.1). NCBI lineage: Eukaryota > Metazoa > Chordata > Mammalia > Diprotodontia > Phascolarctidae > Phascolarctos > Phascolarctos cinereus. The sequence goes on along the minus strand of NW_027555514.1, from coordinate 218,539,296 downwards.
AATCTTTTCTCTTCAAAGTCATCAGTGGGAAGAAAAATTAATCTTGGATAATTACTAGATAATTGTTTGGAATGTTTTTATAATATTTGGACAAATTGTGCACTAACATTCTTGGATTTCCCAAAGTGATAAAGTGAACCTATAAGACAAAATTTAGGAGGAGCTGTGAATTTTTATAGTTTCATCATTCTGTCCCCTATTTCACTCCATGTTGTAAATGATAACAGTCCTATATAATAGTGAGAGATTTCCCCACTTTTAACCTTACTTCAAAGGCAGTTTAAGTGTTTGTATTTTTCTTCACTAAAAAATATATATATATACATACAAACACAGCATTATGGAAAGTATATAGTTCTTGTTTTGATTACAACAAATTGCAAAGCTTTTGCACGAAATAAATTAAGACAACTATTATAAGATAAGCTGTCAATAAGGTAAACTATTACTTTGGAATGGAGAAGTTGTATTTAATTTACTGGTTTGAGTGCTTCAGGCACACAGTGACCTAGACCTAAAGATATACCAAGTGTATCTTTTTACAAATTTTGGTTTGCAGCAGATCCAATAACTCTTAAAAACCGGTATTTTCACCACTTCTACCAGGCAGCTTAACAATGGCCAATACATATATTCTGCTGATAGAAAACTGAAACTTATAAAACAATTTCAAATAATGATTTTTGAAAATGTTGAGTATAATAGAAAAAAAAGTTATTTCTGTCTTGAACTTAGAAGATATTTTCCCATAAAAACAGTAGGGGAAAAAAATCTCATGCCAATCCAAACAAAAAGTATATTTAAATCCTAATATAACTGAAATAAAATACTAAATAAATTCTTACTGATTAATTGATTGATGTTTGCTGATACTTTTAGCTACTATGTCCACACTCCATTCAGTAATCCTTTCCAATTTAAACTTCCCTGTCCTGTAGCACATGGCCTTAGTGAGGACTTCAAAGGTCCTCTGAACTTGTCTGAGACATAACCAGCATGTTACCATCTACCCTCTGCTTGGAAGTATCCAGTGTCAGTGAGCTCAACATACCCAAGGCATTCCATTCCATTTCTGCTCTTAATTTGTGCATTCTAGGGATGAAGAAGGATAAGTCTTTCTTCTATATAAAAATGCTTCAAATATTTGCAGACACCTGCCATGTCTCCTGTAAATCATTTTCCCAACGTGTTTTCAAGGCTTCTCAACATCCTGGTACCCTTATTTGATTATACTGCAGGGCAAGGATTTCTTTGCCATCTAAAGTGATAATTGATACAAAAAACTAAATTCCACCAGTCTGTCAATTATGTATCATTTGACATTCTTTCTAAGTGACAGATATGTTTCTAAAGAGCTTTACAAATATTTTCTCATTGTATCCTTATGATGGTGGCGGACAGACAGATAGAATCACACATGCACAGAGACAGAGAGAGACACAGAGAGGGAGGGAGGGATGGAGAGGCATTTTTATGAATCTGATCTCTGTCTTCTCTTCTTGTCTTCTCTCTCTCTCTCTGTCTCTCTGTCACTCTCCATTTTCCCCTTCTTGCCCAGGCTGGAATTGGAACAGCATTCATATATCTAATCCCACTATTGATTGGCACTATAGCTTTGATGTACTCCATTTACAACCTGGGTCAATTTGCCCTTCTGTAGGAAACCTGGTAGCCATTCCACTCTCACTTTTGGGGGTTATCCATATTAATGATTCAAGAAATCCATTCCAGCGCCAACCTCCTCAGTAATTTAGATTATAAGAATGTGCCTCCTTGCCTAGCCTGTCATGCCCTCTTATGAATCCCCTTAAAAAGAATCATACTTATCTCTAATAAGTAGGAAAAAGGGGAGCAGAGCCAACTTGGTGAAGTAAAAGCAATAACTTGCTTGAGCTCTCCCCCAACCCCCTGAAATACCTGTAAAAATGTCTTTAAACAAATTCTAGAGCAGGAGAACCCACACAAAGATAGAATGAAACAAGTTTCCAGCCCAAGACAACCTGGAGAGTTGATCTGAAAGGTATATCATGTCGGGCTGGGAGAGAAACGCCATTCAAAGTGGGTGTACAGCCAAAGACCAGGCCTCAGTGAGCCTGGATCAGGCCTCAGAGGAGTGAATTATGGGCAGCCTTGACCATTTCTAGACTTCTTAACCCACAAACACCAAAGACAACTTAGATGGTCAGTAGGAAAAGTCTTTGACCATGGTGAGAGAGAAACTCAGTCTTGGTCCCAGACCCAGTGCAGTCCTCTCATATGTCAGACTTTCTCATTTTTTTTTCTCTATCACTCTTATCTCTTTCTTTGATTCTTCCAGGACTTTAGCTTAGTCTTTGAGGACAAATCAGGCTGTTGGGTAATGTTTTTCATCTCCAACTTTATTTTTCTTTGTACACCAGTGCAACTAATTTTGTATAATCACATACTTACATTCATTGTAAGATACCTCCAATCCTCTTTTAAAAATAGTAACTATGGCTGAACTGTGCTTTTAAGAGTTACAACTTTTATGTGTTTCCTTGGGATAATAGCTGTTCTTCAAAACACAATGAAAAGATCAAAGAAACATGTGTGAACAGCAGTATGTTCAGCATTCAACTGATAGGAGATTCATTAAGGAAAGAAGTCTGCTGTCCTCTCAGGGCATGTATCCGAGTTATAACAGAGAATATAAATATTAATCAATCAATCAATTAACTAGTACTTATTAAGCACCTACCATGTGCTAGACACTGTTTTTGGCATACAAATATAGAGGATGAAACAATCTCTTTTCAGAATGGGCTTACATTTTAGTGGAGAAGACAAACACACATAAAAATATATACAGTATAAATATAATAAAATTGACAAAAACAAAAATAAATACAAAAATAAAAAATGCAAGCTATTTTGAAAGGGGAGGCACTAGCAGTGGGGCACACTGGACAAGGCTTCATACAGAAGACTACTATTCATTTTCAGAGATGAGCACTAAAGATATTGCCAAAAGAAATGTTGTAAAACATCATATTGAAGATTTTGAAAACTTGGGCAAGAACCATAAGACCTCAGGGTTAAAAATGACATTTTCCTCACTGTTCCAATTGAAGACAAGGGGTACAGAAGAAACAAACTGATTTGGGAAGAAAACATCTGACTAAGAAGGAGGTGTCTAGGAATTAGATTTGGATTTCTGGACCATAAGAATAACAGATTTCTGGCTAAGGATGGTTTATATCTACCAAAAACTGGTGAGAAGGAATTCATCAGGAGACTTGCAAAAAGGCCTTTAAATGAAAAAAAGATAACGTGGAAAAAGAAAAATAGCTACTGTATGGACCAATCTAGATAACATAGAGAGCAGCCACAATAAAGGAAGAATTTCAGATGAAATACCCATTAGTTCATAACAGGCAAAAATCTAAGAGAGGAGCCAGTAATAAAATGTCTCTACACAAATGCCTAATGATTAGGCAACAAAGAAAAAGGAACATTACTAGAGGCTCTAACACAAAGAGGCCAATGGGACCTCATGCTACAGATATTGTTGAGGTTTGATAGAACAAAAGACATGGTTGAAATATGATTCTAAATGAACATACTTTTGACTTAAGAAACAAGATAAGTGTGAGGGACAGATAGGGAGGAAGAGAGTAGTGTTCACATATTAAGAAGGCACATTCATGTGAGGAAATTCAAGATCTATAGTGGGACAGTTGGGAAAGCATGGGAGAGAGCATTTGGGTGAAGGTCAATGAAGGGAAAAATAAAAATGATTTTGTCATTGGATGATACTACACAAAAGACATGGACAGAAAGAGGAAATTAATGAGTAATTTGAGGGAAAAAAGTCTGCCACAGAGGCATTAGTGACAGAGGATTTCAGTAATCTAGATATCTATTGGAGCTCTCAATCTGTCTAACATAGAGAAGCTAATAACTTCTAGATTTATCTTAATAGCATTTTCATACTTTGAAGTGCATAGGAGTTAGCAAGAGTCAATAATAATTCTATTATTGACCAGATTCTCATTCACAGGGAGGGACTAATTGTTGTGTTGGAAATGATAGAAACCCTAGCAACAGTTGTAATTGTTAGACATTTTAATGTGAAAGAAAAAGAAAAAGAACTAAGTCATATTCTGACATATACCTTAGGTTTTGCAAAGGCAAATTTAAAGTAGTTTTTAAGAAAGGGAAAAAGGGTAAAGAGAACTAAGATTCTACAGTGGAAAGGGAAAGATAGAGGTGGAGCTAAGATGGTGGAGTGAAAGCAGTGACTTGCTTGAGCTCTCCCCCAAACCCCTCCAAATACCTATAAAAATGGCTCTAAACAAATTCTAAAGCAGCAGAACCCACAAAAAGACAGAGTGAAGCAAATTTCCAGCCCAAGACAATCTGGATGATTGATCTGAAAGGTATATTGCACCGTGCTGTAAGAGGAGCACAGTGTGGTGTGGGCGTGCAGGCCACAGCAAACCTGGAGCAGGCCTCAGAGGACTGAATCTCGGGCAGCTGTGCTGGTTTCCGGACTCCTCAATCCACGAATGCCAAAGACAACTTAGAAGGTCAGTGGGAAAAGTCTGTTTCTGCAGTGAAAGAGGAGCTAGGTCTCAAAGCCAGTTCCAGAGCGTAGAGCACTGGCGCCAGGGCATCAGCTGCAACCTGAGCTTCTGGTCCACAGACTGAGGGGGAATCTAGTGGCTGGTCAGAGGAGGATTTCAGGGATCTCTTTGCAAGTGCTAAGGCAGGAATCTTTTGCTTTGCCTGTGCTTGGATCTGTGTCACAGTTCTGGACAGCAGTCCTGGGGCAAGGAGGAGCACTGATGTGGTGGAGCTTGTAGTGGCTGTGGAGAGGAAACCTTCCTCACAGTTCCAGGACAGAAAGGAGTACTTGTGGTCACTAATAGACCAGAGAACAGGCCAGGAAAGGAATAAACACCTCACTCCTTATCATACCACCTTGCAAGAACTGAAAACCTACAGTTCCCTACAAGTATCTCTGAAAACAGCTGTATATACCCCCGAAGCTCGGGACAGTACATTCTCCACATTGGAAGCAGACTCTTACCTTAACAAAGAGTTTAAAACTCAAGCAACTGGCTGGGATCATGAACAAGCAGTGCAAAAAGGGTCAGACTATATTATCTTACTTTGGTGACAAAGAAGACCAAAACATAGAACCAGAAGAACATAACAAAGTCAAAGCTCCTACATCCAAAGCCTCCAAGAGAAATATGAATTGGTCCCAGTCCTTGGAAAAGCTCAAAAGGGATTTTGAGAAGCAAGTAAGAGAAGTAGAGGAAAAACTGGGAAAACAAATGAGAGTGATGCAAGAAAATCATGAAAAACAAGTCAACAGCTTGCTAAGGGAGACCCAAAAAAATACTGAAGAAAGTAACACCTTAAAAAATAGCCTAACCCAAATGGCAAAAGAGATCCAAAAAGCCAATGAGGAGAAGAATGCCCTAAAAAGGAAAATTGGCCAAATGGAAAAGGAGGTCCAAAAGAATATTGAAGAAAATACTTCCTTAAAAATTAGAATTGAGCAATTGGAAAGTAGTGACCTTATGATAAATCAAGACACTGTAAAACAAATCCAAAAGAATGAAAAACTAGAAGACGATGTGAAATATCTCATTGGAAAAACAACCGACCTGAAAGTAGATCCAGGAGAGAGAATTTAAAAATTATTGGACTATCTGAAAGCCATGATCAAAAAAACAGCCTAGACATCATCTTTCAAGAAATTATGAAGGGAAACTGCACTGATATTTTAGAACCAGAGGGCAAAATAGAAATTGAAAGAATCCACCAATCTCCTCCTGAAAGAGATCCCCAAAGGAAAACTCCTAGGAATATTGTAGCCAAACTCCAGAGTTCCCAGGTCAAGGAGAAAATATTACAAGCTGCCAGAAAGAAACAATTCAAGTATTGTGGAAACACAATCAGGATAACACAAGATTTAGCAGCTTCTACATTAAAAGACCGCCCGGCATGGAATATAATATTCCAGAGGGCAAAGGAGACAGGATTACAACCAAAAATCACCTACCCAGAAAAACTGAGTATCATCTTTCAGGGGAAAAAATATTCATTCAGTGAAATAGAGGACTTTCAAGCATTCATGATGAAAAGACCAGAGCTGAATAGAAAATTTGACTTTCAAATACAGGACTCAAGTGGAACATGAAGAGGTAAACAGGAAAGAGAAATCATAAAAGACTTATTAAGATTGAACTGTTTACATTCCTGCATGGAAAGATGATATTTATAACTCATGAGACCTTTGTCAGTATTAGGGTACTTGCAGGGGGAAAATTATATGGATAGATAGATAGATAGATAGATAGATAGATAGATAGATAGAGATAGATGGCACAGGGTGAGTTGAAGATTAGGGGGTAATTTCTGGAGAATAAAATTAAGGGGTGAGAGAGGATTATACTAGGAGAAGAAGAAAGGGAGAGGTAGAACGGAATAAATTATCTCACAACAACAAAAAAACAGAAAAGAAAAGGCTCTTACAGTGGAGAGGAAATAGGGGAAGGTGAGAGGGAATGAGTGAATCTTATTCTCATAGTATTTGGCTTAAGAAGGGAATAACATACACAATTGAATTGGATATGGAAATCTGTCTTACCCTACAGGAAAATAGGGAGGGAAGGGGACTAGACAGCAGGGGAATGATAGAGAGGAGGGAAGATTGGGAAAGGGGGTAATCAGAAGCAAACACTTCTGAGGAAGGACAGGGTAAAAAAAAAGGATAGAATAAATGGGGGTGCAGGATACTGTTAAGGGAAATAGAGTTATTTTTTCACAACATGTCTATTATGGAAGTGTTTTCCATAACTGCACATGTATAACCTCTATTGAGTTGCTTGCCTTGTCTTTTTCTTTTTTTTTTTACAACAGAAACCAGTTTATTGAAATATGATTTTTTTTTTGCCCCTGAAACCAGATTGAGAACACTTAATGGAAGCCAACATTTTTAATTTCATAGATGAGAAACTGAAACCAGAAAGATTAAATGGCAACAACTATGTAAATAGAACAAAAAGAAAGAAAAATGAATGGAAACAGAATGCTGGAAAATATGACCAAGCTTTACCCCAAAGAAGGGAGATGAAAAATTGATCAATAAACATTTATTAAGTATCTACTATATACCAGGCACTGTGCTAAGTGTTGGGATACCTCTGCACACCTTCTCTGCAGAAATGGGAAACAGTGGCTCTGTAGTGTTACATATAACACCAGACTTGCCATGCATTGGTTAGTTTCATAGAATTTCTTTTTTTTTCCTCTTTCTAAAAATTCTTTATCTCTAGGCATAGCAGTCCGGGAGGGGGATACCTGAGAAATGCAGGTGATATACAAATACCAGTATCAAAAAAATATAAATGACTTTTTGAGATTAGGTGATCAAATACAGGCAGCTAGATGAATACAGTGCTGGGCCTAGAGTCAGGAAGGTTCATCTTGAGTTCAAATCCGGCCTCAAGACACTTACTAGTTGTGGGACCCTTAAGTCCTTTAACCTCTGTTTGCCTCAGTTTCCTCATCTATAAAATGAGCTGGTGAAGGAAATGGCAAAGACTTCAGTGTTTTTGCTAAGAAAACCCTAAACTGAGTCACTGAGTCACAGAGTCACACACTACTGAACAACACAACAAAATGGGTATACTAATGACACCTATCCCTCAGAATTGTTGTAAGGATCAAATGAGATAATAAATAGTAAAGCAGCTGGCATAGTGCCTGGCACATAGTAAGCACTATACAAATGTTAGCTATCATTGTTTATTAAAGTTTTAGTGATGCCTTTTACATCGCATTCGTTTACAAAAATACCTTCTCCCCCTCCCCCTGACCCAATCTTAGCAAGTCTTCCCTTGTGAGGAAATTAAAAAAAAAGTTTAACAAAACCATCCAACACACATGTAAAATGTCTAGTACTATCAGATACAAAATTCTATACAGTCTCCCACCTTTCAATGAGATTTATTTTCTCTTTTCTGTTCTCATCCCATCTAATGATTGTAATTACATAAAATTCAGTTTCATTGTGTTGTTCTTTCTTTTTACATTGTTGTAGTCACATATGTTGTTTTTATGCTTCTCCTTACATCACTACATCAAAGTTCATACAAGTCTCTGAATTCTTCACTTTCATTCCTCACAAAACAACAAAATTCTGTTAGAGCTGCTTTGTTGTTCGGTTGTGTCCAACTCTTTTTTTTAGTTAATTTATTTTGATTTATCAACAATCACTTCCATATGCTTTTGAGTTGAAAATTTTTCTTCCCCTACCTTCCCCCCACCAAGACGTCCCACAATCTGATATAGGCTTTACATTTACATACCCATTAAACATATTTTCACATTAGTGAAGTTGTAAGTAAACATTAAAACCAATAGGAGGAACCATCAGAAAGATGAAACAAAACTCAACAGAAGGTAAAAATAAGTGACAGCGATTCGACTTCCACAGTTCTTTCTTCAGATGTGGACAGCATTTTCTATCCTGAGGCCATTGGAGATGTCTTAGATCCTCGTAAAGCTGAGAAGGATTCAGTTTAACAATCTTAGTCATTGCATAACATGGCTGTTATTGTGTACAAAGTCCTCTTGATTCTGCTCACTTCACTCGCCATCAGACCATATAAGTCTTTCCAGGTTTTTCTGAAGTCAGCCTGTTCATCATTACTTATAGCACAATAGTATTCCATTACATTCATGTACCACAACTTGCTCACCCATTCCCCAATTGATGGGCATCCTCTCAATTTCCAATTCTTTGCCACCACAAAAAGAGCTGCTATATTTTTGTACATGTGGGTCCTTTTCCCATTTGTTTGATCTCTTTGGGATATAGCCCTAGAAGTGCTATTGCTGGATCAAAGGGTATGCACATTTTTGTAGCCCTTTGGGCATAGTTCCAAATTGTTCTCCAAAATGGTTGGATCATTTCACAACTCCACCAACAATGTATTAGTGTTCCAATTTTCCCACATCTTCTCCAACATTTATCATTTTCCTGTTTTGTCATGTTGGCCAATCTGATAGGTGTGATGTGGTACCTCAGAGTTGTTTTGATTTGCATTTCTCTAATCAATAATGATTTAGAGCATTTTTTCATATGACTATAGATGGCTTTAATTTCTTCATCTGAGAACTGTCTGTTCATATCCTTTGACCATTTATCAATTGGGGAATGGCTTGTGTTCTTATAAATTTGTCTTAATTCTCTATATATTTTAGAAATGAGGCCTTTATCAGAGAGACTGGTTGTAAAAATTCTTTCCCAATTTTCTACCTTCCTTCTAATCTTAGTTGCATTGGCTTTGTTTGTGCAAAAACTTTTCAATTTAATGTAATCAAAATTATCCATTTTGCTTTTCATAATGTTCTCTATCTCCTGTTTGGTCATGAATTCTTCTGTTCTCCATAGATCTGATAGGTAAACTATTCCTTGTTCTCCCAGTTTACTTATGGTATCAGCCTTTATATCTAAGTCTGAACCCATTTTGACTTTATTTTGGTATATGGTGTGAGATTTGGGTCTATGCCTAGTTTCTGCCATACTCTTTTCCAGTTTTCCCAGCAGTTTTTTTCAAAGAGTGGGTTCTTATCCCAGAAGCTGGGGTCTTTGGGTTTATCAAATAATAGATTACTATAGTCATTGACTACTGTGTCTTGCATATTTAACCTATTCCACTGATCCACCTCCCTATTTCTTAGCCAGTACCAAGCAGTTTTGATGATTGCTGCTTTATAATACAATTTAAGATCTGGAATTGCTAGGCCACCTTCCCCTGCATTTCTTTTCATTAGTTCCTTTGATATTCTGGACCTTTTGTTTTTCCAAATGAATCTTGTTATTATTTTTTCTAACTCTATAAAATAATTTTTGGTAGTTTGATTGGTATGGCACTGAATAAGTAAATTAGCTTAGGTAGGATTGTCATTTTTATTATATTAGCTGGCCTACCCATGAGCAACTGATGTTTTTCCAATTATTTAGATCTGATTTTATTTGTGTGAAAAGTGTTTTGTAATTGTGTTCATAGAGTTCCTGGGTTTGTTTCAGGAGGTAGACTCCTAAATATTTTATAATGTCTACAGTAAGTTTAAATGGGATTTCTCTTTCTATCTCTTGCTGTTGGGCTTTGTTGGTAATATATAGAAATGCTGATGATTTATGTGGGTTTATTTTATAGCCTGCAACTTTGCTAAAGTTGTTTATTTTTCAAGTAGTTTTTTACTTGATTCTCTAGGATTCTCTAAGTATATCATCATGTCATCTGCAAAGAGTGATAGCTTTGTTTCTTCTTTGCCTATTCTAATGCCTTCAATTTCTTTTTCTTCTCTTATTGCTAAAGCTAAGGTTTCCAGTACAATATTGAATAACAGTGGTGATAATGGACATCCTTGTTTCACCCCCGATCTTATTGGAAATGCTTCTAGCCTGTCCCCATTACATATAATGCTTGCTGAAGGTTTTAGATATATGCTATTTATTATTTTAAGGAAGACTCCATTTATACCTATGCTTTCTAGTGTTTTTAATAAGAATGGGTGTTGTATTTTATCAAAACCTTTTTCTGCATCTGTTGAGATGATCATGTGGTTTCTGTTGGTTTTGTGTTGATATGCTCAATGATGCTGATAGTTTTCCTAATATTGAACCAACCCTGCATTCCTGGTATATTATTTCTTGGAAATTGCTGTAATATCTTGTGATAAGTTGCTGCAATCTACTTGCTAGTATTTTGTTTAAAATTTTTGCATCTATATTCATTAGAGAAATTGGTCTATAATTTTCTTTCTCTATTTTGACTCTTCCTGGTTTAGGTATCAACACCATATTTGTATCATAAAAAGAATTTGGTAAGACTCCTTCTTCACCTATTTTCCCAAATAGTCTATATAGTATTGGAATTAATTGTTCTTTAAATGTTTGATAGAATTGCATGTAAATCCATCTGGCCCTGGAGATTTTTTCCTAGGGAGTTCATCAATGGCTTGTTCAATTTCTTTTTCTGAGATGGGGTTATTTAAGTATTTTACTTCCTCTTCGTTAATCTGGGCAATTTATATTTTTGTAAATATGTATCCATTTCACTAAGATTGTCAAATTTGTTGGCATATAGTTGGGCAAAATAATTCCTAATTATTGTTTTAATTTCCTCTTCCTTGGTGGTAGCTTCACCCTTTTCATTCTTGATACTAGTAATTTGGTTTTCTTCTTTTTCTTTTTTTAATTAAATTAACCAAAGGCTTATTTATTTTATTGGTTTTTTCATAAAACCAGCTCTTAGTTTTATTTATTAGTTCAATAGTTTTCTTAATTTCAATTTTATTAATTTTTCCTTTGGTTTTCAATATTTCTAATTTGGTGTTTAGTTGAGGATTTTTAATTTGTTCTTTTTCTAGTTTTTTTAGTTGTATGCCCAATTCATTAATCTCCTCTTTTTCTATTTTATTTATGTAAGCATTTAGAGATATAAAACTTCCCCTAAGAACTGCTTTGCTGCATCCCATAGGTTTTGGTATGTTGTCTCATTATTGTCATTCTCTTGAATGAAATTATTGATTGTTTCGTATAATTTGTTGTTTGACCCAATCATTTTTTAGGATTAGATTATTTAGTTTCCAATTATTTTTTAGTCTATCTTTCCATGGCCCTTTATTACATATAATTTTTATTGCATCATGATCTGAAAAGGATGCATTTAATATTTCTGCCTTTCTGCATTGGATTGTGAGGTTTTTATGCCCTAGTACATGGTCAATTTTTGTGTATGTGCCATGTACTGCGAGAAAAAAGTATATTCCTTTCTATCCCCATTCAGTTTTCTCCAGAGGTCTATCATACCTAACTTTTCTAATGTTCTATTCACCTCCTTAACTTCTTTCTTGTTTATTTTGTGGTTAGACTTATCTAGTGCCGAGAGGGGGAGGTTCAGGTCCCCACTAGTATAGTTTTGCTGTCTATTTCTTCTGTAACTCCCTGAACTTCTCCTGTAAGAATTTGGATGCTATACCATTTGGTGCATATATGTTTAGTAATGATATTACTTCATTGTCTATGGTGCCTTTTAGCAGGATGTAGTTTCCTTCCTTATCTCTTTTGATTAGATCTATTTTTGCTTTTGCTTTGTCTGAGATCAGGATTGCTACCCCTGCTTTTTTCACTTCAGCTGACACATAATATATTCTGCTCCAGCCTTTTACCTTTACCCTGTATGTGTCACTCTTTTTCAAATGTGTTTCCTGTAAACAACATATTGTAGGATTATGGTTTTTAATCCATTCTGCAATCCGTTTCCGTTTTATGGGAGAGTTCATCCCATTCACATTCACAGTTATGATTACTATCTGTGTCTTTTTCTCCATCCTTTTCCCCCATTTATGCTTTTCTTTCTCCTTTTTCCTTTCTCCCCTTCACTAGTGTTTTGCTTTTGACCACCACCTCCTTCAGTCCCTTCCCCTTTTATTATCCCTTTCCCTTTTCTTCCCCTTTAGTCTTACTGCTGCTTCCCTCCCTTCTTCCCCCCTCCCTTTTCTTTCCCCCTCCCTTTTCTTTCCCCTTTTCCCTCCTACTGCCTATAGGGCAAGTTAGATTTCTATACCTAACTGATTATATTATGCCCTTCTTGAGCCAAATCTGATGAGAGTAAGGTTCAAACAATGCTCCCCCCCTTCTTTCCCTCTGCTGTAATAGGATTTTGTGTCTTTTCCTGTAATGTAATTTACCCTTGTCTGCCTCCTCCTTTCTCAGTACATTTTCTAAGATCAGATTGATCCACTTATTTGGATCCATTTAACCCACTTGATTAGATTTTTTTTATCATTACATCAAAGTCAACTAATATCCACCCTCTTTATGTATACTCCTTTAACAAGGTGTAATAACAATACAGTTCTCAAGGGTTGCAAGTCTCATATTCCCTTGTAGGGGTTTAAACAGCCCCCCCCTTATTAACAACATATTGTATCCTTCTGTCCCATTTACCTTTTTAAGTCCTTCTTGAGTCCTGTACTTGAAGATCAAATTTTTTGTTGAGCTCTGGTCTTTTTATCAGGAAAGTTTGGAAGTCTCCTATTTCGTTGAATATCCACCTCCTCCCTTGAAAAAATGCTCATTTTTGCTGGGTAATTGATCCTTGGCTGCATTCCAAGCTCCTTTGCCTTAGGAATATCATGTTCCATGCCCTGGGTCTTTTAATGTAGAAGCTGCAAGGTCCTGTGTAATCCTGACTGTGGTTCCATGATATTTAAATTTTTTTCTGGCTGCTTGCAGCACCTTCTCTTTCATCTGGTAATTTTGGAATTTTGCTATTATATTTCTCTTGTTGTCAATTTGGGATCTCTTTCAGGTGGTGATCGGTGGATTCTTTCTATGGTTATTTTCCCTTCTGGTTCTAGGACTTCTGGGCAGTTTTGCTTTTACGCTTTCCTGAAAGATACTGTCCAGGCTCTTTTTTTCATCATGATTTTCAGGTAGTCCAATAATTTTTAAATTGTCTCTCCTGAGTCGATTTTCCAGGTCGGTTGTTTTACTGACGAGGCATTTTACATTTTCATCTATTTTTTCATTTTTTTGTTTCTGTTTGACTGATTCTTGCTCTCTCATAGAGACGTTAGTTTCCATTCATCCAATTCTAGTTTTTAACAGATTGTTTTCATCTGTTAGTTTTTGTACTTCCTTCTTCAACTGGCCAATTGTGTTCTTTAGGGACTTGTTTTCTTCAGTGTCCTCTTCTGTTAGTTTTTATACTTCCTTCTTCAACTGGCCAATTGTGTTTTTTAGGGACTTGTTTTCTTCAATGTATTTTTTTTTCCCATTTGCCAATTGTAATTTTGAAGGACTCTTTTACCTCTCTCATTTTACTATTAAAATCCTTCTTGAGCTCTTCTAAGAAGGCTTTTGGGGCTTCAGACCAGTTCATATTCCCTTTTGATGTTACAGATGTGGGTTTGTTGACAATGTTGTCCTCTTCAGAATTTCTGTCTTGATCTTCACTCTTCTCATAATATGAATCTATGGTATGTTTCTTTGTACTCATGGTGTTTCTTTATTCCCCGGCCTTTAAAGAGATTGAGCTCTCCTGCTGGGGAACAGAGGGTACTGACCCAGGCTTCTTGTGTTGGGAGTCTAGGTCTTGGTCACTGGCTTTGTGTGCTGGGGCCTCTTATGCTGGGAATTGGAGGCTGTAGGTTTCTGGCAACTTACCTCGTGATGGGCTGTAATCAGCAAGGCTGGAACTTTCAGGGAATTCTAGGTTGCCTGCTTTTCCTTTCCTTTAGCATTCTTCAGCTCCTTTTAGATGGTTGTTGCAGGGTTTATCTGCCTGGGGCTCCCTGCAGTGTTTTCTCCCTCGTTTCTGCTAATGCACCGGGAGTTTCCTTTGTGGTGGAGTGCCGAGGCTCCTGGTGGTTTTCTGAGCTGGTTTCCACCGGTAACCCCCTCCCCCCACTGAGGCACTGGGAGGTCCAGGTGTTGGTGTTTGCCTGCTCTACCACCTGGGCTTCAGGATTTCTTCATAATTGGAGGTTTCAGGGCTCCTACAGCTCACCTGGTGTTGGGTTGGAATCAGCAAGGCTGGGGCTTTAGGAAGCCTTTAGGTTGTTTTCTTCACCTCCTTTCAGATGAATGCCTCAGGGTTCTTGTCAGCCTGGGGCCCCTTGTATTTCTGCCTCCCTTATTTTTGCTGAGGCACTGGGAGACCTGTTTGCTGGGCTGCTGTACTGCTGCTTCTCATCTTTCTTCTAGTTTAGGTGTTCCAGGGTTTTTTTTTTTCTGGGGTGATATTTTCTGGGTTTTCAGAGGTTGATAGGGGAGAGTGGGAGCGACTACCTTTTCACTCTGCCATCTTGGCTCCCAGAAGAGGAAGAGTTGCTTGCCTTTTCAATGATGGTGTGTGGGGAGGCAGGAAGGGAGAAAATTTGGAACCCAAAGTTTTAAAAACACATGTTTAAAAGAAAAAGTTTTCACATACAATTGGGAAATAAGAAATACAGGAAATGGGGTACAGAAGTCTGTCCTGCCCTACAGGAAAATAGAAGGGGAAGGGGATAAGAGAAGGGGGGGAGAGATAGAAAAGAGGGCAGACTAGAGGAAGATTCAGAATGCATGCCATCTTGGGGTGGGGGAGGGGGCAAGATGGGCTGAAAATTTGGAACTCAAAATCTTGTAGAAGTAAATGTTGAAAACTAAAAAATGATAAATTTATATTTAAAAAAATAAAGACTTTTAAGTGATGGATCTCAAAAAAAAAAAAGAAAGGGAAAGATAGAAAATCTTGAAGAATTCTGAAGACATGAGGAGGAACAATTCCAATGAGGAGGAAAGTGGATTTTTTCCTGAAGAGTCCAAGGTAGTTGCTTAGGGAATTTACCAACAAGCTTAGATTTTTTTTTTTAATTACAGAAAACAGAAGCACAGGCAGATAACATAAAATTAATATTAGTGTGGAGTGATGCTTTTACAACAGTGTCAGGAGAGCTAATACTCTCAGCTTGTGGGTAAGAGGGAAGATAAAGAAAACAAGAAGAGATAAGTTTAGAAATTGGACAGAAATGAACCTCAAAAGAGAATAAGAACTTTGTCTGGCATGGATGGGATCATGGTAACTGACAACAGAAAGGAGGCAGAGCTTCTCATTTCTTACTTTGTTTTTAATTTTTGCTACCAATTAGAATATCTTTGTGCTTAAAAATACAAAACAAAAAATGCTAAAGTTGACAACTAACATAAGCAAGGAGATAGTAAAAGAGCATCTGATGGAAGGGTCATAGATTTAGAGTTAAAAGGAATCTTAGAAGTAATCTAGTCCAACCCTTTCATTTCACAGATGAGGAAATTAGTGCCCAGAGAATCTGAATGACTTCCCAAAGATCACACAGGTTATATGAAGGAGAGCTGGGATTTGAATACAGATCCTATGAGTATACATCAATCTCCCTTAATACTATATCATATAGTCTTCCTATCCTAGATAAATTCAAATTATTTGGCCCAGTCAACATTGTTATTGAGTACTGGAAGAACTGGAGATGTGATGAATAGGCTACTGCCAATAATATCAGGAAGATCCTGGAAAGATATTTTGGAAGTGGAGAAAAACAAATATTGTCCAAATTTTAAGAGGAACAGAAGTCTTCAAACTCTAGGTTAGTGAACTTTATGAAATAAATGGATCTTAAATTGGGCCAGAAAAAAAAAACATCACAAGCATAGAGGATGAAAAGGATGGATTAGGCAGCAATTGAGAAAGAGGTTTGGGGGTTTTAGTGAAACATAAATTCAAATTGAGTTAGCACTGTGAGGTGAAAGCCAAAAATGCTGTTAAAGCTAATTCCCCTTCACTAAGAGAAAAATAACTTCCAGAAATAAGAAGATGATGCTCTCTTTCAGTATTGAGACTTCATTAGATCTCATCAGGAGTATTGTATTTCATAATGGGCACCATAGTTTAAGAAGGACATTGCTACGCTATAAAACATTTATAGGAGGGCAACCAATATAGTGAAGGACCTTAAGTCCACACTATGTAAATAATTATTGAAGGAACTGAGTGTATTTGAGCAAGAGAAGACAATATTCATGGGAGACATGATAACTGTACTTTGGAGCAGAGATTGGAAATGTTCTTTTTGACCCTGGAGTGTAGAATCAAGTACAATAAGTAGAAGTTGCAAAGGTGCAAATTTAGGCTTGATGTTAGGAAAATCTTCCTCACAATTAGGGCTATCTAAAAGTGAAATGGGGTGCCTGGAGAGCGAACAAGTTTCCTCTTCTTGAAAGTCTTCAAGATGGCTGACTACTTCTTAGGAATGTTAAGAGTGGTGATTGCTTTTAGCTGGACTTCATGCCTGCTGAGATCCCTCCTAAAGCTCAAATTCTTTGATTATGTAATTCTTATTTTGGATCTTCTAATTAAGAGGTTTTAAGAGAAGATAAGAAAGAAAGACATTCTAATCCTATGCCTAACATGCCATTTATTTTGTCATCACCTGGAATACTGAGGAAATTGAAAACTGAGGCAGTTTATATATGGAATCTTTTCTGAATAAAGTGAAAGCTGGTGAGTCACTTTTGATTCTCTCACCTCATCTATGGTACTGCCAGCCACATGGAACATTTTGTGTGCCTTAACACCTACCCCCACCAACTCCCCCTTCTACTGTTCCCACGATCTGATCTAAGACTATTAGCCTGTCTGCTGGCCAGAGTGCAGAGCCCACTCAAGTAAAAGGCCTGAGGAAACTCCAGCCTCCCTAATATCATTGGCCATAAATATCATTGTTCAACAATCTTCATTAAAATAAATAAAATTGGCACTCTGCAGCCTGGAAGCCTCTGCATACTTGTGTTAGCTGGGCCAAACACTGGAGACCATGAAGAGCCTCAAGTCTTGTCTGGAGAGGCAAGAGTGGCCTGCCCCAGCCCCTGCCAGTGGGGCAGCCTGCCCAAAAATAAGAGATTGGGACAAATATGATGGCCGACTAATGAAAGCAGCTGAAAGGGGAAATGTAGAAAAAGTGTCCTCTTATCCATGCTAAAAAGGGAATCAATCCTGGTAAACTAGATGTGGAAGGCAGATCTACATTCCATGTTGTTTCACTGAAGGGAAATTTGGAGTGTTTGGATGCCATTCTTGTATATGGAGTTGACATTACAGCTAGTGATGCTGCAGGGAGAAATGCCCTTCACCTTGCTACAAAATATGGACATGCTTTGTGCTTACAAAAGCTTTTGCAGTATAACTACCCCATTGAACATGCAGACCTGCAAGATAAAACTGCACTTCATGATCCATCTATGGCAGATTGTACTTCTAGTATACGGCCACTTTGTGACCATGGAGCTTCATTAAATGACAGAAATTTGGATGTGCAGACGCCACTGATGCTGACCACTCAGATGTGTAGACCAGCAATATGCCAGTTTCTTATTGATATAGGTGCAGATGTTAATGCCAGAGACAAACAAAACAGGATTGTACTTATGTTAGGTTGTTGAATATGGTTGTAAGGATGCTGTGAAAGTTTTAATTAAAAATGGTGCAGATGTTAGCTTGTTGGATGCCCTTGGACATGATAGTCCTTCCTATGCAAGAATTGGCAATAATCTGGACATTCTAAACTTAATGAAGACTACAGTTGAAAATGCAGACAAAGGGAGAGAACCTTCAAAGAAAGTACCATCTTTCCTGCAGGTATCTTATGTTCCAAGGAAGCAAAATCTGTTGCCTAAGCAAGATAAAGTAAATATAAAATCATATCAGAGGGAGCAGAAAAATGTTCAGGATCTAGAGACTGAAAATGGAGACTTGAAAGAAAAGTTGAGAAATATTCAACAAGAACAAAGAATATTATTAAGTAAAGTCAATGGATTGCAACTATAGCTAAATGAGGAAGTAATGGTTGCTGATGACCTTGAAAATAAGAAAGGAAAACTAAGATCCCTTTTAACAGCCAAGGGAAAAGGGCATGAAAAAAGCTTAAGGACTATTGAAGCTCTGAAAAATAGATTTAAATATTATGAGAGTGACTATGGGGGAATCTCCAATAACCAAAAAGAAGTTATGCTTCATAAACAGAATCAAATTTTTGTTACTGAATCACAGTATACATCTTCAGGTATTCCAGTGCCAGCCCACATACAAACAAGATCCATGCTAAGACCATTGGAACTGTCCTTATCCAATCAAACTACCATTTCTGAAAATGAGATTTGAAAGAGTTAGATGCCATAAGAACCTTTTGTGACTCAGCTAAACAAGAGAAGATGAAGCTCCAAAATGAACTGGCCCATAAAGTGACAGAATACAAGGCTTTGGCATTAGAATGTGAAAGAGTCAAGGAGGATTCTGATGAACAGATAAAGCAATTGGAAGATGCTTTAAAAGATGTGCAAAAGAGAATGTATGATTTAGAAGGTAAAGTAAAGCTAATGCAGACTCATTTTCTTGTTGTGGTGGAGCACTTGATGAATAAAGCAGCTTCAGGAAGTAACAAATTTACAGAAGAACTAAGGGAGCAGTTGAAAGAAATGAAAGCAAACTAAGAGAGCTTCTGCTGAAGTAAGAAGGCTGAAGAACCAAATCAAACAAAATAAAATGTTAGTAGAGGAATTTAAAAGGGGTGAAGGGAGACTAGTAGAAGAAAGTAAGTGATTACAGAAAGAGTTTAGCATGTCTGTAATAAAGCAAGAGAAGAGAGGAAGAAAAGCCTTGGAGATGGAAGGCCAGATAAAAAAAATTAGCAACAAAGTTGGCTGTCTCCATCCCTACAGAAAAATTTGAAAACATGAATAGCTTATTATCAGATAAAGTGAATGAGAAAGCAAAAAAGTTTATAGAGATGGAAAGAGAATATGAAAATCACAGGCTGAACTTAGTTAAAAAGAGAACTTGAGAATTATAAAGCTAAGCTTTTTCAACATGTAAAGCCAGAAGAACATGAACAACTTAAGGACAAACTTGAACAAAAGTCAAGTGAATGTGGAAAGAAGATCACTGAGTTAACTTTGAGGACTCATACAACACAGAAAGAACTTGAGAAGGTTTGTGCAGATAATAAGTTTCTAAACCAATAGTTGCAGAACTTAGCAATTGAGATGAAAACTTATTATATTCCTTTAAAATTGAATGAGGAAATGAAGAAAATAACATGCTTTGACAGTTGATGAGTTGAACAAAAAACTAGTGGACGTGACACAAAAGTGTAAAGAAAGAGAAATGGAAACTGAGAAGTTGATGGTGGAAAAAAAATTAAGAACGTCACTTATCTTGAAGCTACATATATCCCTCTAAAAAACCATGAAAAAGAGAGAATGGCTCTAAAATCCAATATCATTGAAACCAAAAAAGAACTTTCAAAACTTAATAAAAATGTAATGGAAAATCACATCTAAGAATGCAAAACTGAAAAAAGGCTATAAATGAACACTATGTGCCTATTACAACCCATGAAGAAATTAAAGCAGCATTAAGTAGCACATTGGATAAAACTAACAGAGAATTGACAAACGTGAAAAGAAAACTTTAAGATAGAAAACAAGAATTTATTCAAATAAAAGATGAAAATGGAGCATTAAAAAATTAGAGGATTCTAAGAACCAAATGAAAGCTGAGTTTATCAGCATAAATAAGCATGAAGATAAAATGAATGCTATTAACAAAAGTCTAAAAGAAACACAGGAAAATAATGCTGAAGTACTTGCAAAGTATTATAGGGGTCAGTAAGAGATTTTAGCATTGCTTGTTGAGATTGAAGCCCAGAAGAAGGAAATTGACACAGTACAAGAATGCATTAAGCTAAAATATGCACCAATTGATAGGTTTGAAGAACAAGAGAAAATCTTTAAAGCCACTGTGAAGGAATTCAAAGATCAATTGTAAGCACAGATGCAAAGATGCAGTATAGGGGTAAAGGAGACTCAGAAATGTCAGCAGGAAAGCGAAAAGTTAAAGAATGAAATCCTCATGATCCAGAAAGATTTAAAGAATAAGGATATTATCATCAAGAATTCCCATGAAGGGGCAGCTAGGTGGCACAGTGGATAGAGCACCAGCCCTGAAGTCAGGAGGACCTGAATTCAAATCTGGCCTCAAATGAAACACCTGGCACTTACTAGCTGTGTGACCCTGGGCAAGTCATTTAACCCCAATTGCCTAAAAAATAAATACATAAATAAAAGAATTCCCATGAATTGGAAAAAAAATAAACCAAAAACAGAAAAGCTTAACAAATGGCTAAAGGATTTGTCTGAGAAGTACACAGAGGTAAAAAGTAAGAAAGCAAAGCTCCTGGAAGAAAATGCAAAACAGATCTCTGAGGTCCTTGCAGTAAAAGTGATTTTGCAGAAACAAAATGTTACCTTGGGGCAGGTTGAAGAGCTGAAAAACTCTCTTAATAGCACAATTGAGGCTCTGAAAGAAGAGTTAAAGGACAAGCAGAGGCACAATAAGGAAGCTCAGTGGGCAGCAGCTGAATGGCAACAGATGTTACAGAATCAAAAGCACTCTTCTGTGTCCCTGGTGGAATATGTGCAGAAAAAAGAAGTGTTAGAGAAAGAAGTTGGGTGCATGAAAGCTAGATTGAGCAAAAAAGAAGAAGAAAGTCAAGACAAAACAGAAAAGATCTCTAAACTCCAGGATGAGAGTCAGAATTTGAAGCAAGCATTTAAGAAATTGGAATACAGAGAGGTTATTGATTTATCAGAATATAACACAGGAAAGAATGCTTTACAAGCACAAACTATCAATAACACAGAAAATATGACCACCTTGAATAAAAATTATGAGGAAGTTTGTGAACAGGCTGCACATGCCAAAAAAGCAGAACTATCTGCAAGGAATGAAAAGGGATTCATACAGTTGAGCAGTTTGAGTGTTGAACAAGAAATTAAGGACCAGAAAGAGAGATGTGGTGGGGTGGAGCCAAGATGTTGGAGTAAAAGCAGTGACTTGCCCGAGCTGTCCTGCAAACCCTTCCAAATACCTGTAAAAATTGCTTTAAACAAATTCTAAAACAGCAGAACCCACAAAAAGAAAGAGTGAAATGAATTTCCAGGTCAAGACATCTTGGATAGTTGATCTGAAAGGAATATTGCACCAGGCAGGGAGAGGAAGGTGGTTAGGCAAGGGTGTGCAGTCAAACAAGGCCTTAGTGAACCTGGAGCAGGTGTCAGAGGACTGAATCACAAGCAGCTGGGAAGGTTTCTATACTATTAAACCAACAAATGCAAAAAACAAGTCACAAGTTCAGTAGGAAAATTCTGTGATTTTGGTGATGAGAGAGAAGTTTGTCCTAACCCTAGTCCTGAAACATGGCCCCACAGTGGCAGATGCTTCAGGAGCTTCCAGCCCACAGACTGAAGGGGAATCTAGTGGTTGATCATAGGGAGATTGCAGGGAATCTCTGCAGAAGCAGGATTCTCTTGCTTTGCCAGTGCTAGGGTCTGGGTCACACTTCTGGGTGGCGGTCCTGGGGTGAGGAAGAGTGCTGGCATAGTGGAACTTGTAGTTGATGTTGGAGAGAAAATCCTCCTCACAGTTGCAAGGCAGAAAAGAGTGCTTGTGGTCACTGATAGACCAGAGCACAGGCCAGGAAAGCAGTAAACATCTCACCCCTTATCATACCACCTTGGAATTACTGAAAATGTACAGGTCCCTAAAAGTATCTCTGAAAACAGCTGCACAAACTCCTTGAAGCTTGGGATAGTACATTCTCCACACTGGAAGCAGACCCCTATGTTAATGAAGAGTTTATAACTCAAGTAATTGACTGGGATCATGACCAAACCTCACAAAAAAAACCAGACCATAAAATCTTTCTTTGGTGACAAGGAAGATCAAAACACACAACCAGAAGGAGACAACAAAGCCAAAGCTCCTACATCCAAAGCCTCCAAGAAAAATAAAATTGGTTCCAGACCATGGAAGAGCTCAAAAAGGATTTTCAGAAGCATGTAAGAAAAGTAGAGGAAAAACTGAGAGTGATGCAAGAAAATCATGAAAAACAAGTCAACAGCTTTCTAAAGGATACCCCAAAAAATGCTGAGGAAAATAATACCTTAAAAAATAGCCTAACCCAAATGGCAAAAGAGTCCAAAAAGCCAATGAGGAGAAGAATGCCTTAAAAAGCAGAATTGGACAAATGGAGAAGGAAGTCCAAAATCTTACTGAAGAAAATACTTCCTTAAAAATTAGAATGGAACAGTTGGAAGCTGGCGATTTTATGAGAAATGAAAAAAAAAATTGTGAAACAAAACCAAAAGAATGAAAAACTAGAAGACAATGTGAAATATCTCATTGGAAAAACAACTGACCTGGAATATAGATCCAGGAGAGATAATTTAAAAATTATTGACTATCTGAAAGCCATCATAAAAAAAAAGAGCCTAGACATCATCTTTCAAGAAATTATCAAGGAAAACTGCCCTGATATTCTAGAACCAGAGGGCAAAATAGAAATTGAAAGAATCCACCAATCGCCTCCTGAAAGAGATCCACAAAGGAAAACTCCTAGGAATATTGTAGCCAAATTCCATATTTCCCAGGGCAAGGAAAAAATATTACAAGCAGCTAGAAAGAAAAAATTCAAGTATTGTGGAAACACAATCAGGATAACACAAGATTTAGCAGCTTTTACATTAAGGAACCAGAGGGCTTGGAACATAGTATTCCTTAGGGCAAAGGAGATAAGATTACAACCAAGAATCACCTACCCAGCAAAACTAAGTGTAATCCTTCAGGGGTAAAAATGGAAATTCAGTGAAATTGAGTACTTTCAAGCATTCTTGATGAAAAGACCAGAGTCGAATAGAAAATTTGACTTTCAGAAACAAGACTCTGGAGAAGAATAATGAGGTAAACAGGAAGGAGAAATCATAAAACTTATTAAGGTTGAACTGTTTACATTCCTGCATGGAAATATGATATTTGTAACTCATGAAACTTTTATCAGTGTTAGGGTAGTTGGAGGGAAAAATTGTATATGGATAGATAGATAGATAGATAGATAGATAGATAGATAGATAGATGGCACAGGTTGAGTTGAAGATGAAGGGGATATATCTGGAGAATAAAATTAATGGGTGAGAGAGGATTATACTGGGAGAAGGAGAAAGGGAGAAGTAGAATGGGGTAAATTATCTCACATATAACTGAGAAGAAAAGGCTTTTACAGTGGAGAGGAAATGACTGAAGGTGAGAGGGAATGAGTGAACCTTATTCTCATAGGATTTGGCTTAAGGATGGAATAACATACACACTCAGTTGGGTATGGAAATCTATCTTACCCTGCTGGAAAATAGGAGGGGAAGTGGGCAAGAGAGCAGGGAGATGATAAAGTGGAGGGAAGATGGGGAGAGGGAGTAATCAGAAGCAAACACTTCTAAGGAGGTACAGGGTCAAAAGAGAATAGAATAAATGGGAGTAGGATATGATTAAGGGGAATATACTCAGTTTTTCACAACATGATTACTATGGAAGTGTTTTGTTGACTACACATGTGTAACCTGTATTGAGTTGCTTGCCTCTTCAGTGAGGGTGGGTGGGGAGAGAGGAAGGGAGAAAATTTGGAACCCAAACTTTTAAAAACAATTGTTGAAAAAAATTGTTTCCACATGCACCTGGGAAATAAGATATACAGGAAATTAGGTATAGAAATATATCCTACCCTATAGGAAAATTCAAGAGGAAAAGGATGAGAGAAAGGGGAGAGATAGAAGGGAGGGCAGATTAGGGGAAAGGGTATTCAGAATGCATGCGACCTTGGGATGGGGAGAGGGACAAAATGGGGATAAAATTTGGAACTCAAAATCTTATGGAAGTGAATGTTGAAAACTAAAAATAAATAAATAATTTTTTGTTTAAAAGAGAGATGTGACAAATCCTTAACAATTACTGATTTACAAACATGATCAGTTAGATATAGAAATCTAACTTGCCCTGTAGGGAGTAGGAGAGAAAAGGGGAAAAAAAAGGGAAGGGGGATAGAAGGGAGGGAAGAAGTAGCTGTTTTGTGGTGGCCAAGAATTGGAAATTGAGGAAATCCTCATCAATTGGGAAATGGCTGAACAAGTTGTGGTATATGAATGCAATGGAATACTATTGTGCTATAAGAAATGATGAACAGGCGGAATTCAGAAAACCTTGGAATGACTTGTATGGTCTGATGCTGAGTAAAGTGAGCACAACCATGAGAAGGCTGTACAAAATAACAGCCATGTTGTGCGATGACTAATATTGATAGCCATATCAATATTAGCAATATCAGCAGTATAAGGATCTAAGATATCTCTAAAAGCCTCATGATGGAAAATGCTACCCACACATGAAGAAAGAACTATGATGTTTGAATGCAGATCAAAGCATACTATTTTCTATTTTTTTTTCCTTCTGTTATGTTTTGTTTCCTCTTTCTGGTGCTTCCTCCTATTGGTTCTAATTCTTACAACATGTGAAAATGTTTAATAGGAATGTATATGTGTAGGCTATATAAGATTGTGTGCCGTCTTTGGAAGGTTGATGGGGAGGGAAGCAGAGAAAAATTTAAGACTCAAAAGCCTATGGAAGTGATTGTTATTAATTCAAAATAAATTACTTTAAAAATACATAAAATCCTTGTGTAGACCATTCTTTACTCTATGTTATTGAAGCTAGCTTATGAGAAAATCACAACTGCTGCAAAATGAAGGAAATATTATGAACACTTCTTTTTTCAAACAATTCCTATAAACTTGAAATAGCATTAATCCAATCACCCCGTGGAATCCCCATTTTTGCTATAATAAATGGTATAACCCATACATCACTGACTATTGAAATGTACAACTTTTATAGTTTCTAGTTTGACCCAAAAAATTTTTTTGATGAATTGGATTATTATCACCTAATCAAAGAATGATATTAAAATGTACTCAAAGCCCCTGTTACAATCTGACCAATAATCCAGAATTTCTAATAAGATAAAATAATAGTAAAACCAGTTATTTTATATTGGAATTCATATTACCAACCATATTGTGTCTTGCATTTATCTTTTACCTTTAACATAACCATTTCTATTATTGTCTCCCTCATTGTAGACACGTGTTTAATTTCAGCAGTGTATTCAGGTTTACACATTTGAGTTCAATTCAATTCAATTAATTAAGAAATATTTATTTACTGATTAGAAAAAAACCTTAGTATAATGGAGAGTTGGTCCTCTGAAAAGACCTGAGTTCAAAAGGCAGTTCTGATATTACATCTGCTACCATGAGCAAGTCATTAATGTCCTTGTGCTTCAGTTTTCCCAGGGCCATTTTATTTCTCTTTTGAGTCAGTATTTTACTCTGTAGCTAATTTTTTGTAAAATATTTTGATGCTAGTCTATTTCCATAGGCTATTCCACTCTTCCCAACTCCCATTTTCTTACCTTATCCCAAATTGTTTGAGTTTTCTTAAATTATTAGGTTATTTTTTGTTCTGTTATGAAGTTATCTATTACTTTCCATTCCATTCCATTCATATACCAGAGTTCCTTCAGCCGTTCCCTAATTGATGGACATACCCTCAATTTCCAATTCTCTGACACCACAAAAAGAACTACTATAAATATTTTTGCACATGTGGGTCTTTTTCCCATTTGTATAATTTCTTTGGGACACAGCCCTAGAAGTTCTATTGCTGGATGCTAGATGGATATGCACATTTTTATAGCCCTTTCGGCATAGTCCCAAATTGCTCTGCAAAATGGCTGGATCATTTCACAACTCCACCAACAATGCATTTGTGTTCTAATATTCCCACATCTCCAATATTTATCATTTTCCTGTTTTGTCATGTTGGCCAAGCTGATAGGTGTAGTGTGGTACCTCAGAGTTGTTTTGATTTGCATTTCTCTAATCAATAGAGATTTAGAGCATTTTTCTTTCATATGACTAAAGATAGCTTTAATTTCTTCATCTGAAAACTGCCTGTTCATGTCCTTTGAGCATTTATCAATTGGGGAATGACTTGTATTCTTACAAATTTCACTTAATTCTCTATATGTATTAGAAATTAGGCCCTTATCAGAGAGACTAGTTGTAAAAATTATTTTCCAGTTTTCTACTTCTCTCCTAATCTTGGTTGCATTGGCTTTGCTTGTGCAAAACATTTTCAATTAAATGTAATCAAAATCATCCATTTCACATGTTGTAATGTTCTCCATCTTCTGTTTGGTCTTAAATTCTTCTGTTCTTCATAGATCTCACAGGTAAACTATTCCTTGCTCTTCTACTTTTCTTATATTATCAGCCTTTATATATAAATATTGAACCCATTTTGACTTTATTTTGGTATATTGTGGGAGATTTTGGTGTATGCCTAGTTTCTGCCATGCTCTTTTCCAATTTTCTCAGCAGTTTTTGTCAAAGAGTAAGGTCTTATTCCAGAAGCTGAGGTCTTTGGGTTTATCTAAAGTTAGATTACTACTGTCATTAACTACTATATCTTGCATACCTAAACTATTCCACTTATCTACCACTCTATTTCTTAGCCAGTACCAAGTAGTTGTGATGGCTGTTGCTTTATAATATACTTTAATATGTGGAATGGCTAGCCCACCTTCCCTCGAATTTCCTTTCATTAGTTTCCCTGATATTCTGGAACTTTTCTTATTCCAAATGAATCTTGTGATTATTTTTCTAGCTCAAGAAAATAATTTGTGGTAGTTTGATTGGTATGGCATGGAATAAATAAATTAGCTTAGGCAGAATTGTCATTTTTATTATATTAGCTCAGCCTACCCATGAGCAAGTGATGTTTTTTCCAATAATTTAGATCTGAATTTGTGTGAAAAATGACTTGTAACTGTATTCATATAGTTCTTGGGTTTGTTTTGGTAGGTAGACTCCTAAATATTTTACAATGTCTACAGTAACTTTAAATGGAATTTCCCTTTCTATCTCTTGCCATTGGGCTTTGTTGGTAATATATAGAAATGTCAGTGGTTTATGTGAGTTTATTTTATAGCCTGTAACTTTGCTAAAGTTGTTTATTATTTCAAGTAGTTTTTTACTTGATTCTCTTGGATTCTCTAAGTACATTATCATATCATCTGCAAAGAGTGATAGCTTTGTTTGTTTTTCTGCTTATTCTGATTCCTTCAATTTCTTTTTCCTTCCTTATTGATAAAGCTAATATTTCTAGTACCTTATTGAACAACAATGATGATAATGGACATCCTTGTTTTACCCCTGAACTTATTGGAAATACTTCTAGCTTATCCCTGTTACATATGATGTTTCCTAAAGGTTTTAGATAGATGCTGCTTACTTTTTAAGGAAGATTCCATTGCTTCCTATACTCTCTAGAATTTTTAATAGGAATGTGTGTTGTATTTTGTCAAAAGCTTTTTCTACATCTATTGAGATGATCATGTGGTTTCTGTTAGTTTACTTGTTGGTATGATCAGTTATACAGATAGTTTTCCTAATATTGACCCAGTCCTGCATTTCTGGTATGAGGCCTACCTGGTCATAGAGTATTATTCTTGTTATAAATTGCTGTAATCTATTTGCTCATATTTTATTTGAAAATTTTGCAACTACATTCATTAGATAAATTGGTGTATAATTTTCTTTCTCCGTTTTGACTTTTCCTAGTTTGGGTATCAGCACCATATTTGTATCATAAAAAGAATTTGTAGAACCCTTTCTTTGCCTATTTTCCCAAATGGTTTATACAGCAATCAGTTTGTCTATTTATCTATCTGATTCTCTCTCTCTCTCTCTCTCTCTCTCTCTCTCTCTCTCTCCTTCTCTCTCTCTCTCTCTCTTCCTATATATTAATCACCTATCAATAAACATTTATTAAGTGCTTACTCTGCACCAGGCACTGTGCTTACTGCTAAGGATACAAAGAAAGTCACAGACATTGGTCTTGCCCTCAGGAAGTCCATTTTCATGGGCTAGAATATATTAGAATAAAACTAAAACATTTCTAGTACCATTTTTCCCTCTACCAACTAATCATTGGAACACATACCTAAGCATTCCATTACTCCACACTTTCAACTTCAGGAACTGATGTGTATTCCTTTCCCTAGAGTAAGTGTCTCTTCTTTCTTTTTTTCTCACTCTCTAAGAAACATTTGCTATAGCAGTGGATACAGATAAGATACAATAAGATACAGATACAATAAGAACTTACTTCGAATTCCACCATAGACACTTATTAATTGTGTGATCTTGGGCAAGACCCTTAACCTCAGTTTCCTCAACTGTAAAATGGTGTCTGTTGTGAGTCTCAAATGAGAAAACACTCATAAAAAGTTCTCAATGCAGAGCTTGCCGCATAGTAAATATTATATGAAAATGTGTTTCTTTCTTTGCTTTGTCTTCAGTATATCTTTATGCTGCCTACTAGACTTGGGTTGCAATATTATACAAACTCTATTTAAGTCTGGAAATTCCTTAAGTTTAAAAGCTTCAAATTTTATTATATACTTTTTTCTATTTATCAGAGATATTAGTACATCATTAATTATAAATCACTACATACATATGCACAAGTATTGCTCAAATACCCTAACTTCCCAGTTTCTCAATCATCTTAAATCCCATGGCCTACTCTTCTCTTCTATTTTGGTCACATACAGGGATAGTCATATCCCAGATCTTAGCAGCAGCTCAGTTTTGTGACTTCCACCCCCTATGTTCTGCAGCAAGCAAGAAGGAATGTAGGGCAAGGACTCAAGGGATATGAGGGGAAAAGACAGGATGGAATTCCAAGAGTAATCAATAGGATTGAGATTGTGAAGGGAAGGAAATGAAGTTAGACCAGAAAGTGCTGAGGGGTGGCGATATTGGCAGTCATGATGATGAGGTTCCATCACCCATTCAAAAGCATTCCTCTTCTGTGTTCAAACATTCTTACATCTCGCTATCTTATCATAACTTACTTTTAACTAATTGAGAAATTGAGGTGGTGTAAAGGATAGATCTGGAGACCTGGAGTCAAACTTGGTCTCAGAAACTTCCCGGCTCCGTGACCTTAGGCAAGAAACCTAATCACTGAGTATGTCTGCCTCAGTATCCCTACCTATAAAATGGGAATAATAATAGCACCTATAGCCCAGAATTTTCAGGACTATTTATAAAGTATTCTGCACACTTTAACTAGTATATATATGCTAGTTTTAATCATTTCCATCTATCTGAGTACCTTACTCCTCCTTAATTTCTTCTTTCTCATTATGACTTCCAATCATAAGATCACAAATTAAAAGAAGAAACCTAAGAGATCACTTAGTTTACAACTTCATGGGATATTCTTTTATGTCATCATCAATGTTCAGTCTTACAGATAATAAGTAACAAGATTGTACATTTCCTGGATAACATTAAGGTATTATTATTATTTTAATAGTGGCATTCTGGAAACAGTTACACTGTCATTATTCTGAAATTCAAAGGAATGACTTTGGTGGAGGGAAATTAAGAGCCTGTATAAAAGAAGAAGGGCAATGCTGATATGGGAGACTGGAGGAGATATCTTGGAGTACACATAGTATCCTGAACCTTGCTTTCTCAAATAACATTGTATATTCTTATGTTGCCTCTATGATTTTGGGTAAGTGATTTAACCCACTGGATATTACTTTCCTCATCTGTAAGAGGAGAGAATAGGACTAGATTACCCTTACATTCCCTTCTTCTACTAAATCTATGATTCTACATTTCCCCTTAGAAATTCTGAGCTGATCTTTCACTTCATCATTGCAATTCCTTTACTTTTCATGACCTTTCTCTGAATGCTCACATATCCTGATGAAATCAACTGACTTCCACTGTTTCTTGGACCCTTAGTGGTTCCATTTAATTTTTTTTCTCATTCTCTTACTCATGTTTTATACTAAGCTTTATGAGAATCTCTGATGGCTTCCATAATTACTTTGAATGTTAGGTTCACTTCCCTCTCATGCATCATAGTGTAGTCAAGACTCTCTTCTATGAAGCTTCTTCAGAAAATATCATAAAAAATTGAAGACCAAAGCAATCTATAAGACTCCATTATTACTCTTCTCTGTCATTGCCTTCCTTTCCTTTCATGATATCCCTAGGATTCAATTTCAATTCAATAAAAAATAATTGTGTATCATGATCATTGATGGAAGAATAGAGATATATACTTATTTTGTCAGTGTTGAGGGCAGTTATTTCATTCTGCATTTTGGACAGTTGGTACTTCAGGTTCATGATAGCAATAACCACTTCAAATATTTTATCCATTATTATTCATCTGATAGAAAGATAAGTTCTCAGATGATTCTAATGAAATTTTATGTGATTGGTTTTTACTAGGTTGTTTTATTACATTCTTCATTATTATATCAGAGAGCTCGTTTTCCTAAGTCTTTGGAGAAAATTTATTTCTCTTTCTTCCTATGAAGATGAGAATTGTAAGCTCCCTGTATGTGTATTTTTTATTTAAATTCAGTTAAGGCATTCTAGAATTTAAAGCTGATACAAAACTTCGAGATCATTTTGTCCATTTTCCTCATTTCAAACATTAAGAAACGGTTCTAGAGAAGTGAAATCACTTGTCCTGCATCATATGGCTCCTATGAGAAAGGAATTATGGTCAGGCCCTCTTATTCTTAAACCACAGTCATGTCCAATAAACTTTTTCTGAAGGTTTATGATACTTCATATTAGAAGCAGTGTGTTGTAATGGAAATAATGCTGTATTGAGGATCAAGGGACTTTTATCCAAACTTGGCTTTGCACTTAATATTTGTTTGACCTATGGACAGTTATTTAATCTCTGTAGTTCTCAGTTTTCTCATCTAAACAACTAAGAGGATTAAACCTGATGACCTCTGAGAACTCTCCAGCTCTAAATCTATGATCCAGTGGAATAAAGGATAAACAATAACAATCTCCAACAGTATTCCCACATAGGCCAGAATTAATAAATAAGCAGTTGAGCAGAAAGTGACACGTTAGAGATCATAATTGATTTTTATTCTGTGAATTCCATGAATAAAATAGCTTTTGTGAGGACATGCCAATGTATGTGGTCATATTTAAGAAGGACCCACACAGAGTTTGGCTGCAATAGCAATGGAAAGAAAAAAAATGGTATTAAAATATACTTACTTTTTTGGCAGTCCTTGATAGGCTATTGCTGGACATTTAAACAATATATTCTGCATAGTTTGCCTAAAAGCTGAGAAGTAATGAGTTAATGCTGACTATGTGGCCAAGCTTGCCCACTACCTCTCACATACATACATGCTTCTTCACACACTCTCTGAAACTCCTGTTCATTGTCAGGCAACAGGGCATGTCTTGAACCATTTTCTAACTAGCCATTCAAATATGATATTGTCTTTTAGATTCAGAGACATTCTACTGATTTTAGTTCTGGGAAATATGTCACTCAACTCTAGAGAGAATGTGAGGTCCTTCAGAACTCTCAATGCTGATTATACCTTTCAAGAAATACAGAAGATGTCTCTTCTACTATGACTGATACCTGCTTGGGAGAATTAATTCATTGAATAGGGCAAAGGGGTCATGGAGAGGCAGGTTCAGAAGGCACTAAGGAATATAAAACCTAATCCACCTTAGCACAATTTGGAAATAGAAGCTTAGGGTACAGTGCCCAAAGAGACCAAAAAGAATTTTTGGCAAACTAAATACCTATGGATAGCTAAAGTAGGTGGCCAAATGGGAATCTATAGTTGTTTCCAAAACTATCCAACTGATTAATTGGTTAATCTTATGGGATAATGTCCCTGTCCAGAGTTCTCTGGAGCTACTTAACTATCAGGGCATGTTCTAATATTCCTTTTCACTAGAAATGATTTAATTCACAAGAATCCCATTACCTACTCCCCATAATGATCATTCCCCAGGGGGGTAAACTGCTCTGTGGTGTCAAATACAAAAGAATTTGATTCCAGTTCCTAAGGGAAACTCCATAAATCCTTCCCCATAACCTACATTTTTGTTCCCTCCATTCTTTCTCTCTTGTTTTATTTTAGTGAATACAGTCAAAATCTCATAGCAATGAGTACAATATCAAAGTTCAAAATTTATCTGCTCTGTAATCTGAAATTATTCTAGAGGACTGTTAGTTTAGAGACAAATAAGATAGAAAAGAGGTATCGATGTGATAATAGTGACAGTAATATTTTTAGTCCTTCCTTTTTTCAAAGAGGATGAATGATAGCAAAGAAAGATGTCTTGACTTTTGTGAATGGGATTTAAGTGAGACAGAGTTGCACAAAGTTATCAGCCTTACTCTCTCTTCTAGGGTCATCAATGTCCAATGGTAAGACAAAAACTAAGAGACTGATAGTGGCCTGGGATGCAGTTGATGACATTGGAATCTTCCATGTTTCACCAAGCTCTAAGTATTCCACAGGACCTGTTTCAGCCACCTTCTGTTGATTTGTTCTGTATAAGTATAATGTAGTTTCCCTGCTGATCAGTTTTGCTTTATTTAAAATTATAATTATTTCCCCACTACCACCACCACCACCACCACCACTGTTTTTAGATTATATGAAGTATAGTAAATTCTGTTTCAACTTCTCATTTTAACTATGTGAATCTTTTATCTTTTTGGAAACAGCATATTATTTGCTTCTGATTTCTAATCCATTCTATTATTATTTTCCTTTTTATTTATGACTTCTTCTTATTCACATTTATGATTGTTAATTGTGTACCTCCTGTCATCTTGTACTTTCCCTTCTCTTTTCCCTGACTCCTCTATTTATAAATAAGGCAGTTAAAAAAAAGAAGTCTGCCTAAAATGTGATCTATAAATGAAGAAACCCCAGGGATATTACCTCTGTGATATTGTCATTTTTATTGATGACTTGGATAAAAACAAATACACATGTTAATAAAATTTGAAGATTACATAGGAGGGACAGCGAATAGACTATGTGAAAGGATTCCAACATATTTTCAAATTAGAGAACTGAATTGAATTTATTCTACAACAATAAATGAGTAACATTTGGGTAGGAAGAACTCAACCTCACAAGTACTGGGAAGGGGAGTTATACAGCAATTTTTCTGAAAAAAAGATTTAAATTTTTAGTGGACTACAAATTAAGATGAGTTAGTACTGTGGAGTGATAGCTAATAATGCTTCTTAAAATATTTTGACTTCAGTAAGAAAAAAATAACTTCCTGAAAAAATAAGGTGATGCTCTCTCTATACTAAGTCTTCATCAGATTTCAACATGGCACCACAGTTCAAAGACACTGCTAAGTATATAGGTTTCATGGGAGGACAACCAGGAAGGTGAAGGATCTTGAGTCTGTGCTATATGAAGACTTGTTGAAGGAACAGGGAGCCAAAATAAGAAACTATTAATGAGAAACAAGATAGATGTCATTAGGAGGAAAGATTAGAATTGTTCTTTCTCACTCCAGAGTAGAGAATCAGGTAAAGGAGTTGAAAAATTGTAAATTTAGGCTTGATATCAGGAAAACTTTCCTAACAATGAGGGTTGTCAAAAAATAAAATAATTCATGGCCAAGAGAGGAGGTAAGTTCTCTCTCATTGGAAGTCTTCAAGGAGAGGCTGATTGACCACTACTAGTGGTGTTAGAGCAGGGATTCCTTTTGTCTGGGATTTATGGATACTGAGATTCCCTCTAAAGCTCAAATTCTTTGACATAATTTAGTTTTTCAATTCTTTTGTTAAGTTATGAGTGGAAATGAGAGAAATGAACATTCTAATCCTCTCCCTGACATACTACCTATCTTATCACTACCTAAAATCCTTAGGAAATTGGAAACTGAAACATCAGATGAACAGTTTGAATATGGAGTCTTTTCTGAATAAAAAGGGAAAGCTAATGAGTCATCTTTGATATTCTCACTTCTTCTATGGTCTTACTCATCACATTAGCCTTTTTGGGTGCTTCGATACCTACAAGGAGTGAGCTACCACTGTCCTGTGAGCTGATCTGAGAATACAGGCCTCTGTGATGCCCAGACAGGTGGGTTCAAACTTAACTGTAGACAAAAGTCTGAGGAATCATAGCAGCTCAGTCTCCAGGCTTTGCAAGCTTTCTGCTAGACATAAACATTCTTCAATAAACCTTATTAAAATTTCAGAAGTTCTTTCTGTAGACTCCTTTCTTTTGTCCCAACTAACTCTTCTCTCTCTCTCTCTCTCTCTCTCTCTCTCTCTCTCTCTCTCTCTCTCTCTCTCTCTGTCTCTGTCTCTCCTCTCTCTCTCTCTCTTTCTCTCTCTCCCCCCCACACACATCTTCAGCCACTTATTTAAAAGTCAATTGCAGCAAAATGCAGGAAATATAATATGAGAGATTTATTGCTCTCCCTTCCAATTATTGCTGTGAGCCTTCAAAGAACACTAATTCGATCATCTTGAGAAATCCCCACATTTTCAGTAGTTGTGGATGAAACACATGCACCATTGATTGCTGAAGTCTATTGCTTTTGTAGAATTTCTAATTGTATTCCTAAAAAATTTTCCAGACAAGTTAGATGACTAAATGTGATATTAAGGACTTCCCCCTTTGCTATCCTACCAAAATTCAAGCATCTCTAATGTGAATACTTAACTAACAAACATTTGCTGTAAGAGGTAACATTAATAGTCATGCTGTATCTTGAACTTATTTTTTGACTTTTCATATAAATATTTCTTTTATTTTCCTAAGAAAAAAAGGGCATTGATGGTTTAATTTCACTGCATTCAATTACACATATTTTAGTTCAATAATTTAAACAAATACTAATGAGAAAGTAGTACCTTAGCATAGTTAGGAGAGAATTAGTCTTGAATCATCAGACTTGGATCAAATAAGACATGAATCAAATCCCAGCTCTGATAATACCTCTGCTAGCATGGGTAGATCATTAAGCTTTCTGTGCCTCAGTTTCTTCAAGTTTATTTTAATCATTTTAAGTCAATACTTTCTTCAGTGAACCTTATGTTAAATACTTTCATGCTAGTTTATTCCCACAGGCTTGATTCTCCTTCCACCTTCTAATTTTCCTATTCTATCTCATTTTTAAAAATTTTCCTTAAATTATCAGTCTTTTCTTTCTTTTATAGAAATTTCTATTTCATTTTGTCCTCTGCTCTTTATTAGATTAATTAAGTGATGGATTGAAAAAGTGTCCTTCCCCTATTCACCTCCAACCTTTTTTTAAAAGTAATTTATTTTTCCTGTGCCCTTTTCCAACATGTTTTTTCTCTGATTTATTCTTATCAGTATTTCTTTTCCCTTTCAGTCTATTCTGAATTTTATTTTCTAGTACATAAACTATATTCTTATTTTTCTTCAGTTTCCCTTCTTGTTCTCATGAGATTAAAGTTTATGAAGTGACCTGATTTTGCCTCTCTTTAATTTTTGATATCTATATTATTTCCTTTATAAATTTTGCCCCATCCTTCTATTTTCCTGATATATATCATTATTAAAAATATCAATTCATGATTGAAGTCATAGGAAGAGGTGAACAGTATTATGCAGTGTACATTAGCCTCTTTTCTCAATCATGATGCCATCCCTACTCTTCATCACCACTATGATCAATTTCCTTCCTAAAGATTATTTGTAGGTTCACATCTTTGTTTCAAGGCTTTTAGCTTTCCATTTCCACCAATGTGAGTACTGGTTTCCCTTAAGAATACACATATCCCTTCTCCTGGGGGTGGTATACTACCTATGAAAGCAAAATACACTTAGGAGAATATGGTATCACAATGTGCAAAGTCCCCACAAATAACTCTACAACTATATTAATGCATTATTTGAGGATTTGTGACTTTCTCCTTCATTCTGAAAAGCAATTGAACTATGCCCAAAAGCCCCTAAATTGAACCACTAATCTAGTAAGAGCACTACTAGGACTATGCACCAAAGAGATTACAAAGGAAAAGGACCCATAGTAACAAAAATACATACAGTCATTCTTTTTCTAGTGTGAAGGAAGTGGAAAGTAAGGGGGTACCCATAAATTGAGGAATTACTCAGCAAATTATAGTATGTAAGCATAATGAAATACTATTTTAGTATAAGAAATTAGGAAAGTGACAATTTCCAGTAAATATGGGAAACTTCATATGAACCAATGCCAAGTGAAGTGACTAGAATATGGAGAACAATTGATACAGTAACAACAGCATTGTAAAAATAAACAACTTTGAGAAAGTTAAAAAAGATAAACATAAAAAAACCCCTTAAAATCTCAGATCACTACATTGACCAACCATGATTCCGGAAGACTGATGATAAACCATGCTACCTCTTGACAGAGAAGTATTACATTCAAGATGCTAATTGAGACATGGTCAATTTGTTTTGCTTGACTATAGATATGAGTTATAAGAATTTTGTTTTTCTTTTTTATTCTTAATGAGGAAAAGTCAAGGAAGAAAAAATAATTTTTGTCAATTTTTAATAATTTTTAAAGGTTTTTTAAAAGAAAAATAGACAATTTCATTCCCATGAAGTCCAACTTTGATTTTTTTCATGAGTGAAGAGTGATACTGTTTTATTCAAATGCCAGAAAGCAAATTTTTCAGGAGGTAGATAGCATGGTTCATCATCATTCCTCTGGAGTCATGGTTGATCATTTCATTGATAAGAGTTTTTAAATTTTTTAATGTTGTTTATCTTTACAATATTATTGTTACTGTAAATGTCTATCATACAGAACATAAGGTCCTTGAAAGCAGAGATTATTTTTTTTTATTTTAGTATTCCCAGAGTCTAATATCATTCCTTGTTATTCAGTCATATCCAACTCTTCATGACCCTATGGTCCATAGCATACCAGGACTGTCTATCTTCCGCTATCTCCTAAAGTCTGTCCAAGCTCATATTCATTGCTTCCATGACACAGTCTCTCCATCTTGTCCTCTGCCCTTCCCTTCTCCTTCTGCCTTCAATCTTTTCCAACATCAGGATTTTTTCCAATGACCCTTGTATTCTCATTATGAGTCCAAAGTATTTGCCTGATACATGGTAAATGCCTAATAAATGCTTTCTGATTGATTTTTGACTGATTCATAACCTGAGAGATTAGGAAAGGTAAAGTATGGGTAATATTACATCTATGATATAAACCAAGCTAGAAATTTTATAAGGTAAAAGTAGGAGGGTAGTATTTTTCAAAAATGGGACAATATTTGTGTAAAAGATA
Organism: Phascolarctos cinereus; assembly: GCF_003287225.1. NCBI lineage: Eukaryota > Metazoa > Chordata > Mammalia > Diprotodontia > Phascolarctidae > Phascolarctos > Phascolarctos cinereus. Next base: position 218,501,609 of record NW_027555514.1, on the reverse strand, counting down.
AAGACAAGAGATGGAATGTCGTATAGGGGAATAGTTGGTAGACTGGAGAATAATAGGAAATAAACCTGAAAAGGTACTATAAGTGGATATCAAATCAGAAATTTGTATCTTAGAGGCTACAGAAAGCCACTGAAGACTGTTATATCCTATTGTCAGATGTGTGTTTTAAGGATATCAGTTTTAAAGCTTTATGGAAGATGAATTGAAGAACTGAGAGATGGGAGGTGGGGAAACCAATTAAGAAGTTAATATGATAGTCTAAATGAGAGATAACAGGTATTTGAACTAGAGTAGAGACTGTATAAGTGGAGAGGAGAAAATGGGTACATGAAATATAATCACTGATGATTACTTAGAATTTTTATTAGTAATATTTATTAATTGTCCACAAACTAATAAGGCACCATACCAAATACTGAAGGTGGAGAGATTCAGACCCTGTCCTCAAGTAGTTTATAGTTTAATGTTTCTAAAGTGAAGACATGTAGGAAACTAGGAGAGGCAATGCATAGAGCAAAGGAATTAGAGTCAGAAGACCTGAGTTTGAATCCTTCCTAACACAGTGATTAGGCATATGACTTTGGACAAGTCATTTAACCTTTCCCAACCTCAGTGTTTTCATCTATGGAAAGAAAATAATAATAGTACTTACCTTTCCAGAGTGACAGTGAGAATTAAATAAGTTAATGTATATAAGATGCTTTCCAAATTTTAAAATGTTATATACATGAGTGATTTTTATTATTATTATTATTATTATTATTACTCACCAACATTAACACAAAAGCATTTCTTTTTCATTTCAATGAGATAATCAGTAATTTACACTTGAACTTGTACATCAAATTATCTAGCACATTAAACATCATATAGAATCTTCAATCAAAAAAACATGATTTTTCATTTGTGGACACAATCTAAACCCCAATTTCACTTCAACCTGTCATCAGATGGATAGGTAAGATTTTGAAAAAAGTTTAAGTTAGAAACCAGCCTTTACATTGTGACCATGAGCAGGTCTTAGTCATGTAATGCAGAATGGGGAACAATGTGTTAATTGGAATGTGAGGAAGAAGATGGAAAATATAAAATGAACTGTAATGAGGGGAAATAGTGAGTTCAAAGAGGTGATCCACACCTGGAATACTATTAAACATTTCTGAACTTCAAACTGTCTCTTACTGATGGCAATACAGTATTTTAACTTCTTGAGAACAGCACTACCTTTTGAACAACATCCTTGAAGGCTTGTTTTACTTGCTGGTTCCTTAGGGTATAAATGAAAGGGTTCAGCATGGGAGCAACTGAAGTATTGAGAATAGCTACTCCTTTGGTTAATGATGCTTTTTCTTTTACTGAGGGGCTCATATACATAAAGATGCAGCTGCCATAGGAGATAGAAATGACAATCATGTGAGAGGAACAAGTGGAAAAGGCTTTTTTTCTCTTGCTTGCAGAAGGGATTCTCAAAATTGTCCTAATGATATACATATAGGAGAGAATCATTAATGCCAAAGTAAATAGCAGAGTTACCAAAGCAAAATAAAAACCGAGGTCTTCTAAGAAACGTGTGTCTGAGCAAGAGAGTTGTAAGAGAGGGAAAAAGTCACAGGAAAAGTGATCAATGACATTGGATCCACAGTAATCAAGCTGTAGAAGAAGCATAAGTGGTGGAAAAACAGTCAAGAATCCTCCCAACCAAGCACAGAGGACAAGCAAGATGCAGACTTTATAGCTCATGATGGTTGTATAATGCAGAGGCTTGCAGATAGCAACATAGCGATCATAGGACATGGCTGTAAGTAGATAAAATTCAGTTACCCCCATAAAAATGAAAAAGAACAACTGAGCTGCACAGTTGTCAAAAGAAATGGTTTTGTTTCCAGTAATAATGGTGCTCAGGAATCGAGGAATGCAAACAGTAGTGAAAGAGATTTCTAGGAAAGCAAAATTCCGGAGGAAGAAATACATGGGTGTCTGCAGGTGGGGATCCACCAGTGTCAGGGTGATGATGGTCACATTTCCAGTAATACTTAAGATATAGGTTATAAACAGAAAGAGAAAAATCACAACCTTCAGTTTGGGGTCATCTGAAAGTCCCAGGAGGATGAACTCTGTGATCACTGAATGGTTTTTCATTTTTGTTTCATCTTCTAAATATAAGACCTTCTGGTGAAAATGAGAAAGCAGAATGAGGACTAAAATCATATGAACTTGGCTACAGTATCGTAAACTCACAAGTTGAGTTTAGAATTCTCTATCCCATGTCCATCACAAATCCATTATTTTCAGAAAAATTCTTTTCTGGTCACACCTACTCTATTTTGAACTTTTAAAGTTGATTTTTATAAAATGCTTAGCATAGTATATAACACGCAGTAGACACTTAATAGATGCTTATTCTGTTCTCATGCGTAAGACTTTAACTTAATTCGTATTAATTAATTTATATAAGGTTTGGTCCCAGAATTCCAATTTGTGAAATCTTTCCAGATACTTTTTTACATTGTGTCAATTTGAGATTCAAAGATTTTTTTCCACAACAGCTTCTTGAGTTGGGTAGCCCAAGTATTATTAGCCTCATTTTACAGGTGAGGAAACTGAGGCTTACAGAGGTATGTAAAATGGTAAGGATCACAGTGTTGTGATTAGAAGAGTCTAGAACTCAAAGATGGGGACTTTTCATGAATTTATAGACAAGCTTACTTTCTGTGAATATTTTATTCATACATTTAATACTGCTTATTTTATGATTAAAATTTTTTTCTTATATAAAATGTAATAAGAAGCTATTATTATTTGTATCTGTAAATATATGAAGAACAATAGTCATTTTGAAATTGAATAATTTCCTTTTGCCAATTCACAGAAAAATCATATATAAACTATAAAGATTATAATGTGAAATTAGAAACAATTCTTGAAGATTTAGCAGACTATTCATTTAACATTTAAAGTTGGTGCATAAAAAAATCCTCCAATTTCTGAAATAAACTGGAAAAAGTCTTACAAAATATGCAGTTCACAACTTTTTCTATAAGCACATATACCTTCTCTTCAACATTACACCCCTTATTTAGTATGGATGATTACCAACATTTTATCTTTCAACCTTTGAATGTTCCTTAATATATAATTAGGTGAAAAGCTGAAGCCGAGGTAAATAAAGCACTCGAATCAAATCTGTATTTGTTATCTGAGACCTACTCCTCACCTATGTGAAAGGAATCACTGTCTAAAATTATTGGTACTTGAATTTTCATAATTTAGTCATTAATATTACAGAATATAGCTTGTTAGTTTATTTCTAATGATATTCTAACTGTGAACAGAAACAATACCAACCAGGTTTTTTTTTTTGAATCTGCAAGTCTGATGGCATTGATGTTTAAAATGCACAATTCTCATTTAAAGGTACCCAAATTAACAATTGGTCAAATCTGAAGGCATTGTCCTGACTTCTTATTTCACAAAGGTGCTTAAGAATTTCTTATGTGAAGATGGCTATCTACTTTCTCAGAATAGCTCAATAAATGATGACAGAAACTAAAGGCAGACACAAGGGCAACACATTTCTTTTCCCTCACCATTTACTTCTTCTTCCAGACTTTATCTCTCTTTTTCTCAGAATGTTACCTAAAACTGCAAAACTCCTGTTATTCCTGTGTTTTGGTCAATGATAAATCCAAATATTGTTCCTACCTAAAATTAATTTTCTGACTCTGCTCCACGATTAAATGAAAATTCACTTCCCTAGGAGACCGTAATTAGCTTTTATATGAATGACTTAAATTAAGGTCATTTAAAATATTTTCTCAAAAAAATCTAGAAAAGTGCTCAACCTCAATGTGGAAAAATATCATCTTTCTCTTACCAAGAACAGCAGTATTAACTTCCATACAGTACCTCCCCATCCTCAGGTTTTACTGATAGAGTCTCTTAAGAAAGGAGCTACAATGCAATCTTTCCTAAAAACCCAATAGCTTAAAAGTCCCAGATACTGCAGGACCACATCAGTAATAACCACATTTCCTCTCAAAGGTTAAAATGTTAAGCTAGAGAATCAAAGTGACAACTCAGGACTTACAGTTGTTTTTCACATTGTACTTAGTATGCAATTTTGGAAAAGATTAGGTCCCAAACCCCAATAATCATACATATTCAAAATTACGGTGAAAATTTAAAAAGTAACCAAAAAGCGAAAAGATGCAATAGCAATCTTCATTGGCAAATATTACTCACTTTTGGACAGTTTTGGTGATTTCAGCCAAAAGCTGAATCCTGAACATCCTGTGTTGTTAATTGCTTTAAAACAGTTGAAATCCAATGTTCCTCTGTATGAGCAGGCATTGCTTTTTACCTTTGCATGACTAAGTTTCATCTCATCTTCCCTACGGTGTCACTCATATACATAGACATTTTAACATCAGATAAAGAACTCTCCCTCTCATCTCCATCCTATGGTAAACAAAGGAGTATTTCATGGTCTGTTGTTTTGCTCTCTTTCCAAATACTATCCTGCATTTCAGGTCTTATTAAATTTTACTCACTGAAATTATGGACATATTCTACCAAATTCTAGGTAGATTTCTAAAAAAAAAATTCTCTAGTTAGAAGGTAAATTGCTTCCAACTTTTTTGGGCAATGAGCAATTCACATTTTTAGGAACAGGTTCATTTTAATCTATTCTATTTGCTATAGGCTCTGAGGAATTCATTCAAAAAAACTGAACAAAGTCTGTCCAAAAGAGACATGTACAATATAAATAAATCCATGATATGGTCTTCTTACTATGAGGTGTTTTATTAGAAATGTCAAGGAACCAGGATCACAGAAACAACTGAGAAAAACCTTAGGAAAACATGCAGATAAATATCAGGGCAATTGAGCAGGAAGTTGGCTTTCCAATGTGGGTTATTTCCCATTTTATATAAATATTATTTTCTCTAAACTCAAGGGAGAATATGAACTGAACTCTCTCGTGACAGGCCACATCTAGGAGAGAGCTCTGCTATTTTACACCATGAGGGAATACTGGAATGTCTTTTGGTCTCCCAGCATCTCTTTTCCTACGTTCTATTTTGGATCTTTCTCATTAAACTGTGAATGCAGGTGAGATCTCAGCTATAAATCCTATTTTAAAATCCATTCCTCCTTCCTCATTTTTCGCATAGATGCTTATTACAGACTTGATTAAGGCTTTTACATGACCATACTGGCATTGCTTTTTTAATGGCCAATCCTGTAAGACTGTAAATTTTAACATGGCATCATCTCACATTATCAAATTCAAATAACTAGAATGGATTATTGTAGCAATCATTGGTTCTTTCCATACTTCTTGGCCCTCAGTATAGCTTTCTTATTCAAAAAGTATGTTCTAGGCACTGTATTAGGTGCTAGGAATAGCAAATCAGGAAAGAAGGAAGGAAGGAAGGAAGGAAGGAAGGAAGGAAGGAAGGAAGGAAGGAAGGAAGGAAGGAAGGAAGGAAGGAAAGAAGGAAGGAAGGAAGGAAGAGAGGGAGGGAGGGAGGGAGGGAGGGAGGGAGGAAGGAAGGAAGGAAGGAAGGAAAGAAGGAAGGAAGGAAGGAAGGAAGGAAGGAAGGAAGGAAGGAAGGAAGGAAGAATCTTCTCTTGGAAAAAACACATATTATTTTAATACATATTAAGTTATAATCTTTTCTGTTCAAAGTCCCCAAAGGAAGAGAAAGAAATCTTATATAATTGCTAGATCATCCTTTGGAATGTTTTTGATAATATTTGGATAAATGTGCATCTAACATTTTTGGATTCACCCAAAGTGATGAAGTGAACTTATGAAACAAAATTTAAGAGGAGCTGTGAATTTTTCCATTTCCATCATTTTGTCCCCTATTTAACTCCATATTGAAAAAAATAATTGTCTGATACAATAGTGAGAGACCTGCCCACTTTTAACCTTACTTGCAAGGCAGTTTAACTGTTTGTATTTTTCTTCCCTAAAAAGTGTATGAGTATACATACACACACAGCATAGAGTTCTTGCTTTGATTACAATAAATTGCAAAGCTTTTGCACAAAATAATTTAAGACAACGATGATAAGGTAAGCTGTCAACAAGTTAAACTATTACTTTGGAATGGAGGAATTGTATTAAATTTACCTGTTTGAGTGCTTCAGTCACGCTATGCCCTAGACATTAAAAATATACCAAGTGTATGTTTTTTATAAATTTTGGTTTGCAGGAGATTCAATAACTCCTTTTTTTTTTTTTTGGCAGGGCAGTGGGGTTAAGTGACTAGCCCAGAGTCACACAGCTAGTATGTGTTATGTGTCTGAGGGCAGATTTCAACTCAGGTCCTCTTAACTTCAGGGCTGGTGCTCTATCCTCTGCGCCACCTAGCTGCCCCCTCAATAACTCTGAAAAAGTGGTATTTTCACCACTTCTACCAGGCAGCTTAACAAAGGCTGATAGAAAACTGAAACTTATAGAACAATTTCAAATAATGCTTTTTTAAAATGTTTAGCATAATGGGGGGAAAATGTTATTTCTGTCTTGAACTTAGAAGATATTTTCCCACAAAAATAGTAGGAGAGAAAATCTCAGGCTAGTCAAAACAAAAAGTCTACTTAAATCCTAATATAGCTGAAATAAAATACTAAATAAATGCTGATTAATTGATAGATGTTTACTTATGCTTTTAGCTACTATGTCCACATGCCATTCAGTAATCCTTTCCAATTTAAACTATGTGCCTAGAGCACATGGACTTAGAAAGGACTTCAAAGGCCCTCTGAACTTGTCTGAGACATAACCCACATGTTACTATCTGCCCACTGCTTGAAAATATCCAGTGTTGGTGAGTTCAACATACCAAGGCATTCCATTCTATTTCTGCTCCTAATTTGTGCATTCTAGGGATGAAGCAGGATAAGTCTTTCTTCTATATAAAAATGATTCAAATATTTACAGACAGCTGTCATGTCTCCTCTAAATCATTTTCCCCCAATATGTTTTCAAGGTTTCTCACAATGCTGGTACCCTTCTTTGAATATATACCAGGGCAAGGATTTCTTTGCCATCTAAACTGATAATTGATATGAAAAACTAAACTCCGCCAGTCTGTCAATTATGTATCATTTGACAGTCTTTCTTTGTGACAAATATGTTTCTAAAGACCTTTACAAATATTTTTTCATTGTATCCTTATAATGGTGTATTGGGAGTAGATATTATTGTTATTGCCCTTTTACAAATGAGGAAAGTGAGGTAGAGATTAAGTGACTTGTCCAGGGTCATACAGCTAATAAATCTGAGGCAGATTTAAACTTAAATTTTCCTGACCAGGCCCAGTACACTATCCACTGTACCATCTGAGCAGTAAAGAATGGCAAGTAGACCACTACATTTAGATTCAAAGACCCTGATTTGAATTTTAGATGTGCCGTGCAGCATAATCAGTGAAGTTGTTTAAGCTCTTGAGGTCTCAGTTTCCTCATCAGTAAATTGGGAGTGGTACTACTCACATAGCATTATTGAGAGCATCAGATAAGAGGATGTTATGTGAAGTGCCTGGTAACCATTTGTAAGCTATTATTATTTATATTTAATAATTATTATTATGTAAACTATTATCATTTCAGTCCTTTAATGGAGACATAATCTAATTGAAGTACGTTCTTCTTTTAATAGTACAGATTAAAACCCAGTCACACTTCATGTATTTTCGGGGGGGGGGCATTAATATGGAAAGCACTCAAAAGTGAGGATGGAGAAGGCAAAGTATTTCCTATGCAGGGGCAAACTGGCCTAGATTGGAAATGGAGCAGGTTAAAGCCACAGCTTCAGTTAGTAGTGCGATTAAGGCAGTAACTACCTGCTGCACTTTCAGTCTGGGCAAGATGGGGAGAATTGAGATGTTCAGAAGGAGAAGAGGCAGGTCCTTAGAAGTATCTCTGAAAACAGCTGCACAAAACATCCAAACTTTGGGACAGTACATTCTCCACACTGGAAGCAGACCCCTACCTTAACTAAGAGTTTAAAACTCAAGTAATTGGCTAAGATCATGACTAAACAAAAGGTGCAAAAAAACTCAGACCATAGAACCTTTCTTTGGTGACACAGAAGATCAAAATATACAACCAGAAGAAGACAACAAAGTCAAAGCTCCTACATATGCAGCCTCTGAGAAGAATATGCATTTGTCCCAGGTCATGGAAGGGCTCAAAAAGGATTCTGAAAAGCAAGTAAGGGAAGTAGAAGAAAAACTGAAGAGAGAAATGAGAGTGATGCAAGAAAATCATGAAAATCAAGTCAACAGCTTGCTAAAAGAGACCCAAAAATATAGTGAAGAAAATAACACCTTAAAAAATAACATAACCCAAATGGCAAAAAAGGTCCAAAAAGCCAATGAGGAGAAGACTGCCTTAAAAAGCAGATTTGGCCAAATGGAAAAGGAAGTCCAAAAGCTCACTGAATAAAATACTTCCTTAAAAATTAGAGTGGAGCAAATGGAAGCTAGTGACTTTATGAGAAATCGAGACACTGTAAAACAAATCCAAATGAATGAAAAAATAGGGAAAAAATGTGAACTATCTCATTGGAAAAACAACTGACCTGGAAAAGAGATCCAGGAGAGAGAATTTAAAAATTATTGGACTATCTGAAAGCCATGATCAAAAAAAGAGCCTAGACATCATCTTTCAAGAAATTATGAAGGGAAACTGCCCTGATATTTTAGAACCAGAAGGCAAAATAGAAATTAAAAGAATCCACCAATCTCCTCCTGAAAGAGATCCCCAAAGGAAAACTCCTGGGAATATTGTAGCCAAATTCCAGAGTTCCCAGGTCAAGGAGAAAATATTACAAGCTGCCAGAAAGAATCAATTTAAGTATTGTGGAAACACAATCAGGATAACACAAGATTTAGGAGCTTCTACATGAAAGGACCACAGGGCATGGAATATGATATTCCCAAGGGCAAAGGAGATAGGATTACAACCAAGCATCACCTACTCAGCAAAACTGAGTATAATCCTTCAGGGGGAAAAAATGGTCACTCAGTGAAATACAGGACTTTCAAGCACTGTTGATGAAATGACCAGAGTTGAACAGAAAGTTTGACTTTCAAATACAAGACTCAAGAGAAGAATGAAGAGGCAAACAGGAAAGAGAAATCATAAGGGACTTATTAAGGCTCAACTGTTTATATTCCTACATGGGAAGATGATATTTGTAACTCATGAGACCTTTGTCAGTATTACAGTAGTTAGAAGGAAAAAATATTTTTTTACAGATAGATATTTGGTTAGATAGAGAGACAGAAAGATAGATAGATAGATAGATAGATAGACAGACAGACAGACAGACAGACAGATGGCACAGGTTGAGTTGAAGATAAAGAGGTGATATCTGGAGAATAAAATTAAGGAGTGAGAGAGGATTATACTGGGAGCAGGAGAAAGGGAGAAGTAGAATGGGGTAAATTATCTCACATAAAATGGTCAAGAAAAGGCTTTTACCGTGCATCTGAAGTGGGAGAAGTAAGAGGAATGAATGAATCTTATTCTCATTGGAATTTTGCTTAAAGAAGGAATAACATACACATTCAATTGGGTGTGGAAATCTATCTTGCCCTACTGGAAAATAGAGGCGAAGGAGATAAGAAAGCGGGGAAAGGGTGAGAGAATGATAATGGGAATAGCAGATTGAGGGATGGGGTATTCAGAAGCAAACACTTCTGAGGGGGGACAGGGTCAAAATACAGAATAAAATAAATGGGGTGCAGGATAGACTGAAGGGAAATATAGTTAGTTTTCCACAACATGACTACTATGGAAGTGTTTTGCATGACTACACATGCATAACCTATATTGAGTTGCTTATCTTCTCAGTGAGGTTGCATGGGGAGGGAGGAAGAGAGAAAATTTGGGACCCAAAGTTTTAAAAGCAAATGTCAAATAAAATTGTTTTCCCATGAAACTGGGTAATAATATATACAGGCAATGGGGTATAGAAATCTATCCTGCCCTACAGAAAAATAGAAGGGGCAGGAGATGAGGGGGGTGGGACAGAAAGGAGGGCAGATTATTGGAAGGGGTGTTCAGAATGCACCATCTTGGAGTCAGGGGAGGGACAAGATGGGGAGAATATTTGCAACTCAAAATATTGTGGAAGTAAATGTTGAAAACTAAAAATTAATAAATAAGAAGAGAGGTAAAAAAATTAAAAAACTAATTTTAGCTTTCCATGGGTATTTTATCTGTGAAAACTTATACAGGGACAGGAGAATTAATTTATTGAACAAGCCAAAGGTGCCATTGATGGCCATCTGCATAAGACATTGAGGAACATAAAATCTAATCTACTTTAGCACAAATTGGAAAAGAAAGTATAGGGGATTATTCACCTTAAGAGATTTACCACCACCATATCTCCCAAAATTGTCTTTGATATGCTGGTTGCCTTTAAGTAGAAAGCAGGTGGCCGAGTGGAAATCTGCAGTTATTTCCAACACTATACAAATGATAAGTCGTATCATCTTATGGGATCATGTGTCTGTTCAGAATTCTATGGAGATACTTATCTCTGAGGGAAAGTCCTACTGCTCATTATCATCAGAAATACTGTAAATTCACAATAATCTCATTTCCCACTTGCTATAATTCTCATTCCCATGGAAGCTGCTCTCCTATGCCAAACTTTCTCAATTTTTTTTATCTATCACTCTTATCTGTTTCTTTAATTCTTCCAGGAATTTTGCTTATTCTTTGAGGACAAATCAAGCTGTTTTGTGTCAATAGTTTGTCAGCTTTTGGCAATGTTTTTCATCTTCAACTTAATTTTCCTTTGTACATTAGTGCAACTAATTTTGTATAATCACAGACTTATATTCACGGTAAGATACCTCCAATCCTCTTTTAAAAATAATAACTATGGCCGAAGTGTGCTCTTAAGAGTTACAACTTTTACATGTTTCTTTGGAATAGTAGCTATTCTTCAAAACACAACAAAAAGATCAATGAAGCATGTGTGAACAGCAATATATTCAGCACTCAACTGATAGAAGATTCATTAAAGAAAGAAGTCTGTTGTCTATATCCAAGTTATGACAGAGAATATAAATATTAATCAATCAATCAATCAACTAGTACTTATTAAGCATCTACCATGTGCTAGGCATTGTTTTTGGCATATAAATAGAGAGAATTAAACCACCTTTTTCAGAATGGATTTACATTTTAATGGAGAACACAAACACAAATAAAAACATATCCAGTATAAACATAATAAAATTGACAAATACAAAAATTAAAAAATGCAAGCAATTTTGAAAGGGAAATGGGGCACATTGGACAAGGCTTCATACAGAAGACTACTATTCATTTCCAGTGATGAGCACTAATGATATTGCCAAAAGAAATGTTGTAAAACATCATATTGAAGATTTTGAAGACTTGTTCAAGAATCGTAAGGCCTCAGGGTTACAAATGGCATTTTCCTCACTGGTGTAATTGAAGATAAAGGGTATAGAAGAAACAAACTGATTTGGGAAGAAAGCATCTGACTAAGAAGGAAGTGTCCAGGAATTACATTTGGATTTCTGGACCATGGTATTATGAGGATAATAGATTTCAGGCAAAGGATGGTTTATATCGACCAAAAATTGGTGAGAAGAAATTTATTAAAACACTTGCAAAAAGGCCTTTAAATGAAAAAAAGATAATGTGGAGAAAGAAAAGTGGCTACTCATATGGACCAATCTAGATAACACAGAGAGCAGCCACATTGAAGGGAGAATTTCGGATGAAATGGCCATTAGTTCACAGGAGACAAAAATCTAAGAGAGAAGCCAGTAATAAAATATCTATACACAAATGCCTAATGATTAGGCAGTACTGGAAGCTCTAATACAGTGGGAGCAAAAGGGGTCTCATACTACAGATATTGTTGAGTTTTGATGGGGCAAAAGACATGGCTGAAATATGACTCTAAATTAATATACTTTATACTTAAAAAACAAGAGAGTAGGGAGAGATAGGGAGGAAGAAAGTAGTGTTCACATATTAAGAAGGCGGATTCATGTGAGGAAATTCAAGACCTGTAGTGGGACAGTTAGGAAAGCATGGTAGAGAGCATTTGGGTGAAGGACAATGGAGGGAAAATAAAAGTGATTTTGTCATTGGGTGATACTACACAAAGCACACGTACAGAAAGAGGAAATAAATTAGTAATTTGAGGGGGAAAAAAGTCTGCCGCAGAGTCATTAGTGACATAGGGTTTCAATTATCCAGATATGTATTAAAACTCTCAATCTTGTCTAAATCAGAGAAGCTAATAACTTCTAGATTTATATTAATAACAGTTTCATCCTTCAAAGTGTATAGAATCCAGCAAGAGGACTTCCTATTTTGGACTTTTGATTCTATTATTGACCTGATTCTCATTAACAGGGAGAGACCAGTTGTTTTGATGGAAATGATGGAAACCCTAGCAACAGTTGTAATTGTTAGATATTTTAATGTGAAAGAAAAAGAAAAAGAACTAAGTCATATTCTGACATATACCTTAGATTTTGCAAAGGCAAATTTAAAGTAGTTTTTAAGATAGGGGAAAAGAATAACGAGAACTAAGATTCTACAGTGAAAAGAGAAAGATAGAAAATCTTTAACAATTCTAAAGACATGAAGGGGAACAATTCCAATGAGTAAGAAAATTGATTTTTCTGAAGAGTCCAAGGTAGCTGCACAGGGAATTCACCAACAAGCTTAGATTTTTCTTTTCAATTACAGAAAACAGAAGCATGGATAGATAACAGAAAATTAATATTAGTGTGGAGTGATGCTTTTAAAACAGTGTCAGGAGTGCTAATACTCTCAGCTTGTGGGTAAGAAGGAAGATAAAGGAAACAAGAAGAGATAAGTTTAGAAACTGGGGGGAAATGAACTTCAAAAGAGGATAACAATTTTTTCTGGCATAGATGAGATGGTGGTAACTGACAACAGAGAGGAGGCAAAGCTTCTCATTTCTTATTTTGTTTTTAATTTTCTCTACCAATTAGAATATCTTTGTGCTGGAAAATGCAAAACAAAAAATGCTAAAGTTGACAACTAACATAAGCAAGGAGATAGTAAAAGAGCACCTGATGGAAGGATCATAGATTTAGAGTTAAAAGGAACCTTAGAAGTAATCTAGTCCAACCCTCTCATTTTACAAATGAGGAAATTTATGCCCAGAGAGTCTGAATGACTTTCCCAAGATCACACAGGTTATATGAAGGAGAGCTGGGATTTGAATACAGATCCTATGACTATACATCAATATCTCTTAATACTATGTCATATAGTCTTCCTATCCTAGATAAATTCAAATTATTTGGTCCAGTGAACATTATTATTGAGTACTGGAAGAACTGGAGATATGATGAATAGGCCACTGCCAATAATATCAGAAAGATTCTGGAAAGAAGAATAGATACACTGGAAGTGGAGAAAGGCAAATATTGTCCAATTTTTTGAAAGGAACAAAACAGTGTTCAAAATTTAGGCTAGTGAATTTTATGCAATAAATGGATCTTAAATTGGGGCAGAAAAAACAACAATAACATCAGAAGCATAGAGGAAGAAAAGGATGTGTTAGACAGCAGTTCAGAAAAAGATTTGGGGGTTTTAGTGAAACATAAATTCAAACTGAGTCAGCACTGTGAGGTGAAAGCCAAAAATGCTGTTAAAGCTAATTCCCCTTAACTAAGAGAAAAATAACTTCCAGAAATAAGAAGATGATGCTCCCTTTCTGTATTGAGACTTCATTAGATCTCATCTGGAGTATTATGTTTCATAATGGGCCCCACAGTTTAAGGAGGAAATTGCTAAGCTATAAAGCATTCATAGGAGGGCAACCAGTATAGTGAAGGACCTTGAGTCCACACTACATAAAGAATTATTGAAGGAACTGAGTGTATTTGAGAAGAGAAGACAGTATTCATGGGAGACATGATAACTGTCATTTGGAGAAGAGATTGGAAATGTTCTTTTTGACCCTGGAGTGTATCAGGTACAATAAGTGGAAGTTCCAAAGATGCAAATATAGGCTTGATGCCAGGACAACCTTCCTCACAACTAGGGCTATCTAAAAGTGAAATGGGGTACCTGGAGAGCGAACAGGTTTCCTCTTCTTGAAAGTCTTCAAGATGGCTGACCACTTCTTAGCAATGTTAATAATGAGAATTGCTTTTAGCTGGACTTTATGCCTGCTGACATCCCTTCTAAAGCTCAAATTATTTAATTATATAATTCCTATTTTTGATCTCCTAATTAAGTGCTTTTGAGAGGAGATAAGAAAGAGAGACATTCGAATCCTATGCCTGACATACCATTTACTTTGTCAGTGCCTGGAATACTGAGGAAATTGAAAATCAAAACAGTTCAAATATGGAGCCTTTTCTGATTAAAAGGTGAAAGCTGGTGAGTCATTTTTGATGCTCTCACCTCATCTATGGTACTGCCAGCCACATGGAACATTTTGTGTGCTATAACAATGACTAGGCACCAACTTCCCCTTCTCCTGTTCCCATGATCTAATCTAAGACTATTAAGCTCTCTGCTGGCCAGAGTGCAGACCCCACTCAAGTAAAATGCCTGAGGAAAACTCCAGCCTCTCTCAGATCATTGGCCATAAATATCATCCTTTAACAAACTTCATAAAAATACATAAAATTCTTGTGTAAACCATTCTTTCCTCTCTATTATTGAAGCTAGCTTATGAGAAAATCACAATAAATGCTGCAAAATGGTGGAAATATTGTGAATACTTCTTTCAAACAATTCCTATGAACCTTAAATAGGATTAATCCAATCACCCTGTGGAATTGCCATTTTTGCTATAATAAATGGTATAACTCATACATCACTGACTGCTGAAACCTAAAACTTTAATAGTTTCTAGTTTGACCCATAAAATATTCTTGATAATTTAGATTATCATGAACTAATCAAAGAACGGTATTAAAAAGTACTCAAGTTCTGGTAGCCAAGATGGTGGAGTAAAAAGGTAGTTGTTCTCACTCTCCTCTACAAACCTCTGAAAACTCAGAAAATATCACCCCAGAAAAAAACCCTGAAACAGCTGAACTAGAAAAAGACGGGGGAGCAGGAGTCCAGCAGTCCAGCAAATGTGTCTCCCAGTGCCTCAGCAAAAATAAAGGAACTACAAAGGGTCCCAGGCAGATAAGTACCCTGCAGCATTCATCTGCAAGGAGCTAAAGAAAGCAACCTAGAGTCTTCCTAAGATCCCAGCCTTGCTGATTCCAACCCAACACCAGGTAAGCTGTCAGAACCCTACAGCCTCCAATTGTCAACCAGGAAGAGATCCTGAAGCCCAGGGGGAAGAGCAGTCAAACAACAATACCTGGACCTCTGAGTGCCTCAGTGAGGGCAGGGGAATGATGGGAACCAGCTCAGAAAACACCAGGTGCTTCAGCACTCTACCACAAAGGAATCTCCCAGTGCATTAGCAGAAACGAGGGAGGCAGAACTGCAAGGGGCCCCAGGCAGATAAACACCCTGAAGCACCCATCTAAAAGGAACTGAAGAAAGCTAAAGGAAAGGAAAAGCAGGCAACCTAGAATTGCCTGAAGGTTCCAGCCTTGCTGACTCCAGCCCACCACCAGGTAAGCTGCCAGAACCCTACCACCTCTAATTGCCAACATAAGAGGCCCCAAAACACAAAGCCAGTGACCACAACCTAGGCTCTCAACACAAGAAGCTTGGGTCACTGTTCTCTCTTCCCCAGCAGGAGAGCTCAATCTCGTTAAAGTCCAGGGAATAAAGAAACACAATGAGTAAAAAGAAATGTACCATAGATTCACATTATGAAAAGAGTGAAGATCAAGACAGAAATTCTGAAGAGAATAAAACTGTCAACAAACCCACATCTGCAATATCAAAAGGAAATATGAACTTGTCTGAGGCCCAAAAAGACTTCTTAGAAGAGCTCAAGAAGGATTTTAAAAGTGTAATGAGAGAGGTGGACGAGTCCTTTAAAAATACAATTGGCAAATTGGAAAAAAAGAGTACACTGAAAAAAACAAGGCACTAAAAAACACAGTTGGCTAATTGAAGAAGGAAGTACAAAAACTAACAGAATAAAACCATCTGTTAAAAACTAGAATTGGGCAAATGAAAAGTAAGGATTGTATGAGAGAGCAAGAATCAGTCAAATATAAACAAAAACATGAAGATATAGATGAAAACCTAAAATACTTCATCGGTAAAACAACTGAACTGGAAAATCAACTCAGGAGACACAATTTAAAAATTATTGGACTACCTGAAAATCATGATGAAAAAAAGAGCCTGGACAGTATCTTTCATGAAATCATGTAAGAAAACTGCCAGGAAGTCCTAAAACCAGAAGGTAAAGTAACCATAGAAAGAATCCACCACTTAGCAGCTCAAAGCAATCCACAATTGAAAAAGCCAAAGGAGTATAATAGCAAAATTCCAAAATTACCAGATGAAAGAGAAGGTGCTGCAAGCAGCCAGAAAGAAACAATTTAAATATCATGGAACCACAGTAAGGATTACACAGGACCTTGCAGCTTCTACATTAAAAGATGGCAGGTTGTGGAACATGATATTCCATAAGGCAAAGGAGCTTGGATTGCAGCCAAGGATCAACTACCCTGCAAAAAGGAGCATTATTTTTCAAGGGAGTAGATGGATATTCAACAAAATAGGAGACTTCCAAACCTTCCTGATAAAAAGACCAGAGCTCAACAAAGAGTTTGATCTTCAAGTACAAGATTCAAGAAAGACATGAAAAGGTAAATGGGACAGAAAGATACAATATGTTGTTAATAAGGGCAAACTGTTTACACCCCCTACAAGAGGAGATGACATTTGCATCTCTTGAGAACTGTAGTGTTATTTTACCATGTTAAAGGAGTATATATAAAGGGGGTACATATTAGTTGACTTTGATGTAATGATAAAAAAAATCTAATGAAGTGGGTTAAATGGTTCCAAGTAAGTGGATTAGTCTGATCTTAGAAAATATACTGAGAAAGGAGGAGGCAGAGAAAGGTAAATTACATTATAGGAAAAGACACAAAATCCTATTAGAGAAGGGGGAAAGAAGGGAGGGGGGTTAGCATTGTTTGAACCTTACTTTCATCAGATTTGGCACAAGAAGGGAATAACATGATCACTTATGTATAGAAATCTAACTTGCCCTATAGGCAGTAAGAGGGAAAAGGGGAAAGAAAAGGGAGGGTGAGATAGAAAGGAGGAGGGACTGAAGCAGGTAGTGGTCAAAGCAAAATACTAGTGAGGGGGAGAAAGGAGAAAGGAGAAAGAAAAGCATAAACGGGGGGAAAGGATAGAGAAAAAGACACAGATAGTAATCATAACTGTGAATATGAATTTGATGAACTCTCCCATAAAACGAAAGCAGATAGCCAAATGGGATTAAAAACTATAATCCTACAATATATTGTTTACAGGAAACACATTTGAAAAAGAGTGACACATACAGGGTAAAGGTAAAAGGCTGGAGCAGAATATATTATGCTTCTTCTGAAGTAAAAAAAAAGCAGGGGTAGCAATCCTGATTTCAGACAAAGCAAGAGCAAAAATAGATCCAATCAAAAGAGATAGGAAGAAAATTACATCCTGCTGAAAGGCACCATAGACAATGAAATAATATCATTACTAAACATATATGAACCAAATGATATAGTATCCACATTCTTAGAGGAGAAGTTCAGGGAGTTACAGGAAGAAATAGACAGCAAAACTATGCTAGTGGTGGACCTCTACCTCCCCCTCTTTGTACTAGAGAAATCTAACCACAAAGTAAACAAGAAAGAAGTGAAGGAGGTGAATAGAATATTGGAAAAGCCAGGTATGATAGACATCTGGAGAGAACTGAATGGGGATAGAAAGGAATATACTTTTTTCTCGGCAGTACATGGCACAAACACAAAAATTGATCATGTACTAGGGCATAAAAACCTCACAATCCAATGCAGAAAGGCAGAAATATTAAATGCATCCTTTTCAGATCATGATGCAATAAAAATTATATGTAATAAAGAGCCATAGAAAAATAGACTAAAAAATAATTGGAAACTAAATAATCTAATCCTAAAAAATGATTGGGTCAAACAAGAAATCATAGAAATAATCAATAACTTCATTCAAGAGAATGACAATAATGAGATAACATACCAGAACTTATGGGATGCAGTGAAAGCAGTTCTTAGGTGAAGTTTTATATCTCTAAATGCTTCAATGAATAAAAGAGAGAAAGAGGAGATCGGTGAATTGGGCATACAACTAAAAAGAAACTAGAAAAAGAAAAAAATTAAAAATCCTCAATTAAACATCAAATTAGAAATATTGAAAATCAAGGTGAGAAATTAAGAAAATTGAAATTAAGAAAATTATTGAACTAATAAGTAAAACTAAGAGCTGGTTTTAAGAAAGAAAAAACAATAAAATTGGTAAACTTTTGGTTAATTTAATTAAAAAAAAAGAAGAAAATCAAATTACTAGTATCAAGAATTAAAAGGGTGAAGCTACCACCAAGGAAGAGGAAATTAAAACAATAATTAGGAATTATTTTGCCCAACTATATGCTAACAAACTTGACAATCAATGAAATGCATACACATTTACAAAAATATAAATTGCCCAGATTAACAGAAGAGGAAGTAAAATACTTAAATAACCCCATCTCAGAAAAACAAATTGCACAAGCCATTGATGGACTCCTCAGAAAAAAATCTCCAGGGCCAGATGGATTTACATGCAAATTCTATCAAACATTTAAAGAACAATTAAATCCAATACTATGTAGAGTATTTGGGAAAAATAGGTTAAGAAGGAGTCTTACCAAATTCTTTTTATGATACAAATATGGTGTTGATACCTAAATCAGGAAGTGTCAAAATAGAGAAAGAAAATTATAGACCAATTTCTCTAATGAATATAGATGCAAAAATTTTAAGCAAAATATTAGCAAATAGATTACAGCAACTTATCACAAGAATAATACACTATGACCAGGTAGGATTTATACCAGGAATGCAGGGTTGCTTCAGTATTAGGAAAACTATCAGCATCATTGAGCATATTAACACCAAAATGAACAGAAACCACATGATCATCTCAATAGATGAGCTTTCCCCCAAATCCCTCCAAATACCTACAAAAATAGGCTCTAAACAAATTCTAATGCAGTAGAACACACAAAAAGAAAGAGGGAAGCAAATTTCCAGCCCAAGACAATCTGGATGACTGATCAGAAAGGTATATCGTGCTGGTCTGGTAGAGAAGCACAATGTGATATTGGTGCAGGACACAGCAAACTTGGAGCAGGCCTCAGAAGACTGAATCTTGGGCAGCTGTGGTGGTTTCCAGGCTTCTCAACCCAAGAACACCAAAGACTACTTAGGTCAGTGGGAAAAGTCTTTTTCTGCAGTGAGAGAGGAGCCAGGTCTCAGAGCCAGCTCCAGAGCACTGAGCACAGAGCACTGGCGCCGGGGTGCTGTCTGCATCCTGAGCTTCTGGCCCACAGGCTGAGGGGGAATCGAGTGGCTGATCGAAGGAGAATTGCAGGGATATCTTTGCCAGTGCCAAGGAAGGAATCTCTTGCTTTGCCCTTACTTAGAGCTGGGTCACGGTTCTGGGTGGAGGACCAAGGGCAAGGAGGAGTGCTGGCATGGTGGAGCTTGTACTGGCTGTGGAAAAGAAACCATCCTCACAGTTCCAGAACACAAAGGAGTGCTTGTGGTCACTAATAGACAAGAGCACAGGCCAGGAAAGGAGTAAACCTATGCGCCCCTTATCATACCACCTTGCAAGAACTGAAAATTTATAGGTCCCTACAAATATCTCTGAAAACAGCTGTACAAACCCCTGAAGCCTGGGACAGTAAGTACATTCTCCACATTGGAAGCAGACTCTTACCTTAACAAAGAGTTTAAAACTCAAGTAATTGGCTGGGATCATGAGCAAGCAGCAAAAGAGTCAGGCTATTTTATCTTACTTTGGTGACAAAGAAGATCAAAACATAAAAACCAGAAGAAGAAAACAAAGTCAAAGCTCTTGCATCCAAAGCCTCTAAGAAAAATATGAATCAGTCCCAGGCCTTGGAAGAGCTTAAAACGGATTTTGAGAAGCAAGTAAGAGAAGTAGAGGAAAAACTGGGAAGAGAAATGAAGTGATGCAAGAAAATCATGAAAAACAAGTCAACCACTTGGTAAAGGGGGCCCAAAAAAATACTGAAGAAAATAACACCTTAAAAAATAGCCTAACCCAAATGGCAAAAGAGGTCCAAAAAGCCAATGAGGAGAAAAATGCCCTAGAAAGCAAAATTGGCCAAATGGAAAAGGAAGTCCAAAAATTACTGAAGAAAATACTTCCTTAAAAATTAGAAGAGCAATTAAGCTAGTGACTTTATGAGAAATCAAGACACTGTAAAACAAATCCAAAAGAATGAAAAAGTTTGAAAACAAATTGAAATATCTCATTGGGAAAACAATTGACCTTGAAAATAGATCCAGGAGAGAGAATTTAAAAATTATTGGACTATCTGAAAGCCATGATCAAAAAAAGAGCCTAGACATCATCTTTCAAGAAATTATCAAGGAAAACTGCCCTGATATTTTAGAACCAGAGGGCAAAATAGAAATTGAAAGAATCCACAGATCTCCTCCTGAAAGAGATCCCCAAAGGAAAACTCCTAGGAATATTGTAGCCAAATTCCAGAGTTCCCAGGTCAAGGAGAAAATATTACAAGCTGCCAGAAAGAAACAATTCAAGTATTGTGGAAACACAATCAGGATAACACAAGATTTAGCAGCTTCTACATTAAAGGACACAGGGCATGGAATATAATATTCTGGAGGGCAAAGGAGATAGGATTACAACCAAGAATCACCTACCCAGCAAAACTGAGTATAATCCTTCAGGGGAAAAAATGGTCATTCAGTGAAATAGAGAACTTTCAAGCAATCTTCATGAAAAGACCAGAGCTGAATAGAAAATTTGACTTTCAAATACAAGACTCAAGTGGAACATGAAGAGGTAAACAGGAAAGAGAAATCATAAGAGACTTATTAAGATTGAACTGTTTACATTCCTGCATGGAAAGATGATATTTATAACTCATGAGACCTTTGTCAGTATTAGGGTTGGAGGGGGAAAATTATATGGATAGATAGATAAATAGATAGATAGATAGATAGATAGATAGATAGATAGATAGATAGATAGATAGATAGATAGATGGCACAGGGTGAGTTGAAGATTAGGGGGTAATTTCTGGAGAATAAAATTAAGGGGTGAGAGGATTATACTAGGAGAAAAGAAAGGGAGAGGTAGAGTGGGGTAATTATTCTCACACAAAAACAAAAAAAACAGAAAAGAAAAGGCTCTTACAGTGGAGGGGAAATGGGGAAAGGTGAGAGGGAATGAATGTGTCTTATTCTCATAGGATTTGGCTTAAGGAGGGAATAACATACACATTCAGTTGGGTATGGAAATCTGTCTTGCCCCACAGGAAAATAGGGGCAGAAGGAACAAGACAGCAGGGGGATGATAGAGAGGAGGGCAGATTGGGAAAGGGGTAATCAGAAGCAAATGCTTCTGAAGAGGGACAGGGTCAAAAGAAAGAATACAATAAATGGGGGGGCAGGATAAGATTAAGGGAAATAGAGTTAGTTTTTCACAGCATGTCTACTATGGAAGTGTTTTGCATAACTGCAAATGTATAACCTATGTTGAGTTGCTTGCCTTTTCAATGAGGGTGGGTAGAGAGGGAGGAAGGAGAAAATTTGGAACCCAAAGTTTTAAGAACACATGTTTTAAAAAAAGGTTTTCCCATGCAACTGGGAAATAAGAAATACAGGAAATGGGGTACAGAAATCTATCCTACCCTACAGGAAAACAGAAGGAGAAGGGAATAAGAGAAGTTGGGGAGAGATAGAATAGAGGGCAGACCAGGGGAAAGGGTATTCAGAATGCATGCCATGTTGGTGTGGGGGGAGGGGCAATATGGGGTGAAAATTTGGAACTCAAAATCTTGTGGAACTACGTGTTGAAAACTAAAAATAAATAAATTTATATTAAAAAAACCTAAAAAAATAGATTCAAAAAAAAAAGCTTTTGACAAAATACAACACCCATTCCTGTTAAAAACACTAGAAAGCATAGGTATAAATGGAGTCTTCCTTAAAATAATAAATAGCATATATCTAAAACCTTCAGCAAGTATTATATGTAATGGGGACAAGCTAGAAGCATTTCCAACAAGATCCGTGGTGAAACAAGGATGTCCATTATCAGCACTGTTATTCAATATTGTACTGGAAATCTTAGCTTTAGCAATATGAGAAGAAAAAGAAATTGAAGGTATTAAAATAGCAAAGAAGAAACAAAGCTATCACTTTTTGTAGATAACATGATGATATACTTAGAGAATCCTAGAGAATCAAGTAAAAGAACTGCTTGAAAAATTAAACAACTTTAGCAAAGTTGTAGGCTATAAAATAAACCCACATAAATCATCTGTATTTCTATGTATTACCAACAAAGCCCAACAGAAAGAGAGAAATTCCATTTAAACTTACTGTAGACATTATAAAATATTTAGGAGTCTACCTCCTGAAACAGACCCAGGAACTCTATGAACACAATTACAAAACACTTTTCACACAAATAAAATCAGATCTAAACAATTGGAAAAACAACAGTTGCTCATGGGTAGGCCAAGCTAATATGATAAAAATGACAATCCTACCTAAGGTAATTTACTTATTCAGTGCCATACAAATCAAATTACCAAAAAAGTATTTTATAGGGTTAGAAAAAAAATAACAAGATTCATTTGGAAAAACAAAAGGTCCAGAATATCAAAGGAAGTAATGAAAAGAAATTCAGGGGAAGGTGGCCTAGCAATTCCAGATCTTAAATTGTATTATTAAGCAGCAATCATCAAAACTGCTTGGTACTGGCTAAGAAATAGAGTAGTGGATCAGTGGAATAGGTTAAATATGCAAGACACAGCAGTCAGTGACTATAGTAATATATCATTTGATAAACCCAAAGACCCCAGCTTCTGGGACAAGAACCCACTCTTCGAAAAAAACTGCTGGGAAAACTGGAAAAGAGTATGGCAAAAAGTAGGTATAGACCCAAATCTCATACCATATACCAAAATAATGCCAAAATGGGTTCATGATTTAGATATAAAGACTGATACTATAAGCAAACTGGGAGAACATCTATAGTTTACTATCAAATCTATGGAGAACAGAAGAATTCATGACCAAACAGGAGATAGAGAACATTACTTAAAGCAAAATGGATAATTTTGATTACATTAAGTTGAAAAGTTTTTTGCACCAACAAAGCCAATGCAACTAAGATTAGAAGGAAGGTAGAAAATTGGGAAAGAATTTTTCCAACCAGTCTCTCTGATTAGGGTCTCCTTTCTAAAATATGTAGAGAATTAAGACAAATTTATGAGACTACAAGCCATTCCCCAATTGATAAATGGTCAGAGGATATGAACAGACAGTTCTCAGATGAAGAAATTAAAGCCATCTACAGTCATATGGAAAAATGCTCTAAATCATTATTGATTAGAGAAATGCAAATCAAAACAACTCTGAGGTACCACATCATACCTATCAGATTGGCTAACATGGCAAAACAGGAAAATTATAAATGTTGAAGAAGATGTGGGAAAATTGGAACACTAATGCATTGTTCGTGGAGTTGTGAAATGATCCAACCATTCTGGAGAACAATTTGGAACTATGCCCAAAGGGCTATAAAAATATGCATATCCTTTGACCCAGGAACAGCACTTCTAGGGCTATATCCCAAAGAGATCATACAAATGGGAAGAGGACCCACATGTGCAAAAATATTCATAGCAGCTCTTTTTGTGGTGGCAAAGAATTGGAAATTGAGAGGATGCCCATCAATTGAGGAATGGCTGAGCAAGTTGTGGTATATGAATGTAATGGAATACTATTGTGCTATAAGAAATGATGAACAGGCTGACTTCAGAAAAAGCTGAAAAGACTTGTATGGTCTGATGCTGAATGGAGTGAGGAGAACCAAGAGAACATTGTACAGAAAAGTCACATTGTGCGATGACTGATATTGATAAATTCAACCCTTCTCAGCAATACAAGGATTTAAGACATCTCCAGAGGCCTTGTGATGGAAAATGATATCCACATCCAAAGAAAGAACTATGGAAATTGAATCACTATCATTTTTTTTTCTGTTCTGTTGTGTTTTGTTTCCTCTTTCTGATATCAGGTTCCTCCTTTTGGTTTTAATTTTTATTTACCACATCACTAATGTGAAAATATGTTTAACAGGAATGTAAATGTATAGCCTATATAAGATTGTGTGTTGTCTTGTGGAGGGTGGTGGATTGGAAGGGGGAGAAAAATTTTAAACTTTTTTTTTTAAATTTAAAGCATATGTAAGTGATTGTTGATAAATCAAAATAAATTAATAAAATTTAAAAAATAAATTAAAAAAGTACTCAAAGCCCCTGTTACTATCTGACCAATAATCCAGAATTTCTAATAATGTAAAATAATACTAAAATCAGTTATTTCATATCAGAGATCATGTCACCATCCATTTTGTATCTTGCATTTATTCTTTTACTTTTAATATGACTATTCATTTTATTGTCTCCCACATATTATAAACATATGTTTTAATTTCAGCAGTGGATTTGGTTTTACACATTTCAGTTCAATTCAATTCAATTAATTAAGCAATATTTATTTACCGATTTAAAAAAAAAACTTTAGTATAATGGAGAGCTGGTCTTGGAATCAAAAGATCTGAATTCAAATCCCACTTCTGACATTACATTTGCTACCATGGGCAAGTCATTAATCTCCTTGTTCTTTAGTTTCCCGAGGTCTATTTTATTTCTCCTTTAAATCAGTATTTTGTTTCTGTAACTAATTTTTATAAAATATTTTGATGCTTGTCTATTCCCATAGTCTATTCCCTTCTTTCCAATTCCTGTTTTATTACCTTATCCTAAGTTGTTTGAGTTTTCTTAAATTATTAGTTTCTTTTTTATTCTTTTATGAAGTTATCTATTTCTTTCCATTTTATCCCTTCTCCATGCCACTCAGTTAACTGGTTAGATCTAAGTATTCCCATCTAACCTCTTATTTTCAATAATCTTTCTTTGTTGTGACCCTTTCCAAGATATTTTAATTGATTTGCCCTCCTCAATGTTTCTCCTTCTTTTTAGTCTATTCTGGAAAAAAAATATTTCCTGATTGATTAACCCACCTGTTGAGCAATCAGACCACAGGGATTAACAACCCTTCAACATGGACTTGATGGAGGAGCTTTATTCATCTCCCTCTCTCCTCTAAAACCCCATTCCCTATTTATGCAACTTCGAAATATGCAGCTCTTTGCTACAGGACATTGATTCTCACTAAGGAGGAAGAAGTTCCAGGAGAGTGATTCTGTTGCATCAGTTCAAATTTTCCACTTTCACTTCTCCTGATTGTTAAAGTGTCTCTCATAATATTCATCCTCTATGAATTTTTTTAATTCCTTGATGGTTCTCCTTTGTTTTTTTTCTTCTGATCCACAGGTCAATCTCTATTTCCCTTTTATTATAGTAATAAACTCTAATCATGAGATAATACATTTCCTTTTTTTTATTTATTTTTCTTATTTATCTTTACTGTGCTTCTATTTTCTGGGATATTTGCCAGTTAAATATCCTGCTTATGTGTTTTTCAAAAATGCCTCTCTTGCTGTATATCCATTTAAAAAAACCCTGATAATGAGACTGAGGCTTGTGGAATATATCATCTTGGATTATAGCTGGTATTCTTTTTTTTTTAATATATTATTCAATTCCATTGAAGTCATGTTTCAGTTTTTTCTTTAATTGTGAAATAATTCTGTTATTCAAATACCTTTTCTTCTTATTTGAATGCCTTTCTTCTAGATACTGATAAAATTGTTTATCATTAATCTGCTTAAATTTAACTGCTACATGTGTAAATTTAAAGCTCTTAAAGTTTGATGTGCTGGTGATTTTTCTGTCAACAATATATGGATTCTCTCAATCTCTGATTTGTTGTTGGTATTCAGATGTTATGAACAGTTTTGTTATGCTATTTCATACATTGAGATATCCAATGTTTTTAATTTGTCATATTTTTCTATCATGATCCATCAGTTATTTCCATGCATCAGGTAATCAAAGTCAGTTGCTCTTGCTCATAGAGAATCTGTGTGCTTTTCTGGGGTTATTAATCTTTGTTTCTTTTCTACTAGTTTTTCACTTCAGTATCTTCATACATCAATATTGTATATTTCCTCCCTCTGCCTCTCTATTTCTGTCTTTTGAGAGTCTTCATCATGGATTTGTTAATTTGTTTTTTCCTACTCTGGATATTGTCATTTTCTCCCCCTCCCCTCAATCTGCCTTGAGAGTTCTATTATTTTTGCATCAAAAGCTCTAATTTCTGACCTAAATTTTGTCCTTTTTTATGGATTTCATTTCTCTTGAATGATCATTGGTTTTCTTATTATTATTTTATGTAAACTGACTTACATTAAGCTCTACTAGTATACTGTCCCTGATAATATTTATCCTTTAAAAAATATCACACAATCTTGGAACTAAAGCTAAAAGGAAGCCCCAAAAGTCATTTGCTCAGCTTATGTTGATTTCTCATTCTGATTTTTTTTCAGTTTTCTTCCCATTTTAGCACCTCTTCTGTTGGTTTATCTGCTTAGGTGCCAATCTATTATTGAAATTTTTCTCTTAATGTCATCAATGTTTCATTACTTTCCTTACAGCACTTACATTTTAGCTCATCTCCCTTTCCTCATGTTCAGACTCCTGATACTGGGCTTTAGAGGTATCTCAGCCCCTTTGTGTTGATCTATGTAGGAAACACTGCTCTGGGTCCCTGTCCTGAATAGCGTCTTAGTGCTATAGGATTTGCTATGGCTGATCCACTAGTCTCCCTTCCTGTGTAGCTGCATAAATGGGCATGTTTTCATCCTGTCACATTCCTTATTCTGTTCCCCTCCTTTTAGGTGTAATTAGGACAGGTAGAATCAATATCTATTACTTTTTTAG
Source organism: Phascolarctos cinereus (assembly GCF_003287225.1). NCBI lineage: Eukaryota > Metazoa > Chordata > Mammalia > Diprotodontia > Phascolarctidae > Phascolarctos > Phascolarctos cinereus. The sequence goes on along the minus strand of NW_027555514.1, from coordinate 218,474,461 downwards.
AGTGGGGATTTTGTGGGAGGGGTATTCAAGCTGAGTCACTGAAGGGCTCTCTGGTCTGAGACTGAGTCTACAGGTGCAAGTTTGCTTATGCTTGCTGTATCAGATACGGCAATGTAATTAGAAGAAGGACCCCAGGTGCTATAAATATTTAAGTTCTCTGATGTTAATTCATAAAGTTTTTTTTACCTTGTTCAAGGAATTCTGTGTCATTAACCAATATATTTAGCTACAATTACTGTATGCCAGACATATGTAATTATTTTTTTTCTAGAGTTGAAGGGTCAAGGAGGTTTGTAGAAAGCAAGTAGTCCACTGTCTTATTAGTAACAATTAAAAATGTTTTGGACAATTGCAAAATGGGAATTATGTTACAAGGATTTATGTGATCTTGTATGATACAAAATGTATGGTACTTACATGATAGCCTTACAGAACTATCATAAGGAAAGATTTTTTAAAACTTGAATCACTATGGAAATGCATTTAATTCAATTCAACAAACATTTTTATAGAACCAATCTTGCATGAGCATTGTGCCATGAACTAGGAAGATAAGGAAAAAAATAGTCTTGCCCTGAAGGAGTTTACTTGTCTTGGGGAAATACATGTATGCAACTAAATAAATATAGAGTAATTTCAGTAGACAGAGAATGTCTACCTCTCACCTGGACTATTGCAATGGCTTGCTAGTTGTTATAATTGCCTTATCTCTCTCCACTACAATAAAACCATCACACAGATGGCAAAGTGCCTTTTTTTGGCACAGATCAATCATGTTGTACTCAATAAACTCTAGTGGCTTCTTGTGGGGTAAATTATAAACTCCTTTTTTGGTACTTTCCAATCTGGTGTTTATTTATCTTTTCATACTTGGTAGACATAATTCTCTTCCCATACTCTACAGTACAGTCAAATTAACCTTTTCTCTATTTCCTCACATAAAACTAATTCCCATCTCTATGCCTTCTTCTGGCTATCTTCCATATTTGAAATCCATTTCATCTTTAATTCTACCTCTCTTCTTTTAGCACATAGCTAAAATACCAATTTCTACATGAAATGGGGCTGTGGCACATGTACAGAAAACCTAGTGACATTTACCCACAGGAAGAGGCTAGACTGCCTGCTTCCAGGAGGGTTTTGATCATGTATAGAAGTGCCACATACAGGCATTTCCTGTTGACAAACCATGTGGTGACTAGGAGGCTCTTTGATTGTCTTCAGAGGCATTCAGAATGCCCTTAGAAATCAGAGCCCCAGTCCATTTTCTGTCTTTGATGTTTTTTAACTCATAAAATGTTGAGAGATAATCCCATCTGGAGAGAAGAGCCCTTGTAGCCATGTGGTCATGTGAATACAATCCCAGGTTCTTAGCCTTCCTCAGCATTTGCTTTTGTCTTTTAGAGGAAAAGAGAACAGTATCCTAGAGTCCTATCAACCCACTATACAAATTGTAAACAACCAACTCAAAGTTAATTTGCTGAGCAGCAAGGAGTAACCTTCAGGACACAATAAGCATTACAGGACATGAAAATTTATCCAGTGTTCATGCCTAAGCAGGAAGTTAATTTGATGGGATCAATGTTATTTTGTTGTTGTTTTGTCTTTTAGGCAATTGGAGTTAAGTTATTTGCCCAGGGTCACACAGCTAGTGTCAATCATTTGGTCTGAGGCCAGATGTGAACTCAGGTTCTCCTGACTTCAGGGCTGGTGCTCTATCCACTGTGCCACCTAGCTGCCCCACTGTTATTTTGAAACTGTACTAAGAGTGTACTCCTGAGGGGTGTGTGTGTGTGAGTGTGTGTGTGTGTGTGTGTGTGTGTATGTGAGGAGGGGAGCTTGGGATATTTCTACTTTTGGTCTTAATCTAATCTTAGAAGTAAATATCTCTTTTTAAAGGTTAATTGATGTTATCTGGGAACTGGAGTGCTACAAATAAAGGGCAGGTTGGAAAAGATAATCACATCCCTTCCTGGTATACTAGAACAGGACAGATGTATCTACACTAGCTCTAAAATGATGATAGAGAATCTTCACTAACTACATGAAGCATTTCCTTATTCTACCAAGTGCTAGTGCCTTCCATCCCTAAATACTTTGTATTTAATCACTTTTTATTTATTTTGTGTTTATTCAGCATTACTTACATGTTTTTATTAATTTATTTTGAGTTATCAACAATCACTTCCATAAGCTTTTGAGTTAAATTTTTCTCTGCCTCCCTCCCCACTTCCCTCCCCAAGATAGTGTGCAATCTGATATAGGCTATACATATGCATTCCTATTAAATATATTTTCACATTAGTCATGTTGTAAAGAAGATTAGAACCAATAGGAGGAACCACAACAAAGAGGAAACAAGACAAAACAGAAGAAAAAAAAGAGCAAATAGTATGTTTTGATCTTCATTCAAACTCCATAGTTCTTTATTTGGATGTGGAGAGCTTCTTTCATCATGAGGCTTTTGGAAATGTCTTAGATTCTTCCATTGCTGAGAAGGGCTGTCTATCAAACTTAGTCATTGCACAATGTGGCTGTTACTGTATACAATGCTCTCCTGGTTCTGCTCACTTCACTAAGCATTAGTCCATACCAGTCTTTCCAGGTTTTTTCTGAAGTCTGCCTGCTCATCATTTCTTACAGCACACTAGTATTCCATTACATTCATATACCACAACTTGTTCAGCCATTCCTCAATTGATGGGCATCCTCTCAATTTCTAATTCTTTGCCACCACAAAAAGAGCTGCTATGAATATTTTTGTACATGTGGGTCCTTTTCCCATTTGTATAATCTCTTTGGGATATAGCCCTAGAAGTGCTATTGCTGGGTCAAAGGGTATGCACATTTTTATAGTCCTTTGGGCATAGTTCCAAATTGTTCTCCAAAATGATTGGATCATTTCACAACTCTACCAACAATGCATTAGTGTTCCAACTTTCCCACATCTTCTCCAACATTTATCATTTTCCTGTTTTGTTATGTTGGCCAATCTGATAGGTGTGATGTAGTACCTCAGAGTTGTTTTGATTTGCATTTTTCTAATCAATAATGATTTAGAGCATTTTGTCATATGACTATGGATGGCTTTAATTTCTTCATCTGAGAACTGTCTGTTCATATCCTTTGACCATTTATCAATTGAGGAATGACTTGTGTTCTTATAACTTTGACTTAATTCTCCATATATTTTAGAAATGAGGCCCTTAGAAAAGAGACTGGTTGGAAAAATTCTTTCCCAATTTTCTACCTTCCTTCTAATCTTAGTTGCGTTAGCTTTGTGCAAAAACTTATCAATTTAATGTAATCAAAGTTATCTATTTTGTTTTTTCATAATGTTCTCTGTCTCCTGTTTGGTCATGAATTCTTCTGTTCTCCATAGATCTGATAGGTAAACTATTCCTTGCTCTCCCAGTTTGCTTATATTATTAGTATTTTTGTCTAAATCATGAACCCATTTTGACTTTATTTTTGTATATGTTGTGAGATTTTGATCTATGCCTAGTTTCTGCCATACTCTTTTCCAGTTTTCCCAGCAGTTTTTTCTCAAAAAAGTGACTTCTTATTCCAGAAGCTGGAGTTTGTCAAGTAGTAGGCTACTATCGTCAATTACTACTGTTTCTTGTGTACCTAAGCTATTCTACTGATTCATTACTCTATTTCTAAGCCAATACCAAATAGCTTTAGTCATTGCTGCTTTATAATACAATTTAAGGTCTGGGATGGCTAGGCCACCTCCCCTTGAACTTCTTTTCATTAGTTCCCTTGATATTCTGGACCTTTTGTTATTCCAAATCAATCTTGTGATTATTTTTTCCAGCTCTAAAAATAATTTTTGGTAGTTTGATTGGTATGGCACTGAATAAGTAAGTTAGCTTAGGTAGAATTGTCATTTTTACTACATTAGCTCGGCCTACCCATAAGCAAGTGATGTTTTTCCAATTATTTAGATCTGACTTTATTTGTGTGAAAAGTGTTCTGTAATTATATTCATATAGTTCTTGGGTTTGTTTTGGTAGGTAGACTCTTAACTATTTTATAATGCCTACAGTAACTTTAAATGTAATTTCTATTTCTATCTCATGCTGTTGGGCTTTGTTCGTAACATCTAGAAATGTCAAAGATTTTTGTGGGTTTATTTTATAGCCTTGAATTTTGCTTAAGTTGTTAATTATTCTTGCATCTATATTCATCTACAAATTTTTGCATCTATATTCATTAGGGAAATTGGTCTATAATTTTCTTTCTCTGTTTTTATTCTTCCCAGCTTAGGTATCAGCATCATATTTGTATCATAAAAAAAATTTGGTAAGACTTCTTCTTAACCTATTTTCCCAAATATTCTATATAGTATTGGAAGTATTTGTTCTTTAAAAGTTTGATAGAATTTATTTGTAAATCCATCTGGCCCTGGAGAGTTTTCCTAGGGATTTCATCAATGGCTTGTTCAATTTCTTTTTTCAGACATGGGGTTATTTAAGTATTTTATTTCCTATTCTGTTTATCTGGGCAATGTATATTTTTGTAAATATTCATCAGCATTACTTATATGTGCACACTTTATGTCTCCCATTAGAACGTAAGCCATATGAGAGTAGGGATTGTTTCATTTTTTTTTGTCTTTGCAACCTTGAATACCAGAAAAAAAGACCTATCATAGAGTAGACTAAAATAAATGCATTTTGATCGATTGATTTTTAAATTGAGGTAACACAAAAGGTCTGGCATAGATAGCACCAGAATTATGCTTTGAAAGAATCTAGAAATTCTCTGAGTTGAAGGTAGAAAGGAAACATATTTTACATATAAAACATTTATGCAAAGACCCTGCAACTAGAAAAAAGACAAGGAAACAAGGAAAGGGAACAAACATTTATTACACACTTATTGTATGACAGGAATTAATAGAAGTGTGAAAAGGGCAATAGAAAAAAAAATAAATTAAGTTTAATGAGAAGAAACAGTGATTTGCCAGAAGTGATGAACACCGAGGCAAAATATGATGTGTACCAGAACTTCATGACAATGAGGTCATGATTGACTCATGTTAGTACAGCATTTTACCTTCTTGAGAACAGCACTACCTTTTGAACAACGTCCTTGAAGGCTTGTTTTACTTGCTGGTTCCTTAGGGTATAAATGAAAGGGTTCAGCATGGGAGCAACTGAAGTATTGAGAATAGCTACTCCTTTGGTTAATGATGCTCTTTCTTTTGCTGAGGGGTTCACATACATAAAGATGCAGCTGCCATAGGAGATAGAAATGACAATCATGTGAGAGGAACAAGTGGAAAAGGCTTTTTTTCTCTTGCTAGCAGAAGGAATTCTCAAAATTGCCCTTATAATATACATATAGGACAGAATCACTAATGCCAAAGTAAATAGCAGTGTCACCAAAGCACAGTAAAAACCAATCACTTCTAAGATGTGTGTGTCTGAGCAAGAGAGTTGTAAAAGGGGAAAATAGTCACAAGAAAAGTGATCAATGACATTGGATCCACAGTAATCAAGCTGCACAATAAGCATAAGTGGTGGGAAAATGATGAGGAATCCTCCCAGCCACGCACAGAAGACAAGCAAGGTACAGACTTTGTTGTTCATGATGGTTGTATAATGCAGGGGCTTGCAGATAGCAACATAGCGATCATAGGACATGGCTGTAAGTAGGTAAAATTCAGTTACCCCCATAAAAATGAAAAAGAACAACTGAGCTACACAGTTGCCAAAGGAAATGGTTTTGTTTCCAGTAATAATAGTGCTCAGGAATCGAGGAATGCAAACAGTAGTGAAAGAGACTTCTAGGAAAGCAAAATTCCGGAGGAAGAAATACATGGGTGTCTGCAGATGGGGATCCACCAGTGTCAGGGTGATGATGGTCACATTCCCAGTAATACTTAAGATATAGGCGATAAACAGAAAGAGAAAAATCACAACCTTCAGTTTGGGGTCATCTGAAAGTCCCAGGAGGATGAACTCTGTGATTATTGTGTCGTTTTTCATTTTTGTTTCATCCTCTAACTCTAAGAGCTGCTGATGAAAATAAGAAAGTAGAATGAGGAAAAGTGGAGATGAAAGAACTATCTACAGGAGAAGCAACTATCAAAATTTTAAAAATCAAAAAACACTTCACAGAATTTAAAAATCTCTGAGTTACAAGGAGGACCATAGCAGTCATCAAATTCAACCCGTATCTGGGCAAGAACCCGTTCTATAACATAATAGATGTGAACATTTAGCCTACATTTTGATAACTCTAGTAAATAATAACCCACTGCATACCAAGTAAGGCATTTCCAATTTTGGACAGTTCTTAATCATTAGGAATTTTTTCCTTGTGTGAAAAATCTGCATCTGAAAGTTCTTCCCTTGCTCTCAGGTGACCCTCCTCCCTGGACTTCTGCTAAGTAAAAAATATGATTAATCTCCATTCCACATGACAGTTCTTCAAATACTTGAAGACAATTATCATACCTGTTTTCTTCAACCAGTAATCATATGGCATGCTCTTAAAGCCATTAAGTATCCTGGTCACACACCTCTGGGTGTGCGACTTGGTTACCAATACATAAATCCTAAAGCATGCATATCCTAAAATGTGGCACCCAGAACTAAAATCAATAATTCAAATGTGGTCAAAACAGCACAGAGTATAGTAGCTTTACCATCTTCCATATGATACTCTTAATAAAGCAAAAGATCACATTAAGGGTTTTTTTTTAAGCTGCCATATCATAATATTATCACAAGTTGAGCTTGTAATTCACTATCCTATTCCTACCTCATCATTTTGAAATAAACTGTTGTCTGGTCATACCTTCTCCATTTTGAACTTCTGAAGCTGAGGGGTTTTTTTTGACACAAGTATAAGACTTTAACTTAATCCATATTAAATTTAATGTTTCATACAAACTGAACCCAACATTCTAACTTTTCAACATCTTTCTGGATCTTATTTTTTTTTAATATCATGTTAGCAATAGATACTATTTCCATTTTATTATTCAAACACTTTCTCCATAACAACCCCGTGAGTTAGGTGGCACAAATTTAACCTCATTTTATAGACTAATGATTAGCAGAGCCCAGCACTCAAAGCCTGGTCTTTTTCATTAGCTTATACTCAGATGATACAAAACAAGTTATTCTTGTGTTATAAATTAGTTCCCTACAATTAAATACCATAAGAAGTTTATTCTTTATATCTGAGAATATGTGAAGAACAATTGTTATATTGAAACCTAATAATTTCATTTTGACTATATAATAGTACAAATCATCTTCAAGCTCCAAGATCACAATGATGAAATGAGAAACAATCCTTGAAGGTTTAACAAGCAGATAATTTCACATTTACAATTAGTGAAGTAAAACAACAAGAAACAAAACCAAAAATACATGCTCAGGTTAACTGGTGTGCAGAGTACTACAAAACCTAAATTCACAATTGTTTATGAGCATATATATTTTTATCTTGACTTGTGCTGCTAATTAATATGGAGCATAGACAATATTTTACTTCTATCCCAACCCTCAAGTGCTTTTGAATATGCAATTAGTTAAAAAAATGAAACCAAGTAAAACATTGCCCTTGAATCACTTCTATATGTGTAACTGAGATCTACTCTTGTACTTGCCTATGTAAAAGAAATGGATGTCTAAAAATATTAATATTTGCATTAATCACTGATGTTAAAAAATACAACTTGGTTTATTTCTAATATTCTGTGTACGGTGGCAATAACAACCAGGCTTAAAAAAAAGGGAACTTTAAGACTAATAACATTCATGCTCAAATTTAGGCAGATAGTCTGCAGTCTCATTTATAAGTACCCAAAGTATCATGCAACAATCAGTCAAATCTTAAGTCACTTTCCAGATGGAAGTGTACTTATGAATTTCTTCTGTGAAGATCACTGGATTCCTTACTAGAACAACTCAACAATCAAAGACAAAAACCAAAATAGACATGTGGGTGTGAGTCCCTCCCCCAACTAGCTCTTCTTCCAACATTATTTCTAATTTCCCCAGAATGTCATCGAAAACTGTTTAAGACCAAAAGGGAGAGACTATGTTGACATCTATATTTTTGGTCAGTGACAAATCCAAATATTGTTCTCAGCTAAATTTAATTTCTTGACTTTGCTCCATTATCGAATGAAAAGGTATCTCCCTAGGAGATTCTAATTATTTTTACATGAATACTTATTATTTAATTGCTTTAAAATGTTCCTTCAAAGAAGCTGAAGGAGAACTTCTCTTGAATATGAAAAAAAAATTATCACTGTATGTACCCTACTTACATAGGACCTGCACATGCACTCAGGAACTTCAGTTTTTACAGAATAAATGACCCAACACAGGAGCATCTTTTATAATAACATGATTTCTTGTAAATCACCACCCTCTCAGTTAATGCAGAACCAAAACCATAAAAAAAAACCCATATCTTCTCAAAGGGTAAAATGTGATTCTAGAAAATCAGTGACAACTCAGGATATAGAGTTCTTTCTCACATTGAGTTGATTCCCATTTACTTTAATACATAAGTTTTGAAAGGATAGATCTAAAAACTCAAAGATTATATGTGCTAAGAATGGATACCAGAAGAAAATGAAATAACAATTCTCATTGGCAAATACTACTCACTTTTGTAGAGTTTTTATGACTTCAGTCAAAAGTTCAGTCCTGAATTTTCTGTATAACTTACTTAAAAATCAAGATGAGATGCATTATTACTCTGTGACAACAAACTTTTTAAAAACTTTTGTGTAGGTCATTCCTACCTCATCTTTCACAGATGTATCACACAGAAACTTAGATGTTATATGTTTAGACAATAAAGAACACTCCCTGTTATCCTTGTTCCATGCCAGACAAAGGGCTATTTCCCAGTCCATTTTGTTACTATACACCCAAACAAGTCTCTGGGTTTGAGATCCTACTAAATTCTATCCACTGAAATTCAGAGAAATAGTCTCCAAAATTCTAGACAGATTTCTAATACATGTTGCTTTGATACAGGGTTTTCTTAACTTTTCTGTGTGTCATTAAATGAACTCCCCACCACCTTTGGCAGTCTGGTAAAGCTTACAGAAATCCTTCTAAGAAAATTGTTTAAATACATAAAATAAAAAAAAAATGTAAGATCACAGAGCAAATTAATTACATTGAAATAGTTATAAGATATAAATCAAGTCCAAAGACCACAGGCAACCCTTGCTATCAAGGAAAAGAAGGCAAAATGCTTTCAAACATTCTAGGCAAACAGCATTTCCTGTTACCCAGATCTGAATTTATTTTAATCTCTTCTATTTGCTATGGGCTCTGAGGGATTCATTCAGCAAATTTACAAAGGTTGTCAGGGAGAGACATATACAGAAGTTATAAATTAATCTATGACAAAGTTCTCTTTCACATACAGTTTTGATCAGAAAGTCTAAGGAATGATAATCACAGAAATAACAGAGAAAGATCTTATAAAGGCATGAAATTATAAATTAGGGTTATTGATTGATAATCTGGGTTGCTAATGTGGGCCATTTCCCATAATTTCTAAATAACATTTTGCCTAAACTCAAGGGAGACTATGTTTTGAATTCCCTGGAGATGGACCAATTGCAGGAGAAATTTCTACAACTTTAAACAATGAGAGGATACTGGAATGTCCTCTGGTATCCCAGCATCATAAATCCCATCTTCTATAGTGGACCCTACTCCTTAAACTCAGAATGAAAGGGTTCTTGGATTAAGATTTTAACATCTATTTGTTCCTTCCCCATGTTTTCCCTAAATATCTCCTACATAAGTGTTTCAAACTTATATATGCAACCATCTTTGCATTATTTTAATGGCTTATATATTTATAGATTATTTAAGAACAGCAAATATATTCTCATAATATCAAATAAAAATAGCAAGTTATATCCCTGTAGCAATCATTAACTCTTTTTTGACCCTTGATCTTCAATGAAGACTCTAATCTTCTTTATTCAACAAGTATTTCAGTGCCTACCACAAACAAGGCAGAGGGCTAGGTGTTGGGAACATAAAAAAATGGAACAGTCCTTGCCTTCAAGGAGCTTACATCTCATTATTTTTTTCATATAAATTTATTAATAATTTCTTTAACTCAGAAGGATGTGTGAATTTAAATGCTTTCATTATCTTGTCCCAAGTATGATTCCATTTTAAAAATAGATAGCTGAGGGGACAGCTAGGTGGCACAGTAGATAGAGCTCCAGCCTTGGAATCAGGAGGACCTGAGTTCAAATCTGGCCTCAGACATTTGACACTTACTAGCTGTGTGACCGTGGGCAAGTCATTTAACCCCAATTACCTCACCAAAAAAAAAAGCAAAAAAACAAAACAACTTACATACCCCCAGGACCCTCACTAGAATGTGCATTCTCATTATCCACATCTCATTATAATATTCATTTTCTTATTAATTGTTAATCAATTAAGAGTTGATTGCCCCACTTAGGAATACCCACTTTTCCAAAGGAATATAAGTTGTGAGCCCATCATCATGAGGGTCTTTGGCATTCCAGAGGGCCACTGACCTCTTTTATTAATAAGATGCTAGAGTTATTAATAAAATTATTAATTATCCAGTGACTATGTCACTTGAACTTTTTAAACATCACAGAAGAAAATTAAGAAAAGATAATTGATAGCCTGGTTAAAAAAAAAGTACAAAAATACTGAAGAAAACACCTTATAAAAGAGAATTGACCAAATGGAAAAAAAAGAAGTTCAAAAGTTCACTAAAGAAAATAATTCCTTGATAGACCTAGCTTTCCTCAGCAATGCAAGGATCTAAGAAATCTCCAAAAGTCTCGCGATGAAAAATGCTATCCACATCCAGAGAAAGAACTATCAAGTTTAAATGCAGATTGAAGCATACTACTTGCTTTTTTTCTTATTCTTCTCATTTGTTTTGTTTCTCCTTTCTTGTGTTTCCTCCTATTCATTCTAATTCTTCTTTACAACATGACTAATGTGAAAATATGTTTAATAAAAATTTATATAGAGAGCCTATATCAGATTGCACACCATCTTGGGGAATGAGGTGGGCAGGGAGGTGGAGAAAATTTAAAACTCAAAAGCTTATGGAAGTTATAGTTGAAAACTAAATTAATTAATTAAAAATAATTTCTTAAAAATTAGAATTGGGCAACTGAAAGATAATCACTCCATGAGACAAGAAACAATAAAACAAAGTCAAAAGAATGAAAAAAAAAACCTAGAAGGAAATGAGAAGTATCTCATAGGAAAAACAACTGCTCTGGAAAATAGATCAAGGAGAGATAATTTAAGAATTGTAGGATTAATTGAAATCAATGATCAAAGAAAGACCCTAGACATCATATTTCAAAACAAAAATTATCAAGGAAACCTAAGAGCCTTTAATCATATGGTAAAATAGAAATTGAAAGAACCCACCAATTATCTCCTGAAAGAGATCCCAAAATAAAATTTGAAGAGATATTAAAGCCAAATTCCAAATCTTCCAAGTCAAAGGGGAAAATACTTAAAGCAGACAGATATTCAAATACTATGAAACTACATTCAGGATCACGCAAGATTTAAGAGCTATTACATTAAGGGGCAGCTAGGTGATGCAGTCAATATAGCACCAGCCCCGGATTCAGGAGGCCTGGAGTTCAAATCCAGCCTCAGACATATAATACTTACTAGCTGTGTGACCATGGGCAAGTCACTGTACCCTATTGCCTAACCACAGAAAAACAAAAAGCTAGTACATTAATGGAATGAAGAACTTGGAAACTGATATTCTGTAAAGCATAAAGGGCTGGGTTTACAACAAGGAATAACCTACCCGCAAAACTGAGTACAATCTTTCCAAAGAAATGTAGATATTTAGTTAAATAAAAGGTTTTCAAGTATTCCTGATGAAAAGACCAGAAGTGAATAGAAAATATGACTTTCAAATCAAGGCTCAAAAGAAGCATAAAAAGGTAAACAGGAAAGAGAAATCATAAGGGCTCAATAAGTTTAAGCTGTTTACCTTTCTATCTGGGAAGATGACACATGCATCTTCTAAGAGCTTTATCTTTGTTAGGGCAGTAAGAAAAGTTCTATATTGAAAACAAGTATGGAAATGAGTCAATTATGTGGTATGACATAAAAAGTAGGCATGAAAGAGAGATTCCTTAAGAGAAAGGGGAGAAAGAATGGGGAAAATTATCTCACATAGAAGAAGCACACAAAAAAATAACTTATACAATGAAGGGAGGAATGGTGGGGGGATACTTAGACATCATTAACATCTAAATTGGTTGAAAGCTGGAAAATGTCTATACAAACATGAGTGGTAATAGAAACCTGTCTTACCCAGAAGTTTAGTAAAAGAGGAAGGGGATAAGGCAAAGGTGAGGGAGGTGATACAAAGGGAGAACAGATTAAAAAAAAGTGGTAGTCAGAAGCAGAACAGATTTTAGAGGAGGTAGAGGATAAAAAGAAAGATGAAAAGATAAACTGATGACAAAAGGATGCATAGTTACTTATAATAACTGTAAATGTGAATGGAGTGAACTTACCCATAAAATAGAAGTGGATAGCAGAATGGATTAGAAATCAGAATTCAGCAATATGTTGTTTACAAGAAACATACTTGAAATAGAGAGACCCAGGGCAGGTGCAGAACCTACTAGTTTCAGATTAGGTAAAAAAAAAAAAAGGAAGAGGTGGCAATAGTGATCTCAGACAAAACAAAAGTAAAAATAGACTCAATTTAAAGAAATAAACAGGGAATCTATAGTTTGCTAAAAGGCACCACAGACAATGAAATAATATCAATGCCAAACATATATGAACCGAATGTCATGTCATCCAAATTCTTTTTTATTAAAAATCTTATTCTATTTTTTTTCTTTTTTAAATATAAACTTATTTCTTTTTAGTTTTCAACTTTTACTTCCACAACATTTTGAGTTCCAAATTTTTGCCCCATCTAGCCCCTCCCTCCACCCCAACATCGCATGCATTCTGAATACCCCTAGTCTGCCCTCTCTTCTATCTCTCCCCCCACTTCTCTTATCCTCTTCCCCTTCTATTTTCCTGTGGCGCAGGATAGATTTCTGTACCCCATTTCCTGTATTTATTTCCCAGTTGCATGTGAACACTTTTTTTAAACTTGTATTTTTAAAACTTTGGGTTCCAAATTTTCTCCCTTCCTCCCTCCCCACACACCCTCATTGAAAAGGCAAGCAACTCAATATAAGTTGTACATGTGCAGTTAGGCAAAACACTTCCATAATAGACATGTTGTGAAAAACTAACTATTTCCCTTAATCCTATCCTGCCCCCTAATTTATCTATTCTTTCTTTTGATCCTGTCCCTCCTCCGAAGTATTTGCTTCTAATTACCCCCTTTCCAAATCTGCCCTCCTCTCTGTTATCCCTCTGCTGTCCTGTCCCTTTCCTCCCCTTCTCCCCCTATTTTCTGGTAGGGTAAGACAGATTTCCATATCCAATTGAATGTGTATGTTATTCCCTCCTTAAGCCAATTCCTATGAGAATAAGATGCATTCATTCCCTCTCACCTTCCCCCATTTCCCCTCCACTGTAAGAGCCTTTTCTTTTCTGGGTTTATTTTTTGTGAGGTAATTTACCCTGTTCCACCTCTCCCTTTCTTCTTCTCCTAGTATAATCCTATCTTATCCCTTAATTTTCTTCTCCAGATATGACCCCCTAATCTTCAACTCACCCTATGCCATCTATCTATCTATCTATCTATCTATCTATCTATCTATCTATCTATCTATCTATCTGTCTGTCTGTCTGTCTGTCTGTCTGTCTGTCTGTCTGTCTATCTGTCTATATACATACACACAATTATTCCTCTTCCAAATACCCTAATACTGACAAATGTCTCATGAGTTAAAAATATCATCTTTCCATGCAGTAATGTAAACAGTTCAACCTTAATAAGTCTTTTATGATTTCTCTTTCCTGTTTACCTCTTCATATTCCACTTGAGTCTTGTATTTGAAAGTCAAATTTTCTATGCAGCTCTGGCCTTTTCATCAAGAATGCTTGAAAGTCCTCTATTTCACTGAATGACCATTTTCCCCCTGAAGGATTATACTCAGTTTTGCTGAGTACGTGATGCTTGGTTGTAATCCTATCTCCTTTGCCCTCCAGAATATTATATTCCATGCCCTGTAGTCCTTTAATGTAGAAGCTGCTAAATCTTGTGTTATCCTGATTGTGTTTCCACAATACTTGAATTGTTTCTTTCTGGCAGCTTGTAATATTTCTCCTTGACCTGGGAACTCTGGAATTTGGCTACAATATTCCTAGGAGTTTTCCTTTGGGGATCTCTTCAGGAGGAGAGTGGATTTTTAATTTCTATTTTGCCCTCTGGTTCTAAAATATCAGGGCAGTTTCCCTTCGTAATTTCTTGAAAGATGATGTCTAGGCTCTTTTATTGATCATGGCTTTCAGATAGTCCAATAATTTTAAAATTCTCTCTCCTGGATCCATTTTCCAGGTCAGTTGTTTTTCCAATGAGATATTTTACATTGTCTTTTATTTTTTCATTCTTTTGGATTTGTTTTACAGTGTTTTGATTTCTCATAAAGTCACTAGCTTCCAATTACTGTATTCTAATTTTTAAGGAAGTATTTTCCTCAGTAATGTTTTAGACTTCCTTTTCCATTTGGCCAATTTTGGTTTTTAGGGCATTCTACTTCTCATTGGCTTTTTGGACCTCTTTTGCCATTTGGGTTAGGCTATTTTTTTAAGGTGTTATTTCCTTCAGTATTTTTTTGGGTCTCTTTTAGCAAGCTGTTGACTTCTTCTTCATGATTTTCTTGCATCACTCTCATTTCTCTTCCCAGTTTTTCCTCTACTTCTCTTACTTACTTCTCAAAATCCGTTTTAAGCTCTTCCAAGGCCTGGGACTGATTCATATTTTTCTTAGAGGCTTTGGATGTAGGAGCTTTGACTTTGTTTTCTTCTGGTTCTATGTTTTGATCTTCTTTGTCACCAAAATAAGATAATATAGTCTGACTCTTTTTGTGCTGCTTCCTCATGATCCTGGCCAATTACTTGAGTTTTAAATTCTTTTTTAAGGTAAAAGTCTGCTTCCAATGTGGAGAATGTACTGTCCCAAGTTTCAGGGTTTATACATCTGTTTTCAGAGATAGTTCTAAGGACCTGTAAATTTTCAGTTCTTTTAAGGTGGTAAGATAAGGGGTGAGGTATTTACTCCTTTCCTGGCCTGTGCTCTGGTCCATTAGTGACCACAAGCACTCCTTTTTGTCCTGGAGCTATGAGGAAGGTTTCCTCTTCACTGCCACTACAAGCTCCACCACGCCAATGCTCCTCGCCCTGGACCACCATCCAGAACTGTGACCCAGATCCAAGCACAGGCAAAGCAAGAGATTCCTGCCTCAGCACTGGCAAAGAGATCCCTGTAATCCCTCTCTGATCAGCCACTAGATTTCCCCCTCAGTCTGTGGGCCCAGTGCTCAGGAGTTAGTCACCGCCCTGGGGCAGCTCTCCGTGTTCTGCGCTCTGGAGCTGGCTCTGAGACCTAGCTCCTCTCTCACTGCAGAAACAGACTTTTCCCAATGACCTTCTAAGTTGTATTTGGCATTCTTGGGTTGAGAAGTCTGGAAACCACCACAGCTGCCTGAGATTCAGTCCTCTGAGGCTGGCTCCAGGTTCTGCACCCTGATGCCTCACTGCACTCCTCTCACCACCTGGTGTGATATACCTTTCCAATGAATCATCCAGATTGTCTTGGGCTGGAAATTTGCTTCACTCTGTCTTTTTGTGGGTTCTTCTGCTTCAGAATTTGTTTAGAGCAATTTTTTATAGGTATTTGGAGGGGTTTGGGGGAGAGCTCAAGCAAGTCACTGCTTTCACTCTCTCATCTTTGCTCCGCCCTCCATCCAAATTCTTAAAGGAAAAGTTAAATGAGTTAAAGGAAGTAATAGATAGTAAAACTATACTAATGAGGAACCTCAACTTTCCCCTTTGAGAACTAGATAAATTTAGCCATAAAATAAATAAGAAAAAAATTGAGGAGATAGAGATAAATAGTGTTTAATACAAGTTTGATATAATACATCTCTAGAGAAAATTGAATGGGAATAAAAAGTAGTATATCTTATCTCAGCTGTATATAGCACCTCTATAAAAATTAACCACGTATTAAGGCATACAAAATTCAAGGGTAAAATTAATAGGAGACTTACTAATCTAATAAGGGCATCTAGGTGGTACAGTGGATAGAGTACTGGGCCTGGAGTCAGGAATACCTGAGTTCAAATCTGGCCTCAGACACTAACTAGTTGTGTGACCCTGGCCAAGTCAATTAATCCTGTTTGCCTCAGTTTCCTCATCTGTAAATTGAGCTGGAGAAGGAAATGAGAAACCACTCCAGTATCTTTGCTAAGAAAAACCCAAATAGGGGCAAAAAAAAGAGTCAAACATAACTAAAAGTATTGAACAACAAAACAATCAAAATAAAGATGGAAGATACATACAGAAACCATCTGAACAAAATGGCAAAATACTTTTCACACAAATAAAGTCAGACATAAACAATGGGAAAACTATTAATTACTCATTACATAATGCAAATTACAGTTCTACCTAAGTTAACTTACTTATGCAGTGCCATATCAACCAAACTATTAAAAAATTATTTTATGGATGTAGAAAAAACACCCACAAAATTAATGTGGAAGAACAAAAATTCAAGAATATCAAGGGAATTAGTGGGAAAAAAAGTATTAAGGAAGAGAGCCTAGCAGCTCCAAATTTTAAACTGAATTACGAAGCAGTAATCATCAAAAAAATCTACCTGGCTATGAAATAGAGTGGTGGATCAGTGGAATAGGTTAGGTACACAATACACAGCAATAATTGACCAATATAATCTAGTATTTAATAAACCCAAAGATCCAAGATTTTGGGGTAAGAACTCAACATTTAACAAGAACTGCTGGGAAAGCTAGAAAGTGACTTCCACTTCCAGGAGCCAAGATGGCAGAGTAAAAAGGTAGTCACTCTCACTTTCCCATATAAACCTCTGAAAACCCAGGAAATATCACTCCAGAAAAAAACCCTGGAACAGCTGAACTAGAAGAAAGACTGGGAGCAGCAGTGCAGCAGCCCAGCAAATGGGTTTCGAGGTGCCTCACCAAAAATAAGGGAGGCAGAACTTCAAGGGGCCCCAGGCAGATAAGTACCCAGCAGTATTCATCTGAAAGGAAGTGAAGAAAGCAACTAAAGTCTTCCTAAAGACCAGCACTTGCTGGTTCCAGCCCAATACCAGGTGAGCTGTCAGAGTCCTACAGCCTACAATTGTGAAGAAATCCTGAAGCCCAGGTGGTAGAACAGGCAAACACCAACACCTGTACCTCCAAGTGCCTCAATAAGGGCAGGGAGAACCGGTGAACCAGCTCAGAAAACCACCAGTGCCTCAGCACTCTACCACAAAGGAATCTCCCAGTGCATTAGCAGAAATGAGGGAGACAACACTGCAGGGGCCCCAGGCAGATAAACACCCTGCAGCACCCATCTAAAAGGAGCTGAAGAAAGCTAAAGGAAAGGAAAAGCAGGCAACCTAGAATTGCCTGAAAGTTCCAGCCTTGCTGATTCCAGCCCAACACAAGGTAAGCTGCCAGAAACCTACAGCCTCCAATTGCCAACATAAGAGGCCCCAGCACACAAAGCCAGTGACCAAGACCTAGGCTCCCAACACAAGAAGCTTGGGTCAGTACTCTATGTTCCCCAGCAGGAGAGCTCAATCCCTTTAAAGGCCAGGGAATAAAGAAACACCATGAGTAAAAAGAAACGTACCATAGATTCATATTATGAGAAGAGTGAAGATCAAGACAGAAATTCTGAAGAGGACAACATTGTCAACAAACCCACATCTGCAACAACAAAAGGGAATATGAACTGGTCTGAAGCCCAAAAAGCCTTCTTAGAAGAGCTCAAGAAGGATTTTAAAGTCAAATGAGAGAGGTAGAAGAGTCCTTCAAAAATACAATTGGCCAATTGGAAAAAAAAGTACACTGAAGAAAACAAGTCCCTAAAAACACAATTGGCCAATTGAAGAAGGAAGTACAAAAACTAACAGAAGAAAACAATCTGTTAAAAACTAGAATTGGACAAATGGAAACTAATGTCTCTATGAGAGAGCAAGAATCAGTCAAACAGAAACAAAAAAATTAAAAAATAGATGAAAATGTAAAATACCTCATGTAAAAACAGACCTGGAAAATCGATTCAGGAGAGACAATTTAAAAATTATTGGACTACCTGAAAATCATGATGAAAAAAGAGCCTGGACAGTATCTTTCAGGAAATCATAAAGGAAAACTGCCCAAGTCCTAGAACCAGAAGGGAAAATAACCATAGAAAGAATCACCGCACCACCTGAAAGAGATCCCAAATTGACAACACCAAGGAATATAATAGCAAAATTCCAAAATTACCAGATGAAAGAGAAGGTGCTGCAAGCAGCCAGAAAGAAACAATTTAAATATCATGGAACCACAGTCAGGATTACACAGGACCTTGCAGCTTCTACATTAAAAGACGCAGGGTGGAACATGATATTCCAAAGGCAAAGGAGCTTGGAATGCAGCCAAGGATCAATTACCCAGCAAAAATGAGCATCATTTTTCAAGGGAGGAGATGGATATTCAACAAATAGGAGACTTCCAAACTTTCCTGATAAAAAGACCAGAGCTCAACAAAAAATTTGATCTTCAAGTACAGGACTCAAGAAGGACATAAAAAGGTAAATGGGACAGAAAGATACAATATGTTGTTAATAAGGGGCTGTTTAAACCCCTACAAGGGAATATGACACTTGCAACTTGAGAACTGTATTGTTATTACACCTGTTAAAGGAGTATACATAAAGAGGGTGGATATTAGTTGACTTTGATGTAATGATAAAAAAAAATCTAATCAAGTGGGTTAAATGGATCCAAATAAGTGGATCAATCTGATCTTAGAAAATGTACTGAGAAAGGAGGAGGCAGACAAGGGTAAATTACATTACAGGAAAAGACACAAAATCCTATTACAGCAGAGGGAAAGAAGGGAGGGGAGCATTGTTTGAACCTTACTCTCATCAGATTTGGCTCAAGAAGGGCATAACATAATCAGTTAGGTATAGAAATCTAACTTGCCCTATAGGCAGTAGGAGGGAAAAGGGGAAAGAAAAGGAGGGGGGAAAGAAAAGGGATGGGGAAGAAGGAGGAAACAGTAAGAGTAAAGGGGAAGAAAAGGGAAAGGGATAATAAAAGGGAGGAGGGACTGAAGGAGGGGGTCAAAAGCAAAACACTAGTGAAGGGGGAAAGGAAAAAGGAGAAAGAAAAGCATAAATGGGGGGAAAAGGATGGAGAAAAAGACACAGATAGTAATCATAACTGTGAATGTGAATGGGATGAACTCTCCCATAAAACGGAAATGGATTGCAGAATGGATTAAAAACCATAATCCTACAATATGTTGTTTACAGGAAACACATTTGAAAAAGAGTGACACATACAGGGTAAAGGTAAAAGGCTGGAGCCGAATATATTATGCTCAGCTGAAGTAAAAAAAACAGGGGTAGCAATCCTGATCTCAGACAAAGAAAAAGCAAAAATAGATCTAATCAAAAGAGATAAGGAAGGAAACTACATCCTGCTAAAAGGCACCATAGACAATGAAGTAATATCATTACTAAACATATATGCACCAAATGGTATAGCATCCAAATTCTTAGAGGAGAAGTTCAGGGAGTTACAGGAAGAAATAGACAGCAAAACTATACTAGTGGGGGACCTGAACCTCCCCCTCTCTGCACTAGATAAATCTAACCACAAAATAAACAAGAAAGAAGTTAAGGAGGTGAATAGAACATTAGAAAAGTTAGGTATGATAGACCTCTGGAGAAAACTGAATGGGGATAGAAAGGAATATACTTTTTTCTCAGCAGTACATGGCACATACACAAAAATTGACCATGTACTAGGGCATAAAAACCTCACAATCCAATGCAGAAAGGCAGAAATATTAAATGCATCCTTTTCAGATCATGATGCAATAAAAATTATATGTAATAAAGGGCCATGGAAAGATAGACTAAAAAATAATTGGAAACTAAATAATCTAATCCTAAAAAATGATTGGGTCAAACAACAAATCATAGAAACAATAATTTCATTCAAGAGAATGACAATAATGAGACAACATACCAAAACTTATGGGATGCAGCGAAAGCAGTTCTTAGGGGAAGTTTTATATCTCTAAATGCTTACATAAATAAAATAGAAAAAGAGGAGATTAATGAATTGGGCATACAACTAAAAAAACTAGAAAAAGAACAAATTAAAAATCCTCAAACATCAAATTAGAAATATTGAAAACCAAAGGAAAAATTAATAAAATTGAAATTAAGAAAACTATTGAACTAATAAATAAAACTAAGAGCTGGTTTTATGAAAAAACCAATAAAATAGATAAACCTTTGGTTAATTTAATTAAAAAAAAGAAAGAAGAAAACCAAATTACTAGTATCAAGAATGAAAAGGGTAAAGCTACCACCAGGGAAGAGGAAATTAAAACAATAATTAGGAATTATTTTGCCCAACTAATGCCAACAAATTTGACAATCTTAGTGAACTGGAAATATATTTACAAAAATATAAATTGCCCAGATTAACAAAGAGGAAGTAAAATACTTAAATAACCCCATCTCAGAAAAATAAATTGAACAAGCCATTGATGAACTCCCTAGGAAAAAATCTCCAGGGCCAGATGGATTTACATGTGAATTCTATCAAACATTTAAAGAACAATTAATTCCAATACTATATAGACTATTTGGGAAAATAGGTGAAGAAGGAGTCTTACCAAATTCTTTTTATGATACAAATATGGTGTTGATACCTAAACCAGGAAGAGTCAAAATAGAGAAAGAAAATTATAGACCAATTTCTCTAATGAATATAGATGCAAAAATTTTAAACAAAATACTAGCAAATAGATTGCAGCAACTTATCACAAGAATAATACACTATGACCAGGTAGGATTTATACCAGGAATGCAGGGTTGGTTCAATATTAGGAAAACTATCAGCATAATTGAGCATATCAACACAAAAAACAGAAACCACATGATCATCTCAATAGATGCAGAAAAAGCTTTTGATAAAATACAACACCCATTCCTATTAAAAAACTAGAAAGCATAGGTATAAATGGAGTCTTCCTTAAAATAATAAATAGCATCTATCTAAAACCTTCAGCAAGCATTATATGTAATGGGGACAGGCTAGAAGCATTTCCAATAAGATCGGGGGTGAAACAAGGATGTCCATTATCACCACTGTTATTCAATATTATACTGGAAATTAGCTTTAGCAATAAGAGAAGAAAAAGAAATTGAAGGCATTAGAATAGGCAAAGAAGAAACAAAGCTATCACTCTTTGCAGATGACATGATGATATACTTAGAGAATCCTAGAGAATCAAGTAAAAAACTACTTGAAATAATAAACAACTTTAGCAAAGTTGCAGGCTATAAAAAAACCCACATAAATCATCAGCATTTCTATATATTACCAACAAAGCCCAACAGCAAGAGATAGAAATCCCATTTAAACTTACTGTAGACATTATAAAATATTTAGGAGTCTACCTCCTGAAACAAACCCAGGAACTCTATGAACACAATTATAAAACACTTTTCACACAAATAAAATCAGATCTAAATACTTGGAAAAACATTAGCTGCTCATGGGTAGGCCTAGCTAATATAATAAAAATGACAATCCTACCTAAGCTAATTTACTTATTCAGTGCCATACCAATCAAACTACCAAAAATTATTTTATAGAGATTAGAAAAATAATAACAAATTCATTTGGAAAAACAAAAGGTTCAGAATATCAAAGGAACTAATGACAAGAAATGCAGGGGAAGGTGGCCTAGCAATTTCAGACCTTAAATTGTATTATTAAGCAGTAATTATCAAAACTGCTTGGCACTGGCTAAGAAATAGGGAGGTGGATCAGTGGAATAGGTTAAATATGCAAGACACAGTAGTCAATGACTATAGTAATCTATTATTTGATAAACCCAAAGACCAAAATAAAGTCAAAATGAGTTCATGATTTAGAAATAAAGGCTGTTACTATCAGCAAACTGGAAGAAAAAGGAATAGTTTACCTATCAGATCTAAGGAGAACAGAAGAATTCATGACCAAACAGCAGATGGAGAACATTACGAAAAGCAAAATGGATAATTTTGATTACATTTAATTGAAAAGTTTTTGCACAAACAAAGCCAACACAACTAAGATTAGAAGGAAGGTAGAAAATTGGGAAAGAATTTTTACAACCATTCTCTCTGATAAGGGTCTCCTTTCTGAAATATATAGAGAATTAAGACAAATTTATGAGACTGCAAGCCATTCCCCAATTGATAAATGGTCAAAGGATATGAACAGACAGTTCTCAGATGAAGAAATTAAAGCCACCTATAGTCACATGGAAAAGTGCTCTAAATCATTATTGATTAGAGAAATGCAAATCAAAACAACTCTGAGGTATGACATCACACCTATTAGATTGGCCAACATGACAAAACAGGAAAATGATAAATGTTGGAGAAGATGTGGGAAAATTGGAACACTAATGCATTGTTGGTGGAGTTGTGAAATGATCCAACCATTCTGGAGAACAATTTGGAACTATGCCCAAAGGGCTATAAAAATATGCATATCCTTTGACCCAGGAACAGCACTTCTAGGGCTATATCCCAAAGAGATCATACAAATGGGAAGAGGACCCACATGTACAAAAATATTCATAGCAGCTGTTTTTGTGGTGGCAAAGAATTGGAAATTGAGAGGATGCCCATCAATTGAGGAATGGCTGAGCAAGTTGTGTTCTATGAATGTAATGGAATGCTATTGTGCTATAAGAAAGGATGAACAGGTCAACTTCAGAAAAAGCTGAAAAGACTTGTATGGTCTGATGCTGAATGAAGTGAGCAGAACCAAGAGAACATTGTACATAATAACAGCCACGCTGTGCACTGACTAATATTGATAAACTTAACCCTTCTCAGCAATACAAGGATGTAAGACATCCCCAGAGGCCTCGTGATAGAAAATGCTATCCACATCCAAAGAAAGAACTATGGAAGTTGATCACTATTATTTTTTTTCTCTTCTGTTGAGTTTTGTTTCCTCTTTCACTAATTTCACTAATGTGAAAATATGTTTAATAGGAATGCAAATGTGTAGCCTGTATAAGATTATGTGCTGTCTTAGGGAGGGTGGTGGGGAGGAAGGGGGAGAAAAATTTTGAACTCAAAAGCATATGGAAGTGACTGTTGATAAATCAAAGAAATTAATAAAATTTTAAAAAAATCTAGAAAGCAATTTGGCAAAAATTAGACACAGACCAACATCATATACTGTATACTATGATAAGGTCAAAATTGATAATTTTTTTTTCATTTTTTTATTAATTTATTTTTAGTTTTCAATATTCACTTCAATAAGCTTTTGAGTTTAAATTTTCTCCCCCTCACTTCCCACCTCCCTCATCCAGACAGTGTGCAATCTTATATAGGCTGTACATATATATATTCCTATTAAACATATTTTCACATCAGTCATGTTATAAAGAAGAATTAGAATCAATAGGAGGAACCACAAGAAAGAAGAAACAAAACAAAACAGGAGGGGAAAAAAAGAGCAAATAGTATGCTTCAATCTGCATTCAAACTCCATAGTTCTTTCTCTGGAGGTGAATAGCATTTTCCATCATGAGACTTTTTAGTCACTGCACAGTGTGGCTATTACTGTGTACAATGTTCTCCTGGTTCTGCTCACTTCACTCAGCATCAGTCCATACAAGTCTTTCCAGATTTTTCTGAAGTCTGCTTGAGCATCATTTCTTACGCCCAACAGTATTCCATTACATTCATACACCACAACTTGTTAAACTATTCCTCAATTAATGGGCGTCCCCCCGATTTCCAATTATTTGCCACTATATATAGAGCTGCTATAAATATTTTGTACGTGTGGGTCCTTTTTCCATTTTTATGATCTCTTTAGAATACAGCCCTAGAAGTGCTCTTGCTGGTTCAAAGGGTATGCACAATCTTATAACCCTTTGGGCATAGTTCAAAATTTCTCCCCAAAATGGTTGGATCCATTTACAACTCCACCAACAATTTATTAATGTTCCAATTTTCCCACATCTTCTCCAATATTTATAATTTTCTTGTTTTGTGCCGTTAGCCAACCTCATAGGTGTGACGTGGTATGTCAAAGTTGTTATGATTTGAATTTCTGTAATCAATAGTGATTTAAAGCACAAAACAGATAAATTATTTAGCATATGCAGGGTGATGTGATAAGCAATTATGGAAACATAGAAAAATATGTACATCAGATCCATGAATAAAGGAAGAATTTATGACCAAATAAGAAAGACAGAGGATTATAGGAAGTAAAATAGATAATTTCAATTACATGAAATTAAAAAGCTTTTCCAAAACAAAACTAAAATTGGTAAATATTCAAAAGATATGAAAAGGCAATTTTTAGAAGAAATAAAAGCTATCTATAGTCACATGAAAAAATGCTCTAAATCATAATTTATTTTAAAAATGCAAATAGAAACAACTCTGAGATGCCACCTCACCCCTATCATATTGACTAATGTGACAGAATAGGAAAGTGGCAAATGCTGAAAGAAATATAGGAAAACAAAAATGAGACACTAATGTACTATTCATGGAGTTGTGAAGTAGTCCAACAATTCTAAAGAATAGCTTGGAACTACACCAAAAGGGTATAAAATTACACATGCCTTTTCATGCAGAAATACCACTACCAGGTCTGTATCTCAAAGAGATCAAAGAAAAATGAAAAGTCCCCACTTGTACAATTTTTTTTTTACAGCATTCCTTTTTGTAGTGGCAAAGAACTGGAAAATTGAGGAGATGCTCATCACTTGGGAAATGGTTGAACAAACTGTGGTATGTGATTGTGCAGGATGGTTTCAGGGGAAAAAATTGTAAAATCTTTTATGAATTGATGCAAAGTGAAGTAAGTAGAAGCAGGAGAACATTGTACACAATAACAGCAATATTGTAATGATGATCAACTGTGAAAGACTTAGCTACTCTGATCAAGAAAATAATCTGAGACAATTCTGAAGGACCAATGATGAAAATGCTATCCACCTCCAGAGAGAAACTTGATGAACTCTGAATGCAGATTGAAGAATATTTTCTAACCTTTTCTTTTATTGTTTTATTTAGTGTTTATTTTACAATGTGATAAATACAGAAACATGTTTTGTGTGACTTCACATGTGAAATCTATATCAAATTGCTTGCCTTCTCAAAGAGAGGAGGGGGTAGGAGGGAGAGTGAGAAATTAGAATACAGTTTTTAAAATGATTGCTTAAAGTTGTTAAAATGTAACTGGGCAATATTTAACAAAATATTTTTAAAAGAAGGTAATTTAAGTTTTTTTAAGATAATTTAAATGTTTCAAATAGTGGTGTGCTTCCTCTCTAAAAATCGTATATGTGTGTGTATGTATGTGTGTGTGTATGTATATGTGTGTGTGTGCATATACATACAAAAACATAGCCTAAAATTCATAGTTATTATTTTGATTAAAATGTATTTTTAAAATTTTAAAAATATTTTAGAAAACATTTAAAATATTAATTAATTTATTTATATTTAGTCTTCAATATTCACTTCAATGGATTTTGAATTCCAAATTCACCTCTCTTCCTTCCACCCCAAGACAGCATGCAATCTGATATAGGTTCTACATGCACATTCATATTAATCATGTTGCACAGAAGACTTAAAACCAACGAGAGGAACCAGGAGAAAGAAGAACTCCAAAGAGGGAGAAAGAGAGAGAAAGAGAGGTGGTGGGGGTGAAACAAGAGAGCAAAGAGTATGTTTCGATCTGTATTCAGACTCCATAGTTCTTTTTCTGGATGTGGATAGTATTTTCCATTATGAGTCTTTTGGGTTGTCTTAGATCCTTGCATTGCTAAGAGGAGGTAAAGTCTATCAAAGTTAGTCATTACACAATGTTACTATATTGTGTACAATGTTCTACTGGTTCTGCTTGTTTCACTCAGCATCAGTTCATGTAAGTCTTTCCAGGTTTTTTTCTGAAATCTGCCTACTCATCGTTTCTTACGAAACAATAGTATTCCATTACATTCACACAACTTATTCAGCCATACCCCTATTTATGGACACTCCCTCAATTTACAATTTTTAAACACCACAAAAAGAGATGCTATAAATATTTTGTACATGTGGGTTATTTTCCCATTTTTATGATCTCTTTTGAATACAGACCTAGAAGTGGCATACCTGGGTCAAAGCTACGCACAATTTTAGAGCACTTTGTGCATAGTCCCAAATTGCTCTCCAGACATGTTGGATCCATTCACAACTCCACTAACAATGCATTAGTGTTCCAATTTTCTCTCCTGTTTTGCCATGTTAGCAAATTGGATAGGTGTGATGTAATACCTCAGTTATTTTGATTTGCATTTATCTAATCAATAGTGAATGACTTGTTTTCTTATAAATTGGACATAATTCTCTATATATTTAAGAAATGAGGCCTTTATCAGAGACACTGGTTATAAAAATTCTTTCCCAGCTTTCTACTTCCCTTCTAATCTTGATTCCATTGGCTTTGTTTCTGTAAAAACTTTTCAATTTAATGTAATAAAATTATCCATTTTGCATTTCATAAGGTTCTCTATCTCTTGTTTGATTATATTTTCTTCCATTCTCCATTAATTTGACAGGTAAAATATTCCTTGCTCTCCTATTTTGCTTATATTATCAGCCTTTTTGTCTAAATCATGTACCGCTTTTGACTTTGTCGTGGTATACAGTGTAAGATGTTGGTCTATGCTTAGTTTCTGCCTTACTATTTTCCTGTTTCCCCCACCAGTTTTTGTTAAATGGTGAGCTCTTATCCCAGAAGCCAGTCTTTGAGTTTATCAAATAGTATATTACTATTGTCATTGACTACTTGTGTACCTAGCCTATTCCACTGATCCACCACTTTATTTCTTAGCCAGTATCAAGTAGGTTTTTTTTTGTTTTGTGCGTGTGTGTGTGTGTGTGTGTGAGGTAATTGGGGTTAAGTGACATGCCCAGGGTCACAGCTAGTGAGTGTTATGTGTCTGAGGCCATATTTGAACTCAGGTCCTCCTGACTCCAAGGATGGAGCTAGATCCACTGCACCATCTAGCTGCCCTGAATACCAAATAGTTTTGATGATTGCTATTTTATAATGCAATTTGAGAACTAGTATGACTAGGCCACCTTCTCTTGCCTTATTTTATTAATTCCCTTGATATTCTGGACCTTTTGTTCTTCCAGGTGAGTTTTGTTATTATTTTTTCTGGCTCTATAAAAATAATTTATGGTAGTTTGGTTAGTATGGCACTGAATAAGTAAATTAATTTACGTAGAATTGTCATTTCTATTATGTAAGCTTGGCTTACCCACAAACAACTGATTTTTTTCCCAATTATTTAGATCTGATTTTATTTGTTTGAAAAGTGTCTTGTAATTGTGTTCATAGCATTTCTAGAACAATATTGAATGACAGTGGTGATAATGTACATCCTTGCTTCACCTCTTATCTTATTAGAAAGGCTTTTAGCTTATTCCTTTTGCAAATAATGCTTGCTGATGGTCTTAGATACTACATATTCTTTTAAGGAAAGTTTCATTTATTCCTTTGTTTTGTAGTGTTTTAAATAGCAATGAGTGTTGTATTTTGCCATTTTTTTCTGTATCTATTGAGATAACCATATGATTCTGTTGGTATTATTATTAAAATATGGTCAATTATGCGGATAGCTTTCCTAATATTGAACCAGCCCTGTATTTCTGATATAAATCCCACCTGGTCATAGTGTGTGATTTTTTGTGATGTATTGCTGTAATCTCCTTGCTATTATTTTATTCAAAATTTTTGCATCAATATTCATTAAGGAAATTGGCCTGTAGTTTTTTCCCCCCCTCTGTTTTTGCCCTCCCTAATTTAGATATCAGTACCATATTTGTGTTGATAAGGAATTAAGTAGGATTACTTCTTCGCCAATTTTTACAAATAGTTTATATAATATTGGAATTAATTGTTCTTCAAATGTTTGATAGACTTCACTTGTTAAGTCACATGGTCCTGAGAAACTTTTTAGGGAGTTCCTGTTGCTTTCTTCATGAGTTTCTTCCCCTTTTTTGTTCCTTATACCTGAGGCATCAACAGTGGGTTCAAAGCAAAGATGCTTACGTGCTTTGTGCATCTTTCTAGAAGCCATCAGCAGTCATATTCAACACATCTGGGACCAAGAATTAGCTTGGTCAAATCCATATGTTATTCTTGGGCAAATCATTTAACATTATTGGGTCTTGGTTTCCTCATTTGTTAAATGAAAGTGTTAGACTACATGGCTTCTGAAGTCCCTTCTTCCTCTAGATGGACTATTTTATAATCCTGTGAAATTGAAGTGATTTGTTAGAAGTGGCATCTAAAAAGGAGAAAAGTGTCTGGGTTTGAAAGTTGAGCTAAGAGTTGACTAGTAAGGAAACTGAGGCAATTGAGTGAAACACACCTGACTCCATCTTGTAACAAAATTCTGGAGCTACCTCAGTTACCTTTCTTTTCAATTATAGGTCTAGTCCAATTTCAGTCTTGTGAAAAAATTTTATTCAATTATAGGAACTGAATGAGAACTAGAATTATGGGAATTATGAGACTTGGAAATGAAGTGAAGAAAAACCCTTACTGCATTATTTGAATCTAGCCCTGTGTGGCTGGGAAGCTGGACCACCTCTACCTGCTACTTAGAGACCCTTAACTAAGAGCCTAGGTTATGCTGACCAGAAACCCAGCCAGATATGAAACTAATACAAGGAGTTTGCTTGCAATTAGACATTTCAAACAACCTTTATGTTTTACCTAAAAACCAACTCTATACTGGTTAATCAGTTATTGTTTCCATATGCTTTTAGTTGAATAGAGTCATTTGAGGGAAATGGGACACCTCTATTTCTGATTTCACGGAAAACGGTGTCTACCCTCTATCAAACTTCAGTGACTAATGCCAGGCTAGCAGATTAAGAAGTCTCTCTCTTTTCCATAGCACACACTAACCTTCCTTTAAGCACTGTGAATGACTGATTGTAAACCCACCTTGACTATTTTATTTTTCTTCCCAGTATACTAAAGTACCACTGTAGGCAAGCAAGCTTCTGGATATAAGCTTTTCCATTAGTACTTATAGTATACTGGGAAGAAAAAAGTCAATGAGGTTTGATAGAGAGAAGACTGTTTTGTTTGTTTGTTTGTTTGTTTGTTTGTTTTTTATTTTACTGTCCTTGTCTGAGGACTGCGGTAGAGAAGAACATTTTTTAAATAGAAGTTGGAGACGATTGATCATTTACTCTGAATGAAGACTTCTTTTTTCTTTTTTTTAAATAATTTTTGTTGGTGTCTTTCATTTTTATGTGACTTACATTGTCCACTAGTGTCTTTTCCCTCTCTCTCATGCAGTCATCTTTTATAACAAAGACTAAAGGGAAGAAAAAAAATAGATCACCAAGATTCAGCAACATATATTACATGATATTACATGATATTACATGAAATTTTCCATACCTGCAATGAAGTAGGGTCAAGTGACTTCTCATATATTTTCTTTGGGGTCAAGCTTGGTTATTTTAATTTCTTCATATTTTGTTTCAATTGCTTTTTTGTCATCCTTTCCATTTCCATCCTCATTGTTATTGTGTATATTGTTTTCCTAGTTCTGCTTACTTGCCTTTGTATTCATTCACATATTTTCCCATGTTCCTCTGTACTCATCAAACTCATCATTTCTTAGAACAGGTAATATTCCTTTATATTTGTGCATCACAACTTGCTTAACCATTTCCCAGTCAATGGACATTTACTTCATTTCCAGTTCTTGACAACTACAAAAAGGGTAGCTATACATATTTTGTTGTATTTATGACTTTTATTTTTGCCACTGACCTCCTTAATTAAAATAAAACAATTAACCAGCCTACAAAATTGGGTATTCTGATTTCTAATTGGAGGAAAGATTAGGTACTTTTCAAGTTGGGAATAAGAGAGTAAACAGGGGCAGTGGGTGTTGAGGAGGCATATGTTTCAGGGTTGAAGTGATCTTGCAGGATGATGAGATTCCCATGAAGTTCAGGAGTTTAATTGATTGGTTTTTGTTTTATGTTTCTGTATTTCTTAATGTGTGCTTATGAGTGGGTTTTTTTTCCTAATTTTAAGGTTGTATTTTGTGGTGGAGACAAATAGCTGTCCTATAGCTGATACCTATTTTGTTTATTGAGCATCTTTTTAGAAGGGGTTTATTCATCCTTTCTGAGGGGGGCCTAGATATTTTTCATAATTGGATTGTTCAAGAGATTTCCCCTTAGATTTCCTGATCTGGATTCATAATGAACTGAGAATGGAGAATGAGAGGAGTTCCTCTACCCCCTTTGGGATCAGACAAATCCTCCACATAAACCTGATCTGTCTGATCCTGGGAGGAGGGAGAAACAAAGGTAAATCTTGCTATCACTGTGAGAGTGTGAGTTATTTCCAGAAGAAAAAAAGTAGGTAGCTGAGAAGAGCTGAATAAGAAGCAAGACGGGGAAAATGAATAATTTGTCAGGTTTTTAAAAGGTGGCTTCATCATTTTATTATATATAGAACATAAGGACTGATTTAAGACTTGGAGCCTGTTCAAATACGGCCTCAGACATATAACACTTTACTAGCTGTGTGACCCTGGACAACTCACTTAACCCCATTGCCTAAAACAAAAAACAAGCAAACAAACAAAGACTTGGAGCCTGAAGAGGCCTAAAGATGATCTTGTCAATTTTCTTATTTCATATTTGGAAGAATCATGGCCCAAGGAAGTTATGATTTGCCTAAGGTCACAAAAGTAGTAAACCAAAGAGTTGGAATTCAAACCCAGGTTTTCTGACTCAATCCAATTTCCTTTCTACTATTCCAAACATAAAGCCTTTTCTATCTCTATATGTGTTCTAAATCCTATGACCCTATGGTGTTCAGACAAACATTTTGCATGGACATTTTTCCTTATAAATAAGCCTTTTCCCATAAATTTGTTAAGTCAGCTATATTAAAGGTTAAATTGAGAATCTAGCCTAGGAAGCTAAATACCATTTAAGATATTGTTTCTATGTTAAAAGAAAACTCAGAAGGCTGGGGCACCTCTTTTTTTTTCCAATCATGTAAAACATTTCCATAGCATATTTTATACAAGAAGATTAATTTCAAAAAAAAAGAATGAAAGAAAGAAAGTAAAAAATGGCATGCTTCAATCTGCATTTAGACAATATCAATTCTTTCTCTAGAGACAGATAGTATGCTTTGTCATTACTCCTTTGTGATTGTTTTGGGTCACTGTATTGCAAGAAAAGCTGTTATTCACAGTTCTTCATCGAACAATATTATTACTGTGTTCAACATTATCCTGGTTGTGCTCACTTCACTTTGCATCAGTTCATATAAATCTTTTCAGGTTTTTCTGAAATCATCTTGCTTGTCATTTCTTATAGCACAATAGTATTCCATCACAATCATATACCACAGCTTGTGTAGCCATTCCTCAGTTGATAAGCATCATTTCAATTTCTAATTCTTAGCCACCACAAAAAGAGCAGCTATAAATATTTTTGTACAAATAGGTACTTCCCCTCTCCCTTTTTTTTTTCTTTGATGTGTTTGGCATATAGAGCTAGCAGTGGTATTGCTGGATCAAAGGGTTTGCACAAGTTTATAGCCCATTGGGCATAGTTCCAAATTACTCTCCAGAATGCTTAGATCTGTTGGGGCACCTCTTATCCACCGTGTTCTAATTACAGGGCTGGATGGAACTCAGTTGTTCATAAGTTGTATAGCTGATTTGTGAACTGGGATGTGAAATAGGGATAAATCTGCTGAACCTGGAGGAGGAGTAAGAGGAGAAGGAAGAGGCTCAGAAGGGGGAAGCAGAGGAGGAGCAAGAGGAGGAGAAAGCTCAGCATGATGCTGTATATTGAGCCTTCTCATCCCTTCCCTGCTTCTCAGAATGTTTTCTTCCTATTTGAGGAGTGCAGTGAGATGGAAGGGGGTGGTATTGTTCTTTTAAGATGCATAGTCTTTTTTCTACCAACACTTTCAATCAACCTGACCCAAAAGTTTCCTTTATGGCCAGCAAAACCTCCCTTCCCCACTCTCATTTCTATCAAAGAATGATACCAAGGGTATCAATATGGTAGCAACAGGATTCTTGCTCTCTAAAAACTCATATTCTCAGATGACAGATCAATTTTAATCCTCATTTTCATTTCATTCAGGAAATATAGATGATTTATACATACATACATATATATTATATATATATATATATATATATATATATACACATATGCTTTGAAAGAAGAAGCAGAAACTTTATTGTGGAGTGAGAGGTTCTAGTGAAAAGGCACATGGAGGATGGGTTAGAGCTAAATATAGAAAAAAATGAAATTATATGAAGGAATAATAAAACAATTCAAGTGAAAGAACTTGAATAAAGACATGTAGATCTGAGAAGATTTTTCATCATTTGTTCCAGAGAGACCAACCTTTTTTTTTTTTTTTTGGTGGTGGTGGTGGTCATGGAATTAACTCTTTGGACCATCCTTGCAAGATTTTTTCACTCCGTGGTTCTTCATCCAGCCTTGAAAGACTGCTTGACTGATCTGGGGTATTTACCCTTCCCACTTCTATACCCAGACATTTAGTGTGTTTCAGGTACAGTCTAGAGGAAGCCTGATCTCCAATTAGAAGGATTACACTCCCAATTTTTACACTTTTTGATGCAGTAGCAAACCCCACTCCCCAGTGCTTGGGATGCTGCTAATAAAAGTATGGCTGGAAAATCTAGGTTTTCCCCCAAAAGGGAAAAGTAAATATTCCTTGTACAAACATGGGAGAGGTAGCACAAGCTGGAATGTTAGACATGGGAGAATCACAGCATACATTAAAATAACTAATACAATGAACAAAATTCAATAACAACTTTTAAGTCTGGTTATAATTGATTAGAGAACAAGTATCATCAGAATAAAAAGCAGTTTTACTAGCCTACTAATAATTTTATATTTCACCTCAGCACTGCACTGTACAAACAATCTTGGCACTTGATTTCTGGTAGCATTCACTAAGTTTAAAGCAATTCTACTGTAGGTGGCACTTCCTCTCCTCTTCCTTTTTTTCTCAACCCCAGCTTCTAATGTCATTATTTAAATGAAACTGCTCTTTCCAAAGTTATCAATATTTGCTTATTTGCTAACTCTTTTCTCTGTTCTCATTCTTCTTGATCTCTCTGTGCCATGTGAAACTTTGGTTGCTTTATCCTGCTGTATACTGTCTCCTCTGTGGGTTTTTGTGACTGTTCTCTCATTTGGTTCTCCTATCTGTCTGACTTCTCCTTTCCAATTTTCTCTGCTGGCTCTTCGTAATCTGGCCCACTAACTTAGGGTGCTCCCGAGATTCTGTCCTAGGTCTTTTTTTCTCTCTATACTCTTCCCCTTGGTGGTCTTATAAGATACATTGCTTCAATTATCATCTCTATAGAGATAATTCTCAGCTATATATCTGGCTTCAATGTGTTACCTGAACTTCAGGCATGCATCACCAACTGTCTCTTGGACATTTTGAACTGGTTGTCCTGTGAACATCTCAAACTCAATATGTCCAAAACAGGACTTATTTTCTGTCCCTCCAGATGTATCCTTCTTCTGAAAGTTCTTAATACTGTTGAAGGCATGATCATACTTCCAGTAACTCAGGTTTCCAACCTCGGTGTCACTATTAACTCTTTACCCTTCTTCATCCTATATATGAAATCAGTTGCCAAACCTCGTAATGTCTTTCCCCACAGCATGTTTTGCATATATTTCCCTTTTTCTGGTCGTAAAGTTGCCAGTCTAATGATTACTTCTGAGTATTTACATTCCCAATCTATTGTTGTCTCTTTGATGAGATTTGCCATTGCAGATTTCAGTTTTTCTATTCTGCTCATTATTTTTATTGTGCTGGCCATAAATTCTGCTCTCATAATTCTCATGTCTCTTTTGAAGCTCTCAGGAACAGTGTGTTCTAATACTATGTTCTCCTCAATTCCACAAGATCTTCTGTCTCATCAAATGGTGGATCATTTTCCTTTGTTTTGCAGTATTTATTCATAGATGCCTGAACTAATTTTCTAGATATGGAGATAATACCTTCTTTTATTAATATTTTGCCATTTTATTTGTCTGCTTATGTTCAATGTCTTTCCAATCTTCTTCCTGAGATCTTTTTGGTAATTTTAGTCTTTTTTTTTTTTAACCCTGATCGCCCCCCCTTTTTTTATGCTGTCCTCTGTGATAGTGGTTGCCTTAAGAGGTGGATTTCAAAGCATCTTGGGCTTCTCCCATATTGGACAACTCACAATTCACCAGAATTCGTAATTCACTTGTGAATTCACATTCACATGTAGTTCATCAACCTAAGTCTCTGCCCTAAGTGACTATTGGGTCATTGGAACTGGCCCTACCTGGATGCTGTGCTCTTTTCCTCAGGCTTTGTGTAGTGCTATATAGATACCCCCACCCAAACAAACACATACATAGTGTCTTGTCCTGGAGTCCTATCCCACTCCCTCTCTTCCTTAGTTCTCTGGCCTGGCATTTCAGAAAGCTGTCACACTGACACTACAGGGTTGTCTACCCTGGCATTGGCAATTTAGAACTTTGTACTACTGGTGCTATGGTGTTGTGGCCCCTAGCAAGGTTTTGCTTCTAAAGAGTTGCCATCTGCTGAGTTGGCTAGCTGTCATTGTTCAAGCAAATTTTGCCAACTAGTGCCAGTGTCTTCATAGCACCAGAAAGAGGGAGGGAAGATTGAGGTATAGGGTTGGGTTTTGTTATAAGCCCCAACTTATGTGTTTGGTCCTTGAGCAGCCTGGATGCTGGTAGTATAAGAAGTCGGGGAGGGTTGCTGAGTGAGCTTAGGGTCAGTGAGTGTCAGTATACATATATATATATAGACACACACACACATATATATACACATATATGTGTGTGTGCATATATACACATATGTATACATATACATATACACACACACACACATATGCACAGTTTAATTTACTTTTGGATTCTGGATGTTCTAGACCATGGAGACAGATGAAGTTATTTTATCTTTGGCCCATAATTTCTATTATGGAGAGGTTTTATAGGTCATGGGGGTCAAAGAAAATGTCTAGTCCTCCATTGTGTTGCTCACATGACCTAGAACTTACATATATTCATTTCCTATATTCCTCTTTCTCTTTCAAAGCCCTGTTGTGAATGAAAAGTGATTCTATTTAGGACTTAATAGAAATAGTTTCTTGGTCCTTTCTGGTGGCATTATTTGACCCAACATGTATCATCAGAAGTGGGTAGTGGTCATCAAATTAGGCAAGAGATATGAAGGTTCTTCTATCAAGTCAAGAGCTCTGAGAATGACAGCACATCCGAGACCATAAGTCCTGCTGTTATCCCACAAATTCTGCAGCTATCATCATGGAAGCAACTACTATAGGGGAGAAACCAGCCATTTCCACCAATTGCTAACCAGCTACCTCCTATAGGGCAGGCAAACCAACCTAACTAAAGAAGCAAGGCAACCTGAGGGAGAGATAGGAGGTGGCATGTGCCAGGCAAGTCAAATCACCACTAACACAATGATCACCATATCTCCACAGACCCTGATGGAGATAGCCCAAGAGCATTGGGTATAGCAGTGTCTCCATGTCCACTGACCCTGGTCCAGTTTGGTCCCTATTGCCCTGAGAGAAGCAATCCCTGTGGATGCCCAATCCCCCCAACAGCAACAGCTTTTAACCAATTCCCATCAATGGGCAGGGGAACTCAGAAGTGGTAGCAACTCCTCCCCCTGACCACCTGTTCTACATCCAGCCTAACCTCTTCCAGCCATTATTCAGGATAGAAACCTCTGTAGAGATGTAGCCTGGCAATTGCTTCTGCAGGTGTTTAGCAGAGTACCTGACACATGGTAGGCATTATATAAATGCTTATCCCTTTCTCTTCTCCTTCCCCTTAGTAGGAATCTGCCATCCATCAAGATTTTAATCTCCTTTCTATAACCAGTCTTAGATGATCTCTTAGGTCAACCTTATTATTCATTGAAGCATAAAGATCTTAAGATAAATCCATTCTGTACCTAAGTATTTATTGATTGGTTCTTAAAGAAACATCAATGTAATACAATCTCTACAGGTCACTGAAACATCCTCTCTCACCTTCCATACTTGCTGAGATCCTTGATTTTTTCTATAAGGAACTTGATACTTGGAATCAAGACTTGAGTTCAGGTGATGGCCATTCATTACCTTTATGACCTTGGCAAGGTTGTTAGTTAACCTCTCCCAGAATGATATTTTTGTGATAATAAACTAGGCCATTTTTTGGCTTAATTCTTACCAAGACTTGCACTTAGAGCAGTAGTATGCTGAAGTTGTGTAGTTGTGTAGGAGATAGGATTGTTAAATTTTTAGTGTATTTATATCTCAGAAGTTGGCAAACACTAAAATGATGATGAAAATATTAATGCAGATTAAAGTTAAAAGTGTGTCATATGTACATTTTTGAGGGATAGAGGGAGAATCAGTTTTTAAATATTTACTACCACATCCTTGATGGGGAAATTAAATTGACTTGCCAGGATAACACAGATAGTATGTGTCTGAGGCAAGTCTTCATCATTCACCCCAAGCTTTGAGCTCAGCCCTCTAGCCATTATGGCCACACTGCAGATAATGGCCCAAGCTGGTGGAACTAGAACAATTTTTGAGATAAGGAATAATACCAACTATTAAAACTTCCCTGACTGTTGCCACCCTAACAACAATGCTCTAATTATCTAAATTCTAGTGTTTTAAGTATTGGTTCATACAGTCAGTACTATACAGTGAACCTATTTGCATATTTTATATTTTTTATTCCTATTGTTTTAGGTTTCTTTTTTTCAACTATATTGAAACACCTTAAAGGAGAGAGCCTTATGTTTTGTTTCCCCAATAGTATGTTATTGGATATATGGATCAAGTTCAATACAAGTTGAATCTGACCTGCTAAGGATCCTCAGGATCTCTGGGGCCTTGCCATGGACCTCACTACTGTACCCTTAGAACAACTGGGCCTTTCTATCTTCCCTACAGCTGAGCTTTCATTTATATGTTGTCTCTCCAACATCAATAAAACTCCTTGACAGCAGAGATTGTCTCACTGTTTCTGTTTATATACTATGACGGGATCACAAAAATCTTGTAATGCTTAATGCTATTGCAATGCTTACTAAGATGTTTGTTTTCTATAATTCTGTGCCCATATTTCATTATGTGCATTTTACTTTGAATTCTGTCATTGCAAGTGCTATTCTTTCTCATTCTGAGGAATGTAATACTGATAACTTTAGGATATATAGGGTGTCCCAAAAGTCTTGGTGCAGTTTGAAGCTGTTAGCACTTTGGAACACCCTTTATTTATACGCATATACACATTTATAACAGAACTGCATTAATACATAAGGTCTCTCTCCCTTGTTAGGATCTTTATATGTGGAATAAAGTATAACTTCACAAGTAAAGTATCAATGAGTCTAGATGGTCTTATATTACCAAGCCTCATAAATATGATTGATTTTTTTTTCTTAAGGATATAATAAATAGATATTGAAGCATCTCTGCTCAGAGTTCCATTTCATTCAGAAATCCAGAGGAGGAGATAGGATTTGAAAAAGTCTCTGAGAAGAGAAGGAAACAAAGAGAACACCTTGGGAAAGAATGGGGATAAAATGGGAGAAGTTAAATAAGAAGAACAAAGATAAATAGAAGGAAGAACATGACCCATGAAAACAAACCAAGACATGTTTTTCTACTTAGCTTTTCATTCATTATTTATATTCCTTTTATAGGTAAAATACATGTTATTTGTTTGAAAAAGGAGCTGTTCTCTGGATTGCATCCTTAAAGGCTTGCCTCACTTGCTGGTTCCTTAGGGTATAAATAAAGGGGTTTAATAGAGGGGCAACTGAAGTATTGAGTAAGGATATTCCTTTGGTTAAAGATATTCTCTCCTTAGCTGAGTGTTTAATGTACATGAAAATGCAGTTGCCATAAGAGAGGGAGAGGACAATCATGTGAGAGGAACAGGTGGAAAAAGCCTTTTTCCTCTGACTAGCAGATGGAATCCTCAGAATTGTCAGGGCAATGTGGGTATAAGATAGAACCACTAGTGTTAAAGTAACTAGAAGTGTCACTAAAGCTAAAATGAAACTGAGGAGCTCAAGGAACTGTGTGTCAGTACAGGAGAGCTGCAACATGGGACCAGTGTCACAGTAGAAATGGTCAATAGCATTGGAGGCACAGAAATCCAGTTGGAGGCCTACAATAAGGCCTGGAAAGATGATCAGGAAACCAGACAGCCAAGAGCTAAGAACAAGCTGGGTGCAGACTTTGCTGCTCATGATGGTCGTGTAATGGAGGGGCTTGCAAATGGCAACATAGCGATCATAGGACATGGCATCTAGAAGGTAAAATTCAGATGCCCCAAGAAGGAAGGCAAAAAACAACTGAACAGCACAACAATTATAGGTAATGGTTTTGTCTCCACTTGCAATAGTAACCAGAAATTTAGGAATGCAGACAGATGTATAGGAAATTTCTAAGAGGGAAAAATTCTGAAGGAAGAAGTACATGGGAGTCTTGAGATGGGAATCTAGCAAGGTGAGAAGGATGATGGTCAGGTTGCCAGAAACACTTAATATATAGGTGAGGAAGAGAAAGATAAAAAGCACAATCTTCCAATGTGGATCATCTGTCAATCCGAGGAGAATAAACACTGTCACTGTTGTATGATTTCCCATTACTGACTTCGGATTTCTACCATGCCTAGATGTGAAAATAAGAAAAATCTTTACTGACAATACCAAAGACAAAAGAGTAAGGTCATTATTGGTTATTAATACTAATGAGGGGAGAACATGCAGTGTTTTTAGGAAAAATGCATGCAGTATTGCAAAAAAAAATCATATTTATCTTTGCAACTAGTTTTTTTTAGTAGATTTGACTTTTCAATTATGATGCTCAGGCCAACATTAAAATAAGTCTGCTTTCACTGAGAATATGCAACAAATAGTGGATAGAGATCTCTCAGAAGTCAACTGAATGGTTAAAAATTAACTTGGCAAATCAATGTGTGAAAATTCACCAAGGAAATGATCTTTTGGTAGAAATCCAAGGTTGACTTGTATTTTTGTGAATGGGATAGAAATAACTATGGGACAAGGATTTTCTATCTTGATATATCAAAATCCTTGATTTCATTGGTGTGAATGTCTTCTATTGACATAGATTACTTCTCTTTTACACCTTGATAAAAAGTTTCATGAGTTAATGTGGCCAAAATACAAAATTATTATGTGGCTGCCAAAATAAAATTATCATATGGTTTCCCAATCTCTTGCATTTAGCTATTTTACTCAGACTACAGAATACAATTCATCACCAGGTCCATACTTAATGCCTTTCTGGTTTGCTAGGGATTACCAGAGACTGCATCCTTCTGGTATAACCTTGAAGAAATCAGGTACAGCCCCATGACATGATGAGATGTTAGAAGAAAATATTAGTAGAAGCTACTCTTATAATGTATAATACCTGAAAGTAGGATGGAAATGTAAGCAGTTGGTTTTATTACTTTTTTTTAAAATTATTTTTATATGTGCCCTTGATCTCATTCCCTCCGAACTTCTCCCACAGATTGCTCCTACTTATCTCTATCTAAACTTCAGTCCCTCTTTATTTACTGGTTTCTTCTCTGCTGCCTACAAACATATTGAAGTCTCCCCCAACTTAAAAAAAAAACCTTCTAAAGACCCTACAACCCTCTCAAATTATGTTCTCAATTTCTCAGCCAAATTCCTACAAAAAGCTATCTATACTTGTCCCCACCACACACACACACACACACACACACACACACACACACACACACACACACACACACCCCTCACTTCTCTATTCACTGACTTCTATAGGAAAGGCTTTTAAAAAAGAAAACAATCATCTATTTTCTAATCATTTCTGTTCTACATGTGTCTCTAATACATTTCCAACCACTGAAGAGCTATCAAAAGAAGGAATTCACCCTTTTTGTCTAAATGATGGATACACAGTAAGGAGATTCTTTAACTTACTGGTCCTGCCACATGGACCAATAAACATTTGTTAGCTCTGGCTTTCATGAGTATGATAGCAATTACAAAAGATTTCTGTGTCAGTATTTCCACATTTTCTCCATTCATAGCATAGAAAAAAAAATAGAGAAGATACACAAAGAACATAATCATTTTTCTGACAGCTCCTCTTTTGATGGTTTAATTCAGAGCTTAACTTTTACTTGTGAAACACAATGGCTTAATCCTGAACGTGAGGAAACTCAAGTCACTTATGCAACTCACCTACCTCTGTCTCTTGCATAAGTCCACTCTCACAAATGCATGTCCATATTCATAGGAATCATCAAAATAGGAAATGATTCATCTGCTCTAAGCCTGTCAATGGCATTTTGTCCATTGAAACATGGTCCCAGATCTGAGATCTTGGGAAATTGCCCTTGTTGTAACAGTGGGACATAATTTCCTGGACCTTAGAAATGTAGTAGAAGGAAGGCACTATTTATTTAATGGGAGATGTCATAACATCATAACTATGATGGGGTTATAATATACAAGTGTTCCCTAGGCAGGAAGATTTGTGTTTTTTTTTAAATCTTGATTCCACAAAAATTATACATGTCTTACTTGGTGTTTTTATGATATATTGTTAATTTAGTGAACAAACAAGTAACCCCAGGGATCTATGTTCAGAGGTAGCTAATGAATCCCCAGCCTAATTGACCTTCATGAGTATTTCAAATTTGGATCAGAGGGAATGGAGTCCACAGAGATTTGGTAAGACAGACCCTGGTAAGGTACATAACATCAAGAGTTATGTCCTTTAGCATGAATTTGATTTTTCCTTGTTGTGGCAATTACATACATTGTCCAAGTAATTTGTGGTCTAAAATTGTGAATACTATGGGGCAAGTTAAGTTTGGCTAAAATTTTTGTATGCTATGTACCTGGCAGAGATTTCACACATACAAAAATAATTACAATGGAAAATAAAAGGTGATTGGGACAAAGGAGAGAAACAAAAAAAATGTTTTTTGGGAAAATTTCAGAATAGAGAAATCTTTTCTACATATATGTTCTATCTTCTCGGCATGTCGTCTTCTTCTTGGAGACTGTAAGCTTTCTAACTATGGCATTTCTTTAGTTT
Organism: Phascolarctos cinereus; assembly: GCF_003287225.1. NCBI lineage: Eukaryota > Metazoa > Chordata > Mammalia > Diprotodontia > Phascolarctidae > Phascolarctos > Phascolarctos cinereus. The sequence continues at coordinate 218,432,927 of NW_027555514.1, read as the reverse complement.
TTGTGTCTTCAACAATTAAGATAGTAGCTTATTTTTATAACTAAATTGTTAAGTTCATGAGTTCAAGGAACTTTCTGTATTCCCAGTGTCGTGCCTTGTATATTTTTGGTTTGGTCTTGTGATTTCATCATTGTGAAGAGCTTCCCTACAAGGAAATTTTCTATCCAAACAGGTTGGCAACTACTTGACAACTAATTGCCTTAGAGAGTTGTCTGAAAGAATGAATTTTCTAGAACTACACAGACTAGATTGTCTCGGAACTACCATCACATTCTTTTCACTTACTGTTTTTATTAGTAGCAGTATTATCTCACACATCTAATTTTGTTCAATGAAGATCTCAGGGTCCTGAAATGAGCTGCTATTCTTCTATTATTCTTTATACACACACACACACACACACACACACACACACACAACACACATATATATATATATATACATACATATATAAATACACACATATATACATATATATATATATATATACACACATAGGCATGGATGGATGGATAGATGTGTATATGTGCATGTGTATGTACATGTATATATGTAATATACATACAATTTATTGCACAGGTAGATAAATATATTCATTTTAAGTTAAATAAAATATGTGAGGATTGCTATTGTATGGATGTTAATTGTTTTAAGTGTGTTCTTCCCATTAAACTTTGATTTCAGGATGCAATCAAGTGTCTGAAAGTATTCAGTTACAGCTTCTCCTTCATGGCTTGATGTGTTTTTCTTGGAGGAGACCAGGGTTTTTTTGTTTGTTTGTTTTTTAAGTGTCATTTCCATCTACTGGCTTAATGTGGCCTCCATATTTAAACTTGAAATCTTCAATCTTTCTCTTTTCTGGGAATATGTTAAGAATTTTATATTTATCAAGGTCAAATAACATTTTAATGTCATTGGCGGAAGATTCCATGAGATGAAATACCACCACTTTTTTCTTTTGAGTAGAGCCATACAGCTTGATGTCATATATATATATATATATATATATACACATACATACATACATACACATACATACATACATACACATACACACACATATGTAAAAGTTATTTTGATTCTACTCCCTTTTTAATTAGAAGTCTTATTTAGTTCTATTTAGGGAAGAACAGATTCTGACTTCCTAAAAAAATGCTCCATATTATAGAAATTGTTCTTGAAATTATTGTATTGGTGGCATGTTTTTAATAGAGAAAAGTTTTCCAGGTGCACATCAAATATTCTAGTGTTTTTCACTTAACAGGGGTCTTTTTATATATTTACAGTACATGAATGAGGTACGAATATGGAAACGGGTCAATAGCTTTGAGATAATAAAGGTATTACAAAGTTTTTTTGCAACATATACAATAATTCCCGTATCAATAATAAGCTGTTTTTACACTCCTGGGATTTTTGGCACATTCTTTTTGCTTTTTAGTCAATATATCATTATTTTATAATTGTTTATAGATTTTAAAGTGCTATAAGTTGTGACTACTTTAAATATAATACATAGGGGCAGCTAGGTGGTGCAGTGGATAGAGCACCGGCCCTGGATTCAGAAGGACCTGAGTTCAAATCCGGCCTCAGACACATAACACTTACTAGCTGTGTGACCCTGGCAAGTCACTTAACCCCATTGCCTAGCAAAATAAAAAAAGAAAGAAAGGAAGAAAAGGAAAAAGGAAAAATAAATATAATACATAAATATGTAATCAGCTGTTATTTGAAGGAATCACAGGTATTCTCTCCTTTGAGGTAAAAAATATACACATACCCACATATATATCTATATCTATAGATATAGATATATCCTTATGTTAAAAAAAATATGAAGTCAGGCTCACATGTGAGAGGAAACTGGTTAAATTATCCTCTAGGAATTCATTCCCAATTAAGAATCATTTAAGTAAATAATTATGGATTCTAATCCAGAGAGGCAATGAGTTGGTACAGTGGATAGAAAGGTAGCTCTGGAGTCAGGAAGGCTTGAGTTCAAATCCAGCCTCACATATTCACTAGCTGTGTGATCTTGGTCTAGGCATGTTACCTCTCTGTGGCTCAGTTTTTCTGTCTGTAAAATGTAGATAATAATAGCACTTAAAACACAAAATTTTATCGGAATAAAATGAATTAGCAGATGCAAAAAGCTTTGCAAACCTTAAAGTGCTATATAAATACTAGCTATTATTATTATCAACCCAAAAGACCACTATATCTCGGCATCTGATTTTCACCTGAAATCTCCTATATGTCTTATTTACTCCTATTAGAATGTGAACTCCTTGAGAAAGGGACTATCTTGCTTTTCTTTTGTTAGCCCTCAAATGTGGCACATTGTTTTGAAAATAATAAATGATTTTTCATTCATTCATTAATGATCTAATATGATTGTGTTTGTCAAGAATAAATTATATTAGAATGGTTTTGTTTGTTTGTTTGTTTTTTAAATTACTAAGGAAATTCCATCAACAAGGTATACCTGAGAGCACTTCCATGTCATGTGAATTACAAAATAGAGAACTAAGCATTTTCTCTGATCCATATGACCTCTCCAAAAGGGTAGGCTAGTATGATACAATAAAGTACCCAGGGCCATCAGTTGATTTTTTTATTGAGCATGGTTCCTGAAGGACTTTCCAGTGTTTGATTAATAACTCTGGTTGAATGGGCCTTTACATTCATTATGTATGGTTTGAGGTATACTGTGAAGGGCAGAGGTTGAATCCTTGCACATTGCATTCCAGATCATCCACTTGAAGGTTTTCCATACCTTCACTGCCATATGCCAGTTGTATTTGTTCACTGACTAATTTCTGTGTACCACAAAGTATTATTGACTATGGTTTTAGGGAGACATAGACCTCAAAAGATAGTTCAATCTTTAAGATGTAAAAAAGGTATGGTGCCCACAATGAGAGAGATAACAGTAGTCTTGCTGTATTTAATCTTGGTTAGACCAAATCTGAAGTCCTGAGTTTAGTTCTTACCTCTATATCATAAGAAGGATATTGAACAACTGAATTTGGTCCAGAGGAGATAGTCATAGTTGGTAAAGTGATTGGGAACCAGGGAACCATTCCATATGAGGATACACTGAAAGAACTAAGGATATTTGACCTGGAGAAGAGAAAATGTAGGAGTCACATGACAATATTTGAAGGAATGAACATTGGACTTGATCTGAATGTCTCTTAAGGACAGGACTAGCAGCAATAAGGGAAATTTAGACAAAGAAAGGCAATATAAACAAACAAACAAGCAAATAAATAAATAAAACATTCCTGCTCTCGAGGAGCTAAAGTCTAATTAGAGAGACAATATGCAAAAGCAATGTACGAACTTCTCAGATGAAAATATAAAGATTATTACAACATTTCCTAACATCTTCAAAATAATTCTGTCCCCACCTTATTAAGATACTTGCTTCCAGCAATGTGCAGTGGAAAGAATGTTTTTTGGGTTTTGAATTAGACGATATGAAATGAAATCTTGACTTTATTACTAAATTATGACCTTAAAGAAGTCACTCATGCCTTCTGGGACTCAGGTTCCTCACCCGTAAAATGATGATATTGGTCTGGATGGAAGGTCTTTTCAAACTGTGAATCTAAAATCCATTTGATGAAATGGCACTCTCCAGTTTCATATGATCCAAACGACCGAGCAAAGGAAATCTATTTCCCTGTCAGAGGCAGCTATGGTTGTTAGGACTGAGTTCTTAACCTTGTTTTCACCATGGAATCAGGCTTATCCAGGAGAAGATTTTAGAGGAGGGCTGCTAGAGGGCTGCTAGATATTCCTCTAACACCAAAGCCACCTAAAGGATAATGGGAAATGATGATTCTTCTACCTTTTATAGAGAAAGCATCTGTTTCCTTGACAGTTAGAGGGTGAATATTCTGTTTGTGATGGTCACAGGAGGGTCTTTCTGATGCTTCAACATCATCTCATACTTCTTCTGAGCACAGGGCCATAGAAAGCCACAGTGCAAGGTCTCCATCTATGCTGTGTCTCAGGTGCATTTTCTATACTTTTTTCTTTTGGCTCATCCTGCAATGATTCTTGTAAAGCAAGAAACCTTGCCCAAAGCCAAAGAAGGAATAAATAACAAACTCAGGATTTGAACCTGGTTACTCTTGATCCAACGAGTGTTGTTGTTACCACAACTCAATACCTTTTTGTGCAAGCCTGTTTTCAGCAAGGATAACCTACAATGCTTGCATAGACCATTGTCATAAAAATTTTCTTATCTCAAGAAAGTAGGAACAGATATTGGGAGTTGGTATCGGTAGTGTATTGGCCATCATTTTTGGTAAAGTCAATATATATAAACTTCTTTTATTTTTTCTTATGATATCTTCCTACCTCTTTGAGATATCTTTTAAAAACGATTCCTGAATATTGTTGACATTGCGTGATTTCTAGGACAAATTCTTTTCTTATGTATTTGGTCAGGTATGGCTGTTTTTCCTAATTTAATTATCTAAAGTCCCACTGTCATTTCCTCCCATAGTCTACTGAGCACTGAAGTCATGGAGTCTAAATGTGGAAGTTCCTCTATCTTTGCTATTGAGAGTAGGTCAGTATAGTATAGAAGATCTGAGTTCAAATCTCACTCAGACACTAACTAGATGTGTCATGATAGTCAGACCACCATATCATTTTGCCTCATCTTTCTCAACTGCAAAACGGGGATAATAGCACCCATTATGAGGATTAAATAAGATAATATTTATAAGGCACTTAATACAATACCTGACACACAGTAGGTGCTATATAAATGCTAGTTGCTGCTGCTGCTGTTGTTGCTATTATATGCCAGGATATTTATTTGTTCCATTTTGTATGTGATTACTGTTCTTCCACTCTTTTATTTTCTCTCAGGGTTCTCTCAGGGTGAACTGGCATAAATGGATCTCAAGTCAAGCTCTCTGCAACCTCATTTTCTTCCAAGATATTTATTACTATGTTATGGGGACAGCACTTCTCATGACTGTCTAATATTATCCTCTACTAGATTTTCCAAATGAGGTTATGCTAAAAATAGATGGTAGCCTTTTGGCTGAGACAGTCTCTAGGCTCTTTCAACCTCCTTTTTGTGTTGACTACTTTGCCTTGGTTATACTTATTTAAAAAGTATGATCTTACTCATGAATATTCAAATTAAAATACAAAAGGAAGTGTTAAAACCAAATACAAAATATTTTTGGTTTTTCATTCTTCATTATCTCTGCTATTTCCTTCCATTATTGTTTATAACTAAGATGCGTATTCTTAAATCTATTCCCTACTTTGAATTCCCTAAACTTCTAAATTAATTATCCTTCTATGGCAAACTGGTAAAAGGTAGGTTGCTCATTCTGAAGTGAGAGATAGAATGAATATAAATAGAAAATGACATATAATAATTCAATATAATTCCATAAACATTTATTTAAGTATCTGTTGTATGTTAAGACAAGATCTTGTACCCTGAGCATACAAAGATGAACAATGATACAAACTCTGCTCTCAAGGTATTTTTGGTCAGGGAGGAGGACAACTTCTAGGAATAAAAATACCATAGTCCCTCTGTACTCTCCCCCAATCAAACTATCTCTGGAATATGGTATTTATTTCTAGGTGCCATATTTTAGAAAGCAAATTGATAGGCTAGATAATGTTCAAGGGAGAGGAACCTGGTGAAGGTTCCTGATCTCATACAATATGGTAATCAGTTGAAAGAACTAGGAGTGTTTTGACTGTGGAAGAGAAGACTTGGAGAAGGGGACATATTGGGCAATCTGTTGGAGGATAGGATGGAATGAGATTGCTTGTGTAGGTAGACAGGATTGCCTTGGCAAGGAGTCTGGCCAGGTCTTCATGTGAGACAGGAATGAAGGAGGCAACGGTGGCAGAAGGCATCTAAGTGATATGAGATGAGAAAGAGGGGAGAAGAAGGAACTCTTAGTGAATGGCTTCAATTTATAATATGAAGCAAGGTTCTTAGGTGAGATGGTTAGGAGAGGGGAAGCCATGGGAAAATTGAGGAAGAATGAAAAGGTTTGGAAGAAGAATTATGGAGAATAGGCTAGTGAATTGATAAAGTCTTTTCCTTATCCTTCAGTAGCTACATGGACGATCCTCTTCTTTCCCCAAGAGGCATGCTTCTCAGGAACTCCTTTTTTTTTGTTCTAGAATGCTATATCTCCAAATGATTATTCTTGTGATTGTTATTGAGGCAACTCTAAATACTGGCATAATTCAAGAAATCTCTTCTATTTCTTTAGATTGGGTTGCAGGATCATGTTGCCTGGGGACTCTTTGAAATTCTTCCAATCCTCCCCTACTCTAAAAAGATAAAGAAGTTCTGGCACATTGTCTACAGATTTTCCTCCTAGTTCATGTGAATGAACACATGAAGCAAATGTTTGCTTCCCCAGAATACTTTTCCACTGCTCTGATCACTAGTGTCTTAGACTAAAAAATTCCACTCTCTATAGCTCTCTTCTTAGGCTCAGTATGTGAGAAAATTATAGACAAGCACATTCAAGTCCCATGTGCTGTTCCAAAGTAGCCATTAATGGTTTTTGGTAGGGGGAAGCAGGGATAAACCCCTTCCCCACTCCTTTAACACTGTGCTTGAGAAGAAAAGCACAAGGAGAAATACAAAAAGGCCCCCACATCTGTCTATTGACTCTCTTTTCCTGGCTAGACAGAGAGGTGGCTCTTTTGACCTAAAGTTAGTCACTCTAAGAGTCCAATCAACAAAAGTATCTTAAGAGTAGCCACAGTCACTGAAAACCAGTCAGGAGTTGTCTTTTGTCTCAACAAATGCCAGTAAGCATATCTTCATTCATTCTATGGGGAGATGATTACGAAATGCTCCTGTGAAAGACTCACCCTTTCACAAAATCATCAAGGGAACTCCCCTTAATCAACTATCCTTGAATTATTATACACTGCTATTTCATCAGACTTTTAATTTAATCCATGCCTTAAAAAATTATAAGACATGAATTTTCCTTCTCATACTGCAGTTGAATTACATCTCACCAAATTTTATTTATAAATATGGCCACATTTTATATTCTTTGGCTCAAGTTAGATACTTAATTTTGCTGTCTATACTCGATATATTTGTATGCATACATCTGAGGCCATAAATGTTATTGTTTCCCTTCTCTGGACGTTCTTCACCTTCAGGGCATTCCTCTTGTGTATTCCTAAATACTTGCACTATTACTATTCCTCTTATATCAGAGAAAGTGTGTTATGACTTTATGTACTTATATGGACATTATCTTCCCTTTCAGTTTTTTGTTTAAGGCTTTATTTATCATAGTTGAATATTTCCAGTCATCTTTCCTGTTAATTCTCATTTTATACTTGAAATCAAATTCAAAGAGCTCATTTGTGTATCTGAAACCATAAACCAGAATTACAAATCCGATGCTGTCTTCTTTACCAACTAATTACTACCCATTGCCTTTCTCTTCTAAAAACCTATCTTGAATTGAAAGCAGTGATAACGATACAACCTGTGAGTTCAAGACCTTGTTACCTATATTGAACATGATAATCCTTACAAGTCATTTCTAGGTTATTTCTGGTGGTTTAATCTAACCATATAGGGTCATCAGAAATCAACAAATATTCTCATTTCTTTGAAAAATGAGCTGCTCTCTGGATTGCCTCCTTAAAGGCTTGTTTCACTTGTTGGTTCCTTAGGGTATAAATAAAGGGGTTTAATAGAGGGGCAACTGAAGTATTGAGTAAGGATATTCCTTTGGTTAAAGATATTCTCTCCTTAGCTGAGGGTTTAATGTACATGAAAATGCAGCTGCCATAAGACAGGGAGAGGACAATCATGTGAGAAGAACAGGTGGAAAAAGCCTTTTTCCTCTGACATGGCAGCTAGAAGGTAAAATTCAGATGCCCCAAGAAGGAAGGCAAAAAACAACTGAACAGCACAACAATTATAGGTAATGGTTTTGTCTCCACTTGCAATGGTAACCAGAAATTTAGGAATGCAGACAGATGTATAGGAAATTTCTAGGAGGGAAAAATTCCGAAGGAAGAAGTACATGGGAGTCTTGAGATGGGAATCCAGCAAGGTGAGAAGGATGATGGTCAGGTTGCCAGAAACACTTAATATATAGGTGAGGAAGAGAAAGATAAAAATCACAATCTTCCAATGTGGATCATCAGTCAATCCTAAGAGAATAAACACTGTTACTGCTGTACGATTTCCCATCATTGACTTCAGATTTCTACTGTGCCTAGATATGAAAAAGAAAAATCTAAATGGAAGATCACAAAAGAGCATAGTAATTCTTATCTCATAGAGCACTGAAAACAATTGTATATACATGTATATGTATGTATGTATGTATGTATATGTACATATACTATATGAATTATATGTGTTTCCCTTTTAAATCATATGTTCCTTTAATAGGTTTGTCTCCTCAATTAAATTGTCTATAACAATAGTAAAAAGATTTACATTCCCTGAGAACAGAACAATTCACATATGAACCTCTAAAAGATAGATATCTGTCACAAATCCACAGAAAGATGAAATTTATGTGACTAGAGTAATCTACATGTGCATTTCCTCTCTCTATGCTATGCTTAACGATCCATGATTTCATTGATGAGACAATTCAGTCTATTGTCATTGATCACAGATCTTCTATGCCTTAGTAGACAATCTCATAAGTTTCTGTGACCAAAATAAGCATTTAAAATTATTTAATTATTTATTTGTTTAGTTAATTATTTAATTAAATAAATTAGAAAATACATTTATCAATCAACCAATCAAGTGGTAGGCAACTCTCTGGTAATGATTTTCCTTGCACTTCTCTACACTGGTTTCAAGACCAAAGGCATATAATCTTTCACCAAGCTGGTATTTCAAGCCTTTCCTCCTTGCTTCAAACCACCAAAGTTGAATTCTTCTGGAATAGCATCCATTCTATGATGAGACATTAAGAATAAGTCTTTAATGGAAGCTACCTTTGATCAGCACAAGCTTAAAGTTCATTAGTCAGGGATAGATTAAGACTAAAAATTCATCTTCAATACACACTATTAAACATTTATAGCATCCAGAAGGATCTTAGACCCAAGCCTACCTTAATTTGGCCACAAAAGTCTGGCATCCTATCACTATATCTACCATCTAATCATTTGGCTTGTTCCATCTTCTTTATGACTAAAATTCACTTGGATACTCTATGATATTTGCCTCCTCTATCTAAAATGACTAGATTTTAGGGAAAAAAAAATAATGCAGGACCCCTGCTAAATTTAATCTGACAATTCTGTCAACATGTATAGTTCTTAGAATTCTTCAGTTAAAGGAGCTTAATATTGAGAGAGGTGAGAAAACAGTGTACAGAAGGAAGAAAAAGAGGAAAAGGAAATTAGAAGAGGTAGAGGAATGAAGGAAAGTAGGAGAGAGATTCAGGAAAGAAAGAAGCAGAAAACATGTTCTAGGATTGGAGATTCCTCCAAACTGGAATGAAGCTGTCCAAGCAATGCCAAATCCTTGGGGAGGGGGGAGGTAAGAGGAGAGGAAGAGAGAGAGAAATTGGACTAGACTGCTGTCCACTGAACTTCTTCTCTATTTTCTCACTTCAATTGTATCACTCAAACTATTTCCCATAATTAGAATATCATCCCTGACCAACTTTGCCTGTTGAACACTTTCCTACTTAACCTCTGAATTCCAACTTTCATATTACTTCCTCTATGAAACCTTTTGATCTCCCCAATCAGCAATTACTTTTCCCCCACTAACTTCATATAATATTTGGTTTCTCACTTTTCAAGTTGTCAAATTTGAGTTTATCAAACAATATTATGTATTATGGTTATCTTTTTCTTTTTGCTCCTCCCCCCATCTCCAACCTCTCCCAGTAGACCAAAACCTCAGTGAAGGCATAGGCTGTGTCATATTTAATCTTTATATTTTACCTTGTAACTATCATAGTATTCTTCACACGATAAGTACTCAATGTACATTAAGTGAATGAGAGGATAGAATGATAGCTGAGTTAATGAATGAATAAATGAATCTATACCTGAAGTGATGATGTAACTAAGAATGTATAAGCCTGAACTAAGAGAAATAGCAGGGACAACTAGATGGCACAATGGATAGAACACTGGACTTGGAATCAGGAAGACAACTTCCTGAATTCAAATCTGGCCTCAGACACTTATTAGTTGTATGAACCTGGACAAGTCACTTAACTCTGTTTGCCTCCATTTCTTCACCTGCAAAATGATCTGGAGAAGAAAATGGCACATCACTCTTGAAGAAAATAGAGTCACAGAGGGTCAGACAAAACTGAAACAGCTGAACAACAACAAAAGAGAAATAGCGTGGTAGTCCCCAGACAAACTCAAAGATCCCAATCTTCCAGGGAAGTCTACCCTCTGAGGACAGTATATTTCTTAAGTAATTTCTTCACCATCATCAACATTTACTAAATACCTACCATTTGTAGAGAACTGTACTGGGGACTGAGATTTGGACTCAGTGACATCTTAAGTTCCTTTCCATTCTAGATGTAGCATATCATTCTGTTTTCATAAAGATCCTTCTAGCACTAATATTCTATGATTCACCAGACAAAAATAATCACGTTACAAGTAACATAAAATCACTGTTTCTTCACTTGAAAATTCTGACTGTATTAGGGGAAGAGAACAAGGAAAAGACTGATTCTAGAGTTCTAGAAATTGGTTCAAATCCCACCCTTGATGTTTCCTACATGAAGCATCTTGGATAAATCCCTTGCATTCCCTTAAATGAGACCCCAGTTTCTTCCTGTGTAAAATGAAGAATTTGACCTTGAAGATTTCTTCTAGCTCTTGATCTGTGATTATATGATTCTATGAGTCTGGAAAGCCACTTCTATTCCTCCATAGTTTAAGTTCAACCAAACCAGTATTGCAAAAAGAAAAAAATCTCAAGGTAAGTTATTTTAATGGTGAAATTTTGTAGAAAATAAATTAAAATAAGAACAACAAAAAAAAGGAAGACATGAAGGGCAAGCTTATTAGTCAATCAACAAACATTTATAAGCACCTACCATGTATCTGATATATTCCAAATTAACCATCTGCTTACAGTTCATACCTAGGTCCTTGTCTCACTGCTAGTTATACACATTTTTGTATTTTCCTCTAAAATCAAATAATTTTTTTCAGATCCTGAATATGATTATTTCTTTAACTTTTTTCCCCCTTCCTCTTCATAATTTCCTAAGGTTTTTTTTTAATATGAGGGTAGGGCCTCTATAGATCAGTTTGCTGAAAAAAAAATTAATTCTAAATAAAGGAAAACTATCCAAGCAATGTTTTATAATTTCTGTGACATCAAGGAAACAATCTGGTTAGCTTCTCCCCCACTGAACACATGATTTTTTGGCATTGTATAGAGTCAGCTTCATTTCACATTTGGGACAATACTTAGTCTGTGGTCAGGAAAAATAGCAACATGGATTAATTAATCAACACATACATACATACTATATTATATATATACATTATATATAATGTTAGAGCTGGAAGAGACCTTAGAAATCATCTATTCCAAGCACATCATTTTACAAATGAGAAAACTGGGAGTCTAGAGAAGGGAAATGATTTGCCTAAGGTCACAGGCAGGAAGTTATGGAATGGAAAATAGAAAACAAGTCCTCTGATTCTATGCTTAGTGGTCTATGAATGGTACTAGTGCTGCTTTTAAAATAGGCCCAACAGGAAATCTTATAATAAGGTTTCCTAGAGTCTGGGGTAATGTGACTTCTTTTTCCACCCAGAAAGGCAATTTTACTTCTCACCAAATGCACATCCACTTCAATTCAATGCCCAGGGCACACAGAAACAATGACAGGAAAGAAGCAGTGACCAGAGTGCCATAAACTACTTGGTATTTTGTCAGATAGCTGAGGATCTTATGGGAAATGACACAAGATTTAAAGGTATAGCATCAAATTCAAACGGGTCAGTCAAGATCCACTGTTTTAGAACTTCTATGATAATTACTCCTTGGCTTTGAAAAAAAGATGATTCGAACAACTAAGATAATATGCTATCAACAAGAGATGAAAATTACTCTTGACTCTATGTTGGAATCATTATGTAAATGCAGATACTTTTCCAGGATCTCACTGACCTCTGAGATGTGTGTGTGTGTGTGTGTGTGTGTGTGTGTGTTTGTGTGTGAAGGCTTCTGGGATTGTTATGAAGAGTTGAGAGACGAAAGGGAGAGACACAGAGAGAGAGAGTCTAATGGTATCAAATTGCTGTTCATCCTTCATTCTCGAAGAGGATCAGTGATGGTATCAAACAGAAATGACTTACAAGACCAAAACTTGAGAGAAGTGTTCTTTCTCTGGGAACATTTAAGGAGGACATGCCCAGGTTCTTCACCTCTCCTCTTCTTTCCTAGTGGCATAGCTCCCCATTTTTATCCTATCACAATAACTCTGTAACAGTATAAATTACTGTTACATGTGGGGTACATCTATATTACACTATGTTGCTCCATAATAAAAGAGTCGATATATGGCAACCATACTCACTTTTCTGCTTGTGTTTGTGATAGTTTATTTCCACCTTAATCTCCACAGTCTGGATAGGTTAACATAATGCTAAAGTACATTCAGTTTCCCCTTGGGGATACATAAAAACCACACATCTCTATTTCCTTTAAAAGTGCACCCTCACAAATGCACACTTACATTTGTAGAAATCATCATCAAAGTAATGTTACTCTCCCAGTCATACCTGCTCCATACTAATCAGAGAAAACATTTCCTAGCCCATTTTTGCTCTATACATTGAAATGGGGTCTTAGGACTGAGATCCTTTGAGCAGAAAACACTAGGACATATTTTTTTTAAATCTTAGAAATTTAGGAGAAAGGAAATATTGATCTAATGAGAGCAGATGCCACCATAACTGTTACAAGAATATCAGATACCATGGTATCTATCCTGGGAAGGCAATTGAATTCTACTGCAAATATTAAACCAGTAAGATCTAGATGTGTTTTATTGTTGCTTTTATAAGTCTCTGAAAGATTAATTAATTGATAAACAAACAGGAGACCTTGGGGATCTATGATGAGAAGGTGCTAATGAATCCCTATCCTATTTGACTTTTGCAAAGATCTCAAATGTTGAAGATGAAGAATGAAATCCACAGAGACAGGTAAGCAAGATGCAACAAATGAAGGGAAAAGGTAGGCAGTAATAACATGCTAAGCCCTGTGCCACCCTACTAGGGTTACAAAGAGAAAGACTAAAATGATATTTGCTCTTAAGACATTTACTTACAACTGGTAAAAGTGTCCTAAGAAATTTTGAGAAATGGGATATTATGGTCACACATATGTCATATTCTATGTTGTATTGTAGTTTTTTATGAATGTGTTATTTCAGATGGCATTTTTAAGTAGGAGATTTTTTTTTTCATTTTTTGCCTCTTCCACAACTATGAAATGACTTTCTCCTTGTAAATGCCTTCTTAAAATGCAGCATAGGATTAGGTACTTAACCAATGATTTTGTTAATATAGGGAATTTCCAGGTAAGGAAAATTCATCTACTAATACAAACCTTTAGAGAGTTGCCTACAGCACTGAGCAATTAAGTGACCTGCCCAAGGTCATCCAGCAGCCACATCCATAACAGAAAAAAAAATACTCCACATGCGGTGGGACTGAGTAAAAACAATGACAACAATAACCATATATAGCCATAAAATATTTAATACTTACAAAGCATTTTATATATGTTATTTCACTTGGTGACCATACTCTACTTTGATCTGGGCATCATATAAATATTAATGATGCTTATTTTATCAAGTCCTTTGACAAATTGTCTGTCATTAAAGGACCAGCATAGCTAACTTATAAAAGATTTATCACCTCATTAGCTATAGGGGACCTTTGTATTTCTCAAAGGTATCTATTAATTTGTATAGAGGCTTGGATCTATGTTAGCAGAGGAAGTACTTGTGGTAGTGATATCACATGTTCTTAAAATATTAAAGTTAGTGATATTTCATTGGTATTTGTATCATACAATTGAAGAGAGCATTAAAATGTGCAACTAAAATGCTATTTCACTACTTATTTGTATTGTCTTGTATCTTTGTGTATATACGTATATTTCCACATGTGTATATCTACATATAATGCGTATATGTACACATCATTTATAACCTTTGGCTCAAAAGGCCAATTGCATGGGATTCTCTTCTCATTAGTGGAGATTGATTACTCAATTCTCTGTGCCTGTGTGAGGGGTGGGCAGAGTTGATGAGCTGGAGAAAACAGAAATGCAGTCTCTCTGGGTTTCCAGTTTTGAGAAAAGATGTACCATTCAATCCTCTCTTCAGGAAAAGATTCCAGGAAGAAACCTACATGTAGAGTAACTAGTGACCTTTATGATATATCTATTCCCAGCTTGCTACAGTAAAGACTTCAGGGAATTTCCCCTTGGATGAGATCTGGGACTCTCTCTATCTCTCTGTCTCTGTCTCTCTGTCTCTGTCTCTCTCTTGATTCAGCTGAGTTCTTTTGTTCCCAAAGTTAAAGTTCATGCACTCTGTTTATTTTCTGGTATATAGTTATACTTACACTTTCTTTGATTTCTGTTTGCCATGTGTTTTGGAGAACTGGACTGGTTCGCTATTTGCTATGTATATTCATTGAGTAACCGGCCACTGATGGGAAAAGCCTTGAATACATCACATCTCCTTCTCCATTAAGGGACAGCAACCAAGAGTACAGCTTGAACCTAAAAGTTATTTCCCTTATACTAATAATGTTTAAGGAAGCTGATAGATTTAATTCTAGCCTTTTTTTCTCTGAGGACAACAGGGTGGCCAACACTGGTTCCAATCTCCTACTTCCCCTTCTGATAGGAATCAAAGTCTCCCTTGGAGAAGGGTAGGTGAAAAAGATGCAAAAGATGTCTATTCTTGCCTCCCTATGATCCATATATAAACAAACTGACATGAGCAAAACAAAAACACACCCACAAATACATACTCCATTACAGACAGATAGTACAAGTAACTGTACTAAGTGCTTTACAAATATTATCTCATTTGATTCTCACAACATCCCTGCGAAGTAATCATAATTATTGTCCCCATTTTACATGTGAGAAAACTGAGGCAGAGTGGTTACTCCATGACTTGGATAGGGTCACATAGCTAGTAAGTGTCTGAGATTCGATCTGAACTCTGACCTCCCTAGTGCTCTAACCACTGCACTAACGGCCTCATTACATTAGAACATAAGCTCCTTTCACTTAGATATCATTCCCTTTATTGTATTCATATCCCCAGTGACTAGAACAGAACCTGGCACATAATAGGCTTAACACTCATTTGTTGATTTATTAAGTGTTCTGAGAAGGGAAGGGTGATTATGTTGAAGAATCAGGAGGTAGCATTTGAGTTAAATTTAAAAGGAACTGTTTAAAAATCTCAGCTATACACGCAAACTTATCCATCAATATTTTAAAGAAACTGACATTTTCTTATTTTTTTAGAGTATGATATCTTTCCTTTTCTTATCTTTCAATACCTTATCATCATCCTTGATCTCTTTCCTATCTTTCAATGTATCAGACATTGCTTTCAGTGTTGAGGATACAAAGAAAAGCAAAAACAGTTCCTGTCCTCTAGAGGCTCAAGTCTAAAAGAGACACCTTGAAAACAGCTACATAAATGTACAAAAATATTTATAGCAGCTTTTTTGTGGTGGCTAAGAACTGGAAATTGAGGGGGTGCCCATGCATTGAGGAATGGCTAAATACACTGTGGTAAGTTACTGTAATAGAATACCATTATTCCATAAGAAATTATGAGCAGTTGGACTTCAGAAAGACCTGGAAAGACTTACATGAACTAGGTGACGTGAGCAGAACCAGGAGAACATTGTACACAGTGATAGTAAGATTTTGCGATGACTAACTTTGATAGATTTAGCTCTTCTAAGCAATGCAAGGATCTAAGATAGCTATGAAAGATTCATGATGGAAAATGCTATTCACTTCCAGAAAAAGAACCGTGGAATCTGAATGCAGATTGAAGCATACTATTTGCTCTCTCTTTTTTGTTTGTTTCTTCTTTCTCAGGGTTTCTCCCATTTGTTCTAATTCTTCTTTACAACATGACTAACATGAAAATTTTTAATATGAATATATATGTAGAGCCTATATTGGATTGCATGCCATATTGGGGAGGTGGGAGTTGAGAGAGGTACAGAAAATTTAGAGCTTAAAATCTTATGGAAGTGAATATTGAAAACTAAAATAAATAAATAAATATTTTTGAAAATAATCCAGGGAAATCAGGGAGCAGAGTGGAAGAGTGAAAGCATTCCAAGTATAGAAAAGAGTCATTTAAAAGCCATGGAGTTGTAAGTGTAAGAAAACTAGAAAATTAGCAAGGGACCAGTTCATGAAATATTTAAATATACAGAGAGAAGCTTTTCTATTTGATCCTGAAGAGAACAGGGAGCTCCTAGTCTGTTGAGCAAAGGATGACAAGATCAGAGATGTTTTAGGAAAGTCTTTGGGCAAGCTGAGTTGGAGGACAGACTGGAATGGGGAGGGACTTGAGGCACAGGAGAAATCAACCAGTAGACTGTTAACAATAGTCCAGGCATTGGGTGATGTGGGCCTAGGCCAGCATGGTAGCTACATGAGTGGAAAAAAAAGGGACATATAATGGAGATGAGAAGAGAGAAATTATAAAACTTGTCAACATATTGGATATGTGAACTTAAATACGAAAGAAGAGTTGAAAACAACACCTAAGTTGTTGTGCAATATATGGATATTGCTTCTGTGTATCACTCAATCAGAGGTTGGATTCAGAAAAATAGGGTTTTTTAATTTTTTTATTATTTTCACAAGAAGCCAAGTGGAAACCTTAAGGAATGCAGTCTGGAGGCTAGGTGGAAGTTGAACAAAGGGAGTTAACGTCAGAATAAAAAAACACTCTTAGTGGTGCATAGAGTAACCCATGGAAAACCAATTCTGAGGTTAGGTATAGATTAACCTCAAAAAGGGTATAAGGGCCAAGGTTGCCTGAATTGTGAGGAGTGGGAGATGTAATTAGGGACACGTGGGGAAATTAGGCACTTCAAATAGGCTGTAAACTCTATAGTACCCAGTGAATGGGAAAACAGAGGAAGGAAATTCGAATGGGGAATAGGGAATAAAAAGGTGTGCATTTGTGGATACATGTGCTCTCATATGCGTGCTCTTACATATGCAGGATGTCTAGCCTTCCTAGATCATTAACAAAGCTTCTTCTGATTCAACAATGGCTTCATGGAATTCATGATATTGATGCTAGATTGCAGACAATCTGAAAGAGAGAGGAAAGGAAGCAGAATAGACAGCTTTTTCAAGGAGTTTTGCCATGAAGGGGAGGAGAGATGTATACAGGATAATAGCTAGCAGGGAAGGTGGCATCAAAAGAAGTTTTAAAAAAAACATTGGGAAGCCCTGGGCATGATTGTAAACAGCAGGAAAGAAGCCAGTAGATAGGGAAAGATAGAAAATGAGAGAATGGAGATGAAGGTTGAGGTAATCTACTGAAGAAGACAGGATAAGATCAAAAATATATGTAAAGGAGTTGCCCTTGGAAAGAGGAAAGGCTCCTTCTTCATCTGACAGTAGAGTGAAAGAGAAGATAGTGGAGTAAGATGTGTAAATGATGTGTGACAACAATGAGGGGAAAGGAGTAGGTCTTGGGGAAGAGCTTTTTTTCTTTTTTGGCCATCAAAAGAATGAAGTCTTCAGCTAAAAAAAGTTGGTGTGAACAAGTGCAATGGAAAGCTTGAGAAAAGATGAGAAGGTTTGTGTAACCATTGTGGAGTAGTATAGAAAAATCCACTGAGAAAAACTGGTCAGGGACTGGGGGTGGGGCAGAGCCAAGATGGTGGGGAAAAAGGCAGAGGCTTGCCTGAGCTGTCCTAAGTTTCCCTCAAAATAACTTTAAAGAACACCTCAAAACAGATTATGGAGTGGGATAATGCACAAAAGGATGGGATGAAACAATTTTCCACCCCAATACAACTTAGAAGGTTAGTAGGAAAAGTCTGTTGCACAAGGTGAGAGTGGAGTGTAGTCCAGCAGCAGACCTTGGGGGCAGCTGAATTGGCAGTGGCTGTTGAAGCTCTCAACTCACTGATGGTAAGCGGGTGGGGGAGTGTTAGACAATTGATCAAAAGGAGATTATAGAGCCTCCCTTTGCTGGCACTGGGTCAAGACTCTATTGCATTGACCATATGTTGTTCTAGGTCACAGTTCCAGGGTAAGGAGTAGCACCAGGGTTTGTAGCTTTAGGGGAGTAGTGGCTTTGCTCACAGTTCCATGGTGGAAAAGTATGTTTGTGGTCACTCACAGACCACAGCACAGGCCATTAGAGTAGTAAACACACTCTCCTTAAATCATTCCATCTTGGAAGAATTGTAAACTTACAGACCACCAGAACTAGCTCTGAAAATAGCTTCACAAAAAAACCTGAAGCTTGAGACAGTGCCCCCTTCACCCTGTGAGGAGAGCCCAACTTTAACATATGAACTTAAAAGTCAAGAAATAGGGTGGGGAAATGATGAACAAACAAACAAACAAACAAACAAAAAAAGAACCTGACTCTAGAAAATTACTATGATGAGAGAGATCAAAACACAAACTCAGAAGAAGACAACAAAGAAAAATTGCTACATTCAAAGCCTCAAAGAAAAATGTGAATTGGTCTCAGGCCCAGAGAGAAGTCCTAGAAGAGCTCAATAAAGATTTTCAAAATCAAGTAAAAGGAAGAGGAAAAACTTGGAAAACAAATGACAGTGATGCAAGAAAATCATGAAAAAAGAGTCAACAGCTCAGTAAAGGAGGCACATACATACATATATACAACACACAAACACACAAAACAGTAAAATAACACATTAAAAAAAACCTGAAAGAATAGGCCAAATGGTAAAAACAGGCACAAAAACCTACTGCAGAGGGGAGATCTTTAAAAAGCAGAATAGGTCAAATGGAAAAGGAGGTACAAAAGCTCACTGAAGAAAATAATTCCTTAAAAATTAGAATTGGGCAAGTGGAAACTAATGACTCCATGAGACATCAAGAATCAAAATCAAAAGTATTAAAAAATGGAATAAAAGGTGAAATATCTCATTGGAAAACAACTGACCTGGAAAATAGATTGAGGAGAGATAGTGTAAGAACTATGGACTACCTGAGAGCCATGATCAAAAAAAAGAAAAAAAAAGAGCCTAGATATCTTTCAAGAAATTATCAAGGAAAATTGCCCTGATATTCTAGAACCTGAGAGTAAAACAGAAATTGAAAGAATCCACTGATCACGTCCTGAAATAGATCTCCAACCTATAATTATATCAAATTGCTTGCCTTCTCAATAACTGGGTAGGGAAGAGAAGGAGGGAAAGAATTTGGAACTCATTTAAATGAAAGTTAAAATTTGTTTTTATAGGTAATTAAGGGAAAATAAAATATTAAATTTTGAAAAATCACATCAAAGAAAAAGTAGGTTGACTATTTTGTACCTAGCTGAGCTTTGATAACATATATGTATTTCTTCAGCTGATTCTTATATGGCTCCATCTCAAGGAGACAGTGAAGAGAACCCCCTAGTTGCTTTAATAAAGTCAAGTCACCTGGCCCAGATGCACATTTCAAACCTGCCAATAAGAATACTGAGCTACTCTCAGTGAGACTGGAAAGACTGAAGAACAAATGGGGTATTCTAAATTTGGAGAAGGGTAAATGTTTGGATTTTAAAAAAAGTGAAGTGAAGAGAGTTTGCAAACAAGGCCAAGTGAAGTCAATGCCAGTGAGCTTGATTTTGATTATTAGGAAAATTAAAGAACTATTTGTGAAAGAGATGGTTAGTAAACAACTAATGATTATAAAGAGCCAGTATGGTTTTATGAAGAATAGCTCATGACAGACTAACCTATTATCCTCATTTCCTTCTTCTGGTAGTAGGTAAGGGGAATGTTATAGATACTGTTGCTTTTTAGCAAGAACTGAGGTTCTTGCATTTCAAGTGGGAAAAAAAGGGGAAAATGTTCTCTAGATTAAAATAAATTCAGATACATAAGGCCAGAATGGGCATTAGAATACAAGGTAGACTTAACTAGATAACTCTGCTACAGCTTTAAATCCTACATAGGGGACAGTTAGTTGACTTATTCAATTAAGTAGAAGTTCTGCATGGAGGAGTAATGGAAAATTTGGTTATAAAAATACATATATATATTTGAAGCAAATTCCTATAATACTTGAATGCCAGGATGTGTTGGCAGCTAGGAAGATGTAATATTATCTACACAAGGGTGATGAAGTTAATGGCAGTAAGAATGGATATGAAAGCACAAAGGGAAAAAAATTAGCAACTGGTGACAAACTAGATATATAATATAAAGTAAGTGGAATCAATTCCTAGGATTACTGAAAAAAGGAAATAGTCTGAGGGTTTTGGGGGGTAGTAGAGGCAGAGAGAAGGGGATAAAAGACATCTAGTTTGTTTTTGTACATGTTGAGTTGAACTAAATATGAGGCACCCAAGTAGAAGTGTCCTTTAATCATCCTTACTAATGACCTTTCCTGATTCCCTCAACTATTAATGCTTTTTCCCTCTTCATATTTTTTTCCTTCTTATTCTCAGCACTTTACACATAGAAAACACTTCATATGCTTGTTCAACTGAATCTAGAAAATGAGGGCTTGAGTTAAAGGGAAATGGAAGTTGGGGTAAGCAATCTAGATTTGAGAATCAACCATATAGAAATAGCCCAAGCCACAAAATGACTAAAGAGAATATAGAAAAGAAGACTGTGGGGTGGTACAATGCAATTTGCCCTGAGTTCAAGCTCCAGTTCTTCCAGTAACTTGCTTGTGATTGGGACATACTATTTCACCTCTGTTGAATACAGTTTTCTTGTATGTGAAATGAGACCACAGGGCTAGATAATCTCCAGAGGCTTCTCCAGTTTCAATATCCCATGATATCCATAGGGAATAGATATTTGGTAGAGGAGGGCTATTCATAATAAGGGAGCAGGAGGATGAAGATGTTAGTAAAAGAAGCAGAAGTTTGTTCAGGGAAGTAGGAGAATCAAGAAAGTGAAGTATCATGTATTAGACAGAATTGTTCTCTATTATTTTATATCTTAACTTCCTAACTTGAAAGCAAACTGAGATCAGAAACTATTTCTTGCAATTCTTTTGTTTCTTTCACAGATTCATTGTGTACCATGAGGTGATGTAAATTAAATTAATGACTTTCCATTGAATAAAGTCTTTCATATTTATCTATAAAGCAACATTTAAACAGATTAGTGTTAAAATGTCAGGTGGCCTAGCTGTGTGACCTTGGGCAAGTCACTTAACTCCAATTACCTAAAAAAATTATTAAGTGGCAAAAAAAAAAAGCTAACCCATTCCATATACCTAGATGATATCCTGTCTTACAGTTTGGGGTTCCAGTGGCTTTGCCTGTTCTCCTGACATACTATCCTCCAGCTGTTGGTCCATATTCATTTTCTCATGTTCCTCCTATTACCTATTCCAACAATCTTTTGGCAGAAGATGACAGGCTAGTAGTATATCTCTATGTGTGGCTATTCATTTTATGTAAAGATCTACTCTAACAGCCTTTTATATAATAGATTCTTTAATTTGTTTAAGAAAGAAAATGTGGTGGTAGCAGAATATTATACCACAAAACAAATGAGGAGTCCCAAGCCCCAGGGTTTTTAGACACAGCTACATTACTAGCTATCAATACCTTACGTAAGTCCCCCAAACTGTTTCTATAAGTATGTAGTATGGCTGTTGAAACTGATAATCTACAGGAGCATTTCCAGCTTTAAAATTCTATGATTCAATGTCTCCTATGCCCAATGGAGTTGAGTGGAACAAAGATATATAGAAAGAGAGCTGTGAATGAGAGAAGCATAGTCAAAAGAAATTATTTTCACAGTGGATATAATTATGGCAGAAGAAAAGCACATAATCAATGTATGTTATGTTTGGGGAACTTGAATTTATAATTTTAATCAAGGATGAATTCATGCAATTCAGTGAATCAGTATTTTTGGCAATAGAATAATCTAGTAGAAGAATCTATTCTTTGACTCATTTTGCTATTTATTTTCCCTTCCACACATATCGTGCCTTTTCTTCCACCAACCCCCAACTCATATTTTTGTATACTATACCATGACAAGTTAAC
Organism: Phascolarctos cinereus; assembly: GCF_003287225.1. NCBI lineage: Eukaryota > Metazoa > Chordata > Mammalia > Diprotodontia > Phascolarctidae > Phascolarctos > Phascolarctos cinereus. Next base: position 218,410,614 of record NW_027555514.1, on the reverse strand, counting down.
ACTATACATTTGCTTTCCCTCCAATATAAAAAACAAAACAAAACAAAACACTAAACAAAGATTAGGGGAAAGAGTGAATTTCTAGAAGCTAGAAATGCATAAGGCTCCCAAATTTTTTGTTGTTCAGTTATTCAATGTCTGACTCTTCAGGAACACTGAATTTATTTCTTCACTTAGAAGTTTGAACAAGTATTTGGATCCCTTCCCTGCCCTGCCAGGAGGAAAAGTATAAGAAGGAAGTCATAATAAGCACAGCATTCATTGAAACCTACTAGAATATGCAATCATTAATATAAGAAAAATGCTAACAAAAAAAACCCCACAAAACTTTCAGCGTTTGGGGTTTGAATCCATCTCAGACACTTAAAGCTGTGTGACCCTGGACAAGTTACTTCTGGGCATCTGTAAAATGAGGGGTTTGGACTTGACCTCTCAAGTCCTCTGGCTCTAAATCCATAATCTTATGTTAATTAGGTCTAATGTTCCAAACAGATTAACACAATTCAAGTACATTTTAAATACTTCGATAGAAAATATGGGCAAAGGAAACATTGTTGACCCACTTGACTTTTTGCTGGCTAAGCTAAAATCAAAGCTTCTAAATACAATAAAGAGTAACAAGACATATATTCATTCAATCAATACATGTTGATCCCAACTGATAAATGCTATGTGTGGAATCCAAAACATAATAAATACGGTCACTGCTTTGATAGAGCTCATTGTCTTGGTATAAATGAAACAACATATTAGGTGAGTTTTAAGTTTACACATTTTTAAATTATATAATCAGCTTAAGAACATGTGAAAAGTGAACAATGAAAATTTGATCCAGACTCCTAATATTGGACTTTGGAACTAGAGGTTTTCAGATAAGGTCAATATACATTTTCCATTAATGGGCTACTACCCTTGACTCCTACTAACACTCCGTGAAGATTATTAAGTGATGACACTACTTATGGGTTGATCTTTCTATAAACTTGTCAAAACTCAGTTCTACTCTCTCTCTCTCTTAATATTATTTAACCCATAAAAATAATTTTTCAGTTTTAGTTTAAAAGATACATTTTAATGCAATATTTGAATGTGTGAATTGTTTCAACAATCAAAGATTTGATTCTTTTTGTAAATGATACATGGCTTATGAAAAATGGCTCTTGGTGGGGATAATTTTTAATAAATGCTTTTAATTTGTTTATACTTACCATGATCACATGATAGTTGGCCTCCAACTAAAGGCAGTGGAGTTATGAGGCTGGGAGGAACTGTTGCTATAGTGTGCAACTGAGAGGTGGATGTAGAAGTGAGAGCACAAGCACGGATATGTGCAATATCATGGTCAATGTTAGGGCTAGTCAGCTCATCTACAAGGTAATATGAAACATATTAGCAGAGAAAATATTCTAATTTTTAAAGAGGAAAGTGGAAGCATTACTTTTGTAGAAAAGTTAGAACCAGAAGGAAGGCTATCAGCATCAGGAAAATAGACTGGTGGAATCCGATCAATCACTCTTCTGTTATTGCTAAATTGATGAATCCAAGGATAAAGTTTATGTGTGTTAATTTCAGAGCATCTGTTGAGTACAAAATTTGAGGAAAAGAGCATCAAAAAAACCTGCATTTATTTCCTTGGCAAGCATAACCTAGTATAGCTATTTTCCAGGCCAATCAGTCTTCCTAGTCCAGCACCAGGTACCAGAATATTTACTTTGGAAGGATTTCATCTCTCCTTTGAATTTTTTTTTTTTTTTTACAATTTCTTTAATGATTGTCTGGTAGCAGGCGCCTCTTTCAGCTTTCCCAGTTTCACCCGAGTCTCTCACAAAGTATTTCAGTGTAGATTTTAACTTATCTATGCCAAATGTGGATGCTGGCATAATCTTCCCTGTGCCATCTTTTCCATACTCTTTCTTTTCAAACACATGTATGCAGTCATTCACAGCGGTTTGTAGCACGTCTTGATTATGATCAATGCATTTCCCAATCTCGTCCAAGTGATGAAGAAACTGAGGATGCAGGCTCTGCTGGTTAGCTGGAAGTAATCTGGAAGTGATCGGAATTACCTTTCTGTTCGATTCACTCGTTCATGCATGCTCCCTCCGCAGTAGCAGAAGGAGGAGATGATCTTCCAGAAGTACTCCTGCTCCAGCCTCTCGTCCTCCTCTTCCACTGGCCGCCGGCCCCATGAACCCGCTGAGAAGAGCACCTCCACAGCCTAACTCTCCCTCTTCCTCCTACGCCTCTGCTGCCACAGCCTCCGCCTTTGGGCAGCTGAGTGGCAGGAGGCGGAGGGAGGCGCCGCTGCTGCCCTGGCCCTCTGGCTGCTGTTGAGCCTTCTGCAAGACAGTACACGGGGCTCCAGACCCCTCCTCCAACTCCTCTCCCACCCTCAGCCCCTCCCCCGTGCTGGTCCACAGGGCTGAGGAGATTGCCTCAGGCTGTCCCGGAAGTCCACGTAGGAAGGTAGGAAGGACTGTCAGGCTTGAGCTGGACCCGCGAGCTGACCATTTCTTCTGTGCCGCCGCTTCCCCCAGCTTTACTTTTAGATTGAACGTTGGACAACCTGTCAAAATCCGCTTGGATAAATATTTGTTTGTCTTGTCACTGGATTAGATCAGAAAATGTCAACTGAAAAGATTTCTACTACAAATAATGAGCCTAACTTGCTTGTCAACAAATATTGGAAAAAAAAAAAAGACGAGAATTCTACCACCTAGTTAAAAATGCCTTCACTGACATGTCTGGTAAATTACTAATTTATATTTGCTAGACTGATAAATGTATATATTGACTCAGTTTAGCTAACATGAGAGGAAGACTGAAGTTCTTACTAGGGACTTGTTACAGGGTTTTAAAAGTCTAAACCCCTTTATATGATTATTTTAACACTAGCTAATTTGAAGATGTGTCTCTTCTACATAAAGACAGCTTGCATTTTACAAAAACTGAATACATTTTAAGTAAAAGTTCTTTTTGCATAAATTAGAGATATTGTAACAGTTTCATGAATGGACTCTAATAGTATTTAATAGAAAATATGGTCATACATTAAATGGAAAATAAACTAAGATCAGAAGAATTAAATGGCAAATAATTTGCTTTTCACAAACTTGAAACAAATGCTGTAATTTATTGTTTAAAACTAGAGCAATTTAATCATAGGTTATATGGGTTAAGAACGTACCGACCAATTTAAAAGTTAAGGTCAGTCATTTTCAGGAGTATAATTTAAAGAAAAAAGAAAGAAAATTCACATCTTAATGGAATAAAATGATCAGTAGGAACTTATTAAGCTCTTACTGTTGCTAAGTACTGTGCTATGCTACATACTTGGAGATACATAGAAAAAACAAAAATAGTCCTTGCCCTCAAAAAACTTATATTCCAATGGATAGGGATGCCAAAAAAAAAAATTAGAGGCTTATTATACTTAGGAAACATTTTACAATTTATGAAGAACATTATGTACGTACATTTCATTTGTTCCCTACAACTCACAAAATACGTAGGGCATATTATCTCCATTTTATAGATGAATAAAACTGAGGTTTAAAGAGGTGGCTTGCCAGGGTCACAAAACAAAATCAATAAATAACAAAGCCAAGACTTGAACTTGCTTAAAAATTAATCCAAGTCCAAATAAATAATTATCAATGAGAAAAAACATCTGACCTCGAAAACTTCTGTGTTTAAAACGAACAAACAAAGTTCTGTTATGTTTTGTTGTCATCATTGGTTTTTTTGCAGCTACATAGATGGGTGGGCATAGAAGAGACTGTAGGTCCTTGAAGGGTGACAGAGAAGGCAACAAGTCTTACCGCTCCAGAAAGGCTTTTCAGTATGAACTTTGTCACAGCACTCTGGCGCAGAACATTTTGATAGGGAATAACTGAGGATGGTTAAGACACTTTCCCAAAGTCACAAATAGAAAACTATACTTAACAAAGTATAGCTGGACTTAGAATGAACTCCTGCTCTCTCTACAAATTTAATTTCTTGTTAAAATAGACATGATTTTGCATTAAGAATCTTTCATTCACTTTTATGTTTGTGTCAAAACACCTCCAATTTCTGCAATACCTCTCTAGAAAATGTCCTCCTGACAGCCCCTTTTACTTCATTGTTCCTCAGGCTATATATGATTGGGTTTAACATTGGAGTGATGACTGTATAGGACAGTGATACCATCTTCTTACTCTCAGGGGATTGGGTGGACTTTGGTCTCAGATAAGTTAGACTTGCAGTCCCATAGAAGAGGGACACCACAATTAAATGGGAAGAACAAGTGGAGAAGGCCTTCTGGCGGCCAGTGGCAGAAGGCATTTTCAGGATGGTCGTGATAATATGGGTATAGGAAACCAAGATAAGGGAGAAGGGGAACATGATAAAGAGGAGGGTAGAGGCCAATGCTTGCATCTCATACATGGTTGTGTCCTGGGAGACCAGCTTCAAAACAGGTGGCCCATCACAAAAGAAGTGGTCCACAGCATTTTGTCCACAGAAAGGAAGAGCCATCATCCAAGCTGTTTGCAGCATAGAGACGGGGACACCAGACAACCAAGAGCCTATTGCCATTAAATTGCACAGGCCTTGGTTCATGATGAGTGTGTATCGAAGAGGGTTACAGATGGCCACATAACGATCATATGCCATCATGGAGAGGAGAAAGCACTCAGAGCTGCCAAAGAAGAAGAAGAAATACATCTGTGTACCACAGCCTATGAAGGAGATGCTTTTTTTTGCAGAGACCAAGTCCACCAGCATCTTGGGTACCATAACCAAAGTGAAGCAGACTTCTAAGAATGATAGATTACGGAGGAAGAAGTACATGGGGGTTTGAAGAGCAGGGTCCACACTAGTTACTGTGATAATCAGGAAGTTGCCCACCAAGGTGACTAAATAAATTATCAGAAACAGAATAAAGAGGCAAACTTGCATTTCAGGGTTGTCGGTGAATCCCAGAAAGAAAAACTCAGTGACTCTGGTCTGATTCTCACAAGTCATTTCTCAGTCTTGTCTCACCTGGATGACCAGAGTTCACACTTGTTTCTCATGCCTCTTAGAGGCAACTAGGATGTGCAGTCGATAGAACACTGGGAGTCAAGAAGACCCAAATTCAAATTTGACCTGAGACATTTACTAGTTTTGTGGACCTAGGAATCTCTGTCTGCCTCAATTTCTTCAACTCTAAAGTGGGGATAATAATAGTCCTACTCACCAAGGTTGTTATAAGGATCAAATGATATAATATTTACAAGATGCTTAACACAGTGCCTGGCACATAGTAGACGTTTAATAAATTCTTGTTTTTTTCTTTCATGGTTCATTAAAAACAAAACATATGAACAGAAGGGTAAAAAAGAGAGAATCATTTTTGCTCCCAGTTCACAGTGACACTATACTGCATCTCTGAGGGATTAGTAAAATTGTTTGGAAAAAGTTTGGTCCAAGGATAATGAGTGAATAGTACAACGGCAAATATGATGACCACAGAAAGAGCTTTTCTCTTCTCACTGGTGAACTGACATTCTCAGTTATCAGAAATCTGAATCTTGCAAAAATAAGAAAAAAGAAGCTGGTTAGACAGAAAATCATCACAACACATTAAGTAAGCATTTCCCTAGATGTGCAGAATGCATTAAAGACACTATTCTAGTAAAAATGAACAAAAATGCTCGTAGGATCCAGATTTGGATGGGATTTTAGAGGACATGGAGTCCAAAAATGGCGAATCACCCAAGGTCACATGACAGGTACATGTAGAAGAATCAAATTGTCTGACTTCAAATCCAATCCTCTTTTAAACATATCATCCCATCCTTACAGTTTTTGCACATTATAAACATCATGAAGAAAGGAAATTACTTATCCAGAACATGAGATACATGAAATAGATTAAGTGGAAAATACCAAGTGCTGGTTGGTGGGTATTTCCCCCTTATTCTTTTCATCACAAAGGTATTAAGTTTTATGAAGTTACTCTGTAATCATTTTATTTATACATGGGAAAAGTTTGAATTTTTTTGGTTCAAATAAATGATTTCATTGGTGTAGCATATTCATAGTTAAGGTGCTTTGTCTGTCAAAGCTTTCTTTAGTCCCACCTTTTAAATGTAATATTTTCCTTTAAAACCAAAACCCATCATTTTGTTCTATCACTATATTATCTTCTATCAGTACCACTACCCACTTATCTGAGGACCTCGTGTCATATTTTGCCAAGAAAATTGAAGTCATTACCTGTGAGCTTTCTCTTCTCCCTCCTCGTCATTTTACAATCCCTTGGTATCATCCTCCACAGTTTTATCTTTTATTCCAGTCTCTGATGAAGAGGATGCCCCTCTCCTTCCCAAGGCCAACCCTTTTCTACACACATCCTCAATCCCATTTGCTTATCTACACTCTTATAGCAATCAGTGCAGGCCTTTATCACCTACTAGGTTTGATTCTGATACCTTCCTAATTGGTACCACTGTCAAAAGTCTCCCTGCTGCAATACAACCTCTATACTCTACTAGCCACCAAAGTGATTTTCCTAAAGCACAGGTCTGAGTACATCCTTCCCCTGCTCAATAAATTCCAGTGGTTCCTCATTACTTCTAGGATTAAATACAAACTCCTATTTGGCATTTGAAGCTCTCTACCACTTGGCCCCTTCCAAGGTCTTTACCTTTCCTATGTATTACTCCTCTCTCTGTACTCTCTGGTCTAGCCATACTGGCTGTTCTTTACACACGACAATCCATCTCCCATCTCCATGCTGTTGTACTCATTGGACTGCTCTCCTTCCTCTCTGCATCTTGGAATTACAGATTTCCTTCATGACTCAGCTCGATTGCCATCTTCTGTAGGAAGGCCTTCCTGGTTCCCCAGATGTTCATGCCTTCCCATCTAAGGTTACCTTATATCTGCCTTGAATGTTTATATGTACACTTATAGTTATATATAGTTATAGTTTTATGTATTATATGTTATATATTTTATGTATGGTATATATGATATGTATACAGTTATATGTAATTACATAAAGTTAAATATATAGTTATACCTATACAGTTATATATATTTCCATGATATATATTATATGTAACATAATATATACAATATAATATTATATATAATGCAAGTATATATTATATATGACATATATCATACACATATAATCTGCATGTGTGAATGTACATATGTGTATTATATACATATATAATTTGTATGTGTAAATATATGTATGTATGTGTGTATGTATGTATATATGTATGTATTTGCTTTGCCCATTTGGGTGTAAGCTACTTGAGAGCAGGGACTGCTTCCTGTTAGTCTTTGTATTCCCCAGTGCTTTGTATAAAGCTTAGAAAATAGTAAATAATTAATACTTGTTGGTTTATTGGTAGACTGACCTCAGTTTCTTCATCTATAAAGTGGGAATAATAATACCTGCATCATATCCCCCAAGGTCAATAAATTGAGATGCTTCACTGAGAACTCCTTCTCCCCTCTTCCTCATCTCACATCGCTCAATTGTTTTTTGGTTTTTGCCACTTTCTTTTCTTTCACTCCTATCTTACATGTGAGGGAAAATTTCTGCAAAATCTTGCAGCACTAGGTAAGTGTGAGTTGTAATTTTATTAGATATGTCATGATCCTAATGTTTTGTTAAGAAGGGAAGCACTTGCCAGGGAAAGAGAGGGGCTTCCTACTGTCATTCTTGGACTAGCTATTCCATCATGCTCCATCCTAGCACTCTGTCCAGCCTTCCTCAGTGCTACTTCCTACAACCCTATCTTTACTAGTCCCCTGGTCTAAGCTTGGGAGGACTCCACCCTGAGGTTAGACCTCTTAGGGGTGATAACTTACCCGAACCCATTTCTCAAAGATTGACCAATTCCCATCCCATCATGCCTTACCCATATTATTGATTCTGAACTCCCTTCTGTCACTGTTTAAGCCTTGTTCTTCCTCATTCACTAAGTGCTCCCTTATTTCTACCCTTCTCAACCACCTCTCCCAAAAGTCTCCCCTTAGGATTACCCACCTCTTCCACTGTGTTCTTTGGAATGCTTGCTCCATACATAATATTTTTTTTATCTTAAACTTTTTCCTTTCTCACTCCCTCCAACTTCTTGCCTTCAATAAGACCAAATTTCCTTCTGATGATACAGATTTCTTGGTCACCATTTTCAGCACTGGTTGCACATTTACTCATACTTTGACTCTTTGAAATGGAGAAGTTGTAATACTCATTGCCTCCCATTACCAATTCCAGGCTTTACCTTTAATAACAACACTTAGTAACCTCTCCTCCTTTGAGGTTCAATCAGTCCATATTTAATTCCCAATAAAGATTCTGATTGTGGTTATCTACTGACCTGTAGGACACTCTTTTTTTGCTTAATGAGTTCAGTGCCTGGCTCATAGTCTTTCTCCTACTCAACTCCTTATGCTAAGGTATTTCAACATGCATATTGAAATTCCCTCAGATGCCCTAACTTTCTTTAACTTGATCTAAAACTCTATTGTTCCTCAGCTACAAACAGAAATGATCTATAAGTGTTCCACTTTTATGAATTATGGAATTCCTTATTTGATTACAATCTGCTGTCATTCACCTCTCCCTTTGCCTTACAATGCCTAATACACTGTTCTTCCTTCCAACCATGCCCTCCAAACCCTAAGCCCTCAGTTCTTTCCCAGGCATCATCCTTGAACTGGTTGAACAAATTCTTCTCTCTACCTCAACTTGAGCCTTTGGTGAACCAGGTCAGCTCTACACTAAAGTCTTCTCTAGAGTCCCCTGTTACTTTATCCTATTGTTGTTCATTCTCTCAACTTAGAATTACTCCCACCATCTGCTGACTTTGCTCTTATTCCTTTGTTGCTAAATGAAGATGGAGAAAATCATGAAACTCTCAATGCATCCACAAGAAATTTATTTTGCATAACCTCAACTGGGCCCTAACTGTACTAAGGCAAACCTTTTACACCTTATCAGTTGATTATCCCACTCATCACTGTTGCTTTTCCAACGCTTTTCAACCTTCCTCAGACACACCATGCTTACCCCTCTGCCACTCTGTTAGCTGAGAATCATGCCTCCTTTTTCTGTGAAAAATCAGAGGCACTTCACTAAGAGCTTATTCTTCTCCCTTCTTCATATCACATCAGTCAAATGTTTTCTGCCACTCTTTTCTTTCACTCCTGTCTTATGTGAAAAGCTTCTTGCCCTGTGCATGCACAAGTAATCCCATTTCATCCTATCTTCCCTAGCAGATTGTATCCTTTATCATACCCCATCTCTCACTAATCTTTAATCTCTCTGTCTACAAAGATACCCATGTGTCCTGCATCCTCAAAAGACTTTTATTTAATGATCTTATTCTTAACTTCAAGGAGCTTACATTCTATTGGAGAAGAAAATATATGTATATAAATAAATATAAGATATATAGAAAATAAGTAATAAGGTAATTTGAGGGGGAAAGTCCCTAATACTGAGATCAAAAAAGGCCTTGTAGTAGAATTTTTTAGAGATACAAGAGGTTCCTCACTCACCAGACTGGGTTCTTGATGTGGGGGTCCCATAATAGCAAGATATATTACAACCTTCCCTGAGCATAACATGAGTCTCCTAATATACAGATTTTTAGGGCAGGAGTTATAAACTAAACATTATTCAAAGAAACACTGTGAAATGAAGAAAAGAAAGGTGGTTATTCATAAAACACAGGTGGTTACATCAAAATAATAGTATACTTGTTGGAGAAAAATGTATATTTTTATCTACAGGAGACAGATAAAGGAGTTATCGTTTGAGTATAGTTGACCTCACTTAAATCGAAGAAATCTTGCTGTTGGACCAGACAGGGGGAACTTTCCCAGGACTCTGGAATCCTTCATCTTTAGTAGCTAAGTCTTTTGGTTCCTACTAAGAGGTGAGAATGAGACCCTGAGGGACACTAGCATCTACAGCTATGTCCTTCAGTTCACTTACAATAAAGCAGATGAAGTCCATGTCTGGGATTTATTTATCAGGATCTTTGTTCTCTTCTGTCACAGCCTCACATGGAAAGCAGTGCTTGAGCTGAACTTTGAAGGAAACTTGGGATTGTAAGAGTCATAGATAAGGAGGGAGGGTATTTAAGGTATGGGGAATAATGTGCAAAGGCACAAAGATAGGAGATCCATCAATCAATCATCAGAACTTTATTAAGCATAAACTATATACCAGACACTGTACTGTTGGGAATGCAAAGGCAAAAATGGAAATTGTCTTCTCAAGAATTGCATTATTTTATCAGGGACACAACATGTACATAAGCAATACATTAAGAACAGATGTAACGGGATAATATCACAATTAACAAAATAGAGAGGTCAGGTAACTTCCAGGCATTATATGCATTTAAGCAAAGCCAAGTGTCAAAAATAGAAGAGGAAGTCAAAATATGAAACATGATAGATTCCCATAACCTGAATGCTACCCACATTTTGAAATAAAATAAAAACAAAATCTGTCTTCTTCAAGATAGAAGTCTTCTACCTGAAGTCTGGATTTTAAAGCATTTTATCAATCGTCTTTTTTTCCCTATCTGATTTACTTTATGAAAAGAGTGAAAGCCATTTTGCAAGTAATTCCTATTAAACGCACAAACTATTTTAAGTCAGATTTTAAGCTCATTAAAATGATACTAGGACAATTCTTTCAAAGAAAATGAAATGAGGACCCACTTAAACCCAGAATATAACAATTCATCAGTGAATATGAATGTGAATATGAATTGACAAGTGAAAGACAACATAATCTTTTATAAAGTAAATAGTATTTCAATAATCAACAAAATTGTTTGCAGTTCTGGTCTACAATCAATGACAAGTAAAATGATTCTTAACAAAGTAAATAGGATTTCTATTGGATAAGGAAAGGAATGGTCCTTGAAAACATATCATCTTGGGCCCAAGAACTCTTTAGGCCAGCTCAAATAATCACAGTATTCTCTATGGAGACCCTGTGTATTTTGAAAACTGTCTTCAGACTGAGGCCTTCTTTTTTACTTTTCTTTTCGATACTACAGTTTAAAGTGTATCTGATGAGTTGCAACTTGATTTGAACTTTCCTATTGTTTCCGTCATGAACTTGCAGATTGTGTGAAATACTAGAAGCTGAGATTTCCAAAAATTCAGAATTTATTTTAACTTATCAATCATCAGTTTTAAAAGCTCAAGACAGTTATTAAATTATCTTATAAATGCCAAATATAACAATGTGAAATAAATCACTAATGTAGTTTTTAAATACACCTGCTTTAAACTTTTTTAAAAAGAAAAATATTTAAATTTAGCAAAAGCAGGGTTTTTTCAGTAATCATAGAAAAAAATTATAAGAAATTCTAGATTAAAAGGCATAAAGACTGAATAATTAATAGTTCTAAATTCTTAAAGCACTTTGCTGATATTAAAAAAAAAAGATCAAGATTAAGTGACTTACTTAGGGTCACATAGCCAATAAGGTGGGTTTCAAACCTAGATTTTACTAACTCCAAACCCAATGCTTCATCCATATATTATACTGCATCTATGTGAAGGATATTACATATAGGAAATTAACCAAACCTATGTATTTATTAAAATTCCCTACACATCAAACTGCCCCATATTTCGATTTCAAACATAAAACTTCTGCTCATTTGACAGGACAAGAATCTTATCTAGTTTCTAAGTGGCTAGGTGACACAATGGATAGAGCACAGGCCTGGAGTCAGGAAGACTCATCTCTCTGAGTTCAAATCTGGCTTCAAAGACTTACTAGCTGTATGACCCTGGGCAATTCACTTAACCTTGTTTACCTCCTCAGTTTCCTTATCTGTGAAAATGTACTAGAGAAGGAAATGTCAAACCACCCCAATATCTTTGCCAAGAAAACCCCAAATGGGATCACAGAGAGTTGGACATGAATGAAAATGACTGACCAACAAAACGCATGCAAAAATCTTCTTCTTACCCTGGAACTCACATATTATTGTTTTCTAAATTGGACACATTTTAAAAGCTGAGTTGCTTTTTTATTTAAAAAATAAGGAAAATATATCTTTCTCATTATTAAAACAAGATTAGAGTTTTGATCTTATTTTCCTCTTCTCTAATAACTTTGGGTAAATATCTGTGTTATATTATTTTATACTCCTTTACTTTTTGGTTGACAATTGGAGTATTAAGGGAATATAAGAAATAGACATTATAAAGAAACTATAAAGATTTACTTTACCGGATTAAAAGTTAATATGAACCATGATTATATTCTTGGATCAGATGAACAATGAAGAAATAAAAAATAGAAACAAACTGAGAAATAGTTGCTGAACTTGGGATCATTTGGTTATGTATCCATGACCTACCTTATATGGACTCAGGCTCTAAAAGGTTCTTGTTCTGATTCATTAAGCATATTTAAGGGCTTGTGTGACCTTAGGGAAATGGTCCTTTGTCCTGAGAGAGTACGGACACCAATTAAGCTACTGCTTAACTCCTGGAAATGAATTTAGAAATTTGCTTACGGAGCCCAGGCCTTTCATTATTTGAGTTTTAACGGGTCTAAATGTGTGACTGTGTCTCTTTAGTGGCTGGTTATAGGTTCTCTTGAACCTCCAATTCAAATCTTCTGGGATTACCATTGTGAATTCCTTTAATCACAAATAGAAACAGCACAAATGTTAAGTTTGGCTAATCAAGATGTGTTTTGTGGTATAATTTGGGCCAGGTGATGGAAACCTATTCCTTGTTCTCTGAGTGTTTCTGGGTTATCATGATATTAAAGAACATTAAATTCGTATGGTTATAATATATAATGACACAACTGTCAGTGGCCCTTAAGATTGACTTTTGGCTCTTAGAATGTTCAATCCAACAACAGAATAACCAATTCTTTAAGAAAAAGTATAGGCATCCCACAAACTTTCAGAGAGCAAGAAACAAGTTTTCACCAAGTACATAACTATATAATATGAATATATGGAAATGGCTGGCATGAACAGTTGCCAAATCCAAAATATATAAAAATGTGACCATTCAGTAAGCCTTACCACTTGGAAAACATTGTGCTTCTTTCTTAACTGCATATATCCCAAATGAGTACAGTTTTGCAAAACAGAATAATGATGATAACAAGCTACAATGATACATGTTTTTGAAACAAATATAAGCCAAACTGTATTGTGGTCCTTTTTGCTTTTCAATACTATAGGGCAAAATTCAAAAGCTGAAAGTAGCCACAATATGTCAGAAGTATAATCAGTGTTGTTTTCTGAGAATTCAGAAAATCATCCTGTACAATACTGAAATACATGATTGTAATGCAATATCCTTTCTTCTTCATTCAAAAAGCAATTGGATTATAATCCAAATCTAGTTTGCAATCTTATATTACATATAGTGCACCAAAACAACATGGTATCCTTATAAATGTATATTTGTAATGCATAGAGGTGGGGGTGCGAGTGAGGGTGGGGAAGGAAACAACTGGCCGTAGGGCTTCTTCTTCCCTACTTGTAGCATGGGGTCCTTGTAGTCTAAATCAGGGGTTGGCAAACTACAAAAAATCTAAAGCCCACATTTAGCTCACAGGCTATGCAAAAAGGACCATAGTTGACTAAGGTCTAAACCATCATGGAAAGACTATCACAGTTTATCTAAAATCTTATTTTTTTTTTCAGGATCACCAGTAGTTGGTAATTGCCAGCAAAGAGCCTTAAAGGGCATATACTTCAAGGAGCTATTTTTATTTAGCATCAATAATCAATCAAAAAGACAAGCATAGATTCAAAGGAAATATAAGAAAAGATACCCTACTGCCCCTTTACAGAGAGATACTAGTGTAGAATACATTTTAATGTATTGATTTTGTTGTTGTTCAGTCATTTCAGTCATGTCTGACTGTTAGTGACAACATTTGGCATTTTCTTGGCAAAAAATAAAATGTTTTGACATTTCCTTCTCCAACTCATTTTATAAGTGGAAACACATGCTCCTAATGTATTGATTAGTTTGGCTAAATTTCTTTTCTTCTTCCTCTTTTTATTTTATTCATCTTTTAAAATTATTTGTTATAAGAGATTTCTTTGTGGGGAGGGAAGGGAAAAGGATATGGGGCAGCTAGGTGGCCCAGTGAATTGAGCACCAGGCCTGGAGTCAGGAAGACCCAAATTCAAATATGATCTCAGACACTTATTAGCTGTATGATCTTGGAAAAATCATTAATTGCTTTTTGCATCAGTTTCCACATCTGTAAAATGGGGATAATGACACTTATCAGAGTTGTTGTGAGGATCAAATGAGATATCTCTAAAGCACTTAAGATAGTGCCTGGCATATCGTAGATATATAGTACTATGTAAGTAAATATGCTATGTAAGTGTTAGATATCATCATCATCATCATGTAGTAGATATAAAAATTAACTTACATTTTAAAAATAATAAATGCATTGATAAGAATAAGAGTACCATATACTCTAGTATTCAAGCATATACCTATATCTATGTTTTATACGTAGACAAATTTTATCTTTCTATTAAAACATGAACTCCTTGAGGGCAGAATCTTTTTATCCCTAACACCTAGCATAATATCTAGCAAAACATCATTGTTTCATAAAATGGTTGATTGAATGTGCCAAACACAAAAATGAAACAGTAGTCAAGTAGTGAGGGCAAAGTATGGCAGGCAGCCAGACACAGGTATCCTCATGCTGTCAAGAGGTGGGAAGGAAGCAGCTATGAGGGAATTGTTCTCTCTCCTAGTCTTTGCCTCTAAGAATCCCTGGCTTCCTTTAAAGCACAGACACCACTGTGAGCAAGAGGCCTTTTCTGGTCCTTCCTCTCTAATGAAGTTACTGTATTCTTTCTTTATATTTATCTTGTGTATATCCATTTATACATTCTGTCTTTCCTATTAGAATGTAAGCTCTGAGGACAAGGACTGGTTTTGCTTTTTCTTTATTTCCCCAGTACTTATTATACACAGTAAGTATTTAATAAATACTTGTGATTGACACTCTCTGCCCTCAGGGAGCTTATATTGTAAAGAAGGGGATTTTCAACTGCATATAGAAATAATTAAATACAAAATATATACAATGTAATTTTAAGGCATACCATAACAACTGGCAAAATCAAGAGCCTCCTCTAGAAAGAGGTGGAAATTGAGTTGAATCTTGAAGGTTCAAGATGTTCCAAGAAACAGAGGTAAGAAAAAGAGTATTCCAAGCATCTAGGGCAGCCTATATAAAGAATGGAGGGGGGAAGTTGGATGTTAAGTATGCTGAAGAGCCACTAGACCTATTTAGCTGGAACAAAGAGCATGGGAGAGCTGCACTATGAAGACATTCAAATGCCAATCAGAGGAGTTTGTAGGGAAGAGGGAGCCACTGAAGTTTCTTGTGCAAGGGAAGGAAATGGTTTATCCTATGTTTTTGAAAGCTATGTAAAGGTTGGATTGTGGAGAAGCCTGGATGAGGGAAGATAGATTAGGAGACTATTACAACAGTCCAGGCAAGAAGTGATAAGGGTCTGATAGGCAGTTGTGGTATGAGCAAACATAAGGGGATATATTTACAAGATTCTGTGAAGGTAGAACCCACAAAAGCCTTTGGGGATACCCATTCATAGGGGCTGGGACATAAGTGGTAATCCTGCAAAGGAGATTGATAGATTAATCAGACCTGGGAAATAGAGTATCCAAATGAAGGGGGTAGCCACTGTCAAATGCTTCAGGTATGTCAAGAAGGCAGAGTAATAAGAAAAAGATAAAGGATGTAGCATCACAGAGATCATTGATGACCTTTGAGAAAGCAGATATTGTACAAACATAGGAGTGAAAGACAGATTACAGAGGGATGAGAGTGAATAGAAGGTGAGAAAGCAAGAATAATGTGTTTAGATAGCCTTTTCTAGTAGTTTGGCTGGGAACCATCTTTGAGGGATTGGTTAAGTGTAGTATTTCTTGATTCTTCATCTTCCAGGTGAAGGATGGGAGAGATATGAGTATGTTTGGGAGCTGAAGGTAAGAAGTAATGAAAAATTATGGGAAAGGGCTGGAGGGATGACATTTTCTATCAATTACTTTGGGAAATTAAATAAGACTTGGAAACTAATTATGTGCCCACTGTCCATTTAATTACATTAATCTCTGATCAGGACTAATCACTCTCATATGTGCACACCAATTTTTAAGAATCATTACTGTTAATTATTAGTACAATGTTAATTGAAATAGAAGTAGCCACCAAGAGGAATAAATTTTTAGAAGTTAGAAATAAGGCACAGTGGGAATGATTAGCAAAGGTATAATCTAAAACTTTTTGAGAAAGAAGCACCCATGAGTTTAAGATTAAATTTTGCCCAAGTGTTAGTCCTACAGATAACTAGAATGGAAGATTCATCACTTCCTATATTTCTCTCTGGGAAAATGAAAGAAAGACTTCATACGTTTTGGGATTTCTCTGTTGTATTTGTTTGTTCCAGGGAGAGCATTCATTTAAAACTGTGTTATAGCAAGCTAACAAAATCCTGTCCTCTAATAACAAAAGTGAAATTTTTCAATGGGTAAATGAAATATATTTTAGGAAAAAAATGAGTTATTTTTATAGATTTCTTTCCTACTTTGAGAGCGTAACAAGCTAATGTTGCAAGTAAATATAATGGTACATGGTAAATATGTTGAGAGTAAAATAAATGAAGTTGACTCCTTTACTATTTTTATCTAGGCCAATGATTTCTTAAATGTAGGGAACACTATTATGTACAGACTCTGGTCTGTATTGATTATCTCCAATTTATCTTGCCTGTATCATTTGGACATAGTTCTTTTTGTGTTGTCTTCCTCATTTGACTATGAACTCCTTCAAAGGAGGGATTGTCTTTTGTCATTCTTTGTATCCCCAGCACCTAGAACAGTGCCTAGTGTATAACAGACACTTAATGAATGCTTATTGAATTATTGATGCACAGCCATGTATAGCTCATCTGTAACTTATATTCTTTTTTTAAAAATTTTTTTATTTTTTCCATATGCTTTTGAGTTGAAAATTTTTCTCCCTTTTCCTTCCTCCACCCTCCCCAAGACGGCCGCACAATCTGATATAGGCTTTACATTTACATACCCATGAAACATATTTTCACATGAGTGAAGTTGTAAGTAAAAATTAAAACCAATACGAGGAACCATCGGAAAGATGCAACAAAACTCAACAGAAAGTAAAAATAAGTGATAGCGATTCGACTTCCATAGTTCTTTCTTTGAATGTGAACAGCAGCAGCATCCCGAGGCCTCTGGAAGTGTCTTAGATCCTCAAAATGCTGAGAAACATTCAGTTTAACAATCTTAGTCATTGCATAATGTGGCTGTTATTGTGTACAAAGTCCTCTTGGTTCTGCTCACTTCACTCAGCATCAGACCATATAAGTCTTTCCAGGTTTTTCTGAAGTCAGCCTGTTCATCATTTCTTACAGCACAATAGTATTCCATTACATTCATATACCCCAACTTGCTCAGCCATTCCCCAATTGATGGGCATCCTCTCAATTTCCAATTCTTTGCCACCACAAAAAGAGCTGCTATGTATATTTTTGTACATATGGGTCCTTTTCCCATTTGGGTAACTTATATTCTTAATGAAGTACCTAGAGGTACTAAGAGGTTCTTAGTGACTAGCAGGACTTGAACCTAAATTTCCCTAACTCTAAGTCAATCTTCAATCTATTATGCCACATTGCCTTTTTAATCTAACAATAAATAATTCAAAATAGGACAGTTTGCAAGATCTGGCAAAGAAAAGACTCTGCAAAGACTTCATATCACTGAATCAAATGCCATCAATTTTCTAACATAGAATGATGTGGTTGGATAATGTTTATGAATCAAGCTGAGTAAAGTCCCATGGAACAAAATCAGTAGACAAATATTTCCATAAAAGTTGGCTGGATGTTGTTGTTTTCCTCTAGCTCCAGAATCACCTAATAATTATCAGGAGAATAATAGTTCAAATTTATTCACATACCTTACAATGAACAAATTATATCCTTTTCAACATCCCTGTATGGTATCCATTTTATGGTAGATAAGGAAACTGAGGTTCAAAAAAGAGACTGATTTACTTATAGTCACAAAGGAGAAAATTACAGAAAGGAGATTTGAACCCAAGTCTACTGAGTCCAAGTCCAGAAGAGAAACAGGCTCAAAGATTTAGGAGACTTGCCTACATTTCCTTTGTTGTTGTTGGTCAGTCATTTTTTAGTCATGTCTGACTTTTCCTGACCTCATTTGGGATTTTCTTGACAGAGATACTAAAGTGGTTTGCCATTTCCTTCTTCAGCTCATTCTATGATAAGGAAACTGAGGCCAATAGGGTTAAGTGACTTGCCCAGGGTCACACAGCTTGTTAGTGTCAGAGGCCACATTTGAACTCAAGAAGATAAGTCTTTCTGAGTCTATGTCTGGCACTCTGTCTACTGCACCATTAAGCTTCTCACCTACATTTCTGGGATAGCCCAAATATACATGAGACATGCATTTCCCCTCAATTATCTTTTCCAACTATTTCTATGATAGATTTGTTCTACATCTCAGACAGCTTTCTGCTGACATCTTATGGGCATTTCATTTCAATTACTTTAAAACCTCGAGATTCCATAACTTTGTCAGTATAAGAATTCCTCTATGTTGGGCATGAAATGAATATGGCAGGCTCACAATTTCAGAATAATTCAAAGGACCATGTTGTGTCAGTTAATGAAATCTATTTGCACATACTAGAGACAGTAGAAAAAAATTATTTAAAATGATAATGTCTGATTGGAATCATTTGTATTTTAACTGTATTTACACAGTTAGGAGCTATTGTGATAAATAATAGTCAAATGTTTGTTTTTTAATTACATCAATTGACACAGTTGGTGTGTCTAGTTCTATTGTTAGAAAAAAAAAGTTTGTTTTTTGCAGAGATTCCCTTTAAATATCATATTTTCCTTTAGGAAAATATAAGATTTCCCTTAGGTAGTATGTAGCTTTCTATCAATCTCCTTGTGAAGTCTCAAAGTTGCCTTTCCTCAGTAGGTCTAGGTTGTCCTTGTTTCCTGATGCAGACATTGCTGATAGTCATTGATGTTCTTGTGAAACTGCTTGAGATGCTAATCAAAAGTCCCAGACCTCTGATACCCGAATGTTCTCAAGGTTTTACTTGGTCAAGGGTGGGGCTGGGGGAACTCTTCTCTTCTCCTCCACCTCCCACTCCCATCCCCAATGGTAAACTCTCAGGAGCTTGGCTGGGACTTCCACTTTTGATCTCTTGATCTTGATTTAGGCCATCCCCACTGTACCACACTTCTCTAAACATTGTATATTAAATAGCTATTTTCCAAAGACCAGCCTAGCCAAGAGCAGAGAGACTTGTCATCAGGTTAGCCACAAGGCTATGAAACTTTGGCCTAAGCAAGTATCAAAGACCCAGTGGAGGGAGGACACATACTGATGGAATAAAAGATCTTGGAAGTTTTTTTTTTCTTTTAATTGTGCTTTATGTATCTACTTATTTTCACATTCATTTTTTTTTAATTTGAATTCCAAATTCTCTCCCTCCAACCCCTTCCTTAACCACTGAGAAGATAAACAATGTGATAATAATTATGCATGTGAAGTCATGCAAAACATACTTCCATATTAGCCATATTGCAAAAAAAGCAAGAAAAATAAAGTAAAATAAGTATGCTTTAATCTGCACTCAGAGTTTACTGGTTCTCTCTCTGGTTGCTGATAGTATTTTCAATTGTGAGTCCTTTGGAGTCATCTTTGAATCTTGTATTGATTAGAGTATCTATCTTCATCCAGAGAAAGAACTGACAAATAGAAGTATGTATAGAATAAATTTGTGTGTGTGTGTGTGTGTGTGTGTGTGTGTGTGTGTGTGTGTGTGTATAGGGCATGGGGGAAGGGAAGAAAAAAGGGGAAGAAAAAAAGAAATTTACATGGTAACTTCATTACATATTTAAAGAAAAAGCAAGTTGTGTATAATAGATTTGCAGTTTCATGTGGAATCATCTTTTTCGTTATACTATGTTACAGAAATACTTGCTTTATTCCATAAATTAAAATAATTAATTAATTTGAAGAATAGATAGAGTAGCTAAGTCTTTCACAGTTTATTATCATCACAATATTGCTCTTACAGTGTACAATGTTCTCCTGGTTCTGCTCACTTTATTTTGCATGCATTTGTATGTCTTCCCAGGTTTTTATGAAACTTATCATGCTTGTCATTTCTTATAGCACAATAGGATTCCATCACAATCATATACCACAACTTGTTCAGCCATTCCCCAATTTGGTGGGCATCCCCTCAGTTTCCAATTCTTTGCCAACATACAAAGAGCTGCTATATACATATTTTTATACATATAGGTCCTTTTCCTTTTTTTAAATCTCTTTAGGATAAAGACATAGTAGTAATACGGTGGAGTCTAAGGGTATGCATAGTTTTATAACCCTTTGGGCATTGTTCCAAATTGTTCTTCAGAAATCTTGGAGCAGTTCACAGCTCCACCAACAATGCATTAGTTTCATTGAAGTGTTAAAGTAGGAATAAGGATAGGGAGTGGACTTGTGATTTTCCTCATAAAGAGCAGAGTTGTCAAATTTAAATGGAAATGGGGACCACTAATCTATACATAAGGATATCTATTGGTCACATATTGACCTAGTTTTAAAATTTAATATATCTATGTTTTATTGTATTTTATATACTTTTTAAAGTATTTCCCAATTACTTCCTTATTCTAGTTCAGGTCACTCTTGTGACTGTTGTGGGCTGCATGTGGGGACATCTCTGGGGTAGAGAACTACCAGGTGAGAAAACTCTATCCATGCAATTTGGCACCTTCTCTGCAATTTATAGTCTTAGGTAGTTGCCTACAGGACTATGAGGTTATTCAAGATCATATGGTCTTCACTGAAGAGTGAAAGGCAATATTTTTAGATGCAAAATAAAAATTGTTGCAGAAATTATTCTTCCTAAATACAAATTTGCAATCTTGTTCATTTTCACGAAGAATATTTTGGCTTCTCTATCTGATAATTACAAAATCCAATTAAAATGATCAAAGTCCAAATTTTGTATGACATGATTTCATAATCGAGAAGGGATTTTCAAGTACAATTCCACATGGACACACCTCACTGCAAGGTGGTTCTTCAAGTCCTACACTATGGGTATGTTTACAGGGCTTTAAAGTGTATGTATACACACACACACACACACACACACACACACACACACACACACACACACACATATATATATGTAAATTCTTCCCCCATTTCATGCCAGTACTGATTCCAAGGAGCAATTGAAAGATAGAGCATAAGAAGTAAGAGTCAGATAAACAAGCTGGCCAGAGCATCTGTGCTAGAAACTGAACTAGAAAGCTATTATGTTCTCATTAGATCCCAATTTATTTTCAATTTACTCTCCTTTTAAAAGAGGGGAATACTATTATTGTTGATATCATTATTAGTATCAGTAAGAAAAATAAGGAACACATTTATTCATAAACACAGACCCAAAGGCACTAGCTCTTTTGTGGAAAAAAGTAGAGGCATCCAAGTTCTAGCTAAGGATGTTGGGATTTTCAGTCTAACAAATCAGAGAAAAGTCTTGTCTGTCACACAGTCCTCAGGCTGGTATGAAGAGTTCTAATAGCCTGGAAAGTTTGTGAGCTGATTTTACATGCAAATATGGAGGAGAAATGGAGCCCAGGTATGATCTGCAGCATAGAGAAACTGCCATTGCCATGACAACTGGGACCATGGACTGAGAGCAAACATCTGTCCTCAGCAGCCAGAAATGCTTAAGGGAATAAAAAAAACTCCACCTATATCTCCTGGGGATACCTGCCCCTTAGAGACTGTGGGAAAGTGGTGAATGGCTTTAAATCCCCCCCCCTCAATTTTCTCTCCTTGTGCCTGCTTGAACTAACTGGTACTATAATCTGTAGGTAGATAGGTCTAGATAAATCTATTTAGATCTAGATTAATAGAAATTTTCTTGCTATCTCTTTAAAATATTTTTTCTCTCCTGATTTTGCTTTATATAAAAATCCAGAATTGATCATGAAAATGTAATGCATTGTCCGAATGTTGGTTACATTGGGGGTGAAATAAAGAAAGTTGGCTAGCTAAAAGTACACAGAATTTATATTCAGGACTAGGAGTGAGTGGTAAGGTGCTCTATGTAGGTCCAGAAAGCTAAGAGTTCTTTCTTGGTTTGGAGGTTCAATAGCTATGGTTATGAATTTTTAAATTAATAAAAATTGTATAAGTTTTCAAAAAGTAAAATTCAAATTGAATTCAGGTCTTCCCTTTCCCCTAAACTACTGAACATATTATTGTTAAAAAAAAAAAAAAGAAAAGAAAAAGAAAAGAAAAAAAGAAAAAGATGTGGCAGCACTGCTTCTGGGGCTTACCGAAAAATTTCAATTGTATGAGGAAAAGAAGGGGGTAGAAGAGGGAAGTAACCAGAGGGAAAGTGACACTCATCATTAGACCTTGAGTTCTTTGAGAGTAGGGACTATTGTGTTTGTTTTTCTTTTCTTTGTATCCCCACCACTTAGTACACTGTCTAGCACATGGTAGGTGCTTGCTACATGCTTGGTGACTGACTGATCAAAGCCAAATCCCGTAGGGGGTGATAGGCATAGGATAGGAATCAGTTGCTCCTATTTTCAGAAGAAAGAAGGGAAGCCAAACACTGCCTCAACAGTGACACCTGCTTGTTACGTATTCATGACACCTTCGTGGAAGAATTAACTAAAAATCATGAACTATTCAGCAAAACAGTCATGAGGTCTGTTGGTCACACTCTCTCTAACTTTTTTTTAACCTGATTTCTCATCTCTTTTTCATCATCTGTCTTCTGGAAATGAGATCAGTCACTCCACTGAAACAGAATTTTGCTACCTTTTAGCGATGATTTTTATCTATGCCAATAAGTGTGCAGTCTGAAATTGAAAGAAAAGCCAGATTTAAACAGGAAAATATTTCCCAGCTCAAACCAAGAGGGTCAAAGAGCCAAATTGCAGGAAAATTTCTGTCTTCTTAGTAGGACTGAGATTATATATGCTGACTGCTTTAACCCAGCGGGTAATGAGCCAGTAATAGAGAGAGCTGGAAGTTGGGGTGTGAGTGTTCTGGGAAGCCCACCTCCTTCTCACAGTACCTATCCAGTGTCCTATTTCAGCAAGGAGACACTGCCACATGTTTACATTGTCTATTATATATGTAAAATGTTGTTTTAGGTAGAAAGCACCACATATATCTGAGATAGTACTTGTTTTAAAATAATCTCTGGAAGTAGGTGGGAATGGACTGGGGAATGTATAGTATCTTTCCCTATTCCTGGATCCTTAATCATTTTGAGATACTGGATCGTATTTCCACTAATATTTGCATTGTACATTCGCATGAAGTAATTGTTTCTTGACCTAAAATAAACTAAAAAGCATGTACCTTTCCTTGCCTATTTTCTCCTTAATTCTATAGGGTATTTGTAAGTGAGAAGCTAAGAGTCTTGTCTCATGTCTGCATTTCAGAGACTAAATAGGAAGAGAAACAATGAAGTGTACAAAAGATAATAGGATGATAGATTTAGAGCTAAAATGGAGCTCAGAGATCCAGTCTTCTAATTTTACGAATGAGAAAATCAAGGCCAGGAGAACTTGAGGGACTTGCCTAAGTTCACACTGTTGAACTAGGATTCAAACTCAGATGTTCTGATTCCAAATCTAAGTAAGAGATTTAGAACTGCTCTACTGCAACACTAGAATCAAATCAGATGTATTAGATTGAATGCTGATAATATACAGGACAGACAATGAGTAATTGATGAGTCAGAGTTCCAGTGGTTTGCCCATTTGTTTGAATGAACCAGCATGGTAGGATCTAACTGAGCCCACCAGTGCTAAGCCCTCAAACATCTCTGGCTAAGAGGGGTCTCTTAGCATTTATTTATTTTGTTTTTAGTGGGGAGACAAGTTGTGGAACCACCCACTAACAGTTTGCATTAACTAACCACTGCTGCCCAGTATTAACATGTTTCTAAATCCCCTCTGTCTAAATCTCCTTGATGGTGAAACCCTGATAATCCTGTATCTTCACAAATCATTTTGGAAGGTTTTCCAACCACAAGAATGCTACTGAAAATCAAAGCATCCTCTATGGCACTCTTACTCCATAAACTCCAGGGGCTCTCTATCACCTCCAGGATGAAATAAAAAAAAAATCTTTTTGGTGTTCAAAGCCTTTCGTAAAATGCTCCATCTCCTACCTTGCCAATCTTTGTACCTTACGCCTCACACAGTCATACTTTTAGATCCAATGATACTGGCTTCCTTGATGTTTCTTGAATAAGGTACTTCATCCCCAGTATTCTGAGTAGTTTCGCTGACTGCTCCCATGCTTAAAATGTTTTCCTTCCTGGTTTCTACCTCCTATCTTCTAGTCCCAGATAAAATTTCACCTTCTTCACAGAGTCTTTCCTGGTCCCTATTTAATTCTAGTGCCTCTCCTTTGTTGATTATTCCCTCTTTATCCTATATATTACTTGTTTGTGTATGTTTGTTTGCACTTTGTCTTCTCCATTAGACTGTCATATGCCTGTATTTAAACCTACAGGGCTTAGAATTGTGCCTGGTACATAGTAGGCACTTAATAAATGTTTATTGACTGAATGCCTGACAAGTGAGTTCACTTTCCACTATAAGAATTATATATGTTTTCCAACAACAACAACAACAAGAAGCCAGAATCAGACTAGAAAGATATTATGGTGACAATGAAGATCAAGACACAAACTCAGAAGAGGACAACAATGTCAACACATCTATGAAGAAAACCCCAAAGAAAAATAGGAAGTGTTCTCAAGCCTGGAAAAACCTGGAAAGACTTGTATGAACTGAGGCAAAGTGAAATGAGCAGAACCAGGGAAACAATGTGCAGTATTAGCAACATTTTATGATGATCGACTATGAATGAGCTACCTCTTCTCAGCAGCACAATTATCCGATACCAGTACAAAGACCTAACAAAGGAAAATGCTAACCACATCCAAATAAAGAACTGATGGACTCTGAATACAGATCAGAGCATACTTTTTTCATTCGCTTGAACCCTTTTCATCTTTTTTCCCCCTTTTGATCTGTTTCTTCTTTCACAACTGTGACTAATCTGGAAATGTGTTTTACATGATAGCAAATGTATAACCTATATCAAATTACCTACCACTTTAGAAAGAGGGGAGGAGAGAGAGAGATAGGGGAAAATTTGGAACTTTAAAATCATGTTAAAATGAATGTTAAAAATTGTCTCAACATATAATCATGAAAAGAAACAAAATACTATTTAAAAAAAGAATTGTATATGTCGTCCAGGAGGAAAACTTACAGGAATGTGATAGCCAAATTTCAAGACTCCCAGGTTAAGGAGAAAATTTATGAGCAACAAGAAAAAAAAATTAAAAACTGTGGAAATACAGTCAGGATTCCACAAGACTTAGCAGCTTGTACTCTAAAAGACCATAGGAGTTGAAACATTATATTTTGAAGAACAAAAGAGGTAGGGTTGTCTCCAAGAACAACTTACTAGCAAAGTTGAGTATAATCTTGAATTTAAAAAAAAATAGACATTTGATGAACTGAAACAATTTCACATATTTGTAAAAAAAAAAAAAGACCAGAACTCAATGGAAAATCTGATATAAAAGATCTAGAAGAGATATAAGGAAAACATTGAAGACTAATTATAAGGCACTCATTAAAATAAAACTGTTTATTTTATACACAGACAAACACATATGAAAATGTTATCAGTATTCTTAAAACTGTCATTGTTACTAAGGTGATTTAAAAGAAAAATTGGGTCTGAGTTATGTATGATAGGGTGATTCTAAAAAAAAAATCCTAAAAAACAAAAGGGTAAAAGGGAGCAATTATATTGTAAAATGAGACATGAAAGGAAGAACTAATACAGAGGAAGCAGATGAGGGTGGAGGATTGGTATTGTTAGAAACTTACTCTCATCTGGGTTGAAGAGGAAACAACATATACATCTGGAAATGTGTGTAAGTTTTCTGAACATGTAAAGAGCTGAGAAAACTAGGGGACAGGGACTTTTAGAGAAGTGTGTGTATTGGAATTGTGAGGGCAAGGCTGGAGGAGTATGTGGATTGAGATTGGAGGGTGTGGCAAGGGATGGGGGGGACTTTGGGAGGGGTGGATGAAGTGTGGTTGGAAGGGTGGGAAGAGAAGATAAAGCAACAGGGATAGGGTGAAAAGAGGCTGAGAAAGAAAACGAGTAAAAATAAGAAGGAGGGAAATTGGCAAATAGTAATTATAACTTTGAATGTGAATGGGATGTTTATAACAGCTCTCTTTGCAGTGGCAAAGAACTGGAATTTGCAAGGATCCCCATCAATTGGGGAATGGTTGAACAAGTTGTGGTATATGGTTGTGATGGAGAACTTCTACCCTGTAAGAAATGATGAGCCAAATGATCTTAGCAAGACTTGCACAAAATGATGAAGAGTGAAGTGAGCAGAGCCAAGAGAACATTATATACAGTGACAGCAATAGTATTTTAGGAAAGACTTTGAGCAACTGAGTCATTTTGACTATTAGAAATACACAAATTATGGGGCAGCTAGGTGGCGCAGTTGATAGAGAACCAGCCCTGAAGTCAGGAGGACCTGAGTTCAAATCCGACCTCAGACCAAACACTTGACACTTACTAGCTGTGTGACCCTGGGCAAGTCACTTAACCCCAATTGCCTAAAAAGCAAAAAAAAAGAAAAAGAAATAGACAAATTAAAAACAACAGACATATGAAAAATGTGCTATCTGCATCCAGAGAAAGAACTGATAAATATAAGTTTGTATATACACCTATTTGTATCTAATGGCAGCCATCTCGAGGGCAGGATTAGGTGAGGGAAGAAAAAAAAAAGAAATTTACATCTTTGTTGTATATTTGGAGGGAACAGCAAGTTGTACATAGTGGTTTTGCAATTTTGTATGCAATAATTGTTTTTATTGTACTATTATGGAAATGCTTGTTTTGTTCTGTGAATTGAAAAAAAGATTTAAAAAAAATAAATAAAGTAAAAAAGAACTATGTATTAGACTACAAGAACCAGCCATCAGAGGCTGCTATATACCTGAGGCATAGGATGCCTATCATTGTTAGTTAAAGGGAGAATGAGGATAATCATTTATATAATACCTACTTTGTGTCAGGCACACTGTTCTAAGCTTTTTTAAAAATAGTGTCTCATTTGAGCCACATAATAACTGTGAGGTAGATGCTATTATTATTCCCATTTTACATTTGAAGAAACTGAGGCAAACAGAAGTTGTGACTTGT
The DNA here is from genome assembly GCF_003287225.1 of Phascolarctos cinereus. Lineage (NCBI taxonomy): Eukaryota > Metazoa > Chordata > Mammalia > Diprotodontia > Phascolarctidae > Phascolarctos > Phascolarctos cinereus. Next base: position 218,383,161 of record NW_027555514.1, on the reverse strand, counting down.
CCAGTGTTGCACAGCTAGTGAATGTCTAAAGCTGGATTTGAAATCAGGTCTTCCTGGTTCTGGGTTATATATCCTGATATTAAGAGACAATGTAGCATAATAAATAAAGCTTTGGGTTTTGAATCAAGAAAGCCTGGTTCAACTCTCATCCCAACACTGACTGGAGTTGTGACCTTGGACAAGTAATTTCACCTCTCTAGGACTTGGCTTCTTTATCCACAAAGTGAGGGGGTTGGGCTTGATGATGTCTAAGGTTCCTTTCACCTCTAAATCCATGATCTTATGATTTATGAACAGGACACCAATGGAAGGCTGTGCTACTTACTCATATTGCTTAACTCCCTAATTTGGATATGGAGACAATCAGCTGCATTAAAATAAAAGTTAAGTAAATTAAATAAATGTTTTGGAATGTGACTGCGTATTCCTGAGATATATCTTTGTGTTTGTTTGTGTGTGTGTGTGTGTGTGTATAACTCTAGATAGATATACGCATAGAGAGAGAGGTATGTATGTGCACACACACATGGTGTTTGGGGATTTATTGGGAATTGTGTCAAAACAAAATCTGTCAATAATGCTAAAGATAATGATAATGATAATGAAACAAAACACTGCAAACGAAGTACAGTAAATATGTTATTTGTACTTCATTTTCAAAGCGGACCAAAAACAGTATGGGTGATATCCTGCCTTAGATATAAATTGGATTTAAGTGAGGCAGAGTCACACAAAGTTGTCAGTTTCATTTTCTATTTCTGAGTCATCAAAGTTCAGTGGCAGGGCAAAAGTCAAGGCAACTGATAATGTCCCAGGATGCAGTGGATGACCTTGTCATCTTCAGTGCCCAACCAGGTTCTAGGAACTCCACAATGCCTGCTTCAGCCACCTTTGTGACCATTGGAACAAATTGTTCTCATTCACCGATTTCACTAGGGAAACTCTTCACATGCTTAAGCAGACATCCCCCTAACTATCCAACAGGTTTGAGGTCTGTCAGTTACCCTCAAACCAGTCTGGCCTATCTGCCAATATGGTTTACCATGATGTGGTTGTTGTTTGTGCTACAGCTTCTTGGAGTCACAGGTGAGAGTTGGGGAAGGTGGACACCAAAGGTAGATGAGTAGCCCTGAAAAGGCCTGAGCAAGCCCTCACACCAGAGGTGCTAGTCCTTTCTAAACACCCCAGTGAAAATATGTAAGGAAACCATAATACTCAGAATAGTTTCTAGTTAAAGATAGACTGATTGTTTAAAGAAAGCTGGATCGAGCCTAGTTAAGATGAAGGATGCTGAGTCATGAGGCAACTTTCCTTTGGTACTGTAAATAGAGGTTGCTTGGGTATTGGATCACAGGTAGAGACTGGAGATATTATTTCACTTAATTCAGAAATTGTAGGAAGCTTATGGATTCAAGAAAATAAATTAAGCAGAAGCAGAAGATTAAAACCACAGCAATAACAGCCTCAAATCAAAGCCACAATCTTCTGAGATATCTTGGGTTCTATTGTCCCACTGAGTGGGAATGAGAAGGGATGGAAGATTTCTAGATTGGAAAACTCAAATGCTCCCTGGGAGTGCCATCTAGTGGCAGTAACTGATAAAAATATCACAAAACTGCTACAAATCTTATTTCTTATAGTTCTATATTAAAGGGTGGGTTGAAATGTGACAACTTGGTTACAGCTCAACTTTGAATTAAAATGACAGGTATGAGAATTTAGTACAAAAGTTACCCATGTAGAAAAAAGTTCTTTCTAAAACTTGATTTTAGAATTAGACTTCATTTCTAAAGTGGGAAATTCTGTTTAACACCTGTTTCGGTTTTCCTCTATCCCAGTACAAGTACATGGTTAGTCAAATTACAAGTAAGCCTCTGTCACAACATTTAATAGGGCTTTTAACCACAGAATAAAAACTAGTAAGAGCTAGTTTATCTAACAATCTCATAGGATTACTGGGAGTGTTGGAGTTGACACACTAAAAAAACATAGCACAAACATTAGTTAAATAATTATATTTTATATATTGATATATAATTTATATTACATACATAATGTAATATATAAATATATTATATTATGTATAATATAATATGTTTATATTATATATAATTATATATTATTATATGTTATATTTTATGTAATATATAATTATATAATATAAATATATATTATATATCGTATATGAAATAAACATCTTATATATTGATATAGATCAGGACTACTGGAGATGGCCCACAATGCAGTGGGAGACCTCAGCCTTTTTAAGCTAAGTCTTTCCAAGTTCTCAGTTTGACTGAGGCAATGTTCATTCAGTGATTAGGGCTATTTAAGAAGTGAGCCAAGGGATAGCCCCTTTAATCCTCCCCCCCAAAAAAATCAGACTGCGAGGGGAAGACCCTCAGAGTTTCTGGACAAAAGAGAAACAATTACTATTTACTTTTACTCTGAGCCATCAGGACCCAAATAATAACAATTAAGTGGTGTTTGGATAGCGACCTATTGTTGGCCAATCCGTGAGAACCAGAAGGAATTAGGTGTAAGGTATGGTCTTTAAGAAGAAATTTAGCCAGTAAACCCCAAGATATCTAGGTAGGTTTCAGCCTTCAAAATTTGCCTTCCTTTGGGCAAATCACCCTCAGGTAACATCATGATACCCTGTGTGAAGAGAGGAGAACGGAGGATAGGAAAGGAAAGGAAAGGAGAGGAGAGGAACTAAGTTGTCCAACTGAAACTGTCTAGTTGGGTCCCCAGTGATCAGTTCATACTACTCACAAGTTGTAACATTTGTCCTTTGTTCTAGAAGGGGACCATGGACCAACTGATATTTATCCACAGCATTGGCTATAACTATGAATCCAATAAAGCTTCTAAATGACTTGTACTTTAAATTGAAAGCCGTAAATTAGCTTTTCACACCACCTCCGTACACTAACATCTCCACTCTGCTGGACAACAGAACTCACAATGATTTTGGGGTTCCTCAGCCTTTCAAATCAATGCTCTTCCATTTCCTCAGACAATAATTCTTTGTCCTCAGTGAGTAATGCAGAATTATAAAGTCATTTATTTTACTACTTACTTGAAGCAAGATCGGAGGTACCAAGGAAACTATTTTCATATGTTGGGTTGGGGGGAGGGCAGTTTAGAACTTAATTTAGAAAGACTGTGGATAGTAGGTACTTAATGTTTGTTCACTTTGACTTCCTTTCACACTCTATGAATTATAAAGGATAAGGATATGGCATCTATGAAGAAAAATTAAGGAAATTGGAATACTAGAACATAAGCTCCATGAAGGCATTAAATTTTTTCTACCTAAACTTTATATCTCACCCAATATGTAGCATAGCGTTTGACCCACTGTAGCAACCTAATAAGTGCTTTCTGAAGTCATCAATAAGCATTTATTAAGTGCCTGTGTCAAGAACTACTATTAAATACTGGGGCACTATGCTAAATTAAATTAAGTTGAAGCTGAGGGTAACCTGAGAAATGGTCCACAAAAACACTGAATGAATGAATGAATGCATAAAGAATTTATTAAGTATTTACTATGTGCAAAGCACTATGCTGAGTTTTAGGGTTATAAATAGAAAAGACAGTCCCTGTTCTCAAGGAGCTCATGTTCAAATGGGGGAGACTCTATATTTATATATATCTATATCTATATATACGTATACACGTACATATAGACACACACACATACATATATATGGAAAGTTTCAGCTGTAAGTTATACTGGTCCCATGGTCCTTAGCTTGTAGTAACAAAGCAGACGGTCATGCTTCCTTTTTAATATCCTTTTCTAATAATAAAATGATATCAGTTTCTGATGTGGAACCATTTGAAAGTGTCAAGAATTTTAGTGTCAAAACTTTCTTTTCTGAGTCTTCAGTAGTCATGATTATAACACATACAATAATGGTTGCCAGGCCACAACTCCAGAGATTGCTTCCCAAGATGTCTGAGGACACAGAACTGGAAGCGTTGCTGTTCCCAAGGCTCTTGGGTTCAAGGTCCTGAGTTGTTTCCATCAGAGGCTGAGAGGAGATAGTGGTCCAGGTGAGGCCCGGATTGCCTTGAATATGATGCTTTCTATTTCTCCCTCAGGATGTCAAGCTGCTTCAGCTAGACTGGTTTACCTGCCTGTGTGTGGTAGTTGGTTGACAGTTGATGAGGATGGCTGATCCCTTCTCCACAGGAGTTGCTTCCCTGGATGAGAGCTGTGAGTCTTAAGCTTGAAGCAGGACCCGTGGTCTTGGGGATGCTGCCACTCCCAAGGCTCCTGTTTCCTGGTAAAAGTTGGTCCACAGTTATTATTGGTTGGGAACAGGAAGGTGGGCCCCTTTCTCCACAATGATTTCTCCTCTCAGTGATTGCTGTGGGTGCTCAACGTGAAGCAGGTCTGGTGGTTTGTTGGGCGTAGCTATTCCCAAGGTTCTTAGATCTGTGATATCTACTCAAATCAGAGCATACTATTTTCACTTTTTTATTTGTTTTTTCTTTCTTGTGGTTTTTTCCTTTTTGTTCTGATACTTCTTTACAACATGGCTAATATGGAAATATGTTTAACATAATTGTATGTGCATAAACGATATCAGATTGCTTGCTGTTTTGAAAGGGGGGAAGGATAGGAGAGAGGGGGATAAATTGGAACTCAAAATCTCACAAAAATGAATGTTGAAAACTATCTTTACATGTAATTTGAAAAAATAAAACATAATTAAGTGAAAAAAAGAAATCTCCCATTCCCATCTCCTTAGATTTGATCATTTTAAAGAGTTCCACTCCTAAGAGGAAATCTTTTTTTTAAGTTACTAATTAATGTAATATATCTAGGCACAGGCTATAAGTCCCTGTTAAATATTATACCTTCTGGACACAGATGCTATTAAAAACTGTTGGTAATAATGATGATGATGATACTGCAAATTGTCAAGGAACATTAGTAGAGACATTAATTTGTGTCTATTTTGTGCTGTTGCTTTTCCCCAAAGACTATAGCCAAGATTAGAGCATTATTCAATGCAGTGGGTAGAGAGAAGTTCAGGGCACAGTTACACAAGACGTGTTAAGCAGGGAGACAAATCTAACTAGAATAGCTCACTGAAAATATTCTTGGGGTTTACTAATTAGGTGTCAACAAGATATGGTGACTACCTAAGCATGAGAGAAATAGAAGAAATGCTCTTCTAGTCTTTCTACAGAACAACATTACTAGCAGTCTTTTGATAAAACTTGGCTTATTTTAAACTCTACTGAAATTCTGACAAACAGGAGAATTAAAGTTTAAAAAAAAACTTGACAAAATATCATAGTTCACAAGCCATAGCAGTCAACTCTAGAAGGGATTTGGAGGTCACCTAGTAGAACTCTCTCATTTACAGCTAGGGAAGTTGAGGCACAGAGAAACAAAAGGACTTGAAGGTCACAGAGTCAGAGTCTTAAGTCACAGACTCAAGTCTTAAGACAGGGTCTTTTGACTCTAATGCCTGTCTTCTTTCTACCAGTTTATGTGTGTACATTGGGAAGGGAGGGACAGAAGGGGTTGTGGTCTTATGTCTTGTCTATGGAGAAGGGGAATTATCTTGTTTTTTTTTCTGGTCAATACTAGTCAACATAATGAGAGCACCAGACAAATATGACTGCTTCAATACCTTCTACCCTGAGCATGGAACAAATGATTATACATAAATAACTATATGCATATATATGTATATATACATATATATATAAACATGTGTTATATATGTGTGTATATACATGTATTATATATGTGTGTATATATATGCGTTATATATATGTGTGTGTGTATATATATATATAGAGAGAGAGAGAGAGAGAAAACTAATGTATTTATGTGTGTGTACAGATATGTATGTATGTATGTATGTATGTATGTATGTATAAGGCAGCAAGAGAGATTTGGGTTAGAACATAGGAAGACTTCATGATTTAAAAAAAATAACACTGATAGGAGTTTCCAATGGAAATTGAAATTTCCTTGCCTACAGATATTTTTAAAAATAGCTTCTTATCTGGTCTGAGTTAGATGCAAGTCTGCATTAATACAGGGAGCTACTCCATGAAGACATTTTCTAAACTCCAGACTTTAAGGTAATAATTCAAATCACATCTGATTTTGCCCCTGGGAGTTATCTGAATGACATTATTTTTCTTTCTAAACTGTAGAGCAGAAGTTTGAACAAGAATGAACTCATTTTTTCCCTATTAAAATTCAATTGATAACTTGAAACAATTTCAAACTTCTCTTGCTTTTTAATCACTCCCACTGGGACTTTTTAGTGTTCTTCCAACTTTATTCCCTGATTCTACATTCACTTTTTGATGGGGCCCCAGGAAACTGATTAAAATAGTTAGTGAGTTAGTTTCCATGGGCCTTATTGAAGATAAAACTGGGAAGATCACAGGGGCCACATTCCACGTCTTCCTGAGGGAATTATCTGTTTGCCTTGGTGCAATCTATAGCCAATCCATGGTAATACCATTGGCTTTCTTTGAGGGAGCTTTGCTTCATCCAATTGCACCCTGAGACCAGTAGACCTTGTTAGTCTCCTCTAAAGACATAATTCCACCCCTCATAGGTCTCCCAGTAACTGACACACTTGTCTAGAAAAGCAAGGAGACTTATTTGGGGTCTCCAATGGGAGCCTACTCTTTGGGACCCAATAGAGCAGAGTTAGCATTCAGGTTGTCCTCTTGGGAGTGACCTCATCTTTAATGAAGGTGATTATTTGTATTAATTCTTCCCTTCCCCAAGGGAAAAAAGCAGTCTTGAGCAGCCCTTCAAGAGAGTTGTAGGGGACTGATTGGTCTCCAAGGTCTATCCTATTGAAGCTGTAAATCTCTTTTCACTTAGCCTTGTACTACATGCCCTCAAGTCACTCCCAGAGTCCTTAATGAAAAGGAAATTAGAAAGGCATTTTGTCCTTCCAGAAGGACCACCCCTAATTCAGATGGATATCTTTTTACTGGATCATTGAATCTTAGAACTTAAGAACCTTTGTTATCAGGAAATATTTCCTTTAACCAAAACTAAATACGAGTAGTGGTATGGTATGGCGGAAATGGATTACGGGTCAAAAATCCCAGATTTGGGTTCTTATTCTTTTGTTTATCCATTGTCCTACCATGGGCAAGGTATTAGCTTTTTCAGACCTCATTTTTCTCATCTATAAAAGAAAAGGTTTGAAAATTATTCATTTAAAAGTCCTTTGTAATTCTATGATGCGGTGAGCTTCTCCTGTAAAATAATGAAAATATACATTCATCTGTCTCATAGAGTATTTATAAAGATTAAATTTAAAGCATAACACCAGGGCATTCTTTTGTTTGGTTTTTGTTTGGTTTTTTGTGACCTCATCATGTATGGAGATTCTAGTGTGGAAACCTCCTGCACTGATACAAATAAGCAACTTGCCTATAACTTCAGATCTTACAGACTTGCCTAGAGTCACACAGCTAGTAATTGTCAGAGGCATTTCAATCTATTTGTTCTTGACTCCAAAACCAGCCCTCTTTCCACTTTACCATATTGCCTGTAGATGTTATGCTTAAATCCCTTGTCCTTCAGTTAGAATCTTTTTCTTTCAATCATTAGCTTTCTCTTCTCAACTAAATAGTCCTTGAGAATGAGGACTATATCTCTTGTATTCTCTATAGCAACTAAAAGTGAAGTGGACATACTGTAGTACTCAGAAAATACATGTTAGATGATTGACTGAGTTTTCTTACTTTAATGAAAACCCATTTCTTATAGTCTGTATTTTTTCTCAATTATTTTTTATTCTGAACTTAAGAAATAAAGCAAGAATTTCCATAACATAATAGAATAGAAAAAAAGATTATTGTACATGAAACTGCAAATCTGTTATGTACAACTTGCTATTGTTTTTAAATATATAATAAAGTTATCATGTAACTTTCTTTTTTTCCTCTACCTTGCCCTAGAAATGGCTACCATTAGACACAAATATGTGTGTATATGTATGTATATAGATAGATAGATAGATAGATATAGATAGATAGATATATGTATATATGTGTATATGTATGTATGTATATATGTATATGTGTATATGTGTATATGTAAAACCATCATATACATACTTTTATTTATCAGTTCTTTCTCTGGATGAAAATAACGTCTTCCATCATAGGTCCTTTGTACTTAATTTGGTTATTTAAAATAGTCAAAATTACTTAGTTGCTCAAAGTTGTTCTCAAAACAATATTGCTGCTACTGTATACAGCAATCTCTTTGTTCTGCTCATTTCATTCTTCATTATTTCACGCAAGTCTATTCATGTTCTTCTGAGCTCATTGAGCTCATCATTTCACAATAGTATTACAACATAATCATATACCAAAACTTTTTCAGCCATTCCCCAACTGACAGGCATCCCCACAATTTCCAGTTCTTTACTACCATAAATATTTTAAAACATAGTAGATTCTTTTCTTTTCCCTGATCATTTTGTGAAAGACTTAGTAGTGGTATTGCTGTATCAGAGAGTATAGGCAGTTTAATAGTTCTTTGGGCATAATTACAAATTGCTCTCCAAAATGGTTGGTTAATTTCATAGTTCCATTAGCAGTAAATGTGTCCAGATTTTTCCACATCCCCTCCAACATTTGTTGCTTTCCCCTTTTATAATTTTAGCTAATCTGATAAATGTAAAATGATATCTCAAAGTTGCTTTAATTTACATTTCTCTAATCAATATTGATTTAGAGCATTTTATATGACTATAAATTGTTTTGATTTCTTTATCGGAAAACTGCCTGTTCATATCCTTTCACCATTTATTAATTGAGGAATGGCTCATATTCTTAGAGATTTGAAAAAGTTATTTATATATTTGAGATATGAGACCTTTATCTGAAAAACTTTACGAAGTGTTTTCTCTGATTTTCTATATTCTTCTGATCTTTGCTGCATTGATTTTATTTGTAGAAGACCTTTTCAATTTGATGTAAACAAAACTATTCATTTTGCACTTTACACTGCTCTCTATCTTTTATTTATTAATTAATTGTTCACCTATCCATAAGTCTGTGCTCTAAGCTCTTCAATTTTTTTGTAGTATCTCCCTTTATATCCAGGTCATGTATCCATTTTGATCTAATCTTGGTAAATAGTGTAAGATATTGCTCTATTCCCAATTTCTGCCAAATTGCTTTCCAGCTTTCTCTACAAATTTTTACCAAATAATGACTTCTTATCCCCAAAACTTAAATGTTTACACTTGTCAAACACAAGGTTAGTGTAGTCATCTGCTCCTGCAAATTGTATGTCTACTTTGTTCCACTGATCTACCTTTCTATTTCTTAGCCAGTACCAGATAGTTTTTAATAATTACAGCCTTATGATATAGTTTAAGATCTAGTACTGCTGAACCTCCTTCCTTTGTATTTTTTTCAATAGTTCCTTTTACATTCTTGACCTTTTGTTCTTCCAAATGAATTGTATTATTTCTCACTCAGTAAAACAAAAACAAAACATGTTAGTAATTTAATTGGGATAGCATTGAATACATAGAGTAATTTAGTTAAAATTGTCATTTTTATTATATTGGCCCTGAATACCCAGGAATAAGTATTTAATTATTCTAATTATTTAATCCAGTTATTTAAATCTGATTTTATTTCTTTAAAATGTGTTTTTTTTAAAATAATTTTGTTCATATAGTTCCAGGATTTGTTTTGTCAGGTGTCCTTCCAGGTATTTTATATTGTCTAGAGTTATTCAAAATAGGATATCTCTTCTTATCTCTTCTTGCAGGGTTTTATTGGTGATATATAGGGAAAACTAAGGGTTTACATAGTCTCCCTTTAGCAGAGATAGAATAGCAGTGGTCATCATTTCCCAAGTCAGGAGTAATTCCTCCCCCTTCCCAGAGGAGGCAGGAAATTGCTTCATAAAAGCAGAAATGCCTTAACTAAATTTTTCCTTAATTTTTCCTCAATCTCTTATTTGATTTTTGAAGTCTTTTTTAAATTTTTCCAAGAAATCATTTTGGGCTTATGATTATTTGATGTTTCTCTTCAAAGTGGGAGTGGCTTTTTTTTAAACTTCACCATCATTCTTTGAGTATGAATTCACATCTTCTCTATTCCCTTAGTAGCTGTCTATGATTTGGTTCTTTCTCTTTTGCTTATTCATATTTATTTTTTATTTTATTTTTAGCAGCTTATTATTGTAATCAAATTCTGCTCCCAAGGTGTAGAGAATGGTGCCCCAGGCACTTCTCATTGTTAACTTTCTGAGCTCTGTCAGGGGCCCAACCTTGGGCTCTCCTCTCCACTCATAAGCCATGGCTAGAGACTCCATACCATCCCACAAACATGCTTGTTCCCCATGGTCCCTGCCATAGCTGCAAACTTTAGCTCTCTCCTTTGCCCTGAGAGGCTGACAACTTTATACAACTCTGCTTCACTTAAATCCAATTCACACGCAAGTCAAGACACCACCTGTAATGTCATTGTTCCTCTTCAAAAAGGAAGCACAAAGAACAAAAGTATAATCTGAATTTCTGACATTATTGATATTTATCCCAGCAACCTTAATTCTGGCTTTTTATTTATCCAGCCTGGCATTTCACATGATGCACACTGCATGTGAGTTAAATAAATAAGGTGACAATATATGGACTTGTTGTACTCCTTTTCCAATCTTAAACCAACCAGTTGTTTTGTATTCAGTTCTAATTTTTTCTTCTTGGCTCATATACAGGTTCCTCAGGAGACACATAAGATGATCTGTCACTCCCATCTCTTTGAGAACTTGCTACTTTTGTTGTGATCCACAAGTCAGAGGCTTTACTGTAGTCCATGAACCAGAAGTAGATTTTTTCCCCCTGGAACTCCCTTGCTTTCTCCATAATCCAAGGAATGCTAGCAATTTGGTCTATAGTTCCTCTGCCTCTTCAAAAATCATCCAGCTTTTCTGGTAATTCTCAGTTCACATATTGCTGAAACTTAACTTGCAGAATCTTAAACATGATCTTGCTGGTATGTGAAATGAGCACAATTGTTTGGCAATTTAAACATTCTTTGGCATTGCTCTTCTTTAGAGTTAGGATGTAAGCTGATCTTTTCCAATCCAGTGACCATTGTTGCACTATATCCTTTATTATAGTGCCAAACTTTGAAGAATCAGCTAATCAGTAAACATTTATTAAGCTCTAATTATGCAGTAAACATTGGACTGAGACCTAGGGATACAAAAAGGGGAAAAATGATTCCTGCTTTCAAAAAGTACAGAAGAGAACTCTCCCCTTTATACATCTTGCTAGACATTAGTAATCAGAAAGTAACTGTTAGAGTTATTCCTATGGTTGCATTTACTGAGAAATATTGGATGATTTTGATACGCAGAGATCAACTTCTTCTTGGAGTAGATTCTATCAGACTGTAATTTTTTCTATTGAATTCATTTAAATCATCTACAAATCACAAAACCAGGATCTTGTATTATGTTCTACTCTCCGCACCTTTGTATTAATTGTGACTAAATATGAGAACTGCTATAGAAAAAATATTTGTGGGAATCATCCTATACCCTTCTCATATTATCATCCATACCACTGATATCTGGATAGTTCATTCTCATAAATATTTTATCAAATAAAAAAATAGACATATGGGTCTTTAGTTTTTGGAGTCTTCTCAATCACTTTTTTTGGGTAATGATTGTCACATTTACATATCATTATCTCTCTGAAATGCCTTTTTAAAAGATATCTGAATGTTTTCAAGGTTTCCTTGGAAGAAGAGTATCTGGAAAAAAGAAGAAGAGAATTATTTGAACTGAAAAATGGAGAAAGAATGAAAGAATTATGAAAATAATTTACAGAGTTCTGAGTTTGTGAAGAACACCAATAATTGAAGTTGGGGAGATGAAGCTGACAGAGAAGAAAAATCTGATCTGATGGAGAAGGCCCAAAGACAGAGGAGAAGGAACAGAGTGGAAGGAGATGGATTAGAACAGAAGGAAGAGGATTAGAAGAGAAAAAGACTGGAGCAGAATGACCAAAGGAAAAAAGTTAAGGGAGAGCAAAAAGGGAAGGATCTAAGCTTAAAGAGAGCCCAAAGAAGAGCAAGAGAAATAGAAGCACTCAAAGACAAGGAGAATATAGTTGGTAAAACAAGTGTACATAGTATGGGTTAGTAAGACAAGTAAGAACATAAGGGGAAAAGAAACATATTAGATTTTGTTGCCACTGTGTGAACAATGTACTAAGGTAATGAGAAAGAGTGATAACTCTAAAGTTGAGGAGCTCATGAGTAGTCTGACAGCAGTTCTCCAAAGTAGTTTAAATAAAAGCTTCAAAGGCTGAAACATTCACTTCCAACAAATTTAGAGAGCAGGAAGAATTTTGCAGTCATTTTCAGAGAATATATGTTTATATTTCTGACATCTCCAAGGGATTCCTATGTATGCTAAAAATGAACAATTCTCAAAATAAGAATTATATATTAACAACTATATGAAGAATTTCAAATCGTAAAAAAATAAAATTACCCTGAAAATTCACCTCTCACCCCCAAAATTGGCAAAAGCGATGAAAAATGGAAATAATATTGAAAGGGTTGTAGAAAGATTGACACATTATTGTATTGGTGGTGGAGTTGTGAATTAGTACTTTCATTTTGGAAAGTAATTTAGAATTGTGCAAATAAAATAACTAAAATGCCCATTTCCTCAGACCCAGAGATTTCATTACTAGGAAGTCATTGATTTTAAAAAGGTCCCATAAATACCAAAACATTTGGAGTAACATTTTTGTGGTAGCAAAGAATCGAAAACAAAGTAGATGCCAAAGTATATAATCTATACATGTTATTGGCTTAGAGTATATAAGTATATATTCTGCCAAAGTAAACTGGGGAATGGCCAAATGATAGGACATGAAAGTAATAGAATATTGTTGTTTAACTGTTTTCAGTTGTGTCTGATTCTTAATAACCCCATTTGGGGTTTTCTTCTCAAAGATACTAGAATACTTTATCTTTTCTTCTGCAGCTCATTTTGCAGATGAGGAACTGAGGCAAACAGGATTAAGTGATTTGCCCAGGGTCACACAGCATATAAATCTCTGAGGCTGTATTTGAGCTCATGAATATGAGTCTTCGTGACTTCAGGCCTGGCACTCTATCTACTGTGCCATCTAGCTGCTCAGTAAAATGTTACTGTACTATAACAAATGAGAAATTTAATAAAGACAGAGATGCATGGAAAGAACCTCATGAGCTACTGCCAAAAAAAAAAGCAAGAGGCAAGAAAATAGTATACACAATAACTACAACAAAATAAATGAAGAAAGCAAAAATCACGAAACAATTTTAATTTTTTTTTTTAAATTACAAAGAATAAGCATGGCCTCAGAGGCAAGATATGAGAAGACATCTTCCCATAATCCTTTGCAGAGATGGTGGTACCATTGGGTGTGAATATTGCATATGAGGTCAGCTTCAAAATATATGTATATATTGATCAGTTTGGCTGATTTTTTTCTCCTCTTCCTCTTCTTTTCTTTCCTTTAAAAAATTTGTGTTATATGAGATGGTTATCTGATAGTAGGGAGGGAAAGGGATATGGGGAAAATTGAAGTGATGTAAAAACAAAATTTATCAAGAAGGGTAAGTTCACAAAAGTACATTTTCCTTGAATCTTGAAAATCTAATAAAAATACTTTAAATTGCAAAGGCAGCGGGAAAGAAAAAATAACATTTATGAATATTCATCAAGCTAAATACCATAAGGAATGATATAATATAGGAAGATCAATAGCAGTAGAAAGAAGGGATAATAAACATTTATATAGCACCTACTGTGCCAGATGCTGTGCTAAGCATTTTTACAAAGACCATTTCATTTGGTCCTCACAAAAACCCTTCAAGGTAGATGTTATTATTATCCACATTTTACAGTTGAGGATTCAGAAGTAAACAGAGGCTATAGTTATGTGACTAACCCAGAGACCAGAATATGTTAACAAGAGACAAAATAAGATAAAAGAGGTAATAATAAAAATCAAAAGTGTTAGATTGCTCAATAATTCATATATATATATGTATATATAATGTGCTTTTGTATATGTATGTGTGTAAGTATATATGTGTATATATGTGTGTGTATATAAATATATACATGTATGTATATATGATACAATGAGCCCCTAAGCTGAAGTTAATAAACATAAAATAGAAAAAAAGAAAAGCGTATCTAAGAAACATATGTACCAATAGTACATGTATATCATTAGTGTATAAATTAACAGCATAAGCATCAAAATTGAAAACAGAAAAAACAGAAAATAAATAAATATAATTGACATACATGTGAAAAGGCACCAAGATATACAGTACTAATTCTCTCCTTCCTGGGTTTTTATTACACTTCATTCTCATGTTCTCCTCCTAATTTCTCTGGCTATTCCCTTTCCTCCTTTAATAATTATTATTCCTCTGATCCCCTAAACATGTCTGTTTTCTAGGATCTAATTCTGAATCTTTGTCTCTTCTCTCTATGTTTTCTGCTCTATGATCTCATCCTCACCCATACAGCATCACCAACTCCCATCTCTCACATAATAAATTCTCCATGTCCAAGTTGAAATTCATTGTAATCTACCCAAAATTAGCTCTACACTCCCTAACTTTCCAGTTTCTATAAATGGTATTATTATTCTTTTAGTCATTCAAGCTTAAAATTTCAGTCTTCTCTAATTCTATCCTTCTTTAATGTCCATATTCAAACAGCTGTGAATTTGTGTTGCCCTAGTAGTTAGGTGGCAGAGTAATTTTGAGTACTGACTGAAAAGTCAGGAAGACCTGAGTTCAAATGTGGCCTCAGACACTTTTCAGCTGTGTGACTATGGGAAAGTCATGACCTCTGTGTTCCTCAGTTTCTTATCTGTAAACTGGGGATAATATAGTACTTTCCTCACGCTCTCCTATCTATGCTCTTCTCTCCATTCCCATTATTATTAACCTAGTTTGGTCATTCACTGTGTGACCAAAGCAGATTAGAATATAAACGTTGAGGTCAGAGACTGTTTAAATTTATGTTTTTATCTCAGCACATCACCCAGTGACTGATACTTAATGCTTAATAAATATATTATGGATTTCATTGAATGGAATACAAATTACATAATCTTTTAACTAATTTCTCTATTTCAGTCTCTCCTCAACCTTAATCAACATATTTTTGCCAGATTAATTTCCATAAAAGTATACCTATTGTTATATTACTGAAAAACTTTCATTGGTTACCTACTACTTACCTCCTTATGTCCCCCATATGTTCTTCAGTCTTTTCATGCTTTCTTCTACCTCTAAAAGCAAGCCATTCCTCATGCTTAGAAGATACTCACACCCTTATCTCTACCTGTAGAAATCCTTATTTCCCTATTAGTTCTACTACTAATTACTATTAATTATAATAGTAACATTAAAAACAATAATAAAATCTTTTAATTCAGTTCCATACTCATGCTTATTTATGTTTTACAAACATATAAAACAGAGCCAAGTACAGTAAATATGATAAATTATTTGATGACCATGTGGAAAATTGTTTTCTACCTAAAACATATCACCAATGTAATAACATCAACAACAATTTGTATAAAATGCAATATTTTTCAAGGAGATAGTTTCAACTTATTATTATTTTGTCTAGACTTAAATCTATAATTATCTTTCCTAAACAGAACTATGGCTTCCAAATTAAAGAGGATATCAAACCAAACATCTTATTAATCACTGGATATAGATGAATGGCATTAAGCTATGTAGCTCAACTGAAAAATGTGCTACACGATTGTTATACTCTGTGAAATATTTTTCCAATGATATAAAAGTGTTATTTACTCAATAATGTAAAATTCTCAAGATGTATCAGGGCACACAGAGCCCAAAGGCTTTGAGCTTCTATCTAGAGGTTGCATTGAACCAGTGGATAGAGGGCATGTCTGTATATATTAGTCTCCATTAGATAAGATACATTAAACATAAACATATCAGAGAACATTGTGACTCAATGTATAAGAGAAATATTTGTGTTCTGAAATCACAGCTGAGTGATAGGGAAATAGTTAAAGCAATGGACACTAGTGCAATGCTGGTCTTAATGTACAATTTTTATCAGTTTTATTTTTATTTTTAGTTCACTCGTTGAGAAGGCAAAAAAAATACCACACACACATACACATATGTATATGTATATATGTATGTATATATATATAATACAATATACATATATAATATCATGCAAAACATATTTCCACATCAGCCATATCTCTCCCCCCCAAAAAAAGCTAGAAAAATAAAGTTAAAAAAACCCTTCTATCTATAATCTGAGTCCATCATTTCTCTGTCTGGAGTTGGATAACATTTTACAACATGCATCCTTTGGAGTTGTGGTGGATCCTGGTATTAGTCAGAATTACCAAGTCTTTCATAGTTAATTATCTTTACAATGTTGCTGTTATCATGTAGATTGTTCTCCTGGTTCTGTTCACTCCACTTGGCATCAAATGATATAAGTCTTCTCAAGTTTTTCTAAAGCTATCTATCCCTTTCATTATATCTTACAGCATGATAGTATTCCATCACATTCATATACCATAACTTCTTCAATCATTCTTCAATTGATGGTCATCATCAATTTTGCCAACACAAAAAGAGCTGCTACAAATATTTTTGTGTATGTATAGATACTTTTCCTTTTTCTTTGATCTCTTTGGTGTGTAGAACTAATAGCAGTATTGTTGAGTCATAGGGTATACACAGTGTTTTAGCCTTTTGGCATAATTCTGTATCTTTCCCCAGAATGGTTGACCACTTTACACCTCCAGTAATAGCGTACCTATTTTCCCATATCCCTTCCAGAATTTGACATTTTCCTTTTCTGCCATCTTCACCAATATAATGGGGTAGTGAGATGATACCATAATTATTTCATTAGCATTTCTATGAGTATTAATGATTTTCAGCATTTTTCATGACTATTGATAGCTTTGATTTATTCCTCTGAAAACTTCTGTTTATGTCTTTTGATGACTTATCAGTTGGGGAATTTTTCTTTTTTTTTTTGTAAATTTGGCTTATTTTTCTATATTTTGTGAAGTAAGTCCTGTATCAGGGAAACTAGCTACACAGTTTTGTCACCCATGTCCTGCTTTTCTTTTAATTTTATCTTCACTGATATTATTTATGCAAAAATCTTTTTAATTTAATACAATCAATTTTTTTTTAAATTTTACCTCCCATGAACCTCTCTATCTCTTGTTTGGTCATAAATTCTTCCTCTATCCATAGATCTGATATCTTCCAAGCTCCCCTAATTTGCTTCTGATATCACCCTTAATGTCAAAACCATGTACCAATTTTGAGTTTATCTTAGTATACAGTGGGAGAACTTAGTGCATGTCTGGTGTTTGCCAGACTACTTTCTATTTTTCCAAGTAGTTTATTGAATAGTGAGTTCTTATCCCAATAGATTGGATCTTTGAATTTATGAAAAACTAGGCTTCACTGGGAAATTGGTTTATGATTTCCTCTCTCTGTTTTTGCTGTCCGTGGTTTAGGTATCAAAACTGTATTTCTGTTATAGAAGGGATTTGTTAAGACTACTTTACCTATTTTTTTAAACAGTTTATAAAATATTTGTGTTAAAATTGCATCTTGTTCTGGCTCCCCTGGCCACAACCCACCTTCTAGTTAGTATATAATAAGTAAGTTTATAACTAGTCAGTATAAATCAACAACAGTAGGAAGTCAGATTGCAAAGTCACTTACAGACTATCTCATAAATTAAGGGAGCATTGTGGTTACTTGTAAACGGTTTCATAAATTAGAATATAGGAGCCATTGGAAACTATCTCACAAATTGCCTAAGACTATATCCTGAGACTATATGCTAAGTCAAGAGAAGCCAGCTAAGACTTACTCTAAGGGCTCCTGGGTCCTGCTAACTGCCCATGGTCTGTAAGCCTCAGAAAAACTCCAGATATGCACAATAAGACCAGCAGAACGTCAGCAAATGTTATGCTAATGAGTTAATCCTAAGGTGCTGCTGATAAGTTTGAGATGATGCAGATAATTTAATGACCTAACCTTAAAGTGGCATGGATAAGAATTATTCCTTCCCTCACCAAAACCTTATAAAAGTAAGACCCCAGACTCTTTCTCCCGCCCACTCCCAGTACTCCTCTACTAAAAGTGCACATTGTCCAAATGTTCCCAAGTCCAATTCATGCTTATGTGAGTGATAATTTGTGTTCCTCCTGTCTCCCCATTCTCTTCCTCATGGTGCCTGCCTCCTTCTGCCACCCCATCCCCTGACTGAATGCCATCCGCCTCTGTACCCCGTGCTGTTTGTTATGGTATTTTTTGAGCTAGCTATTTGCTTCATACTCTCTGTGTACTTTATTAAAATGTGATTAAAGCATTATTCCCCACTTGCTTCCATCATGGTCTTTCCTGGCAAGTATCCAAAGAACTGGGCATACCTACCCCCAACATTACCCAAAGGAACCTCCTTGTGATTCCATTTCCTTAGTAACAATTAATAATTCTGTACATTAATTAGCATTTCAATATTGGAATTCTTTTTTAAATGTTTGGTAGAGGTGGAAGAATAAAGATAGTGGAGTAAAGTGAGCATTTTTGTGGAGCTCTCTCAACCTTCCCCTCTAAACAACTTTTAAAAGTGTATCAAAGCAAACTCTATCCAGCATAACCAACAAAAACTCACAATCAGCCATTTTTCCAACCCAAGTGGGTTGAGGAGGACAGAGAGGTCTGCAGAAATTGGAGCGGAGGTTTTCCAGGAGTATGGCTCAGTGGAAGCAATGGCAGCAGCAGTACAAGGAAGGCTCAGCATCTAGAGACAATATGAGGATTGAAAACCTGGTCAGAAAGAGATAGCAGAGGATTTCTGTGCTAGCACTGGCATACAGTTGTGTGGGTACCAACTGGCAACTCCATTATCTATTATCTAATTCCAGGTTTCAGTTCCAGGGAAGAGAAAAGCACTTGCAGTCACAAGGGAACACAGACCTTGCCTGGAAGTTGTGGTTGTGAGAGAGTAAGATCTCTAACTGCGTAAATAGCAAAGTGCAGACCAAGAAGACAGTGACCACACTTGTCTCCAGATAACATTATCTTGGAAACATCAAAAACTTAGAAGCCACCAGACTTAGCAGCAAAAACAGTATGACAAAATAGCTTGAAGCTCAGTATAATCACCACCCCCAGAGGTAAGTAGACTCCAACTCTGATGTAAAGTACTTTCAAGAAAAAGGCTGGTAAAATGAGCCAACAACAACAAAAATAACCTGATCATTAAAAAAAAAATAGTATTGTTGCGGGCTGAGAGGTCTAGCAGTTGTGATCCCTCAAAGACCAGAGTACAGGACTGGTCGTCTGGAATGAATTCACAGATGGAAGCATTCTTTAATTCAACTTGGCAAAGATTTATTGTTATACTTTTCAGGGTGCAAGGATTCTTAAAGGATCCTGCAG
Source organism: Phascolarctos cinereus (assembly GCF_003287225.1). Classification (NCBI taxonomy): domain Eukaryota; kingdom Metazoa; phylum Chordata; class Mammalia; order Diprotodontia; family Phascolarctidae; genus Phascolarctos; species Phascolarctos cinereus. The sequence continues at coordinate 218,363,598 of NW_027555514.1, read as the reverse complement.
CCTTAGAGAGGTGCAGGTAAAGTTTATATAGGATAAAATGTAATAAAACATATGCCAAATATGCTAACTAGGTGATTCAGGGTGGGATTAGGGAGTGGTTAAGGAGTGGTCAGTTCTCAATTGAAACTCAAGATAAGAAAAATCCCATTATTCAAGAGAGTATTTGGTCCCGGACATCCTGGGCCCAGTGATAGCAAACAGGAAGAATACTGATCAGCTCTATCTGGTCCTGGAATTTGCTGACACAGGAAGGGGTGTTTTTAGTTCACTCAGAGAGAAAAAGATTAATTTAGGTTTTTGGCCCTCATTGGGGCCCAATTGATCCCAAATGATTATCAAGGGACAGTGTTTCTGAGGCTAGGGAGAAATTGGGGTCCAAGTACAAGCACCCAAACATAAGCACCCAAGCATAAGCACCCAAGCACCCCAACAGTACCATGGTGACAGAGAAGCTCAAGACATACACTTAGAAGAAGACAATGATTTAAAAATATCTACAAGCAAAATTTCAAAAATAAAGTGCAAATTGGACACAAGACCCACAAGAATTCCTGGAAGAGTCTTTTTTTTAAAGGGGGAAAAAGATGTTAAAATGTAATATTTTGCTAAAGATAATGACAACAATGAGACAATACACCAAAATTTGTGCGACAAATTGTATAACTCTAAATGCTTATATCAATAAAAGAGAGGATAAGCAGATAAATGAATTGGACATGCAACAACAACAGAAACTAAAAAAAAGAACAAATTTAAATTTCCTATTAAAAGCCAAAATAAAAATCCTGAAAATCAAGGCAGAAATTAATTAAATTGAATAAAAAAAGAACTAATCTAATAAATGAAACTGGGATCTGGTTTTATGAAAAAATATTTTTTCAATGAATAAAATAGAAAAACATTGGTTAAAAAAAGAAAACCAAATTACCAGTATTAAATATGAATAGGGTAAATGTACAACCAATAAACATTAAATTAAAGAAATTATTAGGAGTTTTTTGACCAATTATATTTCAATAAAACCATCCATCAAAATTAAATGGATTAAATATTTACAAAAATATAAATTGCCCATATAACAGAAAGGGAAATACAATACATAAATAATCCTAATTTAGAAAAAATAAATTGAAAAAGCCATAAATAATATTCCTGATAAAAATATCTGAAGACCAGATGAATTTGCCAATTACTTCGATCAAACATTTGATGTGGTATGACTGGACCAACTTCCTTCACTTTTTTTTTGATTCCCTTGATATTCTTGAACTTTTGTCATCCCAGATTATATTGTTATTATTTTTTCTAGCTCTACAAAATAATTTTGGCAGTTTGATTGATATGACACTGAATAAATAGATTAATTTAGGTAGAATTGTTATATTTATTATATTGGTTTGGCCTACCCATGAATAATCAATATTTTTTCCAGTTGTTTAGATCTGAGTATTTGTAAGAAAAATGTTTTGTGATTTTGTTCATATAGTTCCTGGGTTTGTCTAGGCAGGTAGACTGTCAAATAGTTTAGGTTGGCTACGGTTATTTTAAATGGAATTTCTTTCTATTGCTTGCTATTGGGCTTTGTTGCTTATGTACAGCAATGCTGATGATTTGTGTGAGTTTATTTTATATCCTGCAACTTTACTAAAGTTATCAATTATTTCAATTAGTTTTTAGTTGGTTCTCTAGGATTCTCTAACTATACTATCATATCATCTGAAAAGATCGATAGTTTTATTTCCTCACTGCCTATTTGAAAATGCCTTTAATTTCTTTTTCTTCTCTTATTGCTTTAGCTAGTATTTCCAGTACAATCTTGAATAATGGCAGCAATAGTGGACATTCTTGCTTCACCTCTGATTGTACTTGGAAGAGTTCTAACTTATGACCAGAAAAGATAATGCATGCGGATCATTTCCAATGAATATTATTTATCATTTTAATGCAAGCTCCATTTATTCCTGTGTTGTATATATTTTTTTAAAGTAGGAATGGCTATTGTATTTTGTCAAAATGGGTGTTGTATTTTTTCTGCATCTATTGAGACAGTCACATGATTTCTGTTGGCTTTGTTATTGATATAGTCAGTTATATTGATATCCTAATATTGAACCAGTCTTGTTTTCCTGATATAAATCCTATATGGTCATACTGTATGATCCTTGTGATATATGGCTGTAATCTCCTAGCTGGCGTTGTATTTATAATTCTTGCATCAATATTCATTAGGGAAATTGACTATAATTTTCTTTGTTTTAGCTCTTCCTGGTTTAGATATCACCACATTTGTGTCATAAAAGGAATTTGGTAGGGCTCCACCTATTTTTCCAAATAGTTTATATAGTATTGGAATTATTTGTTCTTTAAATGTTTTATTGAATTCACTTGTGGATCCGACTGGCCATGGGGATTTTTTTCTGAGGAAACTTGCTGAAAACTTGTTCAATTTCTTTTTCTAAGATTGGGTTGTTTAAATATTCTACTTCCTCTTCTTTTAATCTGAGCAAAATACATTTTTGTAGATATTCATCTGTTTCATTTAGATTGTCAAATTTAGGGGCATATTTTAGCTCCTAAAAATGTTTTAATTTTTTTCTTTATTGGGGGGTCAATTCACTCATTTCATTTTTGATACTAGCAATGTAGTTTTCTTCCTTTTTTTTAAAATCAAATTAACCAATGGTTTATATATTTTATTGACTTTTTTCATAAAAGCAGCTTCTAGTTTTGTTTATTAGTTCAATGGTTTTCTTTCAATTTTAATCATCTCTCCTTTGATTTTCAGTATTTCCAATTTGATGCTCAATTAAGAATTTTTACTTTGTTCTTTTTCTGTTTTTTTTTTAGTTGCATGCCCAATTCATTTATCTACTCTTTATTTTATTGATGTAAGCAATTACAGATATAACTTTTCCTTTAGTACTGCTTTGGCTGCATCCCATAAATTGTTGTGTTGTCTCATTGTTATCATTCTCTTTAATGAAATTATTGATTGCTTTTATGGTTTGTTTGATCCACTTATTTTTTAGGATTAGATTATTTAGTTTCCAATTATTTTTAGTCTATCTTTCCACTGTCCACTATTTAATGTAATTTTTACTGTATTATGACCTGAAAAGGATGCATTTACTATTTCTGTGTTTCTTCATTGGATTGTGAGGTTTCATGCTCTAAAAGATGGCCAGTTTTTGTGTGGGTGCCATGTTCTGTTGAGAAAAGGTGTACTCCTCTCTATTCCCACTCAGTTTTCTCCAGAGATTTGTCATATATAACTTTTCCAGAATTCTATTCACCCCTTAACTTTTTTGTTTATTTTTTTTTACATTTATCTAATTCTCAGAGGGGAAAGTTGGGGTCCCCTACTAGCATAGTTTTAGTTTCTATTTCATTTTGTAACTCATTCAACTTCCTCAGAAATTTAGATGCTATGCCATTAGTTATATATATGTTTAATATTGATATTACTTCATTGTCCATGATGAAGCAAGATATAGTTTTATCCCTTATCTCTTTTAATTAAATCTAGTTTTGCTTTTGCTTTGTCTGAGATCCTGCTTTTTTGCTTCAGCTGGAGTGTAATAGATTCCATTCTAACACCTTACCTTTACCCTGAATGTGTGTTTCTGTCCTTCAAATATGTTTTCTGTAAACAACATATTTTAGGATTCTAGTTTTTAATCCATTCTACTGTCTGCTTCCATTTAATTTGTGAGTTCATCCTATTTACATTCAAAGTTATAAAAACTAACTATATGTTTCCCTCCATCATATTTTCCCCTTGTATATCCTTCTCTCTCTCTTTCCTTCACTCTATCCCTCCTCACAAATGTTTTACTTCTGATCACTGCTTCCTCAAATCTGCCATCCCTTATATCAGTCTCCCTTCTTCTCTTATCCCTGTCCCTTTTTGATTCTCTATATGGTTAAATGGATTTCTGTATCCTGTTGAGTGTATATGTTATTTCCTCTTTGAGCCAATTCTGTTGACAATATGGTTTAGATTTTGCCCATGACCTCCCAATTTACTCACCAATTATAATAGCTCTTTCATGTCTCTTTTATGTAAAACAATTTACCCCATTCTATCTCATCCCCTCCTTCTTCTCCCTGTACAATTTTCCTTCTCATCCCTTTATTTTGTTTTTGGGGTATCATCCTATCAAAATCAATTCATATCCATGCCTTCTGTCTACATATGCTACTTTTAATTGCCTTTATAGTAATAAAGTTCCAACAGAATAGCAACAGGCTTCTAATAAAATATGGAAAGGCTCATAATTCCTTGACAATTCATGATAATTCATTTGGCCACAAAAACCTGTGAAATAAAGAAAAATGCAAAATGTTTCTTGGTTGGAGAGAAATAGATACAGAGACAGAGAAAGACAGAGACAAAGAGCAACAGAGAAACTCGTTTGTGTGTCTGGCATGTAATACAGCACTCAGCTAACAGCAAACAAACTGAAGGTGATGAAACCAAATCAATATTGTTTCATCTACTGAATGTCCTAAGTTTGAGCAAGCCTAGTAAGAACAGAAATACATATACATGATTGCTGTCACCAATGGAACCATATCAAAATTGGTGTTTGTCTCAAGTAATCCCTGCAAAGAAGCAAAATTCCTTTCTTACTCTGACATTCTATAATTCTGTTCTCCATGGTGGATTGTGGTATGACATTCTACAATAACTATTAGGCTCAGTAGTTTGAACTTGACTCAGTAGGTAATAGGAAGTTACATAAGGTTGTGAGCTGAGGAATTAAATGACCAGTTCTATGAATAAGAAATTAACACACACACATACATACATATACACATACAATCATACATACATACATACATACATACATATATTCCTATGATGGATGGTTTGGGGAGAATGTGGAGAAGAAAGGTAATAGGGATAATTAATAGGTGTTTGCTAATATCAGAATTATGGCAAGAAGGGCCATTACTATTACAATAATACTTCAGGTCCCACTTTTACCACTTTCCCCTTATGGAAGTTACTTAGTCTTTATGGAGCTCAGATTCAAATTGATAAAATGTCTAGGACTATATACTTTTTTACTACAGAAATTCTTGGTTTTGGTCAAGACTGATTTCATCAGTGGAGGGGATTCCTTGTGAGGAATCCCACCTGAGCCAATGCAAATGAGCAACTATTCTGTAATATACAGTCTTGGAGAGCTATCTGTGGTGCTACATATTTTCCCTTTTTTGGTTGAACATTCCCTAATTCTAATTTCTTATTAAGTCGGGATCATCATACTCTCCTAAATGTTAATCACTTAAAAGCAGTATTTTAAATTGATTTTTTTTTATTTTTCAAAAAACCTTGCTTGGATTCTGTACAAAATAGAAACTTAATGTTTAATTATGACCATTAGTTTTTCTCTGGTAGTCCAAATTTGATCACGTCTTTATTTTCATAACTGGGCTTTGATCATGCCCAGAATATGTAAGCTGGAGGGACTTGTTTCTAGGAGAAGAAATTCTTCATTTCCCTACCACATAAGTGGAAGCAGCCTCTTCCCATTGGCTGCGTAGTTGCAACAGGCAGAATCTAGAAAATTACCAGACTGGGACAGTCTCATTGTTTTGTCCATCTGGGGCCACAGAAGGTGAAGGTTCTATTCATCCACATCAAGGACACTGTGAATTGAATTGGGTGAGCTGAAAAACTACCTCTTTTACTCCCTCTTTTAGGCCCTGTAGGCCCAAGAAACAAGCTCAAAGCTTTGTTTTGTTCATCTTTTTTTTTTTTTACTTCTAGGCTCAAGCAATGGAGTCTCAGGACCTAGACCCTAGCTATATTGACCTTGGAGTCATTCCTTCAATCTGAATGTCAATGCCATCCCAGTAAGGAAGCCCTAAAAACCTGGGTACCTAGGGTCCCAGCCTAAGGGGTGGCTTTGGGCTTGGAACTTGGTGGGACTAAGCTTTACAGGAACTAAACTAAGCTGCAGACCTAATTCTTTTCTTCCCCCCAGGAATTTGAAGTATTCAAAGAGAGTGTTATGGATACTATATAGTGAGATGGTGCTGTTTGTGTCTGTTGTTGCTATACATTTGAGGTAAGGATTCCTCTGTAAAAGATAATATGACTATTGTGTTTAAATTAAAATGGTACCTGAAAGATCCCCTAAAATTAAGGGAATACAATGGGCACAGACTAGTATCAAGCCCAGAGAAATTAGATATCTCTCACATCCCTAGAAATTAACTGGAGAATTGTAAAGGAGAGGTGAAATGTAATGCACCTTGCCTTCAGGGAATGGGTAGTCACAGTTATATTTTCATTGCCTGCCATGATAGGAATGGAAAGCAATTATTCCCTTTTGACGATGGAGAAACTGAGGTCCAGAGAGACCTCAACAAGACCAAATGTCAGGGGGATAAATCATCCCTGTTTACTTGGGATTTTTATTTTGTTTTGTGCTCCTTAGCTACTAACAGATCTGTGACTTGATTTCTCATGGACCATGGCACTGGAGTTTGCTCTCATTATATCTCCATAATTGACCTCATCCTTCCTTCAATAGAACTCTCTTACAGAAAACTCTGAGCACCTACCATGTTGCAATTGCTTGAAAGATTGCATTAACATTTCTAAAACTGCCACTGATTCCCATTTTAGAGATCATCATGTACCACCAGAAGAAACTGAATCTTCTTACCCTTTAAATTATCCTTGTGTTCCCATTCTCTACATTATCTGCATAGAAAGGAAGAGGACAGGCTTCTTCCACTTAGATTACTCAGTTTCATGAGCACTAGCTACAAGGTGCAAAATCTTCTGTATTTCTCCTTCGATAAAGAATCATCTACAATGCTGGAAGGTATCTGAGGGTCCAGACCTTGTTCTGGAAAGAGCTGCAAGCATACAATATTCTTTTAAGGAAAATAGAAAATTTCCCAGTAAAAGAGAAAAATTCTTATTAGAACAATGGGAAAATGTGGCTATCTGGGCAGGACCTCAAACTGACAACATGATCATATAATTTGGAACTTCTTAAAATGTTATTGCATGTGACTTTAAAGATTTCTTTCATTTTAAAAATCAATGAATTTTTATTTTATTTTTTCCCAATTATATGTAAGCAAAAATGTTTAGCATTTTTTTAGCATTTTGAGTTCCAAATTAATTTCTTTCCCTCCCCCTACTTGAGAAAGCAAACAATTCATTATAAATTATAAGTGTACAGTAATGGAAAACATTTATATATTAACCATGTTGCAAAAGAAAATTCAGAACAAGAAAAACCAAAGAATCATAGAGAAAGCAAAAAAAAAATAATGCTTCAATGTGCATTCAGACTCCATCAGTTTTTCTTTAGAGGTGAATAGCATTTTTCATCATAAGTCTTTTGGAATTGACTTGGATTGTTGTGCTGTTCGGAATAGCAAAGTTATTCACAGTTGATCATTGGACAATATTGCTATTATTGTGTACAATGTTTTCTTGGTCTTGCTTACTTCATATTGCATCAGTTTGTGTATGAATAAAAAAAAATTTCTTGATGCGCTGAATTTGGACTCCACTATTTATTTCTTCTCCTACCACTTTTCAGAATCAAAGCCAAGGAATTTCAAATCTTTATAGATAGAAGCATAACCAAGAGAAAGAACAGAAAATATCTTCAGGTAAGAGATAAATACACAAATGTCATTTTTTTAATTTCAATTAAATGATTAACATTTTTTAAATGTCGTTTCCCTTTTTTGTTCTACGTGCTGTATTAGGAAACAGTCTAGAGTTCAAATCTTGTTTTGATATTGAATTTGATAGTTGGGACTGACCTTGAGAAACCATATGGTCCATCACGTTGCTCTGGATTGGACCTCACTTAAGCTGACCCAGACAAGAGACACAATCTTGTTCTGAAAATAACCAAAGAAGAGAATCTACAACTTCCTTTAAATCTCCCATATCAAAGTTGAGTGACTCTCTTGGCTAGAAAATTCTTGCCAATGTGTATTAATTTAAATTCTGTGTGTTCATATAAAGAATATTTTTAGTAGATTAAAGATAACTTTTCACTATTCTCTAACAAACTTTTACCTGATTTGAAGTGTTTATTAAGATTAGGCATTCTTGGTTTGGGACTCTGTTCTGATTTTTTAGAATCTTCATTCCTTCTGTTTTCTATATAATTTTTCCTAACATTTCATGATATACATGAGAAATCTAAAAAATGTTAACTTCTGTAGGCTTCAGACTTTTAAAAATGACTTGAGAGTGCAGTATCATAGGTTTCAAACAGAGTGATACCTTAGAAAGCATAGAGCTCAACCTGCTCATTTTACAGATGAACAAGCTGAAGACAAGAGGAGTTAAGTGACTTCACAAGGGACACACAGGTAATTCAGTGGCAGAGACCAAGGTTTTAGCCCAGATCCTTGGATTCCAGGTCAAGTGCTCTTCACATGGCAATATGATGGTTTAGTATGAATGAAAGGAGGGACTACAGGGATAACTCAGTGAAGTTAAATAAAGGAATGAAATTCACTGCCAAAAAAATATACGGCTTTCTAAATTTTAAGACTGGGCTTACATTTCAGGGTAGTGGTTGAATACATGTTTATCATATATCTATATCTATATCTATATCTATATCTATATCTATATCTATATCTATATCTACATCTATATCTATATCTATATCATCTATATCTGTATCTGTATCTGTATCTATATCTATATCTATATCTATATCTGTATCTATATCTATATCTACATCTATATCTATATCTATATCTATATCTACATCTATATCTATATCTATATATCTATATCTATATATCTACATCTACATCTACATCTACATCTACATCTACATCTATATCTATATCTATATCTATATCTATATCTATGTCTATGTCTGTGTCTGTGTCTGTGTCTATATCTATAGCTATAGCTATAGCTATATCTGTATCTGTATCTGTATCTGTATCTATATCTATATCTGTATCTATATCTATATATACATATATTCTGTTAGGTAGCCATACATACATGGTGTGTGTGCCTGTGTATGAGAAAGAGAGAGAGAGAGAGAGAGAGAGAGAGAGAGAGAGAGAGAGAGAGAGAGAGGAGAGAGAGAGAGACCCATTCCTCTTAGACAAAAAGCTAGTTCTGAGATTTAGAAAGCAACATATACTTACATGGATATATGTTAAACATATATGTACATGTATACTTAACATACATATGTATATTATATAATAGACAAGATAACTTCCATCATCCCAGACAAAAGAGACTCCAAAGAAAGAAATTCTTCAACTTCCTCCAATTTTCAAAGTTGCCAACCAGGAATGCTAGACTCTGAAAGTTTCCATTTTCTATATGCTGCCTAAAATTTCCCTGCTAGAATGTCTTCCCTTTACAGAGGCAGCGGAGAGAACAAGGGTGACCATTGAACTCGGAATTAAGAGAAAAATGGGTATGAATATAACCTCTGACACTTTTTGTAGGTCTCTAGGGAAGCCATTTAAATTATCTATGCTTCAGTCTCCTCTTCCTTTTTTTTTTTTGCTTTTTTTTTTTGTTTTTGATAAGGCAATCAGGGTTAAGTGACTTGCCAAGGGTCACACAGCTAGTAAGTTTCAAGTGTCTGAGGCTGGATTTGAGCTCATGCCCTCCTGACTCTAAGGCTGGAGCTCTATTGTGACACCTAGCTGCCCCTCAGTCTTTTCTTCTATAAAATGGAGATAATATCAGTCTTATAGCATGGCAAAGGTCAAATGAGATAATTCATTTGAAATGTCACATACATCTCATTTTCTTTTACTTACCTTAAGGCTTAGATCTCTGGTAAAATGAAAATATACCTGTACAAAGTTAGCTTGTACCAAAATAGCACATTCATCATATTTAAATTTTGAAAGGATTTTAATAGTCCTAGAGTGGCATTCTGATGTCCTAGAAGGAACAATACTAAGCAATAGCCTGTTATCAGACAATTGACTTCCTTACTCTGGGTACCTTTCAGTTCTTTTTCTGAGAGTAGAATCATAGAGTATTATGGATGGATGACACCTTAGAGATGGCCTGTTTCAAAACCCTCACTGCAGAAAGAAAGAAGTTGATACTCAGAAAGATTAAATGATGGTCTAGAGATCAAGACACTCTGGTCCTTCATCAGGAGGAATAAATGAGAGTCAATGTGTGCCATAGGAATATAAGATGTAGTAAAATCACCCTTCAGTTCAACAAGTCAACAGACATCATAAAAAAAACTATGGGTAAAACTCTGTACTAGGCACTGGGAACATTATACTATAACTAGCTCTATAAATTCATTACAAAAAATTTACATATTTCTTAAAGCAAGAAGTTACATTTTCTGGGGATTCGATTATGTGACTATTAGTAATAATAATTATTATGATAATGATAATAATAATATCTAGCATTTATATAGCACCTAATAGTTGTCAGACATTGTGTTAAGTGCTTTAAAAATATTATCTCATTTGATCCTCACAACAATGCTGGTGCTATTATTATCCCTATTTTATAGTTGAGGAAACTGAGGCAACAGCTAAGTGACTTGCCCACGGTCACACAACTAATAAGTGTCTGAGGCCAGATTTGGACTCAGGTCTTCCTGACTCCAGGCCCAACACTCTATCCACTATGCCACCATGACGATGATGGTGATAGTGATGATGATGAAGATGATGATATATTAAAGAAGCTTGGTGTAATGGAAAGAGAGCTGGATTTGAAGTTGGATAACTGGGTCTGTCTACATTTGCTACCAGTGGGACTTTGGACAAATCACACAGCTGTAAGGACTGTAACATATTGGAATTCAATCCTTCTGACTCGAGGTATGGTTCTATTTCCATTATGTCATTTCCCTTTCTTTAGAAAAATTACAAAATGATGGTCATACTAAATACCATCTTTTGAAGTCCTTCCTTTACTTAGGAACTGGCATGTTATTGTTCAAAGCTCAAAATGGTGACATGTTTTTTTTTTAAATTTCAGTTCTGAGGAGCTCACTTTATTTTCCCTTTGGCTGAATTGCTAATCAAGTGAAAGGATCCATAAACTTCTCAGAGACAGTAGGTCTCAACCTTCTTGTCTTCAGTCAAAGCAAAACCTAATCAGCTTGGAGATGGTACTCATGATCTTATCTTTCCAATTCTAAAGACAAGGTAATTTCATAAATTGTCTTGACTCCAAATTAGTTTTGGAGTCAGACAACCTGCTTGCAAGTCCTAACTTTGTAATTTACAACTTGTCTGTCATTAGGAAAGTTACTTTCTGTCACTGGACTCAGTTTCCTCACGTGGTCATTGTACTGAATTATTTCAAATGTTTCTTCCAAGTTAAACCATTATTTCACTCTCTCCACTGTCTCTCCGATTCTGTGTCAATCTTTTTCTCTATCTGTCTCCATCTTTCTGTGTCTCTATCTTTCTGCCTCTGTCTCTATTTGTTTTTCTCTCTTGTTTATTTCTCTCATGTTAATGTTGTCTCCATAATCTTTTTTTTAAATCCTTAGTGTCTAACCTCTAGGACCTTTACAATTTTAGTGCCTACTTCTTTGGTCTTTCTTCTATTTTAAAGTTCAATTCAATTCATCAATTATTTTCTAATCACTTAGTCTTTACAAGGCAACATGTGAGATACTGGAAACACAAAGACAGAAATAAAACAGTCCCTACCCTCAAAGAGTTTATATTCTATCTGCTGGAATACCATCTCTACAGAAGTACATTAACACTAAGTAAAGCAAAGTAATTTCACACAAGAGGGAGAATAAATAGCCAGGAGGATCAGGTAAGGCCTTGTATAGGGCATTACTTTAATATATGTTTCAAGGGAAGGGATTCTAAGAAGAGAAAATGCTTTCCAAATAAGGGTGTAGAAGTGTGGGAAAAGATAATGGAATGTTATTTGTTAGCACCAGTGAACAAGCTTGTTTAGCTTCCAAGAAAAATGCATGAAGTTATATAATATGAATGACTAGAAAGGTAAATGGGTGCCATTTTGTGGAAGGACTTAAATGTTAATTTAAATATTTCATTTTTTACCTCAGACTGCTTCTGAAGATTTTTCAGGAAAGGGATCAGATGGAAAAGGGGGTTATTCAAGAGAAAAATTATCATGAAAAATCAATTCTCAGGACAAAAGAGTTTTTTAATTTCTTTTTTTCAGTGAAAAAAAATCTTTTTTTTTTCTCTTTCCAAGATCCACTCATTACCTTGGGGGATAAAAATGAAAACAAAACCTTTGAAATAAATACACATAGTGAAGCCAATCAAACTTCTGCATTAGTCACATACAAGGAATATGTTACATCTCATTTAGCTCCAAGTCCATCATTTCACTGTCAGGAAGTGGGTAGCTTGCTTTATCATTGTTCAAGAGACCTATTCTTACTAAGGCAAAACAGGAGCATAGGATATACATAGAGTTGCTCTTCTTGTTGAGTTATACAGAGTATTTGCTTGTATTTTCTATCTTTCTCAAAGTAATGCTTTAGAAGCTTTGGGGATCTGTTTCCATCACTCCATGACTCAGAAGCTTGAAATGAAGATGATAAAGGATCCCTTATCTGGGGCAGATAGGTGGTGCAGTGGATACAGCACCAGCCCTGGAGTTCAAATGTGGCATCAGACACATAATACTTCCTAGCTGTGTGACTGTGGGCAGGTCACTTAACCCCAATTGCCTCATTCAAAAAGGAAAAGAATCCCTTATCTGGACACTAAGGTCAAAGAGTAGATAATTCAGAAAATGTACAAAGTAGTTACTGTTGTTTCTGCTTCTACTTTCCTTTCTGGCTTTGAAGTGTGAGCACTGTAGGGAAACATCTAGATATTAAGGTATGTAAGACAGTGGTCCATCTATCCCTTATCCACCTTCTAAGAATCCATGAGCATCTAATTGAGTAGACTCCAAGACAGAATATCTGTATAGGGTCTTTAAAGGGCACCAGAAATGGCCAAGCTGAACATGCTCCATCCCCTAATGTAAAGATGCACGATATATAAATATACAAAATATTATGCAAATTAAATAAGATTTTTGAGAGATATTTAGTGGTAGCAGTTGAATATTTGTCAGTGGTGATGATATCAGGATCCAAAATGAGAATTCTTTTCTTGACCTTTCCTCTCAGCAGGTCTCTGCAATGGGAGAGAGGGGAATAAACAACCACTCAGAAATGAATGAATTCATCCTTATAGGCTTCCAGGTCCGCCCAGAGCTCCAAATCCTCCTTTTCGTCATATTTCTGCTTACCTATAGCATGGTCCTTCTGGGGAACATTGGTATGATTGTCCTCATCCTGATTGCTTCCCGGCTGAACACACCAATGTATTTCTTCCTAGGAAATCTCTCTTTTATTGATCTTTCCTACTCCTCTGCTGTGGCACCCAAAGCCATAGCCAACTTCTTATCTGAAAGTAAAACCATCTCCTTTGCAGGCTGTGTGGCCCAGCTCTTCTTCTTTGCTCTTTTTATTGTGACAGAGGGCTTTCTCTTGGCAGCTATGGCCTATGACCGTTTCATAGCCATTTGTTCCCCACTCTTGTATTCTGCCCGGATGTCAAGACGCCTCTGCATCCAACTGCTGGTGGGATGTTACTTTTGTGGCTGTATCACTTCCATCCTTCAAGTCAGCCTTACCTTTACTATGTCCTTCTGCTCATCTCATATTATTGACCTTTTTTACTGTGATGTCCATCCACTTCAGAAGATCTCATGTTCTAATGTCTTTATTAACAAGGTGATATCATATTCCTTGTCTGTCATCATCATTTTGCCCAGCATCATAGTCATCATGGTGTCCTACATCTATATTTTGTCTACTATTTTGAAGATCCATTCCAGTGAAGGACAAATGAAAGCATTTTCCACCTGTGGATCCCACCTGATGGTGGTGAGTTTGCTCTATGGGACAGTTTCTTTTATGTACCTCACACCTGCCAGTAACCCAGAACTGGGTAAAGTGGCCTCTCTGTGTTACACTGTTGTCACTCCTATGTTGAACCCTTTGATTTATTCTCTAAGAAACAAAGATGTCAAAGAAGCTCTGAAAAGTATGTTATGGGGCAAAAAGGGTTTTCTCTAAATTCCTTTTCCTTTACTTTCTTGCCCCATTTAATACATGTTGATTTTGCATGTGTGAGACACCTTTAAACAAAAATTCTCTCCCAAGTCATCTAATCTTCCTTCTGGAACCTTACTTGAATGATTTCTAGTGAAGAACAATATTCTGTCTACTTTTCTTTCAGTACTGCAATTTCTATAAATCCTCAACTTCAGTAATCGATTTTATGGCCACAGTAAACAAAGAAAAAACAACAATGACAATAGTAACTCTCACTTATATGGTGCTTTAAAGTTTATAAGGCACTTTGTATATATTATCTCATTTTATTCACACAACAGCTCTGGGAGATAGATGCTATTATTGTTATTCCCATTTTACAAATGAGGAAACTGAGGCAGAAAGCAGTGAAGTGACTTTCCCAGTATCACATAGCTAGACCAGATCTGATCTCAGACCTTCCTGAAGTCTTGTACTTTATCTACTACCTGCCTTTAAACAAACAGGCAAAGATTCAAGAACCACAGGGGAAAAACAATTATCACATATGTAACTCATGTCAGAGAATAATTTAAATTGCAATGATCATTGCAGCCTAGAGAGATGAGTTTGAGTTATGAGTTCTTGACAATCTATTTTTGAAGGTACATTTCATATGTATTTGTTTAGATGTATATTTATTCATTTATTTAGGCATCTATATTTATTTGGAAAATAAGCTAAATTGTGGTATAAGGGAGTGAGGGTGAAGGGGACTAACGTCATTTTGGGGCACTCTGAATGGACTGACCTCTTAACTATTTGGTGACAATACTGGAAGGTTACTACTACTATTGAAGGAGAAATAAAATTTAATAAACCATACAAGGAAATAATAAATCTGATGGTCTCATCAACTGTAATAACTATTTGTTATCCTGTGATAAGGTATCTGAAATACATTATGTTATGATTAAGCAAATATTAAAATTAATGGATATAGAGAATTAACAAATGAAATTACAACAAAGAAATATGTAGATAATTATTTACAATATTTGGATCGTACAAGAGATTGCACCCAGGATCACTTCACATTCTCACTTTAATGCCAGTTGATTTCTTTTCCCTTGTGAAAAAGTCTTATGCTATTCAATTTCTCTAAAGATGTTAAGGAAATCCTCTTCACAATTCCTCTGCAAAGTAAAAGGGAAAAGAACTACATCACAAAAGGAAAAAAAAATTCTCTCTTCTCTCTACATCTCCTTTGACTTCTTTCTATCTTTAACAGGAAACACTCCCTTTGGCTTCTCTCAAACTCCATATCTTTCTTTAGCAATGACCATTTAGAGTTCTTCCTGGTAATGGGGGAGCAATATGGTCTCTCTGTCCCTGTCTTTGTCTCCCTTTTTCTCCCTCCTTCCTTCTTTCTCTGTCTCTCTCTCTCACACACATGCATACATTATTATATCTCAGACCACTAAAATACTTAAGTTTCTACCACAGTCTGCTAAATTATAAAATTAAAGGATATATGTAGGGATATGTTTATTAAATTATTCAAGAAAATTTTTAAAGGTTAAACTTACATTTCACTCAGCATTTAGTAAGATCAAATAAATCTCCATGAAGTCATATTTAAACACATGCTATACAGAAAAACAGCTATTGAAAATAATATTTGTTTTTAATACATGTCCTGTTTAAATCACTGACTTATTTGTTCTTGGAATTAAAGTTGTGACCACAGAAGTAAAGAATGATGCCAGCCAGACATCCGCTGAACTTTTTTTTTTTTCAAATTTATTGTCAGCCTGAAAAAAGGTTGTTTCCCATAAGTTAGCTTGAGTTGATGGTTCTCGTTAACAAACAATCTGCATTGAAAATGTGTGTAATTATGCAAAACCCTCCACCTGTCTAGACTACACAAAAGGTCCAATTTTTCAGCAATGGATGATAAAACCTCCAAATAAAGTATAACCCTTTCTCTTTATATTGACAACCAAATTCTTGTTTTTTAGGGCATCATTTAGGAGAATGAGAAGTATATCTTCCATTTTAATTTCATAACACTTTTACAAAAATATCTTTGTATTTTTCTACTTATTTGAAAATCATTCTTCTATTTCTTTATTTTTGTTAATTACATGTATACAATTAACAAATCTCTAAAATCAAGATTATGTGAATAGACAGATGATCTGTTATTTTGTCAGCATGGCAAATTCCTAGTGTAAAAGAACTCCAGAGACACAGGACGAATCATCTCTGACTGAGAAGGAAAAGTTGAAGTGATTTGCCCAGTGTCATAGAGCTATTAAGTGTCACAGTCAGGATTTGAACCCAAAGGGTCTTCTTGACTCTTAAGTGTAGAAAGAGTGTGCCCCATGTGTTAGAAAGGGGTCCACCAGTAGTAAAGGTTGTTGTTGTGTGGCTTAAAGGGAGGCAGAATAGATATCTCTAGCCCCACCCCCTTTCACCAACAAAGACTTTAATTCACCAGGTGAGACAGGAAGTTGAGATAGGAGGCAATTCTGTTCCATCAAAGAGAGGGGTACTGAGCTAGAATTATATCTGCCTGCTCCCTTAAACATTGTTCATCTAGGGGATATGATTAGCTTTGATTTACCTTCTGATCTCCTTGTCATTATTGAGGGGAAGATGGACCACAAGCTTTATGTCCAAGGCATGACCCCTATCCTACCAAATACCTTTTCCACAGTGAACACATATCATGCATACTAAATTATAGCAAAACAGAAATCAGAGAGGATTTACATAGGAGAGTCCCAAAGAGGAACAACTCTTGAAGAGTCTAGAAGAGAACTAGCCTTGAAGAATCCCAAATGGGACTAGCAAAGATTGGAGCTCTTTTGTCTCTCACCAACTTTGCCCCAATCCTTTCAGGGCAGGGCCTTTGTCTCCATCAATAAGGAAACATACTTTGGAACATGAGTTACACAAATCTAGCAGTCTAGCCGTTATGCCATGCTGCCTCTAAAACCAACATTATATTAATTAACTGCATCCTATAACAAAAATTAAGACCACAATCTAATAAGAAATTGCTGTATACAGAGTATCTCAAAAGTCTTAGTGCAGTGTTTAAGGTTCTGTGGTTCCAAATTGAAAACTGGTTCAACTGCCCCAGAGAATTTTACAAAAATTTCCTCATCTGTAAAATGAATAGACTGAATAATATTTACTCTTAAATTCCCTTGCAGCTCTAAAGCCCAGGTCATATGACTTTGATCAAATAAATCTTTTAATTAATTATCTTGAACCACATTAATTGATATCATTGATTTTCTCATAGAACATATAGTTTGGGCATACCTAACATTGGTACTCTCAATCATATGGCATTGTTTCTATGGGAAAATAAGTGTTCACATTAATTCATCACAACAACTTTGCAAGGCTGGTAATGTAAGTATTATCTCATTTTACAGAAGATGAAACTGACTCTGAGAGGTTAAATGACTTTATGTCACTTCTGTACTAACAGAGTTAGGATCCAAACCTAGGTGTCTTTCATTTTATGGGTATGAAGATGCACATGAGCCATCCATCGATTTTTCCTTATTCATTCTTTGTTTTAGATTTTCACAATCTAAAGTATAAAAATCAAATACTTCCTTAATATTTATATTTTAATAAAATATTAAATTACCATCTAGCCACATTGCTAAAAGCACAGTTCATCCTCTTCTGACTCAATTAAACTGGAGCATGGAGGTGGCAAAATCCTCCTTTTGTTTTCCTATGAGTTTATACCAGCCTGGCAGAGATAAAATAGCACTCAGATCTTAGGATCTCTGCTATAGAGCTTCTGCCATAACCCCCTAGGTATTCCACAGAATGTTTTCATTTCTGAAAATGAAAAAAAAATAATAAGATTTGTCTTAGTTTTAAAAGTTTTAAGAGAAAGATAAGAAAAAGAGATTCTTAATAAGAAAATATAACTTGATTGAGGTGACTCCTGATTGAAGAAAAATGAGCTTCACATTCTTTGGACCTGAACACCACAAGTTTCTGTTCAAGTTTCTTTTTCATTTCATATTGGACATAAAAATGGAAAAAGGAGCAGATACTCTATCAAGGAGATGATGCAAACAATAGACTGGGTAGAGGATGGAGGCTGAATAAGTCAAGACAAGTGTAGGGCTGAAGGGAACCTTGGACATTACCTAGAGAACTCTCTTCATTTTAACAGGTCAGAAACTGTCTTATTGAGGAGAAATAGTTTGGACAAGATCAGAAATGGAGTCAACGGCAAAGCTGGAACTAGACTCCAGATCTCCTGACAATTTGTCAAATGTCTCTCTACATAACATAAAATTAGTATGCACCTACTATGGTCTAGGCACTATCCTGGAATCTCTTAAATATATATAGGATTTAGGGAAATGAGAGTTAGAAAAAGGAAAGTATCGTGTTTCAGAAATGGGTAGAACCTAGAATTAAGCATTGTAAAGGACTTCCTGGGTAGCTAGGTGGCACAGTGGATTGAGCACTGGACTTGAAATCAGGAAGACTCATCTTCAAGAGTTCAAATCAGGCATCAGACATTTACTAGCTGTGTGAGCCTCAGCAAGTTACTCAACCCTGTTTACCTCAGTTTCAAGTTCTGTAAAATGAGATGGAGAAAGAAATGGCAAACCACTCCAGTATCTGTGCTGAGAAAACCCCAAATACGGTCATTAAAAGTTGCATGTGACTAAACAACAGAAGAATTTCTTGAGTTCTGTCAAAAATTCTGAGACTTTTTAACAAGGTTATTATGGGTTGGAGACTGGAAGCTTTTTCTCTAGAGATTAAATCAAAGGGTTCAACATGCGAGGGACAAAGGTGTAACACTGAGAGGCCACTTTACCCAGCTCTGGGTTATTGATGGGTCTGAAATACATAAAGGATATAGTTCTTGGAATCAAGACAGTTTGTGAAGTAACCTTGTCTATGAAACCTGAAAAATAAGATCAAGAGCAACTACTCAGCAATCATCAAAACCACTTGGTATTGACTAAGAGATAGAGTGGTGGATCAGCAGAATAGGTTAAGTATGTAAGACACAGTAGAAAATGACAAAAGTAATCTATTATTTGATAAACCCAAAGACCCCAGCTTGTGGGATAAGAACTCATTCTTTGACAAAAACTGCTGAGAAAACTGTACAAGAGTATGGCAGAAACTAGGCATAGATCAAAATATCACAGCAGATACCAAAATATAGTCAAAATGGATTCATGATTTAGATTTGAAGACTGATACTTTAAGCAAACTGGAAGAGCCAGGAATAGTTTACCTATCATATTTAGGGACAACAGAAGAATTCATGAACAAACAGGAGATAGAGAACATTACAAAAAGCAAAATGGATAACTTTGATTACATTAAATTGAAAAGTTTTTGCACAAACAAAGCCAATGCAACCAAGATTAGAAAGAAGGTAAAAAATTGGGAAAAATTTTTACAACCAGTCTCACTGATAAGGGCTTCATTTCTAAAATATAGAGAGAATTAAGTCAAATGTATAAGAATACAAATCATTCCTCAATTGATAAATGATCAAAGGATATAAACAGGCAGTTTTCAGATGAAGAAATTAAAGCCATCTATAGTCATATGAAAAAATGTTCTAAATCACTATTGATTAGAGAAATGCAAATCAAAACAATTCTCAGGTACCACAACACCTATCAGATTGGCAAACATGACAAAACAGGAAAATGATAGATGTTGGAGAAGATGTGGGAAAATTGGAACACTAATGCATTGGTGGAGTTGTGAAATGATCCAACCATTTTAGACAGCAATTTGGAACTATGCCTAAAGGGCTATAAAAGTGTGCATACCTTTTGACCCAGCAATAGCAAGCACTTCTAGGGCCATATATCAAATTGATCATACAAATGGGAAAAAGACCCACGTGTAGAAAAATATAGCAGCTCTTTTTGTGGTGGCAAAGAATTGGAAATTGAGAGGATTCCCATCAATTGGGTAATGGTCTATGAATGTAATGGAATACTATTGTGCTATAAGAAATGGTGATCAGGCTAGCTTCAGAAAAACCTGGAAAGACTTGTATGGTCTGATGATGAGTGAAGTGAGTAGAACCAGAAGAACATTGTACACAATAACAGCCATGTTGTGCCATGACTAATATTGATAAACTTAAGCCTTCTCAGCAATACAAGGATCTAAGACACCTCCTAAGGCCATGTGATGGAAAATGCTATCCACAAAGAAGAAAGGACTAGGGAGTTGAATGCAGATTGAAGCATCCTATTTGCTTTATTTTCTTCTGTTTTGTTTTGTTTCCTCTTTCTGGTTGTTCCTCCTATTGGTTCTAAGTCTTACTAACAACATCACTGATGTGAAAATATGTTTAACAGCAATGCATATGTATAGCCTATATGAGATTGTACATCATCTTGGGGAGAGAGGTAGGAAGGGACAGGGAGAGAAATTTAAAACTCAAAAGCTTATGGAAGTGATTGTTGATAATTCAAAATAGGTTAATTTAAAAAAAAAAAAGAGCAACTGCTCAGAGGAGATTAGGTGCTTCCTGACTGAAGACAAGAGGCTTGAATTTGAATTTCCCTTAGGTGCAGCTAGGTAGCAGGCTAAATTTGAGTACTAATTGAGCCAAGAGTCAGGAGGACCTGAATTCAAATCTGGCCTCAGACACTTTCTAGCTGTGCGACTATGGGAAAGTCATGACCTCTGTGTTCCTCAGTTTCTTATCTGTAAACTGGGGATAATATAGTAGTTACCTCACTTTCTCCTATCCATTCCCACTGTCATTAACATAGTTAGGTCACTCATTGTGTGAAAAATGCAGATTAGAATATAAACTCATTGAGGTCAGAGACTGTTTGATTTTATGTTTTTATCCCAGTACATCACCCAGTGACTGACACATAATAGGTGCTTAATAAATATATGTTGAATTTCATTGGATGAAATACATTATTGAATAATTTCTTAACTGAGCTCCTCTATTTTCAATCTCTCCTTAACCTTAATCCAGATCAATCTCCCTAAAAGCATACTTCTAGCTATGTTGCTGAAAAACTTTCATTGGCTCGCCATTACTTATTTCCTTACATCCTCTGAAAATCTCCTTCATTTCCCCTCTACTCCAACTAAACAGGACTATACACCATTCCTTGAATATCTTCCAATTCCCAGGTATTCTGATTTTTCTTGATTTTGGATTATAATCTTTCCTACCTCTCCCATTCCCTATTTTTATTTATTTACTATTTCCTTTTTCCTTTAAGACTCAACGTAATAACAATTTCTTCCATAATTTTTTTTCTAATCTTACACCTGAGAGAGATATCTCATCCTCAAAACATCCAGAGAACTTTGCATCTCTCTTAATTTTACATTTTTCCTACCTTGTATTTATCTGTTGAAGTGTCTTATCCACTGTGTTAGTCTATATGATCCATGAAGGTAAGAGTATGTCTTTTTTTTCCTCTTTAACATTCATTCATTTCCTATATATCCACAATTTTGTTGATGTATGTAAATAATAATATCTGACTGTTTTATTTGTTTTTCCTCCAATCATAGTAATCTCTTCTTCTCATTTCTTTTTGTTTTGATAATCTAATTTTTCCCTCCCTTTATTTAAAAATCAAATTTGCCAATTTGGGGATCAATTTTAATAGTATTTAAAACTAGTTCTTCAATGTCTTAATTTTTTTCTTGCTTTGTATTTGTTAAAATTAATTCAATGATTTTCTTTAATGCTGTCTTTCATGTATTAATTTCTTCATTTCCTACTTCCTGATCAATTCAAAGCAATGTATTAAATTTCTCTCTATAGATCTTATTAATTCAAGGATATAAATTTATCTTTGAGAACAGACTTATCTCATCAATATTGACATGTATTTATTTTTATCATTATCTCTAGTATTTTAATTGACCTTATTATTTTATCTTTGACCAAAGAATTATTCAAAAATACATTTCTAGTCTCCATCATTGACTACATCTTTCAAACATTAGGCATATTATAGAGTGATGACATTTCTGCCTTCTGAATTTATTTATAGGATTAAAAGATTTTATATGTGTATATATATATATGTGTGTGTGTGTGTGTGTGTGTGTGTATGTGCATAGAGACACACACATACACAGAGTTTTAGTATGTGACCATGGATTACAGAATCATAAATTCATAACTAGAATATACCTCAAATGTCATCTAGCACAACTTATTAGTTGGTGAGAAAACTGCCATCTAAAGAGCTTGTCATTTGACCAAGGTCAGACAAATCAACAGATAAATACAAGGTAGGAAAAATGTAAAATTAAGAGAGATGCAAAGTTCTCTGGATGTTTTGAGGATGAGATATCTCTCTCAGGTGTAAGATTAGAAAAAAAAATTTGTGGAAGAAATTGTTATTAAGTTGAATCTTGAAGGAAAAAGGAAAAAAAAAAGTCAGAATTTTCTTCCAGGTCTTCTGAATAAAAAATCCACCTTTTTTTTTCAGTATATCTTAACCTACTTTTCTAGCCTACCTTGTTTCACAGTACTTTATGTACTCAACATTTAAGTCAGCACAGATAACAAGGTATTTTTCAGTCTTGACATGCTTTCTTCTGCCTCTAAGCAAGCCCTTCCTTATGTATAGATGATACATCTTTATCTGTATCTGTTGAAACTCTTATTTCTCTATTACTAATTATTATAACTAATAATAGTAACATCAACAACAATTATAAAATCTTTTAATTTAATTCAATATTTATGCCTTATTCATGTTCTGCAAATATATAAAATGGACCACAAGTATAATAGGAATGCTAGAGTATGTGGAAAACTGTTTTTTACTTAAAACATATCATCAACATAATAACATCAATGACAATTTATATAAAATGCAGTATTTTTCAAGGAAATAGTTTCAATCCATTATCATTTTGTCTAGACTTAAAACTGTAATCATCTCTCTTAAACAGAACTATGTCTTCCAAATTAAAGAAGGTATCAAACTAAAGCATCTTATCAATCATTGGATGCATGTAAATAGGATTAAGCTATGTAACTGAATGGAAAAACTGTGCTAGACAATTGTTATACTCTGTGAAATATTTTTCCAATATTATAAAGATATTATTTACTCAATAAGTGTAAAATTTTCAAGATATAGCAAGGAAACATAGAACACAAAGGCTTTAAGCCTGTATCTAGAAGTTTCATTGAACCAGTACATACAGTACATGTCTGTATATACCCTAGCGTCCTACGGGCAAGACACATCAAGTATAAATATGTCAAAGAGAACATTGTGACTCAATGTATAAGAGAAATATTGGTGTCCTGAAATCATAGCAGAGTGATAGGGACATATTTGTAGCAATAAATACTTGTGCAATGCTTCTCTTGTTGTACACTTTTGTAAGTTTAATTTTTATTTTTAATCTACCCATTGAGCAGGCAAGAAATACAGTTCACACATACACATATACATATATATATATATATATATATATATATATATATATATATATATACACACACACATATATGATATCATGCAAAACATTTTCACATAAGCCATATACCCCCCCAAAAAAAAAACCCCTAGAAAAACAAAGTGAAAAAAAATCCTTCTATCTATACTCTGAGTCCATCATTTCTGTACCTGGAGTGGATAATATTTTACATAATGAATCCTTTGGAGTTGTGGTGGATTGTGATATTGATCAGAATCACTAAGTCTTTTGCAATTGATTATCTGCTGTTACCATGTAGCTTGTTATCCTGGTTGTGTTCTCTTCACTTGGCATCAGATTATATAAGCCATCCTAGTTTTTTTTTCTAAAGCTATTCCTTTCATTATATCTTACACATTATATCCATCACATTCATATACCATAACTTATTCAACTATTCCCCAATTGATGGTCATTCCCTAGGTTTCCAATTCTTTGCCAAGACCAAAAGAGCTGCTATGAATATTTTGTGTATATATGTAGATACTTTTCCTTTTTCTTTTATCTCTTTGGGGTATAGACCTAGTAGCAGTACTGTTGAGTCAAAGGGTATAGACAGTTTTTAAACCTTTTGGCATGTTTCTATATTTTTCTCCAGAATGGTTGACCACTTGACACCTTCAGTAAAAGTGATTAGAGTATCTATTCTCCCATATTCCTTCCAGAATTTGACATTTTCCTTTTCTGTCATCTTCACCAAAAAGATGAAGTGGTGAGGTGTTACCACAATTATTTCATTAGCATTTCTATAAGTATTAGTGACTTTCTGCATTGATATCTGTTGTTTATTCATTTGAAGACTGCTTATTCATATCTTTTGATAACTTATCAGTTGGAGAATGGGTCTTATTTTTGTAAATTTGGTTCATTTTTATAAGTTTTCAAAAAACCTTTATCAGGGAAATTAGCTACAAAGTTTTGCCTCCTTGTCCTGCTTTTCTTTTCATTTTGTCTTCATTGGTATTATTTGTGCAAAGCCTTTTGAATTTAATGTAATAAAAAAATTTCACTTTCACTCCCGTGAATCTATCTCTTGTTTGGTCATAAAGTCCTCCATAGATATGACAGGTAAGTTCTTCCATTCTCCCCTAATTTGCTTAAGATATCACCCTTTATGTCTAAATCATGTACCCATTTTTGAGCTTATATAGTGTGTGAGTATACAGTTTGAGAAATTGATCTATGTCTAGTTTTTTTCCAGATTACATTCTAATTTTCCAAACAGTTTGTTAAATACTGAGTACTTATCCTAATAGGTTGGATCTTTGGGTTTATGAAACACTAGGTTTCATTAGGGAAATTGGTCTATGATTTTCTTTCTCTGTTTTGGTTCTCCCTCAAAACTATATTTCTGTTATAGAAGGGATTTGTTAAGACTCCTTCTTTACCTTTTTTTTCAAACTGTTTATATAATATTTCTGTTAAAATTGTGTCTCGCTCTGGTTTCCCTGACCACAACCCACCTTGTAGTTAGTATAGTTAGTTTTATTAGTAAGTTTATAAGTAGCCAGTATTAATCAAGAATAGTAGGAAATAAGATTGCAAAGGAGAAGCTAGAAATCACTTACAGAATATCTCATAAATTAAGGGAGCATCATGGTTACTTATAAACTGTTTCATAAATTAGGAGACCATAGGAGCCATTGGAAACTGTCTCACAAATTACCTAAGGCCACATCCTAAGACTATATACTTGCTAAATCAGGAGAAGCCAGCTAGGCTTTACTCTAACGGCCCCTGAGTCCTGCTAACTGCCCATGGTCTGTAAGCTTCAGATAAAATTCAGATATGCACAATAAGACCAACAGAACATCAGGGAATGTTATGTAAATAAGTTAAACCTAAGATACTGCTGATAACTTTGAGATGATGCAGATACTTTAATGACCTAACCTTAAGGTGGCATAGATAAGAATTATTCCTTCCCCCACCAAAACCTTACAAAAATAAGACACCAAACTCTTTCTCCTGCCCAACCTTAGCACTCCTCTATCTACTAAAAGTCCATGCTGCCCAAGTATTCCCAAGTCCGATTCATGCTTATATAAGGGATAGTTTATGTCCCCTCTGTCTCCCCATTGTCTTCCTCATGATGCCTGCCTCCCTCTACCACCCCATCCCCTGACTGAATGTCATTTACCTCTGTAACCCTGCGCTGTTTGTTTCAGTATTTTTTGTGCTTTGCTTTTATACTTTGTACCTTATTAAAATGTGATTAAAAGTATTACTCCCCACTTGCTTCCATCATGGTCTTTCCTAGAAAGTATCCAAAGAACTGGCAATGCCTACCCTCCCCATTACCCAGAGAGAACTCTTTGTGGTCCCATTTCCTTAGTCACAATTAATAATCCTATACATTAATTAGCCATTCAACATTTGAATTGTTCTTAAACATTTTTGTGGAACTCTCTCAACATTCTCCTCTAAACAACTTTTAAAAGTGAATCAAAATAAACCTCTATGCAGCATAACCAACAAAAACTCACAGTCAGTCATTTTTCCAATCCAAGTGGGCTGAGGAGGACAGAAAGGACGACAGATGCTGGAGTGGCTGTTTTACAGGAATGTGGCTCAGTGGAAGCAATACCAGTTCTGGGCCGTGGAACTGGCAGCAACAGCAGTAAAAAGAAAGCTCAGCATTTAGAGACAATAAGAGGATTGAAAACCTGGTCAGAAAGAGATAGCAGAGAACCTCTGTGCTAGCACTGGCATACAGTTGTGTAGGTTCCAACTGGCAAATCCATTATCCATTACCCAATTCCAACTTTCAGTTCCAGGGCAGAGAAAAACACTTGCAGTCACAAGGGAGCACAGACCTTGCCTGGAAGTTGTGGTTATGACAGAGGTCTGTAACTGGGTAAAGACCAAAGTGCAGACCAAGAACACAATGACCACACTTGTCCCCAGATAATACAGTCTTGGAAGCATCAAAAACTTACAAACTACCATATCTAGCAGTAAAAACAGTACAACATAATAGTCTGTAACTCAATATAATCACCACCCCCAGAGGAAAGTAGACCCCAACTCTGACATAAAGTACTGTCAAGAAAAAGGCTGGTAAAATGAACCAACAACAACAAAAAGAGCTTAATCATGAAAAAAAAACCCTACTCTGGTGACAGGGAAGCTCAAGACACAAACTTACAGAAGACAATGATCTACAAGCAAAATTTCAACAAACTTGGACAACTGGACACAAGACCAGCAAGAATTCCTGGAAAAGTTTTAAAAATAGCAAAATAGAAAAAGAAAAAATAATTTAAAAATCTATAATTTTGTTAAAGATAATGATAACAATGAGACAAGACACCAAAATTTGTGGAATGCAGCCAAGTGACATTTCTAAATGCTTTTATCATTAAAACAGAGTATAAGCAGATCCGTGAATTGGACTGTAACAACAATTACAAAAAAAAAAAAACTTAAAAAGAACAAATTTCAAATTGCCAACTAAAAGCCAAAACAGGAATTATGGAAAGCAAAGGAAAAATTAATAAAATTGAAAATTAAAATAATTGAACTAATAAATAAAACTAGAATCTGGTTTTATGAAAACTATTTTTCAGTGAATAGAATAGAAAAATCTTTGGTTAAAAAAAGAAGCAAACCAAATTACCAATATCGACTATGAAAAGGGTAAATGTACAACCAATAATGATAAAATTAAAGCAATTACTAGGTGTTATTTTGCCCAATTGAATGCCAATAAAACTGATCATCTAAATGACATAGATGAATATTTATAAAAATATAAAGTGCCCTGATAACAAAAAAAATAGAATACTCAAATAATCTGAATACAGAAAAAAGAAATTGAAGAAGCCTTAATTGAAGTTCCTGGGTGGTGGTGGGGAGGAATCTGAAGACCAGATGGATATGCAAATGAATTCTACCAAACATTGGATCTAGTATGGCTAGACCACCTTCCTTGACATTTTTTTCCATTTATTTGCTTGATATTCTTGACCCTTTATTCTTCCAGATGTATTTTGTTATTATTTTTTCTAGCTCTATAAAAGTGTTTTTTCGCAGTTTAATTTGTATGGCACTGAATAAATAGATTAATTTAAGTGGAATTATCAATTTTATCATATTAGCTTATCCTCACCAGAGTAAATAAAGTTTTTAAATTGTATATATCTGACTCTATTTGTGTGAAAAGTGTTTTGTAATTGTATTCCTATAATTCTTAGGTTTATCTTGGCAGTCAGACTTCCAAGTAGTTTATTTTCTTTTTCTATTTTCTTTCTATTAGTTGCTGCTGGGCTTTGTTGGTTACATATAGAAATGTTCTTTTTTTATGTGGGTTTATTCATATCCTGCAACTTTGCTAAAGTTATTGATTATTTCACTTAGTTCTTTAGTTGGTTGTCTAAGATTAATACATTTGTTTCCTCATTGTCTATTCTAATGCCTTTCATTTTTTTTCTTCTCTTATTGCTTTAGCTAGCATTTCCAGTATATATTGAATAATAGTGGTGATGATGGACATTCTTGCTTCACCTTGACCGGATTTGGGAGGCTTCTAGCTTATGCACATTACTGATAATGCTTGCTGATGATTTTAGATAAATATTTCTTATTTTAAGGTAAGCTCCATTTATTTCTATGCTTTCTAGTGTTTTTAATATGGGTGTTGTATTTTATCAAAGGTCTTTTTTGTATCTATTGAGAAAATCATGTGATTGCTGTATTGATTGAAAAGGTCAATTATACTCATAGTTTTCCTAATATTGAACCAGCCATGTATTTCTAATATAAATTCCATCTGGTCATAGTACATGATCCTTGTGATGTATTGCTTCTTACCAATGTTTCACTTAAAATTTTTGCATCAGTACTCATTAGGGAAATTGGCTTAATTACTTTTCTCTGTTTTGGCTCTTCCTGGTTTAGGTAACACTGTATTTGTGTCATAAAAGGAATTTGATAGGACTCCACCTATTTTTCCAAATAGTTATATATGATTGGAATTAATTGTCTTTTAAAGGTTTGGTTGAAATCACTTATGAATCTATCTGGCCATGGGGATATTTTTCTGAGAGAGGTCACTGACGGCTTGTTCAATTTCTTTTTCTGAAATTGGGTTGTTTAAATATTCTATTTCCTCTTCTGCTAATCTGGGCAAATTATATTTTTGTACATGTTCATCCATTTCATTCAGACTGTCAAATTTAGTGGCATATAGTTGGGTAAAATACCACCTAACAGTTACTTTAATTTTCTCTTCATCGATGGTCAGTTCACTTATTTCATTTTTGATACCAGCAATTTGTTTTTCTTCCTTCCTTTTTCAATCAAATCAACTAATGTTTTATATATTTTATTGGTTTTTTTCATAAAAGCAACTTCTAATTTTATTTATTAGCTTAATGATCTTTAAATTTTATTCATCTCTCCTTTGATTTTAAGAATTTCCAATTTCATATTCAATGGAAGATTTTTAGTTTTCTCTTTTTCTAGTTTCTCTTTATTTTAGCTGCATGCCCAATTCATTGATGTGCTCTTTCTCTATTTTACTGATGTAAGCAATTAGTGATATAACTTTCTGTCTAAGTACTGCTTCCCCTAAGTATATCCCATAAATCTTTATGGTGTCTCATTGTTGTTATTCATTTTAATAAAATTATTAACTGTTTCTATGATTTCTTCTTTTACCCACTTATTTTTTAGGATTAGATTAGTTTCCAATTTTTTAAATGTCATTCCACTGCCCATTATTGAGTGTAATTTTTATTGTATTATGATATGAAAAGGCTGCTTTTACTATTACTGATTTTCTACATTGGATCAGGAGGTTTTTACACCCTAAAACATGGTCAGTTTTTGTGTAGGTGCCTTGTATTGCTGAGAAAGGTATATTCCTATTCCTACTCAGTTTTCTCCAGAGATCTATCATATCTAACATTTCCAGAATTCTAATAACCTCTCCAACCTTTTCATTTATTTTTTGTTAGATTCATCTGGTTTTTAGAGGAGAAAGTTGAGGTCCCACAGTAGTATTGTTTTATTGTCTATTTCTTTTTGTAACTCACCAACTTATTCAGAAATTTAGATGGTATACCATTTGGTGCATATGTTTGGTATTGTTATTACTTCATTGTCTATGAAGCCTTTAAGCAAAATATAGTTTCCTCCATTATCTCTTTTAATTATATCTATTTTTTCCTTTTGCTTTGTCTGAGATCACAATTGCTTCCCCTGAAGCATAATAGATTCTGCTCTAGCTACTTACCTTTACTATGCAAGTTTGTCTCTGTGCTTCAAATGTGTTTCTTGTAAACAACATGTTGTAGGATACTTAATCCATTCTGCTATCTGCTTCTGTTTTATGGATGAGTTCATCCTATTCACTTTTAAAGTTATGATGACTGTGTATTTTCCCTCCATCCTATTTTCCCTTGTTTATCCTTCACTCTCTCTTACCTTCACTCTATCCCTCCTCAAAAGTGTTTTACTTTTGATCATCACTTCCTTCAATCTGCCATCCCTTCTATCAATCTTCCTCCTTCTCTTATCCCTGTCCCTTTTCATTTCCCTATATGGTAAAATAGATTTCTGTATCCTATGAGTATGTATGTTATTCCCTGTTTGAGTCAATCCTGGTGAAAGTAAGCTTTAAACTTTGCCCATGACCTCCCCATTTACCCATCTATAATATATATGTATGTATGTGCATATGTATAATATGCTCGTATATATTATGTATGTGTATATATATATGTGCTCATATATATTATGTATATAATAAAAATATATATGTCACATATGTATGTATTGTACTATAGGTTATATATTATATGTGTGTGTATATTCATGCTTCTTTTATAAGAGATAATTTACCTCATTTTTTCTCCTTCCCCTCCTTCTTCTCCCAGTGCAACATTCTTTCCCACCCCTTTATTTTGTTTGTGGAGTATCATTCTATCAAAGTCATCTTATACCCACACCCTTTGTCTATATATACTCGTTCTAATTTTCCTTATAGCAATTCTTGAGTAATAAATGTCTTGCCATATAGGAATATAAACAGTTTTACCATATTGAGTCTCTTATGTTCTCTCTTTCTTATCTTTTTATATTTCCCTTGTGTCCTGCCCTTGAAGATCAAATTTTTATTCATCTCTGGTCTTTTAATTAGGAATGCTTGAAAGTTCTCTGTTTTCTTAAATATACATTTCGTTTCTCTAAAGGAGTATTCTCAGTTTTGCTGGGGAGGTGATTCTTGGATTCAATCCTAACTCCTTTGCCTTCCAGAATATTATGTTCCAAAACCTCTGGTTCTTTAATGTTGAAGTTGCTGGAGCTCCACAGTATTTGAATTGTTTCCTTCTGACTGCCCACAGTATTTTCTCCTTGACCTAGAAACTCTGAAATTTGGCTATGATGTTCCTTGGAGATTTCATTTTAGTGTTTGTTTTCAGGTGGTGATCAGTAGACTCTTTGAATTTCTATTTTGACCTTAGTTTCTGGGATATCAGGGCAATTTTCCTTGACAATTTCTTGAAAGATATTGTCCAGGCTCTTTTTTTTTTTTCTAAATCATGGCTTTCAGGTAGTCCAATGAGTCTTAAGTTTTCTCTCCTGGATGTATTTTCCAGGTCAATCGTTTTTCCAATGAAAAATTTCACATTTTCTTCTATTTTTTAAAAAAATTCTGTTGAGTTTTTTTTTTTTATCATATCTTAGTGTATCTTGGAGTCATTAGCTTCCACTTCCTCAGTTCTAATTTTTAAGTAACTGTTTTCTTCAGAGAGCTCTTGTACCTTCTTTTCCATTTGGCCAATTCTATTTTTTTTAAAGGATTTTTAAAATTTTTGTCATTGAATTCATCTGTTTTTGTTTATTTTCTTCAGTGAATTTTTGTATTATTTTAAATCATTTTTCTGTTTCTTTTACCAAGCTATTGACTGTTTTTTCATGATTCTCTTGCATTATTCTCATTTCTTTCACCAATTTGCTTCTACTTGTCTAATTTGCTCTTTAAAATCCTTTTAAAGCTTTTCTAGGGGTTCTTTTTGGACCTGAGACCAAATTATGTTTTTCTTTGAGCCTTCACATGTAGCCATTTTGACACTGTTGCCCTCTTCTAAGTTTGTGCCTTCATCCTCCCTATCACCATAGCAACTTTCTGTAGTCAAGGGTCTTTTTCTTTGTTTGTTTTGCTCATTCTTCTTCCTATTTTGTGACTCAGTATTTTTATATGAGATTTGGCCTCTGTCTCAAGCCTCTTTGCTGTGACTAGGGCCCTTGCTGCTGGCTTTCACTGGGCCTCAAGGACTAGCTTCTAGCTTGTACTGGGGTCTGGGGGAGACCACCCTGTTGGCATCCCTTGGATGTGCAGTTTTGTTGCAGATCTGCCCAAAGGGTGGGGCCTTGCTGCTGGATTGCTATGGAGGCAAAGGCTATTTGCTGGCCAGCCCTGGGCATGCATCTTGCTATTAGCTGGCCCCAGGGTCATGGTCTCACTGCTGCTCAGTAATGTGAGTCACACCTCACTGGTGGCCTGAGCTGGCGGTGGGACCGTTGGGGTGGGCCTTGCTATCCTGCATAGACTGCCAGCTTTCCTTCAGGGTGTCTGGCTTGCAGAAGGGTAGGAGTTTACTGGTGAATTGTCCCAGGTCTTGGGCTGTTGCTGCAGGCCCCTTGCTTTGCAGCTTGTTTTCTCTTGACGTTGCTCCCCTCCCACCCCAATGAGACAGACCTTTCCTGCTGAGTTGGTAAGTTGCTTCCCACTCCTAAATCAGTTTTGAGTTCATTTTCAAATTTTTTTGGAGGGGAATTTGGGAGGCTCCAGGGAGTTCCTGCCTCTCTCTGCCACCTTGGCACTGGAAGTCCAATTTCACTATCTTTTAAGGAAAAACTAGACTATGAATTGTAGATGTCATTGTTATTGCAGGACCATAGTTCTTACAGTTTTTACTGTTTTGGAAAGGCTTTAAGTCTAGCCTTAGCAACAGAATCCTAATTAAATATGGGAAGGCTCATAATCACTGGAAATTGGTAATAATTTTTTTTTGGTAACAGCAACACATGAAAAAAAGAGAAATGCCAATGATTCTTGGCCAGAGAGAGAGAGAGACAGAGACAGAGAAAGACAAAGACAAAGAGCAACAGAGAAACTCATTTGTGTGTCTGGCAT
This sequence comes from Phascolarctos cinereus, assembly GCF_003287225.1. Classification (NCBI taxonomy): domain Eukaryota; kingdom Metazoa; phylum Chordata; class Mammalia; order Diprotodontia; family Phascolarctidae; genus Phascolarctos; species Phascolarctos cinereus. The sequence continues at coordinate 218,330,871 of NW_027555514.1, read as the reverse complement.
ATAATACAACACTCAGCTGACAGCAAAGAAACTGAAGGTGGTGAAACCAAATCAATACTCTTTCATCTATTTAATGAGCTATGTTTGGAGCAAGCATAATGAGAGTTGAAATACATACACATGATTACTGTCACCAATGGGACAATATCAAAATTGTTGTGTGTCTCAAAAAATCTCTATAAAGCTGCAAATGTTGATTAAGTTTCTTTCTTACTCTGACATTCTATAATTCTATTCTCCTTTGTGGATTGTGGTAGTTTCCAGGCTATAACATTCTACCATAACTATTATGCTCAGTAATTGGAACTTGACTCAGTAGCTAATAGGAAGTTACTATAAGCATTTGGGCTGAGAAATTAAATGACCAGAGCAATGCATAAGGAATATACATATACATATGTGTGTGTGTGTATGTATGTAAAAACATATATACATATATACCCATGTACATGTATAAACATATACATATATATGTATGTTACATAAACACACATATACCTATATAGTCCTATGATGAATGGTTTGTGGAGAGTATGAATAGCAAAGCAAGAGGGCTTGTTAATAGCTGTTTGATTATATCAGAAATATAGTAAGAAGGGCCAAAACTATTTTGCTAATACTCTGGGGCCCAGTTCTGCCACTTTCTCCTTACAGAAGTTACTTAGCCTTTATGGAGCTCAGATTCTAATAAATAAAATTACTTGTTGGGACTACCTGATTTTTTAATTATAGAAATTTTTGGTTTTGGTCGAGACTATGACTTCTTCAATGGAGGAAACTCCTAGGGAGGAAATCCACCTCATCCAATGCAAATAAACAACTCTTCTGCAATATGTGGTCTTTGAAAGCTGTGTTCAGTGCTACATATTTTCCCCGTTTTTATTGAATATTCCCTAATTCCAGTATTTTATTAAGCTATGATCATCATAGTCTTCTAAATATGAATCACTTAAAAGTAATATTTAAATTTTATTTTTTTTCCTTTTCAAAAAGCCTTACTGTTTGGATTCTATACAAATAGAAATTTCATGTTTCATTACAACCATAAGTTTTTTTCTAGTATTCCAAATTTGATCATATCTTTATTTTTGCAACTGGGCTTTCATCATGCCCAGATTACTCAAGCTGGAAGGACTTGCTTCTGAGAAAAGAATTTGTGCATTCCCCTACCACATGAGTGGAAGCAGCCTCTTCCCATTGGCTGCATAGCTGCAACAGGCAGCATCCAGAAAACTACCAGACTAGGACAGTCTCACTGTTTTGTCCATCTGGGCCAGAGAAGGTGAAGTTCCTGTTCATCCACATCAAGGGCACTGTGAACTGAACTGGGTGAGATGAAAATCTCTTTCTCTCTCCATTCCCATTTTAGCCTCTGTAGCCCCAAGAAACAGGCTCAAAGTTTTCTTTGTTCATTCTTTTCCAGTTCTAGGCTTAAGCAATGGAGTCTCTGGTCCTAGACTGTAGCTATTTTGACCTTGGAGTCCTGATTTCAGGCTGAATGTCATTGTCATCCCAGCAGGAAAACAACAACAAAAAAAAGGTTAAAGCCCAAGGGGTGGCTTTGGGCTTGGAACTTGGGGGTACTAAGCTGTACAAGAACTGAGCAGAGCAACAAACCTAATCCCCTTTCTCTTCCCCGAAATTTAAGGTAGTAAAAGAGAGAATTATGGCCCCCATATATTAGGATGGTGATTCTTGTGTCTGTTGTTGCTATGCTTTTGAAGTAAGGATTTCTCTGTAAAAGCTAATGTGACTGTTAAGTGTTGAAATGAAAATGGCATTTAAAAGACCCCCTAAAATTAAGAGAATACAATTGATGTAGGCTGATGTCAATGGCAGAAAGATTGGATATCTCTAATGTCTCTATAAGTTTAGTGGAGAATTGTAAAGGAGAGGTGAAATGTAATGTACCTTGCCTTCAGGTGATAGGGGCCAGAGTAGTCACTATTACATTTCCATTGCCTGCCATGATAGGAATGGAAAGTAATTATCTATTCCCTTTTGACAATGGAGAAACTGAGGCCCAGAGAAACTTCAACAAAACAAAATGTCAGGGGGATAAATCATACCTGTTTACTTGGTTTCTTTATTTTGTCATGTGCTCCTCAGCTACTAACAGATCTTTGTCTTGATTCCTCATGGACCACGGCATTGGAGCCTGCTCTCATTATATCTTCATAATTGACCTAATCTCAATCTTCCTTCAATAGAAGCCCCTTATGGAAAACTAAACACCCACCATATTGCAATTACTTTACAGATTGCACTGACATTTTTAAAACTGCCATTGATTCCCATTTTAGAAGATCATTATGTGCCACCTCAAGAAACTGACTCTTCTTGCCCTTTAAATTAGCCCTGTATTCCTATTCTCTACATTCTAAGACCCAGACTGGAAGAGTATAGGCTTCTTCCACTTAGATTACTCAGGTGCATTAAGTACTAGATATAAGGTCTAAAATCTCCCCTATTACTGCTTTGATAAAGAATTATCCGCTGTGCTAGAAGGGATTTAGAAGGTCCAGAACTCATTCTGAAAAAGGGTGCAAGCTTACAGAATTCCTTAAAGGAAAAGAGAAAACTTCCTAGGAAAAGAGAAGAATACTTATTAGAACAATGGCAAAGTGTGGCTAGGTGGGCAAGACCTCAAACTGAAAAAATGATCATATAATTTGGAACTTCTTAAAAGGGTAATACATATGAGTTAATAGATTTTCTTCATTTTAAAAAATCAATTAATTTGTATTTCATTTTTTCCCAATTATATGTAAAAAGTTTTTTTAGCATTTATTTTTTAACGTTGAGTTTCAATTTTTTTTTCCTTCCTTCACCCTCCTTGAGAAGGCAAACAATTTGATATACATTACAAATGTGCAGTCATAAAAAACATTTTTATGTATGTATAAAATGCTTCAATCTGCATTCAGACTCCATCAGTTCTTTCTCTGGAGATGAATAGCATTTTTCAATACAAATCCTTTGAAATTGTCTTGAATTGTTATATTCCTCAGAATAGCTAAGTTATTCACAGTTGATCATTGGAAAATATTGCTGTTACTGTGTATAATATTCTCCTGGTGCTGCTCATTTCATATTGCATCAGTTTGTGTATAACTTAAAAGATTTCTTGATGTGCTGAATTTGGACTCTGCTATTCATTTCTTTTCCTCCCTCTTTTCAGAATCAAACCCAAGAGATTTCAAATTTCTATGGGTAAAAACATAACCAAGAGAAAGAACAGAAAATATCTTCAGGTAAGAGACAAATAAACAAATGTAATTTTTTTTAATTTCAGTCTAATGATGCACAATTTTTAAAAATATGTTGTCTCCCTTCTATATGCCATGCACTGTATTAGGAGACAGTCTAGAGTTCTAATCTTGCTTTAATCTTGAATATCTTATTTTGACATTTGAGAGTTGAGACTTACCTTCAGAAAGCACATAGTCCATCACCTTGCTCTGGGCTGGACCTCATTTAAGTTGACCCAGAGAGGAGACTCAATTTTGTTTTGAAATAACAAAAGAGAAAGAGATTCTACAACTTCCATCAAATCTCCCATCTCAAAGTTGAGTCACCTTCTTGGCTAGAAAATTCTAACCAGTGTATATTAATGTAAATCCTGTGTGTTTATGTAAAGAACATTTTTAGCAGAATGAAAATGACTTTTAACTGTTCTCTCTCAAATAATCCTTTCCTGATTTGACATCTTTATTAATTTTAGGCAGAGGAAGAGAGGGAGAGGAAAATAGAAAAGAGAGAGAGAGAGAGAGAGAGAGAGAGAGAGAGAGAGAGATTGAGAGAAAGAGAGTTATTCCTCTAAGACAAAAAGCTAGTTCTGGGCTTTAAGAAGCAGCATATACATACACACACACACACACACACACACGCACACACACACGTGTGTGTGTGTGTGTATGCATATACACTTGTGTTTATCCATGTGTATATACATACATACATACATATATATGTATATATATATATATAAAATGTGTGTGTGTATATACATATGTATATGCATATATGTATATTATACAGTGGATAAGGTAACTTCCATCATCCCAGACAAAAGAATCTCCAAAGAAGGAAATTCTTCAACTTCCTCTAATTTTTAGAGAGCCAACCAGGAACACTGGACCTTCAGAGTCACCTCCATCTTCTGACTGCAGCCTAAAATTTCCCTGCTAAAATTTCTTCCCTTTATAGAGGCAACAGAGAGAACTGGGGTGAGTATAGAACTTAGAATTAGGAGAAATACAGGTATAAATCTAACTTCTGAGACTCTCTCTAGGACTATAGGGAAGTGATTTAAATTTTCTATGCCTCAGTCTTCTCTTCTGTAAAATGGAGATAATATCAACCTCAGAGCATGTCAAAGATCAGATGAGATAATCCATTCAAGAGGTCATATACTTCTCATTTTCTATGACTTAGCTTAAGCCTTAGCTTTCTGTTACAATGAAAATATCTCTGTACAAAATTAGCTCATACCAAAATAGCACATTCATCCTAATCAAATTTTGAAAGGATTTTAACAGTCCTAGAGTGACATCTTGATGCCCTAGAAGGGACAATACCATGCAATAGCCTGTTATCAGACAATTAAAGTTCCTTACTCTGGGTGCCTTTCAGTTCTTTTTCTGAGAATAGAATCGTAGAGTATTATGGATGGATGACACCTTAGAGACTGCCTGTTTCAAAACTCTTACTTCACAAAGAAAGAAATTGATACTCAGAAAGATTAAAGGATGGCTTAAGGATCAAGCCACTCCAGTCCTTCATCAGGATGAATAAATGAGAATATAAGAATATATGATGTAATAAAGTCACACTTCAGTTCAACAGCTCAATAGACATTATAAATACAACTATGAGTAAAGCTCTGTGCTGGGCACTGAGAATGTTATACTATAACCAGCTCTCTAAATTCATTAGGAAAAATTTACATATCTCTTAAAGCAAGAAGTTAGACTTCCTTCGAATTCGATTATGTGACTATTAGTAATAGTAATAATTATATTAATAACCAGCATTTATATAGCACCTCATACTTGCTAGACACTCTGTTAAGTCCTTTAAAGCTATTATCTCATCTGATCCTCACAACAATGCTATTATTATCCCTATTTTATAGCTGAGGAAACAGTTAAATGACTTGCCCAGGGTCACACAACTAATAAGTGTCTGAGGCCAGATTTGGACTGAGGTCTTCCTGACTCTAGGCCCAACACTGTGTCATCATGATGATGATGGTGATAGTGATGATGATGATGATGATGATGATGATGATGATGATGATGATGATGATGATGATACATTAAAGAAGCTTGATACAATGGAAAGAGAGCTGGATTTGAAGTTGCATAACTGGCTCTGTCTATACTCTCTACCCATGTGACTTTGGACAAATCACACAGCTGTAACACATTGGAATCCAAGCCTTCTGACTCCAAGTATGGTGCTATTTCCATCATATTATTTCCCCTGCTTTAGAAAAATTACAAAATGATGGTCATACTAAATATGATCTTTTGAAGTCCCTCCTTTACTGAGGAACTGGCATATTATTATTCAAAGCTCAAAATAGTGACATGTCTTTATTTCAGTTCTATGGAGCTCACTTTATTTTCCCTTTGGCTGCATTGATGACCAAGTGAAAGATTCATAAACTTCTCAGAGACAGGAGGTCTCACCCTTCTTGCCTTAGTCAAAGCAGCACCTAAACAGCTTGGACATGGTACTCATGATCTTATGTTTCCAGTTCTAAAGACAAGGTGATTTCATAAACTGTCTTCAGTCCAAACCAGTTTTGGAGTCAGACAACCTGTCTGCAAATCCTGGCTTTGTAATTACAACTTGTCTGTCATTAGGCAAGTTACTTTCTTTCACTAGGCTCAGTTTCCTCACCTGGTCATTATATTGAATTACTTCAAATGTTTCTTCCAAGTTAAATCATTTTGTCTGTCTGTCTGTCTCTCTCTCTCTCTCTCTCTCTCTCTGCTGTCTGTCTCTTTGTCAATACTCTATCTGTCTCCATCTCCCTATCTCTGCCTCTGTCCCTCTTTGTTTCTCTCTCTTGCTCTACCTTTATCATCATGATGTTGTCTCCATACTCTTCCATTTTTTTTATTCTTGGTCTCTAACTTGAAAGACACTTGCAATTTTAGTGCCTACTTCTTTGGCCTTTCTTCTATGTTAAGGTTCAATTCAATTTGACAACTATTTTACTATAATCGCTTACTCTTTACAAGTTAATGTTTGAGATGCTAGAAACACAAAGATAGAAATAAAACAGTTCCTGCCCTAACTGACTTTATATTCTATCTGGCAGAATATCATCTCTACAGACATACAGTGACATCAAGTAATGTAAAGTAATTTCACAAGAGAGAGAGAACAAATGGCCAGGAGGATCAGGTAAGGCCTTGTATAGAACATTGCATCCAATATATATTTTGAGGGAGGAGATTCTAAGATGATAAAATGCTTTCCAAACAAGGATACAAAAGTGTGGAAATAGATGATGGAATGTCAATTCTAGTCACCAGCAAACAGGCTTGTTTAGCTGGAAAGAAGACTGCATGAATGGGTATAGAATGAATGACTAAAAAGGTAAATGAGTATCATTTGGTGAAAGGACTTAAATATTAATTTGAGTATTTCATGTATTACCTTAGACCACTTCTGAAGATTTTTCAGGAAAGGGATCAGATGGAAAAGGGGGTTATTCAAGAGAAAAGTTATCATGAAACACCAATGATCAAGAGAAAAGAGCTTTTTTTATTTCTTTTAAAAATGAAAAAAATTCCTCCTTCCAGATCCATCCACTAACCTGAAAAAAACAAAAAAACAAAAACTAAACAAACAAAAAATAACCTCTGAAACAAATGTACATAGTGAACCAAATCAAATTTCTACATTGGCCACATACGTCTCATTTAGCAATGAGTCCATCATTTCACCATCAGGAACTGGGTAGCTTGCTTTATTTTATTGGTCAAGAGATCTATTCTTAGTAAAGCAAAACATAGCGACATATGTATAGAGCTGCCCTTCTTGGTGGATTATCCAGAATATTTGTGTATATTCTCTATCTCCTTCAAATTAATGCTTTAGAAGCTTGGGAGATTTGTTTCCATCCCTCTATGCCTCAGGGGCTTCAAATGAAGATGATGAAGAATCCTCCAACTGGATGCTAAGGTAGAAGAACAGATGATTCAGAAAATGCACAAAGTAGTTACTGTTCTCTCTGCCTCTACTTCCTTTCTGGCTTCGAAGTGTGAGCACTGTAGGGCAACATCTGGAGAATAAGATGGGGAAAAAAGTGTTCCTCCTACATCCCATGCACTTTCTAAGTATCTATGAGCATCTAATTGACTGGACTTCAGCAAAGAAATATCTAAATAGACTCTTTAACAGGCACCAGAAATGGCCAAGCTGAACACGCTCCATCCCATAATATATAGATGCACAATATATAATTATATAAAAATATTATGCAAATTAAATGTTATGTTTGACAGGTATTTAATGGTATCAATTGAATATTTGTCAGTGGTGATGATATCAGGATCCAAAATGAGAATTCATTTCTTGACCTTGCCTCTCAGCAGGTCTCAGCAATGGGTGAGAGGGGGATAAACAACCACTCAGAAGTGAATGAATTCATTCTTGTAGGCTTCCGGGTCTGCCCAGAGCTCCAAATCCTCCTTTTCATCGTATTTCTGCTTACCTATAGCATGGTCCTTCTGGGGAACATTGGTATGATTGTCCTCATTCTGACTGCTTCCCCGGCTGAACACACCAATGTATTTCTTCCTAGGAAATCTCTCTTTTATTGATCTTTCCTACTCCTCTGCTGTGGCACCCAAAGCCATGACCAACTTCTTATCTAAAAGTAAAACCATCTCCTTTGTAGGCTGTGTGGCCCAGCTCTTCTTCTTTGCTCTTTTTATTGTGACAGAGGGCTTTCTCTTGGCAGCTATGGCCTATGACCGTTTTATGGCCATCTGTTCCCCACTCCTGTATTCTGCCCGGATGTCAAGAGGCCTCTGCATCCAACTGGTAGCAGGATGCTACTTTTGTGGCTGTATCACTTCCATCCTTCTAGCCAGCATTACCTTTACTATGTCCTTCTGTTCATCTCATGTTATTGACCTTTTTTACTGTGATGTCCGTGCACTACAGAAGATCTCATGTTCTAATGTCTTTATTAACAAGGTGATATCATATTCCTTGTCTGTCATCATCATTTTGCCCAGCATCATAGTCATCATGGTGTCCTACATCTATATTTTGTCTGCTATTCTGAAAATCCATTCCAGTGAAGGACAAATGAAAGCATTTTCCACCTGTGGATCCCACCTGATGGTGGTGAGTTTGCTCTATGGGACAGTTTCTTTTATGTACCTCACACCTGCCAGTAACCCAGAAGTGGTTAAAGTGGCCTCTCTGTGTTACACTGTTGTCACTCCTATGTTGAACCCTTTGATTTATTCTCTAAGAAACAAAGATGTCAAAGAAGCTCTGAAAAGTATGTTATGGGGCAAAAAAGGTTTTCTCTAAATTCCTTTTCCTTTACTTTCTTGCCCCCATTTAATACATGTTGATTCTGCATGTGTGAGACACTTTTAAACAAAAATTCTTCCCTAAGTCATCTAATCTTCCTTCTGGAAACTTACTTGAATGATTTCTAGTGAAGATCCAATATTCTGTCTAGTTTTCTTTCAGTACAGCAATTGCTATGAGTGCTGAACTTTAGAAATCAGTTTTATGGGCACAGTAAACAAAGAAAAAAAGAACTATGGTAATAGTAACTCTCACTTACGTGGTGCTTTAAAGTTTATAAGGCACTTCATATATATATTATCTCATTTTATTCATACAACAGCCCTGGGAAGTAGATGCTATTATTGTTATTCCCATTTTACAAATGAGGAAACTGAGGCAGAAAGCAGTGAAGTGACTTTCCCAGTGTCACAAAGTTAGACCAGATCTGATCTCGGACTTTCCTGAAATCTTGTACTTTATCTACTATCTGCCTTTAAACAAACAGGAAAAGATTCAAGAACCACAGGGGGAAAAACAATTGTCACACATGTAACTCATGTCAGAGAAAAATTTAAATACCAGTGGTCATTGCAGCCTAGAGAGGTGAGTTTGTGTTATGAGTTGTTGACAATCTATTTTTGAAGGTACCTTTTCTATGTATTTGCTTAGATGTATATGTATTCATTAATTTAGGCATCTGTATTTATTTGGAAAATAAGCTAAATTGTGGTATAAGGGAGTGGGGGTGAAGGGGACCAAAATCATTTTGGGGCACTCTGAATGTACTGATCTCTTAGCTATTTGGTGACTTAATAGTGGAAGGTTACTACTACTATTGAAGGAGAAATAAAATATAATAAACCATACAAGGAAACAATGAATCTGATGGTCTCATCAATTGTAATAATTATTTGTTTTCCTTTGATAAGATATCTGCAATTTTTTCTAAGTGGATTTCTTTAAGAAATGCTAAAGTATTTGATCTCCCCTTGTCTCCTGCCCTTGAACAGGGAATGTTTTCTCATGTCCTCATTCTGATAATAAACTTAACCCATAGTCAGTCATTTGACCTCCCACTGACAGATCTCTCCCACTAGGTCCCATTCGTTTTGTTTGAGAGAATTTCCCAACAGTGGGTAGGTTGTGGACCTCTGAGTAAAGAAGACTTTAAAGTTTTTCCTCTACCACATACTGGCTGTATGACCTTAGACCTTTAACCTCAGTCAATTTGGAAACACTCCCAGGCTGTAAGTTGCAGTACTATAGCAAATCTCCATTGGTTGAAAGGGTTTCCTTTGGGAATCCTGATGACTATTCCATCACAGGTCTAGATAGGTAGACCAACATCTTTTCCAGACCTATATCTTATTTGGTTGGGATATTGAGTGTGGATGGAATTCCTCCATTAAGTCAGATGTTTTTGAATGGGAGGGTGGATTTTTAAGTGATACGATCAACAGTATGGAGAATTAGACATTTCTCTGATCCTTATGACCTCTCATACCTCTCCAAAACAGAAATTATGCACCAAAGATAGGACAATTTCAGATGACTTTATGGTCTAGGGCACTCAGAATACAAAATTCTGAATTGATACTTACCTTGAGTTAGCTGAGCACCTCCCCCATCCATGTTACTGGCAGTGAGCAAGCTCTAACTGACCAAAAGGCCCCAACCCAGAGGCTCATAACAAAAGCCAACCCCACACCCTGGTCCCCACCTCCCTCTTTCCAGTGTTATGGAGGTCTGGGCTCTAGAAGTTTGTAGAATTTTGATGGGGCTGTCACAGCTACTGCCATTTGTAGCAATTATATACTGCACAAGATCTCTGAGGGAGAGAGGAGGAACAGAGTGAAAGAGGAAAGACACACATCTGAACTTGATATCGACTTCAACCCACACCTCAATTCCCCTTCTCCTTCCAGAGGCTTGGAAATCCAAACTATACAAATCAACCTAAGCCTTTAGCTCTGTCAAATGGTTCAACAGCAGAAACACGAGTAATTTTATTAATGGAAATGAGATATAAAATGATATGTTACCCATTGCTTTGTTGCTAACCCACAAGGTACACCGGGTCTTTTTACACTTCCCTGCCATTTTAACCAGAAGTTGAAAAATCCTTCTAATTGGCATCCCTGACTCAAATCCTCCCCACTACACTCTATCCTCCACAAAATTGTCAAGTTAATTTTCCTTAAGTTCAAACCTGACTATATTACTTCTTTAATCAGTAAATTCCATTGCTTTCCAGTTGCTCCTTGGAGTAAAGGTAAAATTATTTAGCATTTAACATCTTTTGCAACTTTCCCCAAGTTACCTTTCCCACCTTATGACATAGCATTCCTTTTCACACACTCTATGGCAGATCTGACCTGTTCCTTATGTACAACCTCTCATTTCTTATCGCTGTGCTTTTGCAATGGAAATCTCACATGCTTGAACCCCATCACCATTTTCTTGGAAGTCCACCTCCATCTCATAGAACCCCCAGGTTTTGTTCAAACTCAATTCAAGTTCCATCTTCAACATAAAGGATAACCTTTCATATGTAGCCAGGTATTATGGATCTCAGACATTTGTAAACTATGCCTCAGCCTACCATTTGACTTATTTTCTGTTTTTAATAAGATCACCTCAAGTTCTAGAGAAATCCAATTATATGTTTTATTATTTCCCTCTAGTTAATCAAATTGGAATCTTTTTTTTTTAATTAATTAGGCTGAGCCTCCATTCAAGTTCATGAAATGAGCTGTTAAATAAATTGAAGCAGTAATTACTCTTATTTCTCAAAATTAATCAATCAGTAAACATTTATTAAGTGCCTACTATGTACCAAGCACTATGCTAAATGTTGGTAGAATATATTATCTTATAATTAAGCAAATATTAAAATTAGTAGATATATAGAATTAACAAAAGAAATTACAATAAATAAATATGTAGATAATTATTTACAATATTTGGATTGTACAAGAGATTTTACCCAGGATCACTTCAAATTCTAACGTTAATGCCAGATGATTTCTCTTCCTCTGTGAAAAAGTCTTATGCTATTCAGTTTCTCTAAAAATGTTAAGGAAATCCTCTTCATAATTCCTCTGCAAGGTAAAAGGGAAAACCACTATATCACAAAACAAAACAAAAAGAAAACCCATTTCTCTCTTCTCTCTACATCTCCTTTGACTTCTTTCTGTCTTTAACAGGAACTACTCTCTTTGGCTTCTTTCAAACTCCATATCATTTTTTAGCAATGACCATTTAGAGCTCTTTCTGCTAATGAGAGAGCAATGTCTCTGTCTTTGTCTCTCTTTTTCTCCCTTCTCCCCTCTCTCTCTGTCTCTCTCTCACACACACACATACACACATTATTATATCTTAGACCACTAAAATACCTAAGTTTCTACCACAGTCTGCTAAATTATAAATTATAGGATATATGTAGAGACATATTTATTAAATTATTCAAGAAAATTTTTAAAAATTAAACTTATTTTTCACTCAGCATTTAGTAAGATGAAATAAATCCCCATGAAATCATATTTAAAGACATTTTTAGAGAAAAATAGATGTTGAAAATAATATCTGTTTTTAATACATGTCCTTTTTATATCATTGACTTATTTGGTCTTGGAATTAAAGTTGTGACCACAGAAGTAAAAAATGATGCCAGCCAGACATCAGCTGAATTTTTTTTGTTTGAATTTAGTGTTAGCCTTACAAAATGTTGTTTCCCATAAGTTAGCTTGAGTTGATGGTTCTGTTTGATGAAACATCTGCAATGAAAATGTGTGTAATTATACCAAACTCTCCACCTGTCTAGAACAAACAAAATGTTCAATTTTTCAGCAATGGGTCATAAAACCTCCAAATAAAGTATAACCCTTTCTCTTTATATTGACAACCAAATTCATGTTTTTTAGGGAATTATATAGGAGTATGAGAAATATATCTTCCATTATTAATTTCATAATACTTTTACAAAAATATATTTGCATTTTTCTACTTATTTGAAAATCATTCTATTTCTTTATTTTTGTTAATTACATGTATACAATTAACAAATCTCTAAAATCAAAATTATGTGAATAGACAAATGATCCGTTATTTTGTCAGCATGGCAAATTCCTAGTGCAAGAACTCCAGAGATACATAACAAATCATCTCTGACTGAAAAGGAAAAATTGAAGTGATTTGCCCAGTGTCATATACCAATTAAGCGTCAAAGTCAGGATTTGAACCCAATGGGTCCTCTTCACTCTAAGTGTAGAAAAAATATGCCCCATGTGTTAGAAAGGAATCCACCAGTGGTGAAGGTTGTTGTTGTGTGGCTTAAAGGGAGGCAGAATAGACACCTCTAGGCCCCCTTCTCCAACAAAGACTTTAATTCACCAAGATGTGAAATAGGAAGTTGAGATAGGAGGCAATTCTGTTCTCCTCAAAGAGAAGGGGTACTGAGCTAGAATTATATCTATCTGCTCCCTTAAACGTTGTTCATCTAGGAGATATGATTAGCTTTAATTTATCTTCTGAACTCCTTGTCATTATTGAGGGGAAGATGGACCACAAGCTTTATGTCCAAGGCATGACCCCTCTCCCGCCAAATACCTTTTCCACAGTGAACACATATCATGCATACTAAATTATAGCAAAACAGAAATCAGAGAAGATTTACATAGGAGAGTCCCAAAGAGGAACAACTCTTGAAGAGTCTAGAAGAGAACTAGCCTTGAAGAATCCCAAATGGGACTAGCAAAGATTGGAGCTCTTTTGTCTCTCACCAACTTTGCCCCAATCCTTTCAGGGCAAGGCCTTTGTCTCCATTAATAAGGGAACATACTTTGGAACATGAGTTACACAAATCTAGCAGTCTAGCCATTATGCCATGCTGCCTCTAAAACCAACATTATATTAATTAACTGCATCCTATAACAAAAATTAAGACCACAATCTAATAAGAAATTGCTGTATACAGAGTATCTCAAAAGTCTTAGTGCAGTGTTTAAGGTTCTGTGGTTCCAAATTGAAAACTGGTTCAACTGCCCCAGAGAATTTTACAAAAATTTCCTCATCTGTAAAATGAATAGACTGAATAATATTTACTCTTAAATTCCCTTGCAGCTCTAAAGCCCAGCTCATATGACTTCGATCAAATAAATCTTTTAATTAATTAACCACATTTATAGACATCATTGATTTTCTCATATAACATATAGTTTAGTCATACCTATCACTGGTACTCTCAGTCATATGGCATTGTTTCTATGGGAAAAAAAGTGTTCACATTAATTCATCACAATAACCTTGTGAGGTTGGTAATGTAAGTATTAACTCATTTTACAGAAGATGAAACTGACTCTGAGAGGTTAAATGACTTTCTGTCACTTCTGTACTAATAGAGTTAGGATCCAAACGTAGGTGTCTTTCATTTTGTGGGTATGAAGATGCACCTGAGCCATCCATCAATTTTCCCTTATTCATTCTTTGTTTTAGATTTTTCCAATCTAAAGCATGAAAATGAAATACTTCCCTAATATTTACATATTAATAAAATATTAAATTACCATCTAGCTGGATTACAAAAAGCACAGTTGATCCTCTCCTTCTGACTCAATTAAACTGGAACATGGAGATGGAAAAATCCTCCTTTTGCTTTCCGATGAATTTACACCAGCCTGGCAGAGATAAAATAGCACTCAGATCTTAGGATCTCTGCTATAGAGCTTCTGCTATAACCCCATAGGTATTCCACAGAAAGTTTTCATTTCTGAAAATGATAAAAAAAAAAAGATTTTTCTTAGTTTAAAAAGTTTTAATAAAAAGATAGGGAAAAGAGATCCTTAATAAGAAAATATAACTTGACTGAGGTGACTCCTGATTGAAGAAAAATGAGCTTCACATTCTTTGGACCTGAACACCACAAGTTTCTGTTCAAGTTTCTTTTTCATTTCATATTGGACATAAAAATGGAAAAAGGAGCAGATACTCTATCAAGGAGATGATGCAAACAATAGACTGGGTAGAGGATGGAGGCTGAATAAGTCAAGACAAGTGTAGGGCTGAAGGGAACCTTGGACATTACCTAGAGAACTCTCTTCATTTTAACAGGTCAGAAACTGTCTTATTGAGGAGAAATAGTTTGGACAAGATCAGAAATGGAGTCAATGGCAAAGCTGGAACCAGACTCCAGATCTCCTGACAATTTGTCAAATGTCTCTCTACATAACATAAAATTAGTATGCACCTACTATGGTCTAGGCACTATCCTGGAATCTCTTAAATATATGTAGGATTTAGGGAAATGAGAGTTAGAAAAAGGAAAGTATCGTGTTTCAGAAATGGGTAGAACCTAGAATTAAGCATTGTAAAGGACTTCCTGGGTAGCTAGGTGGCACAGTGGATTGAGCACTGGACTTGAAATCAGGAAGACTCATCTTCAAGAGTTCAAATCAGGCGTCAGACATTTACTAGCTGTGTGAGCCTCAGCAAGTTACTCAACCCTGTTTACCTCAGTTTCAAGTTCTGCAAAATGAAATGGAGAAAGAAATGGCAAACCACTCTAGTATATGTACTGAGAAAACCCCAAATACGGCCATTAAAAGTTGTACATGACTAAACAACAGAAGAACTTGTTGAGTTCTGTTCAAAGTTCTGAGACTCTTTAACAAGGTTATTATGGGTTGGAGACTGGAAGGTTTTTCTCTAGAGATTAAATCAAAGGGTTCAACATGAGAGTGACAAAGGTATAATAGAGAGAGGCCCCTTTACCCAGCTGTGGGTTATTGATAGGTCTGAAATACATAGAAGATGCAGTTATTAGAATCAAGACAGTTTATGAAATACCCTTGTGTATGAAACCTGAAAAATGAGATAAAGAGCAACTTCTCAGCAATCATTAAAACTGTTTGGTATTGACTAAGAAATAGAGTGGTGGATAAGTGGAATATGTTAAGTATGTAAAACACAGTAGTCAAAGACTAAAGTAATCTATCATTTGATAAACCCAAAGACCACAGCTTGTGGGATAAAAATTCACTCTTTGACCAAAACTGCTGGGAAAGCTAGAAAAGAATATGGCAGAAACTAAGCATAGATCAAAATCCCACACTACATACCAAAATAAAGTCAAAATGGGTTCACTATTTAGACATAAAGGCTGATACTGTAAGCAAACTAGGAGAGCCAGGAATAGTTTACCTATCAGATTTATGGACAATAGAAGAATTCATGACCAAACAGGAGATAGAGAACATTATGAAAAGCAAAATGGATAACTTTAATTACGTTAAATTGAAAAGTTTTTTGGCACAAATAAAGCCAATGCAACCAAGATTAGAAGGAAAGTAGAAAACTGGGAAAGAATTTTTACAACCAGTCTCTCTGATAAGGGCTTCATTTCTAAAACATATACAGAATTAAGTGAAATTTAAAAGATTTCAAGTCATTCCCCACTTGAAAAATGGTCAAAGGACATAAACAAGCAGTTTTCAGATGAATAAATTGAAGCCATCTATAGTCATATTAAAAAATGCTCTAAATCACTGTTAATTAGAGAAATGCAAATCCAAACAACTGTGAGGTACCCCATCACACTTATCGCATTGGCCAACATGACAAAACAGGAAAATGATAGATGTTGGAGAAGATGTGGGAAAATTGGAACACTAATGCATTGGTGGAGTTGTGAAATGCTCCAACCATTTTGGAGAGCAATTTGGAACTATGCCCAAAGGGCTATAAAAATGTGCATACCTTTTGACCGAGCAATAGCAAGCACTTCTAGGGCCATATACCAAATTGATCACACAAGTGGGAAAAGGACCCACATGTAGAAAAGTATTTATAGCAGCTCTTTTTGTGGTGGCAAAGAATTGGAAATTGAGAGGATTCCCATCAACTGGGTAATGGCTAAACAAGGATAAAAATTTACCTCTGAGAACAGACTTATCTCATCAATATTGACATGTATTTATTTTTATCATTATCTCTAATATTTTAATTGATCTTATTATTTTATCTTTGACCAAAGAATTATTCAATAATACATTTCTAGTCTCTATCATCGACTACATCTTCCAAACAGTAGGCATATTATAGAGGGATGACATTTCTGCCTTCTGATTTTATTTATAGGATTAAAAGATTTTATATGAATGTATATATATATATATATATGTGTGTGTGTGTGTGTGTGTGTGTGTGTGTGTGTGTTCATACAGGCATACACATACACAGAGTTTTAGTATGTAAGCGTGGATTACAGAATCATAAATTCATAACTAGAAAGTGCCTCAAATGTCATCTAGCACAGCTCATTGTTTGGTGTGGAAACTGCCATCTAAAGAGGTTGTCGTTTGACCAAGGTCAGACAGATCACATACATTAAAAAAAAAAAGAGTCAGAATTTTCTTCCAGGTCTTCTGAATAAAAAAATTCACCTTTTTTTTCCAGTGTATCTTACCTACTTTTCT
Source organism: Phascolarctos cinereus (assembly GCF_003287225.1). NCBI lineage: Eukaryota > Metazoa > Chordata > Mammalia > Diprotodontia > Phascolarctidae > Phascolarctos > Phascolarctos cinereus. The sequence continues at coordinate 218,313,847 of NW_027555514.1, read as the reverse complement.
AGCCTACCTTGTTTCACAGTACTTTATGTACTCAACATTTAAGTCAGAGCAGAAAACAAGCTATTTTTCAGTCTTGACATGCTTTCTTCTGCCTCTAAGCAAGCCATTCCTTATGTATAGATGATACATCTTTATCTCTACCTGTTGAAACTCTTATTTCTCTATTATTAATTGTTATTTCTAACAATAATAACATCAACAACAATAATACAATCTTTTAATTTAGTTTAATATTTATGGCTTGTTAATGTTCTACAAATATATAAAATAGGCCCAAGTACAATAAGAATGCTAGAGTATTTAATGGACATGGTGAAAACTGTTTCCTACTTAAAACATATCACCAACATAATAGCATCAGTGACAATTTATATAAAATGTAGTATTTTTCAAAGAGATAGTTTCAACCTATTATCATTTCATCTAGACTTAAAACTATGATCATCTCTCTTAAACAGAACTATGTCTTCCAAATTAAAGAAGGTATCAAACTAAAGCATCTTATCAATCATTGGATACACATAAATATAATTAAGTTATGTAACTCAACTGAGAAAATGTGCTATACAATTGTTATACTCTGTGAAATATTTTTCCAATAGTATAAACATATTATTTACTCAATAAGTGTAAAATTTTCAAGATATAGCAGGGACACACAGAGCCCAAGGGCTTTAAGATTGTATCTAGAGGTTTCATTGAGCCAGTAGATGCAACACATGTCTCCATATAACCTAGTCTCCTACAGGCAAGACACAGCAAGCATAAATATGTCAAAGAGAATATTGTGACTCAATGTATAAGAGAAATATTGGTGGCCTGAAATCACAGCTGAGTGATAGGGACATATTTGTAACAATAAATACATGTGTAATGCTGCTCTTAATGTACACATTTTATAAGTTTAATTTTTATTTTTAATCTACCCATTGAGCAGGTATGAAATGCATTCATACATACACATATACATATATATACATACACATATATGATATCATGCAAAACATTTTCACAGCAGCCATATTCCCCCCAAATAAAAAAAAAACCCTAGAAAAACAAAGTGAAAAAAATTCTTCTGTCTATACTCTGAGCCCATCATTTCTCCACGTGGAGTGGATAACATTTTACGGCATGAATCGTTTGGAGTTGTGGTGGTTTGTGATATTGATCAGAATCACTAAGTCTTTCACAGTTGATTGTCTGCTGTTACTATGCAACTTGTCATCCTGGTTCTGTTCTCTTCACTTGGCATCAGATAATATAAGCCTTCCCAGGTTTTTTTTCTAAAGCTATCCCTTTCATTATATCTTACACATTATATCCATCACACTCAAATACCATAACTTATTCAACTATTCCCTAATAGATGGTCATTCACTAGGTTTCCAACTCTTTGCCAAGACAAAAAGAGCTGCTATGAATATTTTTGTGTATATATGTAGATACTTTCCCTTTTTCCTTTATCTCTTTGTGGTAGCAGTGGTGTTGAGTCAAAGGGTATAGACAGTTTTTTAGCCTTTTGACATAGTTCTATATTTTTCTCCAAAATGGTTGTCCACTTCATACCTTTAGTAACAGTGATTAATATACCTATTTTCCCACATCCTTTCCAGAATTTGACATTTTCCTTTTCTGTCATCTTCACCAATAAGATGAAGTGGTAAGGTGGTACCACAATTATTTCTTTAGCATTTCTATGAGTATTAGTGATTTTCAGCATTGATATCTCAGATTTATTCCTCTGAAGACTGCTTATTCATATCTTTTGATGACTTATCAGTTGGAGAATGGGTCCTATTTTTGTAAATTTGGTTCATTTTAAAAATTTTGGGAACACCTTTATCAGTTACAAATTTTGCCTCCCATGTCCTGCTTTTCTTTTCATTTTGTCTTCATTGGTATTATTTGTTCAAAGCCTTTTGAATTAAATGTAATAAAAAATTTTCACTTTACCTCCCATGAACCTCTTATCTCTTGTTTGGTCATGAACTCCTCCACAGATCTGATAGGTAAGTTCTTCCATGCTCCCCTAATTTGCTTAAGATATCACCCTTTATGTCTAAATCATGTACCTACTTTTTTAAGCTTATATAGCGTGTGAGTATACAATGTGAGAAATTGGTCTATGATTAGCTTTTGGCAGACTACATTCTAATTTTCCAAGCAGTTTGTCAAATGCTGAGTACTTATCCTAATAGGTTGGATCTTTGGGTTTATGAAACATTAGGTTTCATTAGGAAAATTGGTCTATGATTTTCTTTCTCTGTTTTGACTCTCCCTCAAAACTATATTTCTGTTATAGAAGGGATTTGTTAAGACTACTTCTTTACCTATTTTTTTCAAACACTTCATATAATGTTTTTGTTAAAATTGAATATTTACAAAAATATAAATTGCCCCAATAACAGAAAAGGAAATAGAATACTGAAATAAAATGAACATAGAAAAAATAAATTGAACAAGTGTTAATCGAATTTTCTAAGGGGGGGGTGGAATCAGAAAACCAAATGGATATGCAAATGAATTCTACCAAACATTCCATCTAGTATGGCTGGATGGATGATAATCCTTCACATTTTTTTCCATTTATTTCCTTGATATTCTTGACCTTCTGTTCTTCGGGATATATTTTGTTATTTTTTCTAGCTCTATAAAAAGGTTTTTTTTGGCAGTTTGATTGATATGGAACTGAATAAATAGATTCATTTAAGTTGAATTATCATTTTTATCAAATTGGCTTGTTCTAACCAGAGTAAATAAAATTTTCCAGTTGTTTAGATCTGACTCTATTTGTGTGAAAACTGTTTTGTAATTGTATTCCTGTAATTCTTGGGTTTGTCTTGGCAGATAGACTTCCAAGTAGTTTATTTTTTTTAATATTCTTTCTGTTGCTTTCCACTGGGCTTTGTTGGTTATATATAGAAATGCTCTTTTTTTATGTGGGTTTATTTATATTCTGCAACTTTGCTAAAGTTATTATTTCACTAAGTTCTTTAGTTGGTTCTCTAGGTTTCTCTAAATATAACATCATATCATCTGCAAAGGCTGATACATTTGTTTCCTCATTGTCTATTCTAATGCCTTTCATTTCTTTTTCTTCTCTTATTGCTTTAGCTAGAATTTCCAGTACAATATTGAATAATAGTGGTGATGATGGACATTCTTAGTTAACCTCTGATTGTACTTGGAAGGCTTCTAACTTATGCACATTACTGATAATGCTTGCTGATGATTTTAGATAAATATTTCTTATCATTTTAAGGTAAGCTCCATTTATCCCTATGGTTTCTAGTGTTTTTAATACGGGTGTTGTATTTTGTCAAAGGTCTTTTCTGTATCTATTGAGATAATCATGTGATTGCTGTATTGATTGAAAAGCTCAATTATACTCATAGTTTTCCTAATATTGAACCAGCCATGTGTTTCTAATATAAATTCCATCTGGTCATAGTACATGATCCTTGTGATGTATTGCTTCTTACCAATGTTTCACTTAAAATTTTTGCATCAGTACTCATTAGGGAAATTGGCTTAATTACTTTTCTCTGTTTTGACTCTTCCTGGCTTAGGTAACACTGTATTTGTGTCATAAAAGGAATTTGATAGGACTCCACCTATTTTTCCAAATAGTTTATATATGATTGGGATTAATTGTCTTTTAAAGATTTGGTTGAACTCACTTATGAATCTATCTGGCCATAGGGATATGTTTCTGAAAGAGGTCACTGATGGCTTGTTCAATTTCTTTTTCTGAAATTGGGTTGTTTAAATATTCTATTTCCTCTTCTGCTAATCTGTGCAAATTATATTTGTGTAGGTTTTCATCCACTTTATTTAGATTGTCAAATTTAGTGGCATATAATTGGGCAAAATATTGCCTAATAATTGCTTTAATTTCCTCTTCATAGATGGTCAGTTCACTAATTTCATTTTTGATACTACTAATTTGCTTTTCTTCTTTCCTTTTTTAATCAAATGACCTAATAGTTTATATATTTTATTGGCTTTTTTCATAAAAGCACCTTCTAGTTTTATTTATTAGCTTAATGATCTTTCAGTTTTATTCATCTCTCCTTTGATTTTAAGAATTTCCAATTTCATATCAATGGAGAATTTTTATTTTGTTCTTTTTCTAGTTTTTCTTTTTTTCTGTTGCATGCCTAATTCATTGATCTACTTGTTCTCTATTTTATTGATGTAAGCAATTAGAGATATAGCTTTCTGTCTGAGTACTGCTTCCCCTAAGTATATCCCATAAATCTTTATGGTGTCTCATTGTTGTCATTCTCTTTAATGAAATTATTAACCGTTTCTATGATTTCTTCTGTGACCGACTTATTTTTTAGGATTAGATTAGTTTCTAATTTTTTAAATCTACCCTTCTACTGCCCATTATTGAACATAATTTTTATTGTATTATGATATGAAAAGGCTGCATTTAGTATTTCTGCTTTTCTACATTGGATTAGGAGGTTTTTACACCCTAAAACATGGTCAATTTTTGAGTAGGTGCCTTGTATTGCTGAGAAAAGGAATATTCCTTTCCATTCCTACTCAGTTTTCTCCAGAGATCTATTGTATCTAACTTTTCCAGAATTCTAATCACCTCCTCAACTTTTTCATTTATTTTTTGTTAGATTCATCTGGTTTTTAGAGAAGAAAGTTGAGGTCCCACAGTAGTATTGTTCTATTGTCTGTTTCTTTTTTGTAACTTACCAACGTAGTCAGAAATTTAGATGGTATACCATTTGGTGCATATGTTTGGTATTGATTTTACTTCATTGTCTATGATGCCTTTCAGCAAAATATAGTTTCCTCCATTATCTCTTTTAATTATATCTATTTTTCCTTTTGCTTTGTCTAAGATCATGATTGCTTCCCCTGCTTTCTTTTTTTTTTGCTTCAGCTGAAGCAAAATAGATTCTGCTCTAGCTACTTACCTTTACTATGCAAGTGTGTCCCTGTGCTTCAAATGTGTTTCTTGTAAACAACATATTGTAGTATTCTTAATCCATTCTGCTATCTGCTTCTGTTTTATGAAAGAGTTCATCTTATTCACTTTGAAAGTTATGGTGACTAACTGTGTATTTTCCCTCCATCCTATTTTCCTTTGTTTATCCTTCTCTCTCTCTTACCTTTACTCCATCCCTCCTCACAAGTGTTTTGCTTTTGATTATCACATCCTCTAATCTGCCATCCCTTCTATTAACTTTACTCCTGCTCTTATCCCTTTCTCTTATCATTTCCCTATATGGTGAAATAAATTTCTGTATCCTGTGAGTGTGTATGTTATTCACCCTTAATTAAATCCTGATGAGAGTAAGTTTCAAGCTTTGCCTATGACCTCCCCATCTACCCATCTATAATATATGTATGTGTGTGTGTATGTATGTATGTATGTATGTATGTATATCTAGACATATGCCCATATATAATATATATAACAAAATATATACATCATATGTGTGTGTATTTTATTATAGGTTATGTATTATATGTATTCAAACTTCTTTTATGTGAGATCATTTACCTCATTTTATCTCCTTCCCCTCCTTTTTCTCTCAGCACAATCTTCTTTCTCACCCCTTTATTTTGTTTTGGGGAGTATCATCTTATCAAAGTCATCTTATACCCACATCCTCTGTCTACATATACTCTTTCAAATTTTCCTTATGTTAATTCTTAAGAGTAATAACTGTCTTGCCATATAGGAATGTAAACAGTTTTACCTTATTGAATCTCTTATTTTTTCTCTTTCTTATCTTTTTATGTTTCCCTTGAGTCCTGTCTTTGAAAATCAAATTTTCTATTCATGTCTGGTCTTTTAACTAAGAATGCTTGAAAGTTCTCTGTTTTCTTAAATATACATTTCATTTCTCTGATGGATTATTCTCAGTCTTTCTTGGTAGTGCTTCCTGGTTTTAATCCTAACTCTTTTGCCTTCCAGAATATCATATTTCAAAGCCTCTGGTTCTTTAATGTGGAAGATGCTGGAGCTCCACAGTATTTGAATTGTTTCTTTCTGGCTGCTCACGGTATTTTCTCCCTGACCTAGGAACTCTGAAATTTGGCTATGATGTTCCTTGGAGATTTCATTTTAGTGTTTGTTTTCAGGTGGTGATCAGTGGATTCTTTGAATTTCTATTTTGACCTTGGTTTCTGGGATATCAGGGCAATTTTCCTTGACAATTTCTTGAAAGATATTGTCCAGGCTCTTTTTTTCCCTAAATCATGGCTTTCAGGTAGTCCAATGAGTCTTAAGTTTTCTCTCCTGGATCTATTTTCCAGGTCAACTGTTTTTCCAATGAAAAATTTCACATTTTCTTCCATTTTTAAAAAATTCCTTTGAGTTTGTTTTATAATATCTTGATGTATTATGGAATTGTTAGCTCCCACTTGCTCAGATCTAATTTTTAAAGGAACTGTTTTCTTCAGAGAGCTTTTGTACCTCCTTTTCCATTTGGCCAATTCTATTTTTTAAGGATTTTTAAAAATTTTCTTCAGTGAATTCATCTTTTTTTTTGTTTATTTTCTTCAGTGAATTTTTGTATCTTTTTTTAATCATTTTTTTGTGTTTCTTTTACCAAACTGTTGACTGTTTTTTCATGATTCTCTTGCAATATTCTCATTTCTTTCACCAATTTGCTTCTACTTCTCTAATTTACTCTTTAAAATCCTTTTAAAGCTTTTCTAGGGGTTCTTTTTGGACCTGAGACCAAATTATGTTTTTCTTTGAGCCTTCACATGTAGCCATTTTGACACTGTTGCCCTCTTCTAAGTTTGTACCTTCATCCTCCCTATCACCATAGCAACTTTCTGTAGTCAAGGGTCTTTTTCTTTGTTTGTTTTGCTCATTCTTCTTCCTATTTTGTGACTCAGTATTTTTATATGAGATTTGGCCTCTGTCTCAAGCCTCTTTGCTGTGACTAGGGCCCTTGCTGCTGGCTTTCACTGGGCCTCAAGGACTAGCTTCTAGCTTGTACTGGGGTCTGGGGGAGACCACCCTGTTGGCATCCCTTGGATGTGCAGTTTTGTTGCAGATCTGCCCAAAGGGTGGGGCCTTGCTGCTGGATTGCTATGGAGGCAAAGGCTATTTGCTGGCCAGCCCTGGGCATGCATCTTGCTATTAGCTGGCCCCAGGGTCATGGTCTCACTGCTGCTCAGTAATGTGAGTCACACCTCACTGGTGGCCTGAGCTGGCGGTGGGACCGTTGGGGTGGGGCCTTGCTATCCTGCATAGACTGCCAGCTTTCCTTCAGGGTGTCTGGCTTGCAGAAGGGTAGGAGTTTACTGGTGAATTGTCCCAGGTCTTGGGCTGTTGCTGCAGGCCCCTTGCTTTGCAGCTTGTTTTCTCTTGGACGTTGCTCCCCTCCCACCCCAATGAGACAGACCTTTCCTGCTGAGTTGGTAAGTTGCTTCCCACTCCTAAATCAGTTTTGAGTTCATTTTCAAATTTTTTTGGAGGGGAATTTGGGAGGCTCCAGGGAGTTCCTGCCTCTCTCTGCCACCTTGGCACTGGAAGTCCAATTTCACTATCTTTTAAGGAAAAACTAGACTATGAATTGTAGATGTCATTGTTATTGCAGGACCATAGTTCTTACAGTTTTTACTGTTTTGGAAAGGCTTTAAGTCTAGCCTTAGCAACAGAATCCTAATTAAATATGGGAAGGCTCATAATCACTGGAAATTGGTAATAATTTTTTTTTGGTGACAGCAACACATGAAAAAAAGAGAAATGCCAATGATTCTTGGCCAGAGAGAGAGAGAGACAGAGACAGAGAAAGACAAAGACAAAGAGCAACAGAGAAACTCATTTGTGTGTCTGGCATATAATACAACACTCAGCTGACAGCAAAGAAACTAAAGGTGGTGAAACCAAATCAATACTGTTTCATCTATTGAATGAGGTATGTTTTGAGCAATAGTAGTGAGAGTTGAAATACATACATATGATTACTCTTACCACTGGAACAATATCAAAATTATTGCTTGTCTCAGGTAACCTCTATAAAGCTGCAAATGTTGATTAAGTTTCTTTCTTACTCTGACATTCTATAATTTTGTTCTCCATGGTGGATTTTGGTAGTTTCCAGGTTATAACCTTCTACAACAACTATTGTGCTCAGTAGTTGAAACTTCACTCAGTGGCTAATAGGAAGGTACTATAACCTTTGAGCTGAGAAATTAAATGACCAGATCAATGCATAAGGAATATATATGTATATATATACACACATACACATATATATGTGTGTACACAGACATATATGCACATATACACATCTACATATATGTTCATATATACATAAACACACATATACCTATACAGTCCTGTTATGGATGATTTGGGGAGAGTATGGAGAGTGAAGGGAAGAAGGCTAGTTAATAGGTGTTTGCTTATATTAGAAATATAGTGCGGGTGGAGCCAAGATGGCAGAGTGAAAACAGTCACTTGCTTGAGTTCTTCCCCAAACCCTTCCAAATACCCATAAAAATGGCTCTAAACAAATTCTAAAGCAGTAGAACCCACAAAAAGACAGAGTGAAACAAATTTCCAACCCAGGACAACCTGGATGGTTGATTGGAAAGGTATATATCACCAGGCTGGTAGAGGAGTGCAACACAGCATGGGTGCGCAGGCCACAGTGAACCTGGAACAGGCCTCAGAGGACTGAATCATTGGCACTTGTGGCAATTTCCAGACTTCTCAACCCACAAATGCTAAAGACAATTTAGAAGGTCAGTGGGAAAAGCCTGTTTCTGCAGTGAGAGAGGAGCTAGGTGTCAGAACCAGTTCAAGAGCGAAGAGCACAGAGAGCTGCCTCAGGGTGGTGACTGACTCCTGAGCACTGGGCCCACAGACTGAGGGGGAAATCGAGTGGCTGATCAGAGAGGGATTACAGGGATCTCTTTGACAGCACTGAGGCAGGAATCTCTTGCTTTGCGCATGCTTGGATCTGGGTCACAGTTCTGGGTGGCAGTCCTGGGGCAAGGAGGAGTGCTGGGATGGTAGAGCTTGTAGTGGCTAGGGAGAGGAAATCCTCCTCACAGTTCCAAGACAGAAAAGACAGCTTGTCTTCACTTATAGACCAGAGCACAGCCCAGGAAAGGAGTAAACACCACGTCCTTGATCATACCACCTTCAAAGAACGGAAAATTTGCAGGTCCCTAGAAGTATCTCTAAAAACAGCTGTACAAACCCCCGAAGCTTGGGACAGTACATTCTCCACACTGGAAGCAGACCTTTCCCTTAACAAAGAGTTTATACCTCAAGTAATTGACTGGGATCATAAGCAAACTTCTCAAGAAGTGTCAGACCATAGAATCATTTTTTGGTAACAAAGAAGATCAAAACATACAATCAGAAGACAACAAAGTCAAAGCTTCTACATCCAAAGCCTCCAAGAAAAATATGAATCAGTCCCAAGCCTTGGAAGAGGTCAGAAAGGATTTTGAGAAGCAAGTAAGACAAGTAGAGGAAAAACTGGGAAGAGAAATGAGAGTGATGCAAGAAAATCATGAAAAACAAGTCAACAGCTTGCTAAAGGAGACCCCCCAAAGTACTGAATAACACCTTAAAAAATAGCCTAACCCAAATGGCAAAAGAGGTCCAAAAAGCAAATGAGGAGAAGAATGCCCTAAAAAGCAAAATTGGCCAAATAGAAAAGGAAGTCCAAAAGCTTACAGAAGAAAATATTTTCTTAAAAATTAGAATAGAGCAATTGGAAGCTAGTGACTGCATGAGAAATCACAATATTGTGAAACTAACCCAAAAGAATGAACAATTAGAAAACAATGTGAAATATCTCATTGGAAAAACAACAGACCTGGAAAATAAGTCCAGGAGAGACAATTTTAAAATTATTGAACTACCTGAAAGTCATAATCAAAAAAAGAATCTAGACATCATCTTTCAAGAAATTTTCAAGGGAAACTGCCCTGATGTTTTAGAGCCAGAGGTCAAAATAGAAATTGAAAGAATCCACCAATCTCCTCCTGAAAGAGATCCCCAAAGGAAAACTCCTAGGAATATTGTAGCCAAATTCCAGAGTTCCCAGGTCAAGGAGAAAATATTATAAGCCGTCAGAAAAAAACAATTCAAGTATTGTGGAAACACAATCAGGATAACACAAGATTTAGCAGCTTCTACATTAAGGGACCACAGGGAATGAAATATAATATTCCAGAGGGCAAAGGAGATAGGATTACAACCAAGCATCACCTACCCCGCGAAACTAAGTATAATCTTTTAGGGGAAAAAATGGTCATTCAGTGAAATAGAGGACTTTCAAGCATTCTTGATGAAAAGACCAGAGCTGAATAGAAAGTTTTACTTTCAAATAGAGGGCTCAAGTGGAACATGAAGAGGTAAACTGGAAAGAGAAATCATAAGAGACTTATTAAGGTTGAACTGTTTACAGTCCTGCATGTAAAAAATGACATTTATAAGTCATGAGACCTTTGTCAGTATTAGCATAGTTGGAGGGGAAAAATAATATGTATGTATGTATATATAAAGATAGATAGATAGATAGATAGATGGCGCAGGATGAGTTGAAGATGAAGGGGTCATATCTGGAGAATAAAATTAAGGGGTGAGAGAGGATTATACTGGAAGGAGAAAGGGAGAGGTGGAATGGAGTAAATAATCTCACAAAAAATAGAAAAGAAAAGGCTCTTACGGTGGAGGGGAAACAGGGGAAGGTGAGAAGGAATGAGTGAATCTTACTCTCATAGGATTTGGCTTAAGGAGGGAATAACATACACACTCAATTGGGTATGGAAATCTGTCTTACCCTACAAAACAATAGGGGGAGAAGGGGACAAGAGAGCAGGTGAATGATAGAGAGGAGGGCAGATTGGGAAAGGGAGTAATCAGAAGCAAACACTTCTGAGGAGGGACAAGGTCAAAACAAAGAATAGAATAATTGGGAGGGCAGGATAAGATTAAGGGAAGTAGAGTTAGTTTTTTACAACGTGACTACTATGGAAGTGTTTTGCATAACTGCACATGTATAACCTATATTGAGTTGCTTGCCTTTTCAGTGAGGGTGGGTGGGGAGGGAGGGAGGGAGAAAATTTGGAGCCCAAAGTTTTAAAAACACATGTCTAAAAAAAGTTTTCACATGCAATTGGGAAATAAGAAATATAGGAAATTTGGTACAGAAATCTATCCTGCCCTACAGGAAAATAGAAGGGGAAGGGGATAAGAGAAGAGGGGGAGAGATAAAAGGGAGGGGAGACTACAGGAAGGGATATTCAGAATGCATGCCATCTTGGGGTGTGGGAAGGGGCGAGTTGGGGTGAAAATTTGGAACTCGAAGTCTTGTAGAAGTGAATCTTGAAAACTAAAAATATATAAATTTGAAAATTCAAAAAAAAAATATAGTAAGAAGGGCCAAATACGACTATGCTAATACTCTGGGGCCCAGTTCTGCCACTTTCATCTTATGGAAGTTACTTATTCTTTATGGAGATCATATTCTCATAAATAAAATTACTTGTTTGGACTACGTGATTTTTATGACAGAAATTTTTGGTTTTGGTCAAGACTATAAGTTCGTCAATGGAGGAGACTCCTGGTGAGGAAACCCACTTCAGCCAATGCAAATGAACAACTCTTCTGTAATACATGGTCTTAGAAACTGCATTCAGTGCTACATATCTTCCACATCTTGGCTGAACATTCCATAATTCTAATCTTTTATTAAGTTGGGATCATCATAGTCTTCTAAATATGAATCACTTAAAAGTAGTATTTGAATTTTTTTTTCCTTTTCAAAAAGTCTTACTTTTTGGATTCTATACAAATAGAGATTTTCATGTTTAACTACAACCATGAGGTTTTTTTTTCTAGTATTCCAAATTTGATCATATCTTTATTTTTGCAACTGGGCTTTGATCATGCCCAGATCACTCAAGCTGGAAGGACTTGCTTCTGAGAAAAGAATTTGAGCATTTCCCTACCACATGAGTGGAAGCAGCCTCTTCCCATTGGCTGCATAGCTGTAACAGGCAACACCCAGAAAACTGCCAGACTAGGACAGTCTCACTGTTTTGACCATCTGGGCCAGAGAAGGCAAAGTTCCTCTTCATCCACTTCAAGGGCACTGTGGACTGAACTGGGTGAGTCGAAAAACTTTCTCCATTCCCCTTTTAGGCCCTGTAGCCCCAAGAAACAGGTTAAAAGTTTTGTTTTGTTCATTCTTTTTTAAATCTAGGCTCAAGCAATGGAGTCTCTGGACATACACTGTTTTGATCTTGGAGTCCTGATTTCAGGCAGAATGTCAATGCCATCCCAGCAGGTAAGCAAAAAAAAAAAAGGTTCAAGCCCAAAGGGTGGCTTTGGGCTTAGAACTTGGGGGGCCTAAACTGTACAAGAACTGAGCTGAGCAACAAACCTAATCCCTTTTCTCTTCCCTAAAATTTAAGGTAGTAAAAGAATTATGGCCCCCATATATGAGGATGATGATTTTTGTGTCTGTTGTTGCTATGCTTTTGAGGTAAGGATTCCCCCATGAAAGCTAATATGACTGTTAAGTGTTGAAATGAAAATGGCATTTAAAAGACCCCCTAAAATTAAGAGAATACGATTGATGCAGGCTGGTGTGGATGGCAGAAAGTTTGGATATCTCTAATGTCTCTATAAGTTTAGTGGAGAATTGTAAAGGAGAGGTGAAATGTAATGTACCTTCCCTTTCAGGTAATAGAGGCCAGAATAGTCACTACTACATTTCCATTGCCTGCCATGATAGGAATGGAAAGTAATTATCTATTCCCTTTTGACCATGGAGAAACTAAGGCCCAGAGAAACCTCAACAAAGCCAAATGTCAGGGGGATAAATCGTACCTGTTTACTTGGTTTCTTTATTTTGTCATGTGCTCCTCAGCTACTAACAGATCTTTGTCTTGATTCCTCATGGACCACGGCATTGGAGCCTGCTCTCATTATATCTTCATAATTGACCTAATCTCAATCTTCCTTCAATAGAAGCCCCTTATGGAAAACTAAGCACCCACCATATTGCAATTACTTTAAAGTTTGCACTGACATTTTTAAAATTGCCACTGATTCCCATTTTAGAAGATCATTATATACCACCTGAAGAAATTAACTCTTCTTGCCCTTTAAATTGTCCCTGTGTTCCTATTCTCTATATTCTAAGACCTATAAATGACCGAGATTGGAAGAGAATAGGCTTCCTCAACTTAGATTATTCAGGTTTATTGGTACTAGCCACAAGGGCTAAAATGTTCTCTGTTATTTCTTTGATAAAGAATTATACACAATGCTAGAAGGGATTTGGAAGGTCCAGAACTTGTTCTGAAAAGGGGTGTAAGCTTCCAGTATTCTTTAAAGTAAAAGAGAAAACTTCCTAGGAAAAGAGAAGAATACGTATTAGAACAATAGGAAAGTGTGGCTTCCTGGGCAGGACCTTAAACTGACAACATGATCGCATAATTTGGAACTTCTTATAAGGTGACTTAATAGATTTTTTTCATTTAAAAAAAAATCAATGAATTTTTATTTGACTTTTTCCCAATATTATGTAAAAAGTTTTTTTAGCGTTTATTTTTTAACATTGAGTTTAAAAATTTTTTTCTTCCTTCTTCCTCCTTGAGAAGGCAAACAATTTGATATATGTTACAAATGTGCAGTCATAAAACAACATTTTTAAATATGTATAAAATGCTTCAATCTGCATTCAGACTCCGTCAGTTCTTTTTATGGAGATGAATAGCATTTTTCAATATAAATGCTTTGAAATTGTCTTGGATTACTATATTCCTCAGAATAGCTAAGTTATTCAAAGTTGATCATTGGACAATATTGCTGTTACTGTGTAATGTTATCCTGGTTCTGCTCATTTCATATTGCATCAGTTTGTATATAACTTAAAAGATTTCTTGATGTGCTGAATTTGGACTCTGCTATTCATTTCTTTTCCTCCCTCTTTTCAGAATCAAAACCAAGAGATTTCAAATTTCTATGGGTAGAAACATAACCAAGAGAATGAACAGAAAATATCTTCAGGTAAGAGACAAATAAACAAATGTAATTTTTTATTTCAGTCTAGTGATGCACAATTTTTAAAAATATATTGTCTCCCTTCTATATGCCATGCACTGTACTAGGAGACAGTCTAGAGTCCAAATGTTGCTTTAATCTTGAATATCCTATTTTGAAATTTGAGAGTTGAGACTTACCTTCAGAAAGCACATGGTCCATCACCTTGCTCTGGGCTGGACCTCATTTAAGTTGACCCAGAGAGGAGACTCAATTTTGTTTTGAAATAACCAAAGAGAAGGAGATTCTACAACTTCCGTCAAATCTCCCATCTCAAAGTCGAGTCACCTTCTTGGCTAGAAAATTCTTACCAGTGTATATTAATCTAAATCCTGTGTCTTTATATAAAGAACATTTTTAGCAGAACTAAAATGGCTTTTAAATATTCTTTGTCCAATAATCCTTTCACTGATTTGACATCTTTATTAATTTTAGGCAGAGAGAGAGAGGGAGAGGGAGAGAGAAATAGGAAGAGAATGAGAGAGAGAGAGAGAGAGAGAGAGAGAGAGAGAGAGAGAGAGAGAGAATTATTCCTCAAGACAAAAAGCTAGTTCTGGCCGTTAGGAAGCAACATATGCATACATACATATGGGTATATGCATATATGTGTGTGTATTCACATATCCATGTGTATATATATATATATATATATATATATATATATATATATGTGTGTGTGTGTGTGTGTGTGTATGTATGTATGTATATATATATATATGTGTGTGTATGTATGTTTATAGATATAGATATACATATAGATACACACACACACACATATGTATATTATACTGTGGACAAGATAACTTCCATCATCCCAGACAAAAGAATCTCCAGAGAAGGAAATTCTTCAACTTCCTCTAATTTTTAGAGTGCCAACCAGGAACACTGGACCTTCAGATTCACCTCCACCTTCTCTTTTCTGCCTAAAATTTCCCTGCTAGAATTTCTTCCCTTTATAGAGGCAGCAAAGAAAAGTGGAGTCAGCATAGAACTTGAAATTAAGAGAAACCTAGGTATGAATCTAACCTCTAACATGTTCTGTAGGACTATATGGAAATGATTTAACTTCTCTATGCCTCAGTCTCCTTTTCTGTAAAATGGAGATAGTATCAACCTCACAGCAAGGCAAAGATCAAATGAGACAATCTATTGAAGACATCATATAACATCTCATTTTCTATGACTTAGCTTAAACCTTAGCTTTCTGTTAAGATGAAAATATCCCTGTACAAAATTAGCTCATACCAAAATAGCACATTCATCCTAATCAAATTTTGAAAGGATTTTAACAGTCTTAGAGTGGCATCCTGATGCCCTAGAAGGGACAATACTGTGCAATAGCCTGTTATCAGACAATTAAACTTCCTTACTCTGGGTGCCTTTCAGTTCTTTTTCTGAGAATAGAATCGTAGAGTATTATGGATGGATGACACCTTAGAGACTGCCTGTTTCAAAACCTTCACTTTACAAATAAAGGAATGGATACTCAGAAAGATTAAATGATGTTCGAAGGAAGAAACCACTCCAGTCCTTCATCAGGATGAATAAATGAGGATATGAGAATATGATGCAGTAAAGTCACCCTTCAGTTCAGCAGGTCAACAGACAATTATAAATACGACTATGGTTAAAGCTCTATGCTAGGCACTGAGAATGTTATAGTATAACCAGCTCTCCAGATTCATTAGGAAAAATTTACATATCTCTTAAAGCAAGAAGTTATACTTTCTGGGGATTTGACTATGTGACTATTAGTAGTAGTAATAATAATATTAATAACGAGCATTTATATAGCACCTAATACTTTCTAGACACTGTGTTAAGTCCTTTAAAGATATTTTATCATCTGACCTCACAACAATGCTGGTGCTATTATTATCTCTATTTTATAGTTCAGGAAACTGAGGCAACAGTTCAGTGACTTGCTTAGGGTCACACAACTAATAAGTGTCTGAGGCCTGATTTAGACTCAGGTCTTCCTGACTCTAGGCCCAACACTGTGTCATCATGATGATGATGGTGATAGTGATGATGATGATGATGATGATGATGATGATGATGATGATGATGATACATTAAGGAAGCTTGATACAATGGAAAGAGAGCTGGATTTGAAGTTGCATAACTGGCTCTGTCTACACTCTCTACTCATGTGACTTTGGACAAATCACACAGCTGTAACACATTGGAATCCAAGCCTTCTGACTCCAAGTATGGTGCTATTTCCATTATATTATTTCCCCTGCTTTAGAAAAATTGCAAAATGATGGTCATACTAAATATGATCTTTTAAAGACTCTCCTTTACTTAGGAACTGGCATATTAGTATTCAAAGCTCAAAATAGTGACATGTCTTTATTTCAGTTCTATGGAGCTCACTTTATTTTCCCTTTGGCTGCATTGATGACCAAGTGAAAGATTCATAAACTTCTCAGAGACAGGAGGTCTCACCCTTCTTGCCTTTAGTCAAAGCAGCACCTAAACAGCTGGAGATGGTACTCATGATCTTATGTTTCCAGTTCTAAAGACAAGGTGATTTCATAAACTATCTTCAGTCCAAACCAGTTTTGGAGTCACACAACCAGCTTGCAAATCTTGGCTTTGTAATTTACAACTTGTCTGTCATTAGGCAAGTTACTTTCTTTCACTAGGCTCAGTTTCCTCACCTGGTCATTATATTGAATTATTTCAAATGTTTCTTCCAAGTTAAACCATTATTTCTGCCTCTGTCCCTCTTTGTTTCTCTCTCTTGCTCTACCTTTATCATCTTGATGTTGTCTCCATACTCTTCCCTTTTTTTAGTTCTTGGTCTCTAACTTGTAAGACACTTTCAATTTTAGTGCCTACTTCTTTGGCCTTTCTTCTATATTAAGGTTCAATTTAATTCAACAATTATTTGCTAATCGCTTACTCTTTACAAGTTAATGTTTGAGATGCTAGAAACACAAAGATAGAAATAAAACAGTCCCTGTCCTAACTGAATTTATATTCTATTTGGCAGAATATCATCTCTAAAGATGTATATTAATACCAAGTAATGCAAAGTAATTTCACAAGAGAGAAAAAGCAAACAGCCAGGAGGATCAGGTAAGGCCTTGTATAGGATATTGCATCCAATATGTATTTTGAGGGAGGAGATTCTAAGATGATAAAATGCTATCCAAACAAGGGTACAAAAATGTGGAAATAGGTGATGGAATGTCAATTATAAGCACCAGTGAACAGTCTTGTTATGCTGCAAAGTAGACTGCATGAATGGCTATAGAATGAATGACTAGAAAGGTAAATGAGTGTCATTTGGTAGATAGACTTAAATGTTAATTTGAATATTTCATGTTTTACCTTAGACCTGAAGATTTTTCAGGAAAGGGATCAGATGGAAAAGGGGGTTATTCAAGAGAAAAGTTATCATGAAATACCAATGATCAAGAGAAAAGAGCTTTTTTTATTTCTTTTATTAAATAAAAAAAAATTCCTCTTTCCAGATCCACCCACTACCCTGAAAAAAACAAAAACAAACAAAAACAAAAACAAAAACAAAAACAAAAAGAAAAGACCTCTAAAACAAATGTACATAGTGAACCAAATCAAATCTCTGCATTGGCCACATACATCTCATTTAGCAATGAGTCCATCATTTCACCATCAGGAACTGGGTAGCTTGCTTTATTTTATTGGTCAAGAGATCTATTCTTAGTAAAGCAAAATATAGCGTGAGGTATGTATAGAGCTGCCCTTCTTGGGGGATTATCCAGAATATTTGTGTATGTTCTCTATCTCCTTCAAATTAATGCTTTAGAAGCTTGGGAGATTTGTTTCCATCCCTCCATGCCTCAGGGGCTTCAAATGAAGATAATGAAGAATCCTCTAACTGAATGCTAAGGTAGAAGAACAGATGATTCAGAAAATGCTCAAAGTAGTTACTTTTCTCTCTGCCTCTGCTTTCCTTTCTGGCTTTGAAGTGTGAGCACTGTAGGGCAACGTCTGGAGATTAAGATGAGGCAGGAGTGGTCCTCCTATCTCCCATGCACTTTCTGAATATCCATGAACATCTAATTGACTGGACTTCAGCAAAGAAATATCTAAATAGACTCTTTAACAGGCACCAGAAATGGCCAAGCTGAACATGCTCCATCCCGTAATATATAGATGCACAATATAAAAATATATAAAAACATTATGCAAATCAAATGATATGTTTGACAGGTATTTAGTGGTAACAATTGAGTATTTGTCAGTGGTGATGATATCAGGATCCAAAATGAGAATTCATTTCTTGACCTTGCCTCTCAGCAGGTCTCAGCAATGGGTGAGAGGGGGATAAACAACCACTCAGAAGTGAATGAATTCATTCTTGTAGGCTTCCGGGTCCGCCCAGAGCTCCAAATCCTCCTTTTCATCATATTTCTGCTTATCTATAGCATGGTCCTTCTGGGGAACATTGGTATGATTGTTCTCATCCTGACTGCTTCCCAGCTGAACACACCAATGTATTTCTTCCTAGGAAATCTCTCTTTTATTGATCTTTCCTACTCCTCTGCTGTGGCACCCAAAGCCATAGCCAATTTCTTATCTGAGAGTAAAACCATCTCCTTTGCAGGCTGTGTGGCCCAGCTCTTCTTCTTTGCTCTTTTTATTGTGACAGAGGGCTTTCTCTTGGCAGCTATGGCCTATGACCGTTTCATAGCCATCTGTTCCCCACTCTTGTATTCTGCCCGGATGTCAAGAGGCCTCTGCTTCCAACTGGTGGCAGGATGCTACTTTTGTGGCTGTATTACTTCCATCCTTCAAGTCAGCATTACTTTTACTATGTCCTTCTGCTCATGTAATGTTATTGACCTTTTTTACTGTGATGTCCGTGCACTACAGAAGATCTCATGTTCTAATGTCTTTATTAACAAGGTGATATCATATTCCTTGTCTGTCATCATTATTTTGCCCACCATAATAGTCATCATGGTGTCCTACATCTATATTTTGTCTGCTATTCTGAAGATCCATTCCAGTGAAGGACAAATGAAAGCATTCTCCACCTGTGGGTCCCACCTGATGGTGGTGAGTTTGCTCTATGGGACGGTTTCCTTTATGTACCTCACACCTGCCAGTAGCCCAGAACTGGTTAAAGTGGCCTCTGTGTGTTACACTGTTGTCACTCCTATGTTGAACCCTTTGATTTATTCTCTAAGAAACAAAGATGTCAAAGAAGCTCTGAAAAGTATGTTCTGTGGAAAAAAAGGGCTTTCTCTAAATCCTTTGTCTTTACTATCTTGTCCCATTTAAAAGATGTTGATGCTGTATCTGCAAGCTACATTTAAATGAAGATTTTCCCTAAGTCACCTAATTGTCCCTCTGTAAGCCTAGTTGAGTGATTTCTAGTGAAGACACACTATTCCATCTACTTTTCTTTCAGGACAATAATTCCTGTAAGTCACGAAATTCAGAAATAAGTTTTAAGGGCACAGTGAACAAAGAAAAATACAATAATAATAACAATAGTAACTCTTTTGTATACACACACACACACACACATATAAACTCAGTTATATAAGCTTTGTAAGGCTTTATTAATATTACCTCATTTTATTCTTAAAACAGCACTGGGAGGTAGATGTTATTATTGTTATTCCAATTTTACAAATGAGGAAACTGATGCAGAAGGAGATTAAGTGGCTTGCCCAGTGCCATGTACTTAGTGAGCATCTAAGACCATATCTGAACTGAGACCTTCCAGAAGTCTTGTGCTTTATCCACTACCTGCCTTTAACCAAATAAGCAAGCATTCGAAAACCATAGGGGGGAAACTCTTGTAACGTATATACCTCATGTCAGAGGAAAATTTAAATTCTAATGGTCATTGTATGCCTATAGAAGTGATTAGGAATTTGATTTGCTAATTTTGCAGGTCTAGAATTTCTTTCTACATGTCTGGGTTGGTTATGAGTTGTTCACTATATGTATTTGAAGGTGCATTTTCTATTTATTTATATGTTTATTTATTCATTTATTTAGCAATCTACATTTATTTTGGAAATAAACTAAATTATAGGGTAAGGGAGTGGGGGAAAGGGGACTAAAATCATTTTGGGACACTCTGAATGGACTGATCTCTTAACTATTTGGTGGCCTAATAGTGGAAAGTCCCCAATCACTATTGTCAAAGAAATAAAATGCAATAAGCCATGCAACAAAATTAAATCAGATGGTTTCATGAATCATCATAATTATGTGTTATCCTTGGGTATGATAACTGCAATTTTGTCTAAATGCACTTCTTTAATGAATGAAAAGTATTTGGTCTCCTCTCCTTGTCTCCTGCCCTTGAGCAGGGAATGTTTTCTTGTGCTCTCATTCCAAAAACAAACTATCCCAACTAAATGGTAAATATTACCCCAGAAACCCCCTTTGCCTTTGTCTTATTACTCTTCTTTCTAGCTCTCCTTTTCCTGTAAAATGCTTTATTTATTTATCCTAAGTTGCCACAGAATGCTGCTGATTGGCTATGTACTCTAAGTAGGACTAAAAAGTTATAAAAATTAAACTTTGATAGCTAAAGCTGCTATCAATGAGCAGTCTTCTTTAGCAGGCTGATGCATTTCTTTGCTTTCAGTTTGTCTTCCTATCTTTGATTCACAGTCATGTCACCACCCACTGACAGATAGTTCTCCTAAGAGGTCCCACTACTCTTGTTTGACAGAATTTCCCAGCAGTGGGTAGAGTGTGAACCTATGAGTAAAGAAGACTTTAAAGTTTTGCCTGTGACACATACTGGCTTATATGAGCTTAGACCTTTAACCTCAGTGCATTAGGCATCACTCTCACATTGTAAATTGCAGTACAATAGCAAATCTCCATTGGTAGAAGGGGTTTCTGCTTTGGGAATTCTATAGACCATGAAATCACAGAGATAGACATACAGACAGACAGAGAGTCAGATACATACATATATACATACATACATACATACATACATATACCAAATATATTTCCCAGACTTGTATCTTATTTGGTTGGGATGCTAAATATGGATAGAATTCCTTCATTGAGTCAGATATTATTGAACTAGGGGTTGCAGAAGGAGAGAGGAGGGAATTTTTAAGTCTTGTGATCAACAAGGTGGAGGACTAGACATTTCTCTAATCCCTATGGCTTCTCAAAGCTCTCCAAAACAGAAATTATTCACAAAAGATAAGACCATTTTGGGTGACTATGGTCTAGGACATTCAGAATACAAAAGTTTGAACTGATACTTACCTTGAGTTCACTCAGCACTTCTTCCCCCACCACCACCATGCTACTGCCAGTGAGGCTGCGCTAGCTGACCAAAAGGCTCCAACCTATAGGTTCACAAGAAAACCCAACCCCACACCCTAGTACTCCCTCCCTCTTTCCAGTGTCATGGAGACCTGGGCTCTAGAAGTTTATAGAATTTTGCTAGGGCTGTGACAGCTAGTTCCATGGCAATTATTTGCTGAAAAAAAAAATCTCTGTACAAGACAGGAGGAATAAAGGGAAAGTGGAAGGATGCACATCTGAACTTGAAATAGATCTCAGTCTCACACCTCAACCTCCCACTTTCCTCCCAGAGCCTTGGAAATCCAAACTACACAAATCAACCAAAGCCTTTAGCTCTCTCAAATGGTTCATCATCAAAAATGAGTGTAATTTATCAATGGAAATGAGATTTAAAATGTTACCGTTTGCTTTGTTGCTGCCCCATAAGGAACACTGGGTCTGTCTACATCACACTGTCGTTTTAACTAGAAATTGTAAAATCTTTCTGATTGGCATTCCCAATAAAAATTTCCAAGAAAAATTTAGAGAACACACACACACACACACACACAACACACACATACACATACACACATATAAAGACATCTACATACATACATACACATGTTCATACATGTATTTAATAACTATATAATATGTTGTATGTTATAATATACACACTTGTATGTATGTATGCATGTATGCTTCCATCTGCATTCAGACTCCACCTGTTCTTTCTCTGGAAATGGACAGCACCTTTTATCATAAGTCCTTCAGAGTTGTCTTGGATCGTCTTATTGCTGAGAATAGCTAAGTCATTCATAATTGATCATCATACAATATTGCTGTTAGTGTATACAATATTTTCCTGGTTCTGCTCATTTCTCTTTGCATCAATTCATGTAAGTCTTTCCAAGTTTTTCTAAGAACATTCTGCTTATCATTCGAGCCATTCCCCAGTTGATGGTCATCCCCTCAATTTATAATTCTTTGCCTAAAAGGAGATGCTATAAATATTTTTGTACATGTAAGTCCTTTTCCTTTTTATTTTTCATCTCACTGGCATATAAACCTAGTAGTACTGTTGCTTGGTCAAAAGATACACATGGTTTTGTAGCTTTTGGGACATAGTTCCAACTTGCTATACAGAATGGTTGAATCAGTATGTAACTTCAACAGTACATTAGTGCCTCAATTTTCCCACATCTCCTCTAACACTTGTCATTTTCCTTTTCTCATATTAGCCAATCTGGTAGGTGTGGGGTGGTATGTCAAAGCTGTTTTAATTTGAATTTCTCTAATCAATAACGATTTAGAGCATTCTTATATGACTAGAGATAGCTTTGATTATTTCATCTGAAAAGTGGCTGTTCACATCTTTTGACCATTTATCAATTGGATAATGGCCCTTGCTCCTATAAATTTGATTCAGTTCTTTATATATTTGAGAAATGAGGTCTTTATAAAATAAATTTGCTATAAATTTTTTCACAGTTGTGATTAATATTATTTCTTTTCATCCTATTTCCCTGTTCTTCTTCTTCTTCCTCTTCTTCTTCTTCTTCTTCTTCTTCTTCTTCTTCTTCTCCTTCTCCTCCTCCTCCTCCTCCTCCTTCTCCTCCTCCTCTCTCTCTGTCTCTCTGTCTCTCTCTCTCTCTCTCTGTCTCTCTCTCTCTCTCTGTCTCTCTCTCTCTCTCTCTCTCTCTCTCTCTCTCTCTCTCTCTCTCTTTCTCTTTCCTTTCATTCTTTCCATTCTCAAAAATGTTTTGCTTCTGACTTACCTCCCCAATCTATCAGCTCCCATTCTCTTATCTCTTATCTCTTATCTCCTTCCCCTCCTGCTTTTCTGTAGGGTAAGACAGATTTCCATACCCAATTGATTGTCTATGTTATCCCTTCTTTGAGCCAATTCTGATCGGAGTTAAATTCACACATTCCCTCCTCCCACATCCCTCATCTTCCCCTCCATTGTAAAAACTTTTTCATGTGTCTTTTATGTCAGATAATTTACCCCATCATGCCTCTCCCTTTCACTTTCTCCCAGTCCATTTCTCTTTCTCACCCCTTAATTTTATTTTTTAGATAATCACTCCATCATATTCAATTCTAACTGCCTTCTAACTGCCCTGATAATGATTTTTAGGAATTACAAATATCATTTTCCCATGTAAGAATGTAAACAGTTTAACCTTATTGTATCTCTTATGATTTCACTTTCCTATATACATTTTTATGCTTCTTGTATTTGAGTCTTGTATTTTTGAAAGTCAAATTTTCTATTCAGCTCTGGTCTTTTCATCAGTAATGCTTGAAAGTCCTCTGTTTCACTGAATATTCATTTTCACCCTGAAGGATTATACTCAGTTTTGCTGGGTAGGTGAGTCTTGGTTGTAATTCTAGCTCTTTCGTCTTCCTGAATATCATATTTCAAGCCCTCCTAACTTTTAATGTAGAACATGCTAAATCTTGTGTTATCCTGACTGTGGTTCCATGATATTTTAATTGTTTCTTTTTGGATACTTGCACTATTTTCTTGACCTGGGAACTCTGGAATTTGACTATAATATTTCTGGGAGTTTTCATTTTGGGATCTTTATCAAGAGGTGATCAATGGATTCTTTGTATTTCTATTTTACCCTCTGTCTGGACAGTTTTCCTTAATAGTTTCATGAAACATGATGTCTAGGATCTTTTTTTTTTGATTCTGGCTTTCAGGTAGTTTAATAATTTTTAAGTTATCTCTCTTGCCCTTATTTTCCAGTTCAGTTGTACTTCCAGTGAGATATTTCACATTATCTCCTATTTTTTCTTTCTTTTGGTTTTGTTTTAATGTTTCTTGACTACTCATAAAGTCATGAATTTCCACTTGCCCAATGCTAATTTTTAAGGAATTATTTTCTTCAGTGAGCTTTTAGTGTTCACCCCCTTTTCCATTTGGCCAATTCTGCTTTTCAAGGGATTCTTTTATTCATTGGATTTTTGTGTTTCTTTTATCATTTAGCTTATTCTGTTTTTTTAATATAAATTTATTTATTTTTAGTTCTCAACATTCACTCCCACAAGTTTTTGAATTCCAAATTTTCACCATCTCCCCCTCCCCCCACCCCAAGATGGCATGCATTCTGAATATCCCTTCCCCTAGTCTGTCCTCTCTTCTATCTGTCTCCCCTTCTCTTATCCCTTCCCCTTCTATTTTCCTGTAGGGCAGGATAGACTTCTATACCCCATTTCCTGTATTTCTTATTTCCCAGTAGCATGTGAAAACATTTTTTTAAACCTATGTTTTTAAAACTCTAGGTTTCAAATTTTCTCTCTTCCTCCCTCCCCACCCACCCTCACTGAAAAGGCAAGCAACTCAATATAGGTTATACATGTGCAGTTATGCAAAACACATCCATAGTAGACATGTTGTGAAAAACTAACTCTATTTCCCTTAATCCTATCCTGCCCTCCCATTTATTCTATTCTTTCTTTTGACCCTGTCCCTCCTCAGAAGTATTTACTTCTGATTACCCCTTTCCCAATCTGCCCTCCTCTCTATCATCCCCCTGCTCTCTTGTCCCCTTCTCCTCCTATTTTCCTGTAGGGTAAGACAGATTTCCATACCCAATTGAATGTGTATTATTCCCTCCTTAAGCCAAATTCTATGAGAATAAGATTCACTCATTCCCTCTCACCTTCCCCATTTCCCCTCCACTGTAAGAGACTTTTCTTTTCTGTTTTTTTTTTGTGAGATAATTTGCCCCATTCTACCTCTCCTGTTCTTCTCTGAGTATAATCCTCTTTTGTCCCTTAATTTTATTCTCCAGATATGACCCCTTAATCTTCAACTCATCCTGTGCCCTCTATCTATCTATCTATCTATACACACATATAATTTTTTCCCCTCCAACTACCCTAATACTGACAAAGGTCTCATGAGTTATAAATATCATCTTTCCATGCAGGAATGTAAACAGTTCAATCTTAATAAGTCTCTTATGATTTCTCTTTCCTGTTTACCTCTTCATGTTCCACTTGAGTCCTGTATTTGAAAGTCAAATTTTCTATTCAGCTCTGGTCTTTTCATCAGGAATGCTTGAAAGTCCTCTATTTCACTGAATTACCATTTTTTCCCCTGAAGGATTATACTCAGTTTTGCTGGGTAGGTGATTCTTGGTTGTAATCCTATCTCCTTTGCCCTCCGGAATATTATATTCCATGCCCTGGTCCTTAATGTAGAAGCTGCTAAATCTTGTATTATCCTGATTGTGTTTCCACAGTACTTGAACTGTTTCCTTCTGGTAGCTTGTAATATTTTCTCCTTGACCTGGGAACTCTGGAATTTGGCTATAATATTCCTAGGAGTTTTCCTTTGGGGATCTCTTTCAGGAGGAGATCTGTGGATTCTTTCAATTTCTATTTTGCCCTCTGGTTCTAATATATCAGGGCAGTTTTCCTTGATAATTTCTTGAAAGATGATGTCTAGGCTCTTTTTTTGATCATGGCTTTCAGATAGTCCAATAATTTTTAAATTCTCTCTCCTGGATCTATTTTCCAGGTCAGTTGTTTTTCCAATGAGATATTTCACATTGTTTTCTAATTTTTCATTCTTTTGGATTTGTTTACTGTGTCTGATTTCTCATAAAGTCACTATTTCCAATTGCTCTATTCTAATTTTTAAGGAAGTATTTTCTTCAGTAATCTTTTGGACTTCCTTTTCCATTTGGCCAATTTTTCTTTTTAGGGCATTTTTCTCCTCATTGGCTTTTTGGACCTCTTTTGCCATTTGGGTTAGGCTATTTTTTAAGGTGTTATTTTCTTCAGTATTTTTGGGGGTCTCCTTTAGCAAGCTGTTGAGTTGTTTTTTTTTGTGATTTTCTTGCATCTCTCTCAGTTTTTCCTCTACTTCCCTTACTTGCTTCTCAAAATCCCTTTTGAGCTCTTCCAAGGCCTGGGACTGATTCATATTTTTCTTGGAGGCTTTGGATGTAGGAGCTTTGACTTTGTTGTCTTCTTCTGGTTGTATATTTTAATCTTCTTTTTCACCAAAGTAAGATTCTGTGGTCTGACTCTTTTTGCGCTGCTTGCTCGTGATCCCAGCCAATTACTTGAGTTTTAAACTCTTTATTAAGGTAAGAGTCTGCTTCCAATGTGGAGAATGTATTGTCTCAAACTTCAGGGGTTTGTATAGCTGTTTTCAGAGATAGTTGTAGGGACCTGTAAACTTTCAATTCTTCCAAGGTGGTATGATAAGGGGTGAGGTGTTTACTCCTTTCCTGGCCTGTGACCACAAGTATTCCTTTCTGTCCTGTAACTGTGAGGAAGGGTTCCTTTCCACAGCCACTTGATGTTCCACCACACCAGCATTCCTCCTCACCCCAGCACCGCTACCCAGAACTGTGACCCAGATCCAAACAAGCGCAAAGCAAGAGATTCCTGCCTCAGCACTGGCAAAGAGATCCCTTCAGTCCTTCTGTAATCAGCCACTGGATTCCCCCTCAGTCTGTGGGCTGGAAGCTCAGGAAGCAGCTGCCCCCCCATCCAGGGCCAGGCTTTTGGGGAATGGAGCTGAAACCCCACCTTCCTGTCTCAGCACCGACAGAAACAGACTTTTCCCACTGACCTTCTAAGTTGTCTTTCCCATTCATGGATTCAGGAGTCTGGAAACCTCCACAGCTGCCCATGATTCAGTCCTCTGAGGCCTGCTCCAGGTTCGCTGCGGCCTGTGTGCCGAAACTGTGCTGCGCTGTGCTCCCAGCCCGGTGCGATACACCTTTCTGATCAATCAACCAGGTTGTCTTGGGCTGGAAATTTGTTTCACTCTGTCTTTTTGTGGGTTCTGCTGCTTCAGAATTTGTTTAGAGCCATTTCTTATGAGCATTTGGAGGGGTTTGGAGGAGAGCTCAAGAAAGTCACTGCTTTCACTCTGCCATCTTGGCTCCACCCCCACTTATTCTGTTTTTTAAGGTGTCATTTTCTTTATTATTT
Source organism: Phascolarctos cinereus (assembly GCF_003287225.1). Classification (NCBI taxonomy): domain Eukaryota; kingdom Metazoa; phylum Chordata; class Mammalia; order Diprotodontia; family Phascolarctidae; genus Phascolarctos; species Phascolarctos cinereus. Next base: position 218,286,537 of record NW_027555514.1, on the reverse strand, counting down.
CCTGTGCCTCCTTTACCAAGCTGCTGATTATTTTTTCTGGGTTTTCTTCCATCACTCTCATTTCTCTTCCCAATTTTTCCTCTACCTCTCTTACTTGATTTTAAAATACTTTTTGAGTTCTTCCATGGCCTGACATCAATTCATATTTTTCTTTGAGGCTTTGGATATAGCATTTTTAATTTTGTTATCTTCTTAGGAGTTTGTGTTTTGATCTTCCCTGTCACCATAGTAACTTTATAGTCAGGATCTTTTTGTGCTGTTTGCTTCTTTTTCCAGCCTATTTCTTTACTTTCATCTCTCTGCTAAAGTGGGGCTCTGCTTCCAGAGTTGGAGAGGCCAATGTCCCAAGCTTCAGGGTTTTTGTGCAGCTGTTTTCAAAGATAATTCTGGGGACCTATGAGTTTTTGGTTCTTCCAAGGCGGTATAATCTAAAGAGAAGTGAATTTACTGCTCTCCTGGTCTGTGCACTGGTCTGTGAGTGACAGAAGCACTCTTTTCCACCCTGGAACTGTGACAAGGGTTCCCACTCCCTGGCAGCTCCAAGCTCTGTTGGTGCTAGTGCTCCTCTTCACTTGGGACTAAGACCCAGGACTGAGACTCAGATCCAAGCATGGGCAATGCAACAGAGTCCTGTTTGCAGAGACAGCAAAGGGGTCCTTGTAATCGCTTTTTGACCAGTTGTTTGACTTCCTTACCGTCTGTGTGCTGAGAGCTCTGGAAGCATCTGCTACTGATTCAGTCATCCCTAAGGCCCACTCCTGGTTTGCTAAGGCATAGACTGTTATTTCAGTCATAGACAGACCTTTCTTGCCTACCTTCTAAGTTGTCTTGGTCTAGAAAAGTGATTCACTCCATCCTCTCATAGATTTTACCACTCCAGCATTTTTTTTTTGAGGCATTACTTCAAGTTCTTTGCAGAGGTTTTGGGGAGAGCTCAGGCAAGTCCCTGCCTTTTCTCTACTATGTTGGCCTACATATTCTTTATGTATAGATTTAGTCATATCATTCCTTAACTCAAAAGCTGATTGATAGGTTTGGTTTGACTCAATTTGGCTTTTTCTCTTATATCAATTATTATTATCCTAACAACCTGGACATTTATCCTATCCCTTCCTTGATCATTCTATTTTTCTTAGTATTATAGTGTTATTAGACTCTAGAAGTCCCTGTCCAAACTTTCACACTTACTAATAAATAGGGTTCCTATAGTAAGGATACAATTTGCCTTCACAGTTGCTGGGATACCCCTGAGAAGTTAGTATATCTTTCTAATGCTGTTGGCTCAAGTCCTCATTTTAGTGTTCATCCCATTATAAAATAATAATAATGGTATTATATTTGAATTTACAAAGCATTTTACATAGGTTATCTCATTTTATCCTCAAAATAACCCTAAAACTTAGGTGCTATCATTATCCCCATCCTACAGATGATGAAACTGAGGCAGAGATTAAGTCATTTGCCTAGGGTCACACAGATAGTAAGTGTCTGGAGAGAAATATGAATTTAAGTTTTCGTACTTCTAACCTTCTATCCACTGCACCATCTAACTGCCTCATAATATCAATTTTCAATGCTAGTTACCATCTCCAAGATACAACAAAAACCATTTATTAGTACCAGATCTAAAACTATATTATAAAGCAGCAATCATCAAAATTATTTGGTACTGGCTAAGAAATAGTGTGGTGGATCAGTGGAATAGTTAAGGTATACAAGACAGAAGTAAATGATTACAGTAATCTACTGTTGGATAAACCCAAAGACTCCAGCTTCTGGGGATAAGAACTCATTATTTGACAAAAACTACTGGGAAAACTAGAAAATATTATGTTAGAAAGTAGGCACAGACCAGAATCTCACACCATATACCAAGATAAGGTCAAAATGGATACATGATTTAGACAAAAAAGGTGATACCATAAGCAAATTAGGAGAGCAAGACATAGTTTGCCAGTCAGATCTATGGACAAGGGAAGAATTTATGAGCAAACAAGAGATGTAGAATATTACAAAATGCAAAATTCATAATTTTGATTGCATTAAATTAAAAAGCTTTTGCATAAACAAAACTAATGCTACCAAGATTAGAAGGAAAGCAGAAAGATGGAAAACAATTTTTACAGCAAGTGTTTCTTATAAAGGCCTCATCTATCAGACATATAGAAAACTGAGTCAAATTTATAAGAAAACAAGTCATTCCCCAACTGATAAATACTCAAAGAATATGACCAATCAGTTTTCAGATGAAGAAATTAGAGCTATCTAGAGTCATATAAATCAGTATTGATTAGAGAAATGCAAATTAAAACAATCTCACCTATCAGATTGGCTAACATGACAGAAAAGGAAAACTACAAATGCTGGAGGGGAAATGGGAAAAACAATTGGGACACTAATGCATTATTGTTGAGTTGTTAAGTTGTCAACTGTTCAATTATTCTGGAGAACAATTTGGAACTATACCTAAGGGACTAAGAAATCATGCATACCCTTTGATCCAGCAATACCTCTACTAGATCTGTATCTCAAAGAGATCAAAGAAAAAGGGAAAGGACCTATTTGTCCAAAAATATTTACAGTAGTTCTTTTTTGCGGTGGCAAAAATTGGAAATTGAAGGCATGGCCATCAATTGATGGGTGGTTGAACAAGTTATAATACATGATTGTGATAGAATACTATAAGAAATAATGAACAGGATGGTTTCAGAAAAACTTGGAAAGATTTATATGAACTCATGCAAAGTGAAGTGAGAAAAACTAGGAGAATACAGAACACAGTAACAGCAATATTTCAATGATGATCACCTGTGAAAAATTTAGCTATTCTGATCAAGACAATGATGCAATGTACCATGGACAATGAAGCAATATCAATTCAAAAGATATATGCACCAAGTGGTATAGCATCCAGATTCTGAAAGGAAATGTTAAAGGATTTATAAGAAGAAATAAAGAGTAAAAATGGCAAAATTCATCTGAAAGAACAAAAGGTCAAGAATACCAAGGAATTAAAGAAAAAAAAGATACAAAAGAAGGTGGCGTGGCAATACCAAATCTCAAACTATATTATAAATCAGTAATCATCAAAACTACTTGGCAATGGCTAAGTAATAGAGTGGTGGATCAGTGGAATAGATTAGGTACACAAGACACAGAACTCAATGACTATGCTAATGTATTGTTTGATAAACTCCAGCTTCTGGGATAAGAACTCACTATTTGACAAAAACTGCTGGGAAAACTGGAAAAAACAATTTGACACAAACTAGGCATAAACCAACATCTTATACTGTATACCAAGATAAGACCAAAATGGTTGCGTGGTTTAGACATAGAGACTGATACCATAAGCAAATCAGAAGAGCAAGGAACAGTCTACCTGTCATGTCTATGGGAAGGGTAAAAATTCATGACCACACAAGTGATAGAGAGCAGTAAAAATGTAAATGTAAAATCATTTTAATTACATTAAATGAAAAAGCTTTTGTCCAAACAAAACTAATGCAACCAAGATTAGAAGAAAAGCAGAAAGCTGGGAAACAATCTTTACATCAAGTGTCTCAGAAAAGGGCTCATTTCATAAATATGTAGAGAATTGGGCAAAATTTATAAGAATACAAGCCATTCCCCAATTGATAAGCGGTCAAAGGATGTGAAGAGACAGTTTTCAGATGAAGAAATCAAAGCTATCTGTGGGCATATGATGAAGTGCTCTAAATCACTTTTGATAAGAGAAATGCAAATTAAAACAACGCAGAGATACCACTTCACACCTATCAGATTGGCTAATATGGCAAAAAAAAAAAAGGAAAATCATAAATGTTGGAGAGGATGTGGGAAAATTTGGAAATTGATGCATTATTGGTGGAGTTTTGAACTGATCCAACCATTCTGGAGAGCAATTTGGAACTTTCCCCAAAGGGCAACCAAATTGCGTGTACAGTTTGATCAACTAATACCACCACTAAGTCTGTATCCCAAAGAGATCATAAAAAAGGGGAAAGGACATACATGTGCAAAATTTTATAGCAGCTCTTTTTTGTGGTGGCAAAATATTGGAAATTGAAGGGGTGCTCATCAATTGGGGAATGGCTGAGCAAGCTGTGGTATATGAATGTAATAGAATACTATTGTGCAATAAGAAATGATGAGCAGGTAAATTTCAGAAAATTCTGGAAAGACTTATATGAACTGATGAAAAGTGAAATGAACAGAACCAGGAAAACATTGTACACAGTATCAGCAACATTGTATGATGATCAGCTATGAATGATTTAGCTCTTTTCAGCAACACAATGTTCTGTCACAAGTACAGAGGACTCACAAAGGAAAATGCTGTCCATATCCAGACAAAGAACTGATGGACTCTGAATGCAGATTAAAGCATCTATTTTTTTAACTTACTTTATTCTTTCTTGTGTTTTTCTTTCCTTTTGATCTGTTTCTTCTTTCACAACTGTGAGAAATATGGAAATATTTTTTACTGGATAGCACAGGTATAAATTATATCAAGCAAATTGCCTATCACTTTCAGAGGAGGGAAGGGAGGGATGGAGAAAATTTGGAACTCAAAACCTTGTAAAAATGAATGTTAAAAATTTCTTTGATGTGTTACTGGAGAAAAAATAAAATCTTACTTTAAAAATATATATATATATATATATTGTCATTAACTTGATTGCTTGATTGATTAAGTATTCTCACTTTAGTCACAGTCATGAAAAGATTTATTCTCTTCTATTTTTCATGGCACACCCTTTAAAATTCAGTTTACCTATCCATTTTGTGTTTATTATGGTATTAAATATGTTATTAGTCTAACCTTCATCTCTGCCAAAATTGTTTTTTTTTTTACTTTCCCAGGAGTTTTTGTTGCATAGGGAGCTTTTCCTCAGATAACTTACATCTTGAGTTTATCAAACACTGGGTTACGGAGCTTGATTGTAAATGTTCCTGATCTTGTCTATTCTCTTTTTGACAAGGACCTAGTAGTTTTGAAGATTATTGCTTATCATATAATTTGACATTCAGAAGTGATACCCCCTTTAATCTTTTTTTTTTTTAGTATGGCTACTGAGGTTCTAAACCTTTTGTTCCATTGTTATTAATGAACCTTGTTTTTCCACAATTTCTCCCACTAGTTGTTACATAATACTTTTCTTTCTTCTATTCCCCTTTCTTCCCATTTAAAGATGTAAGGGCTAGATAAGTAGTGGATTTGAGTTGTGACAGAATTTCTCGATATGGAAAGCAGTTTAATATAAGATGTATAACTCAGAAACCTTTTCTCCCAGGTGGTATAAATAAAATCAATAATGGGTTAAATAAACTTAATGTGGTTATTTAATTATAAGGACAACTTTTATTCTTTCCCATTAAGACGATTTGATTTCTTTCTAAAGTGAAATGCTGACTTCAACAGACAGCTAGATGACATAGTATATAAAGCACTGGGACTAGAATCAGAAAGGTCTGAGTTCAAAACTGGCCTTAGGCACTTATTAGCTACGTGACCTTGAGCAAATCACTTAACTTCAGTTTCCTGAACTGAAAAATTGGAATAATAATAGCATCTATCTTCCAGTTTTGTTCTGAGGATCAAATGAAATAATTGTAAAGTGCTTAGCACTACATCTGCCTCATAGTAGATTCAATATAGATGCTAGCTGTTAATAATAATAATAAACTTCAAAGAACATACATTAAGTATTTGTTTGGCTTGGTTTTGTTCTGCTAGACAGGGGACATAGACCTTTGATGTCACTAGTGCAGGGAATTTCTGATGTGAAAACCATTCTAGTATTGTATATCAGTAATTTGTCTGTAACTAGTATTCTTAGAGGCAGGTAGGGGATGCAATGGAAAAAGCTCCAGCCTGGAGCCAGAAAGACCTGACTTCAAATATAACCTCAGACACTTACCTGCTCTGTGACACTGGGCAAGTCACTTAATATTTGTTTGCCTCAGTTTCCTCATCTGTAGAATGGGGAGGATAGCACCTACCTCCCAAGGTTGTTGTGAAGGTCAAATGAGATAATTATTGCATAGTGCCTGGCACATAGTAAGTATTATTTAAATAGTAGCTATCATTATTATTAGAGTTTTCTGAGATTTTGAGAATATAAAAGAACCATAGTCAATTAGTTAGGATATAGGGGGTATCACTTCAACTTAGGTCTTCCTGACTCTATCTACTTTCAGTACTCTGTCTACTTTGTTATGTTGCCTCTCTATTAAGTACTTAAGTGCAAAGCTTAGGACTAGGTCCTATAGAAGATATAATTACATTAGTTGGGGTCCCTGCCCCCAAGGAGCCTACCATGTAGAAAGGGAGAATGTATCACAAACACACACACTCATGCACAATTACTAGATAACTTAGTCATATAAGGTACACTCTATGTATGTGCTTAAGGATCATTTCTGAGTAGGGGAGTTGATTAGGAAAATTTTCATAGAGGAATTATTATTCTAACGGTATCTTATTTTTTACTTCTCCTGCTGGGGATCCCACCTCCCCTTCATTATTTCCCAGAACTCATCCCAACATTACTACAAATAGCCCCTTCTCATTTCCCCCTTCTGACCTGAATCTTTATCTTCACCACTCTGATCCTGTGACTCATTACCCCCCTTTTACCAGTGGTTCTGGGCACTCCTATGGGATAGACCCCTCAATGCATCCTTTCTGTAGATCCTGAAGCTGAGCTCTCTAACACGTGCTAAAGTTCATAGTTAGACTGTGAGCACTTTGAAACAGGGATTATCTTCTTATTCCATTTGTATCCTCAGTGCTTAGCATGATGATTGACACATAGTAAGCCCTTAGTAAGTGTTTTTTATTCAGTCATTTATTCATAATTTTGGTATCTACATTATTACTTCTTTACATTAGATTATAAGGACCTCTTAAAAAGATAATGGGTCTTCTTAGATTATTTGGTCTAACCATCACCTGCCTAGCACAAGACTAGATCTGATGATTTATTGAAGTTCTTTCTACAGTGCATGCTCAGTAATTGATCATCATAGAATCATACAATTTTGGTGCTGAGATAATATACATAAAATACTTCAAAACAATTCCTAGAACGTACAGTGTTTTTGAAAACAATAGATTTCCAACCTGTAGTCTTGACTATTAACCTTCTGAATGAAAGGGATGACAGCATTTTTAGTTTTACCTCTTACCTAAAGTATTTCCCCTTCCTTCTCCTGGTCACTTTTCAAAGCCATGAGTTTGTTTTTTTTTTTTTTATTTTTGAGAGAGAGAAAAGTAGAGAGAATTAATGAGAGTCAAAATTAACTACTTCAAGATTATTATTTTTAATCCCAAATGAATAAAACCCTTAAGAAATTCCCAATTATTGGGTTATTTTCTCAGAGGTCCTGCCATTATGTCCAAAATTTCTCATCGTTTCAATAAGTTTTCCTGCTTTTTTTAGCAGCTGCTGTCTTCAAAAAGAATCTTTAAAAAGCATTCTAAGCATGCAGCCATTCCCAGCTTAGAGAGATGGATAGGGAGATTCTATAATTAGAGAATGTTAAAGCTGGAAGGGACCTTAGAAACCTGTTGATCACACATTACCAAAGAAGAAAATGAGGTCCTGAGAGGTAGACTTGCATACAGCTAGTAATTGACAGAGCCAGAATCTTTTTCACTACACTTTCCACCATAGGTCAATTTCAATCTTGTATCTAATTCTCTATCAAATTAGGAGAGCTATCAAATAACATAGGCAGTGTTAATCAAACTGGAAGATAGCTCCCTGTATTCCTTCTGGAGAGTTTTGTAGATCTCAGAAAGACCTGAAAAGGATGTTAAAAGAGTGATAGGGGAACATGATATAAATCTAACAGGGAGATAGAGGACTGGAATCATTTGTAAGTTGTTTGGGTCCAGCATGATCTGACAAGAAAGGAGCAGATGGAATTCTGAGAGCTTTAGTTAGTTTGAGTCCAATGCAACTCCTTCAGGTAATTGAAACATGGAAGATGTTCTGAATTCTGGGAGAAGATCCCCTCTGGGAAGAGGAGGAGGAGGAGGAGGAGGAGGAGGAAGAAGAAGAAAAGGAGGAAGGGGAGGAGGGAGAGGGGGGAAGGAGAGAGAGAGGAGGAAGAGGGGGAAGAGGCGGAGGGGGAAGGGGAGGAGAACAAAAAGAACAAGAAGAAATCAATTATGAAGATATAACAAGAGTAGGCCCCAGGGTCATGGTACATGAGGAATCAAGTTTGTAAATAGCAGAGAAGTAGAAATACTAAGAGGAGCCAAAAGAAAACCAAACAAAACAATCCTGCTACACAAAATGCCTCAACAAAGATAATGTATTCCTCTGGTGTATTATGTTGTGAAAAAATCTCTCTGAGCTTCAATGTCTCCATTAGCAAAAGGTGTATTATAATTCCTGACCCCCTCTGTAAGAAGACATCACTAGGCCTATAATATGAGCACTCTCTGCCTATGATATGATATAATGCTATTAACATTCATAATCACAATGATGCAATAAATACTAATTTTTTTCAGAATTCCAATAACCAAAATGTTTTAAAAATACATTATTACATTTTATTTGCTGATAATATCTTTTTTAAAAGGGGAGTACTATGAACATAAATACTTAGCCATGGGAATCAATTTGGCAGAGTAACAGCAAGAATTACAGTCAGCTTCTCTACAACAGTTCCTCCACAAAGATTTAGAAAATGCACCAGAACAAATCCTGATTGGAAAATCCAAAGAAAAAAATCAAAGTAAGTGACACTGGTCTGCAGATACTGGGGATGAGGTCTGGCCAGGAGGCAAGAGGTAAAAGCATTCCAGCACTTCTTCAGCAGAACAGAAAGAGGGATAAATAGGTCTAGGGGTCCCTGAACTAGTGAAAGATGTGGGAAAAGGCAACATTTGGCAGCTCTGTTGCTCACTCCCTTATTATAGATCACAGTGCTAGGGTTAATTAACTGAGAAGGGGATCCATGCTTAGGTTCTGAGTAAGGAACATGTTCAGAAGCAAATACTAGTTGAGAGTGGGAGGGTTCTGACCCCAGGAGCCATGCAGGAGCTCAGTTCAAGACTCTAATCCAGGCTGAAACCTGTAGTTGAATAACCATGGCAGTAATACCAGACCAAAGAAGAGCCTATAGTTCCATTTTTTTGAATCTGCAGAACTTCCCAGTGAGTTGATAGTAGCTGAGTTCAGTAATGAGTTCTATTGGAACTCCCAAACAGGGGCAAGCTGGCAGGTTTCTCAATCAGACCTAAGTCAGGGTCAGAAACTTTCAGAGCTTTCACCAGAAACATAGTGAATAAGCAGATTTTGCTTCAGGTCACATCTTTTTGAGAGCACTGAAAGCTTGTAGGTCCTCAGTCCAAGCTGTCCCTTAGGTCTTGGAATAGTGCAATACTTAATATCACCCCAAAAGCAACAGAAGGACCCAAGAGGAAAAAAGTTCAGCCTAGATATCCCCCACAGTACAGTGCAGAAACCAGCTTTAACATGAAGTCAAGAAGTGAGCTAAAAGGAAGCCCAGACCTGATCATGTCACTCCCCTACTTAGAAGCCACTGCAGTGATTTCCAATTGCTTCTGGAATCCAATATAAATTGTTCTGTTCAGATTTTTTTTTAAGTTGTCGTGGTAGCAATATCCTAACCTCATCCTCAAGCAATTTAGGATGGTTTTTTTTTATCCTTAAAATAAATTGTAGATGCCAACTGGAAGCTTGGTCACCCAATCCCCAGTTCCAGATCACAGATCCAGGGTTCATTGAGAAGAGAACCTGTGCCCCAGGATTGTATTCCCCTGTAGGGAAATCCTGGGTGGAATACAAAGAAAGAAGAAAGTTCAAAAAAAAGCAGCCAATGTGTGGCTCAGACCCCAGAAGCAAAGTGGAGTCTCAGTTCCAGCATCAAACCTAGCCTACAGAAGAATAATCAGGTCAAGAATCTCAAACGAAAGGGGACTCTATGGTTCTATGAGGAAAAAAAAAGAATCCCATCATAAAGAGCAATCATGGTGACAGAAAAGCTCAAGACACAAACCCAGAAAAAGAGAATGACTCTAAAACATAAAAGCAAAGTCTCATAGAAAAACACAGTTGGACATAAACTCAATTAGAATTCCTGGAAGAAATGAAGCAAAGGTTAAACAAAAAAGTTAAAAATATTTTTAACAGTGAAATGAGAGAGCTACCAGAGGGAAAATGGCACAGATGCGAGTTATGGAAGAAAGATTTGGGAAAGGAATTAACAGTTTGATATAAGAGGTGTAAAACATTTTACAAGAAAAAAGCTCTGAAAAATGTAACAGATAAAACAGAAACCAATGACTCTATAAGACAAACAGAACTTTTTTAAAAAAAATAAAAAGACTGAAAAATAGGAAAAACAGTAAGGAAATAACAAAAAGAACTATGTAGAAAATAGATCAGGAAGAAAAATAATGAAGAATGATTAGACTATCTGAACACTATAACTAAAGACTTAGACCTTGTATTTCAAGAAATTTTAAAAAAAAACTGCCCAAATCTCTTAGAACCAGGGAGCAAAGTTGAAATAGAAACAATCTACAAGTAACTTCTTGAAAGTGACCCCTAAATAATAACTCCAAAGAATATAATAGCCAAAATTCAGAAGTTACAGATCAAAATAAAAATATTATAAGCATACAGAAAGAAAGAACTCAAGTACTAAGGAGTTACAGTCAAGATCACACATGATTTAGCTGTCACCATCGAAATGGAGCAGAAAACTTTAAATACAGTAGTATTCCAGAAGGTAAAAATAAATTACCCTACAAAACTAAATATAATGCTACAGAGGAAAAAAGACTTCTAACGATTAATAATGAAAAGACCGGAGCTATGTAAAAACTTTAAAGTTCAAATATAAGAGTTAAGAGAAACCAAAAAAAAAAGGTAAACACAAATGAACAATAATAAGGGAATAAACAAGGTTGTTGTTGTTCAGTCATTTAGTCATGTCTGACTCTTCATGACCCTATGAACCACAGCAGGTCAGGCACTTCTATCCTCTACTATCTCTCAAAGTCAGTCCAAGTTCATGTTCATTGTTTCTATGATACTATCTCTCCATTTCATCCTCTGCCATCTCCTTTTCCTTTTGCCTTCAATCTTTCCCAATAACAGGGTCCAATGAGTTCTGGCTTCTCATTATGCTGCCAAAGTATTTGAGCTCCAGTATCAGTATTTGATCTCACAGTAGATAGCCTGAATTAATTTCTTTATGTATTGACTAATTTGATCACCTCGCTATCCATAGGACTCACAAAGTTCTTCTCCAGCACCACAATTTGAAACACTCCCAGACCTTATCTAATTAGACTCTTTCTATGAACCCTGATAATGATAGCATTTAGAGGGGACGTATATCATCTCCTCACATTTGAAATTGTGTATTGAATCCAGAATTCCTGAGAATAGCAAGGAGAGATAAGAAGGTTTTCTTAAATGAGAAATGCAAAGAAATGGAAGAAAACAATACAATGAGAAAGACAAGCAATTTTTTAAGAAAAGCAAAGATATGAAGGGAATGGTTCATGAAAAAATGTGCAAGGTAAAAGATGAAAATGGCAGGGATTTAACAGAAGCAGAAGAGCCTAAGAAGAGGTGGCAAGAATACTCACACGCAGACACACACACACACACACACACACACACACATTCATTATGTGAAAAAGAGCTTAATATCACCCATAACCACAAAGGTGTGGTTACTGATTTAGAACCAGACATCCTGGAGAATGAAATCAAGTGAGCTTTAGGAAGCATTGCTAGTGGAGGTGATGGAATTCTATCTGAGCTATTTCTAATCCTAAAAGGTGATGGCTGTTAAAGTACTGCACTCAATATATAAGCAAATTTAGAAAATTCAACAGTGGCCTCCAAATTGGAAAAAGACCAGTTTAGGTCTCAGTCCTAAAGAAGAGCTATACCAAGGAAATGTACAAATTACAAAAAAAGTGCTCATTTTATACATTCACAAAGTTATGCTTAAGATTCTGTGAGGTTTCAGCAGTATGTAAACTGAGAATTTCCAGAATAGGCTGGTTTTCAAAGAGGCAGAGGAACTAGAGACCAAATTGTCAACATTGGCTGGATTATAGAGAAAGCAAAGGAATTCCATGAAAGAATCCACTTTTGCTTCATTGACTACATTAAATCCTTTAACTTTGTGGATGACAACAAAATGTGGTAAGTCCTCAAAGGGACGGGAGTACCACATCATCTTATTTGTTTCCTGAGGAACTTGTATGTGGGACAAGAAGCAGTGGTTAGAACTATACATATAACAACTGATTGGTTTAAAACTGGAAAAGGGATATAGCAAAGCTGTCTGTTGTCATCTTATTTATTTAACATGTGCAGAGCACATCATGTGAAATACCGGGCTGAATGAATCAAAAGCTGTAATTAAGGTTGCCAGGAGAAATATCAACAATTTCATAAATGCAGATGATACCACTCTGACAGCAAAAAGTGAAGAGGAACTAAGAAGCCTCTGGATGAGGGTGAAAGAGGAAAATATAAAAGCTGGTTTAAAGCTTAATATCAAAAGCTTAGCAACCAGTCCCATTCCATTCCCCATCCAAATGTAAGGAAAGGAAATGTAAGCAGTGTCAGGTTTTCTGTTCTTGGGCATCACAGCCCAAAGTGAAATTAGAAGTGTGAGTAGGAGAGGCTTTTAATTTCACACCAAAGCATAATGACTAAAATGACAAAAGATGGAAGTGGTGTTGGAAAGGGTGCAGGAAGACAGGCACAGGAATGTACTATCGGTGAAGCTGTGAATTGTCCAAACCATTCTAGGAAGCAACTTGTAATCATGCTAAGAAGTGACTAAAATCACTCATTCCCTTTAATCTAGAGATTCCGTTGCCGGGCACATGTGCTAAGGAAGTGAAAGACCAATAGAAGTCCCATAGAATTCATATATTAATAGCATTTTTTTGGTAGTAGCAAAAACCTGAAACAAAGTATTTACCTATTGATTAAGAAATAGCTGAATAAATGGTTGTACATGAATGTAATAGAGTACAGTTATCCCTTCCATATCATGACTTTCCCTATTGTGGTTTCAATATATTGTGGGTTGACATAAATTAAGTGGAGATTTGGGGAAAGTTTTGGGGAAGCCACAGATGACATGTGAAAGCCAGAAGAAGGCATAGAAAAGGATTGGAAATTCAGAAATACACAAATATATTTATAGTATTGTATAATATCAACATATTTTATCTTTTAATACTATAATAATTCAGACTTCTGTCTCAGATGAAGAAAGGATCAAAACCTTTTACATGGATTTTCCCATCAGAGGTTCCAGGCCCTTAATCCCTGCAATGTAGAAGAGATAACTGTATTACTTTATTACAAAATTATGATGAATATGAGGAATTCGGAGGAGCTTGGGGTTACTTTTCTGAACTGCTACAAAGCAGAACCAGGAAAATAATATACAGAAAGACAATAATAATGTAAATGAAAAGACAAAAAAAGATAGAGGGATGAATGCTTTGTAATCATAATAACCAAACTTGTTCCCAAAGAAGAGATGAGGAAATAAAACTCCCTCTGATCTTTGCAGAGTTTGGGGAGCAGAGGATGAATATAGAATACAACATTTATCATTAGACTACTTTGATACATTTATTGGTTTTGCTAAACAGCTTTTTCCCTTCTCTTTCTTTCTGTGGTTGTGATGTCTCTCTGGAAATGGGAGAAGGATCATAGTTGGAAATAAAGGTGTTAGAAAAACAATTTTTATTCATTAAAAATTTTAAAGGAAAATATATATGACAACAAATGAGAGCACTAAAGGAGAAGACACTTCCTAGTCCCAAAATGACCTGATTTGTCTCTTATTTATAGTTTTCCTATCTCTGATTGCTCCTATTTTAGTCCATATGTTATGTGGGACATTACATTCTCGTGACTCACATTGTGTCCTGCATATTTAGTTTCTTGAAGTCCAAATTGTCATTTGCTAAGTTTTTGCATGGACAGCTTCATAAATTGCAATGTGAGATATTCCAGATGGTTATCTATGCCAGGCTTGAAATATTGGATGTCATAGCACATGGGACTGGGCATCAGAAGGACTGAGTTCTGATCTTGGTTCTGTCACTAATTACCTGTTCTTAGGCAGGTTGCTTATGGTTTTTTCTGGACTTCTCTTTCCTTATATATTAGTTTATGCACCTGAATTTCATTTAATTTTAAGGTTCTTTCTGTATCTAAAATATTCTATGACTTTAAAAACATGTTTTCCATCCAACATAACCTGTCCAACAGTTCCATGCAGTTTGGCTTATTCACCACTAGAGGGAGACATTGCTTTTTCAAAAAAATAATAATGCAGTAGCTCTACAGAATTAAGAGGTAGAAGCAATTTTAAAGGTTATCTCCTAGTGAATCTTTTTGGTTTTACAAATGAAGACACTGAGGGTCTTATATATGAAGTGACTTGCCCAAAATCATACAAGATGGAAAAAGCAGAGCCAGGATATAAACTCAGGTCAGACTCCAAATCTAGCTTGTTTCCCATTACAAGTTTTAGGAAAACTTAGGGTCAATTTACTTGATTTCAATAATCACTGACCATCTTCTATGTACAAGATGCAGTATTGGGTGCTATGGAGATGTTCTCAAATGGATAAAATAATGAAATGGTGTTGATGTTCCCAGGGGATCTGACCTGCTTCTTCTTTTCTTCTTTCTCTTCAAAGTGTCTCCTTGCTGCCTCTAGAATACATAGAAATTCCTGTATTTGGCTTACTGATAATTTGACTCCAGCTTCCAGGGTTTATCACACATTACTTTCCATATTCCTCCCTTCTGGCCAAACCTGTCTGCTGGGGGAGCCTTCATATGTCACATTTCTTTTCCCATGTACATACTTTTGCTTAGCCAAAAAAAAAAAAGTTTGTTCATTGATTGGGATCCCTCCTATATTCTTTCTCTGAGTTCTTCAACCACATGAGAGAAAACAAAAAGATGTTTTAATTTCCCATGTCTGGAATCCATTCTCTCCACAATTCCACTTCAAAGAATCTCTAGTTTCCTTCAAAAGTTTCTCCAGCACCACAACTCAAAAGCATCTCTTCTATGGTGCTCAGCTTTCCTTATAGTCCAACTCTCACAATCACACATTGCTACTGGAAAAACCATAGCTTTGACAATATGTACCTTTGTCCGCAAGGTGATGTCTCTGCTTTTTAGTATGCTATCCAGATTTGCCATAGTATCTTTTAATTTCATGGCTATAGTTGCCATCTGCAGTGATCTTTGAGCCCAAGAATATAAAATCTGTTGCTGCTTCCATTTGTTCTCTCTTCATTTGTCAGGAAGTAAAGGGACCAGTTGTCAAGATCTTGTTTTTTCTTTTTTATGTTGAGCTTCAAGCTAGTTTTTACACTCTCCTCTTTCACCCTCATCAAGAGGCTTCTTAATTCCTCTTCAGTTTTCACTTTCTGCCATCAGAATATACATATAAAATTTTTTAAGCATAGGGTAACAAAAAGTGTGCAGACCTTGAAAGAAGGAGAAATCTGCATTGAAATCCTCCATTGCTAATTCATTGACTGTGAGTAAGTCATTTACCTTTTCTAAACCTGTTTTTTTTTATGTATAAAATGGGGGAAATAAGACATTTTGCATTTTTCTCCCAATTGAAAGGATCAAATAAGACAATCCAAGAAAAGGATTTTGAAAACCTGAAAGCACTCTGCATGAAGATTGACTTATTATTTGAGGGCACAACTTTTAAAAAATTATTCCATAGGGGGCAGCTAGGTGATACAGTGGATAGAGCACCAGCCCTGAAATCAGGAGGACCTGAGTTCAAATCCGGCCTCAGACAAAACATTTGACACTTACTAGCTGTGTGACCCTGGGCAAGTCACTTAACCCAAATTGCCTAAAAATAAAAATGAAATTAACCAAAAAACTGCAATTATAACTGAGAAACCATATAACCTGAAGAACTAGCCATCCCAAAGGACCACAATGTTACAAAGTCCTCCAGAGCCCCCACTGGTGTTCTCTCAGCATGGAATTTCAGCAGTTGTACCAGTGTGTTCTAAAAGACACATAACATATAACATAACACATAGGTTACAAAAGAGTAATGCTAGTTTTCTGGCTCTCATAAGGACAGGACTTCTTTCTGTGTGATGATAGTAAAAGGAAAATAAAATGGATTTAACCCACTCCAATAACTTGTCAGATACACCAAAAGTATTGAAGATTGAAAGTATTAAAATATTAATTAAATTAAAGTATTAAAAAGTATTTTAAAAAACATACACTGAACATCCTTACCCTCTAACTCTTTGTTTTACACACACACACACACACACACACACACACACACACACACACACAATGTTAGAATAGGAAATAAGATCTCTTTTTGGATGAAAAAGGAGATAGAAAGTTAAAGTTTATGAGTCTTTCTTTAAATGTTATGAAGGCTTATGATAACCATTTTATCTACCTTTTGAAAATCTATTTATATACAGCTATGAAATGGAATTTTTTCTCATAGTTTGGCTTTTGAGGAAAGAAATCACATTTACACACAAAGGTAAGCTGGAGCTAGCTTGAACCAGTTTGTGAAAACTGATTCTTAAATTTTCAGTGTTAGCATTTATACCCTAGACAAATGCTACAAATCAGGGCTTGATTTATTATTTTGCTGATTTCTAGACTTAAGAAAATGATGGAGGAAATGTCAACAGTGCAGCTTAAACTTAAAAATGTTTCTGCATTTTGGGAGAGCTGATCATTAAACATATACCAGCATACCAGGGCTAGAACTCGGGTCTCATGGTCTCTACTTCAGTGTGCTTCAAAAAAAAAAACCCACCATTTTCTAGGTATTCAATCAGAAATATTCATTATCAACAAAGATGGGTTTTTATCTTGGATAAAATAATAGAATAAATATAAAGCTAAGATATAGGTTTTTTTTTTAAATGTCATTGCCTGAGTTATCCCTTGAATACAGACAGAAGAGATTCAAATTGATTTAGGGTCAAGTATCACATCCCCTGGAGGAGGAATAGGATAAAAGCTTCTGTCTCATTAACTATCCCTGCCATGAAAAATAGAACCTGTGAATCAAGGTTTTATTGAAGAATTTTACAAGAGATACTAACAATGAGCAGGAGAATGAAGACAGAATATAATGGGTCTTGTGGAAACAAGGGAGGACAAAGAAATTAATTCCACTTCAGAAATACTGAAACCCCTTTTCAAGGAAGGATAAACGGAAAATCTACAAGGGGTTAGGGAGTTTGCAAAGTAGTCTGTGAATAAGATGTCCTGTATGGCTTTCTAAACATGTGCACTTAAAAAATGGAAGAGAACATGTGGGAAAATCGTTTTCCCCCTCACTTATTTCTGTGGCTGAGATTCAGAAAAGATTTCTTTCTAGTCTATTTATCCAGGCAACAACAGGTAAATTGGCAAACAATGTAGGCACTAAATGGGATTGGGGTGGGTGGGACAGGGTGAAGAAGAGGTTGGCAACGAGAAACTTCAACTACAAATCCCAGGACCCTGGATGGTTCTCACAAAATATGTGTGTGTGTGTGTGTGTGTGTGTGTGTGTGTGTGTGTGTGTGTAAATATATATATATATATATATATATATATATATATATATATATAATGGAACAAAACAGAAAATATATTTAAGTTAAAAAATGAGGAAAACTGTCATTCGGTTGTACAAAAGCATGTAAGACACTTAGAATACCATGGACTAGAGGATGGAACTTCTTCCTCTGGATACTTTGAAAAAAAAATAAAAAGGCACAGACAATCGTATTGAATGAATTAGGTAACTTTGTGCCTGGAGTTAGGGGTAGAGCCACGAAGTCTTCTCAAGGGTCTTTCCAGCATTAGCAGCAATGTCTGATCCTAGGACACCCATGAGGTTATACCTCTAACATTACAATCAGTTTTCAAGGCTGAGCAAACAGTGTTATCTAATAAAGAGAGAACTGGACGAGGAGAAAGGAGATGTAAATTTGAGTTTTGTCCTGCTTCCAATCTGCTATTGTTTATCATTTATTGAATTCACACTTAGTCAAGAGATAATGATCATTTCTGAACCCCTCACAGAGCTAACAGTGTAAGCCTGAAATATAAATCACTCGTATAGAATCAAGAACATCCCAAAGAAATGATGCAGACAGATACTGTTAATGGGGGTGGGTGTTGGCCAGAGGGTTTCAGGGGGGTTGAATTTCCCTTTTATTTCCTCATGAACTTTTTCTTTAACATGCTAGAGTTCAGAAGGAAGGGTAACTTCTATTTAGACACTGTAAAGAGGGGGGCAGTAATAAAACTTGACAACTGAACAAATCATTTAACTTCTATATTTTTCTGTCTCTAGAATAAGCACAAAAAAATCTTACTACTTCTTACCCTGCAGGGACATCAGTCTCCAAAGGTGGCATGTTATATTCTTCCAAGGAAGAAAGCTATTGAGGGTATGTCTTCTGGAAAAAAAAATACCAACTGGAAAATTTATTCACAAATGCAGATGCAAGGTTTATAAACACCATGAAAAATATGTGCATATTTGAACATACCTGGATAGTTGACTGTATTTTTCAGCTTCAGTTCCAATCTGAATATTTGGTGTCATCAGGACAGATATGAATATGGACAGAGCTAATTCTCAGTGTCTAAAGGAGAAGTTTCCATTGAACAGATAATGTAGAGCAAATGTCTCATTGTAGCCTTTCTCTCTTACTCAACATGTGTCAGAGTTGCTGTTCCTTATTAGTGATAGTGTATGTATAGAATTTCACATTCATTTAGATGTTTTAAATTTCTTCATCAAAAACAAAAATCCTTAATGGATTCTAAGACAAATATACAGACAGTCCCAAAATTTTTATGTATATGTATATTGTGCATGTGCATATATATAGTATATGTGTACATGTATGTGCATGTACATATGTGTGTATACTTATATGTGTATGTGTATATACATATATTTATGTTGTAAGTGTATTTTGGTGGACATACACAAATACACATGTACACATAGATATACATGCATTGTATATATGTATATATATGTGCATGTGTTTGTGTATGCATATATGCATTGTACCTATATGTATGTGCATATGCGCATATGTGAATGTGTATATGTATATATGTATGTACATGAATTTATGTTGTGTGTAGGTGTGTATATGAGTACATACACATGTATGTATATTTGTGTGTATATATTTAAAAATGCACACGTGTGTGTACATACATGTGTGTGTTTTACATAATTTCACCAGGCCAGTAATTCCATTGATATAGGGAGATTCCCTGGAGTTAATTCTGCTACAAAGGCAGATCAGCAGCACTATCAAATTTCTGGTCTTAGAGAGTTGTCTCGGGCCCTGAGGGGTTAATGTACCTGCCCAGTGTCACACAGTAGAGGTCAGAGGCAGGACTTGGTGGAGGCAGGTTTCTTGTCTTTGAGGTCAGTTTTTTATCCATTATGCCACAGTACAAAAGCCACACAAGTAGACTTATGAATTCAAGAGGCTGATTTCCACAGGTCCCACAGACAAAAGCAATGGCCTCTTCTTACTTAATGATCTCATCCTATACCTAAATCCCTGCTGTCCCGTTATAAGAATAATTGATATAATTCATTTTCATGAATCAGAACTGACTACATCATGAAAGGGTAATTGTGATTATCCAAACAATACTGGAGTTTTTATACTTTCAGTTCTGAGAAAATGGAAGATCCTTGAGGGAAGGGAATTTTTTTTTTGGTTTGTTTGTTTGTTTGCTTGCTTGTTTTTATACTCTTAGTACCTGGCTCTGTGATGTAGAAAGAGTAGATGGTTAAGAAATACTTCCTGAATGACCAGATTAAATTGAACACACACAAAAAATGAGATGATGAAGGTCCCAGGCATCAAGCTAAAGACTGATCATAGGTCCACCTTTGGGTAAACTGAATGATACTATCAACTACCTTTTGCTTGTAGAAGAGAGCAGCTAGCAGAAGGGAATGAATTAGCAAATTATTGTCATTCACTTTGATGACCTAACAAAATGCATGCTGAATTTTTTTCCTACGTCTATCTTATCACCTCCACTTTCCACAAAAACCCAAATAAAAGCAAAAATTCTGTATCCATTTTTAAAATTTGAATAAAAAAGTTTTTTTGAAAAATAAACTACAATACCTAATGTCTGTACCCCAGCCAAATAGATAATACCAACTCACCAACCCACAAAAATGTACAGTTATTCCTTCCACATTGCAGGGGTTGGGGATATGACTCCCATATGATCTGGAAAATCTGTGTAAAAAATTTTAGCCCTCAGTTTGTACCAGAGAAGAAGTCTAGATTTTTTTTTCTTTTATGGGGTGTTTTCAGAGCCTTATTGTAAAATTTGGATTATTTAGTCATAGGCATATTTTATGCATTTCTGAGTTTCTGAATTTTTTCTATGTCTTCTGCAGCTTCCGCAAAACTCCCCCAAATTCCCATTTACAGTAATTTCTTATGCTGACCTGAAATATATTAAAACTGCAATAGAGGAAGTAGCAATGTGAGAGGGATAACTGTACTTCCACCTAATCTCCTTTAGGACATGCTCACAGACCCTATGAAATAATAGCTTCTCATGGGCCCAGTAGAGTTGCTATATCATCTCTGTTTCTGGACTATGATGTTTAGTAACAGCAGTATTCTAGAGGAAGCATCTATTGGATAGACAGGAAATATTCTGCACCAAAAATAATTCATCCCTAAGGGGATTTCTGTGATTTAAAAATAACAGAAGTAAGGGAAGGAGAAAAATGTGAAACTTAGAGCAAAGCTTTTGCCTTCCCTAAAATTCTTTTCAGAGACTCTTTGACATCCTTGTTTCTTAGAGAGTAAATGAGTGGGTTCAACATAGGAGTAATGAGGGTATAACAGACAGAAGCCACTTTACGCAGCTCAGGATTGTTGGGGGGAATGAGATACACAAAGAAGGCAGTCCCATACAGTAGACTCACCACCCCCAGGTGGGACCCACAACTGGAGAAGGCTTTCATTCGACCCTCAGCTGATTGGATCTTCAGGATAGTGGACACAATGTAAACATAGGATACCATGATAACTATTAGAGTGGGGAAAATAATGATTCCTGCCAGGGTTAATGACACCATTCGGTTGATGACAATGTTGGAGCATGAGATCTTTTCAATTGAGTGAGAGTCACAGTAAAAGTGGTCAATAACTCGAGAGGCACAGAAAGACAAAGTAAAGGTGATACTGACTAGGAAAATAGAGGTGACCCAGCCACAAAAGTAAGAGCTAACCACAAGCTGGGTACAAAGGCGTCTTGACATGCGGATGGAATACTGAAGTGGGGAGCAAATGGCTACAAAGCAGTCATAGGCCATGGCTGCCAAGACAAAACCCTCTGCTACCATGAATAGGACAAAGAAGAAAAACTGAACCACACAGCCCACAAAGGAAATGGACTTACTTGGTGATAAGAAATTGGCCATGGCCTTTGGTGCCACAGCGGAGGAGTAGGAGATGTCAATGAAGGAGAGGTTGCCTAGGAAGGAATACATTGGTGTGTTCAATCAGGGATCGATCAATCAGGATGATGGCCAGGATGCCGACATTCCCCAAGAGGACCATGGTATAGACAAATAGAAAAGCCAGGAAGAGAAAAATATGGAGTTCTGGGTGGACCCGGAAGCCTACAAAAATGAAGTCAGTCACCTCAGAGTGGTTGTTTGCTCCCTGGTCACCCATGGCAGAGACCTGCTAAGAAAAACAAGGCCACGGTCAAAAAATGAATTTTCACCTTCCATCTTGGTATCATTAGTGGTAATATTTGCCAACTATTGCCAAATATTTGCCAGTTTTTGACAACTTGCCATCATAAGTGCACATTATGAATGTCTCTTTACTAAGCACTATTTATTTCCTTTCTAAATAAATGTTTAATGATTTTTTTTCTTCTCCTCTGTGTTCCTTCATACCGTTTAAGATGGAAAGACCAAAGAAGCAATGGACTAAAGTGATGAAGGAGGGGACTTTCTCCAAGAAAAGGCTTCCAAGGATGAGCAAGCTTGAGGAATCATCTTTTCTCCAAGTCTTTACAAATAAAATCATCACCCATATTTTTGAGCTAGGTAAAATTTGTTGACAATTCTTTTTTTTTTTAATTATGAAGAAAACTTTTGATTTGTCCTATTGTATTGTTTCAGTCTACATAAGCTTCAGCCGTAATGGATATTCATTAAGTGCTTCTTGGTGTAGAAATTGGTCTATAACTTAGAGCTATTTCTGGGGTACCAAAAAGTTAAATGATCTTCCCACGGCCACACAGCAAGAATGTATCAATGGGAGAACCTGAATGCGGACAGGGGTTGCTGGAGCTAGCTCCAGCCAGTTGCTAAATTTTTACACCCTCAAATCAGTAGTGATACAAATCAGGGTTTGACTTACTTTGCTAATTGTCTGGTCTTTTAAAAGTGACTGAGGAAATGTTAGTAATGAAGATTAAACTTAAAAGTGTATTGTGCATGCAATCTGTTTTCACAGAGAGCTAGTTGTTAAACAGTAGCATGCAGCAGAAATCAAGTCTTTTGACTTCAAGGCCAGTCCTCTATTCACCATGCCATACAGCTTCTCTATGCAGTAACTAGGTAGCTCATTGCTAAGTGGTGCAGTGGATAGAGTTCTTGGTCTGGAGTCAGAAGACTCATCTTCCTGAGTTCAAATCTGTTCTTATACACTTACTAGCTGTGTGACTGAGCAAGTCACTTAAACCTGTTTGCCTCAGTTCCACATCTGTTATTGGCTGGAGAAGG
Organism: Phascolarctos cinereus; assembly: GCF_003287225.1. Taxonomy (NCBI): domain Eukaryota; kingdom Metazoa; phylum Chordata; class Mammalia; order Diprotodontia; family Phascolarctidae; genus Phascolarctos; species Phascolarctos cinereus. The sequence goes on along the minus strand of NW_027555514.1, from coordinate 218,263,650 downwards.
AAATGGCAAAGCATTCCCATATCTTTGCTAAGAAAACCCCAAATGGGGTCACCAAGAGTTGGGCACAACTTAAATAACTCAACAACAACAACACAGTGTGCTGTGTAAGGCAGAAATGCAAAAATTTAAATAAAATAGGGTCTTTTCCCTTGTAAAGCTTATCATGTCAGAATGGGGCAGGAGAGAGAATGTATGAGACATATAAAACTGGGTTATTTAAGAATAATTTATGAGAAATGGTTTTTTAAAGGTCTGTTTTATGAAATTGGGAATGGTAGTGGGGAGAACTATTTTTGAGTTAGGGAGATCAAAGAAATTTTGACAGAAAAAGTATTATTCAAGCTCAGTTTAGTAGAGGGATATGTGTTCACAGATAACTATAATACTTAGATAACTAGACTAAGGATCTTCAACTTTATTAGCATGGGACTCTCTCTCCACTGAATCTGTGACTTGAGTAGATAAATCCTGGGATATTACTTGAGGCACAATGAAGTTAAGTGACTTGACCTTAGCTAATGTCAGAGACAGGATTTGAACCCAGTGTTTCTCAGATCCCAGCACTCTGTCTTCTATATAGTGCTTCAAGTTTTACAGAGTACTTTCTTTACTATAGTTCTGTAAGACAAGTAGTACACGTTACCCTCTTTTCATAAAGTAGGAAACTGAGGCTCAGCAGGTTTAAATGACTTGATTATGGAGCAGCTATGAGGTAGATATAGGATGTGTACCCAAATCTCCTGACTTGAAGACCAATGATCTTTTCACTGTAATAAGAAGAGTATAAAGTGCTCTAGTTGTGCCATTGAGGGAAGGGAGGAACTGTTACTAATTGGAGTCGTCAGGGAAGGCTTCATGGAGGAAGTCACACTGGAGTCCAATCATGCACACATTCAACAAGGTTTTAGAAAGTTCCCAGTAGCATAGAGTCAGGAAATGGAGCATTGTGAACAGAAAGTGCCTGGTTAAACTGGAGCCTGGAGTTTCTTGAGGGAGGAGTATCACATCAACCTGGGAAAGGAGATGGACAGAAGATTCTGAGGACATTAACATCAGGAAAGAAGTGGTGGAACTTTACTGAGCGGCCAATAGAGAGCCACAAGTTTTTTGAGCAGTCATGATATTGCCAAGAAAAAATCGTTTTGGCAGCATGTGTGCAGGACAGATTGGTTAGGGGACAGAGCAAAGGTAGAAAAACCTGTTAGGAAGCTACTGAAAGATTCTCACCATCTCAGAGATGGAAAGATTTTTTGAGGGCATCATGCCTCAACATGAATTCCTGCCTTAAGTGTCACTAGCAAGTGATCATTTTGTTTTGTGACCTCTACAGATAGGCAAATTCACAACCTGTTGAAGCAACTGATTCCTTTTTTAGATACTTTTCTGGCCCCTAGTAGGCAGCTAGGTGGCACAGTGGATAAAGCACTGGGCTGGGAGTCAGGAAGACTCATCTTTATGAGTTCAAATCTACCCTCAGACAATTACTACTGTGAAACCCTGGGCAAGTCACTTAATCCTGTTTGCCTCAGTTTCACCATCTATAAAATGGGCTGGAGAAGGAAATGGAAAACCACTCCAGTATCTTTGTCAAGAAAACCCCAAATGGGGTCATGAAGAGTCAGACATAACTGAATAACAAAAAGGTGCTTAATAAATGCTTATTGATTGCTCGCTGAGTGATCACAATAATAAGTCATCCCCCTACCCTTCACACAACACACCAATCTGTCTGTTCTGGGGCCAACCAAATAACACTTTTGTGTAATAGTCCTTCTGGAACTTGAAGACAGAATGCTGCACCCATTAAGTCTCCTATTCTTCAGCCCCAGTTCCTTCAGCTAATCCTCACATGGCATAGGCTCCACTCTGGTCAATTTCTTAAATGACATCCTTGCTTGAATATCCTCCAATCTGTCAAAGTCCTTCCTAAAATAAACACAGTCTCTCTATGTAGACAGATTTAGAAAAAAGATGATCATTGGTCTCATTCTGGACACTAACCATCTACTAAAGTAGAGCGTAAAAGCTATATAAAATTGAATTAACTTTTGCTTCCCATATCACTGTAGAGAATAAGCTTGGGCCCAAAGAAGCTATTTGAGTCAATACTTCCCCCTGCTCCTTTGAAGATGTAGAGCCCATGTATGTGAAACATTGAATACAATATATGTATATATATTCACATATATGTGTGTATGTATATATATATATGTGTATATGTATATATACATACATATATTTTCCATTTGTTCTTTGGTTTTGCTAAATTTGTTTTACTCTTTTTAAAAAACATTCTTTATTTTAAGGGATAGCTCTCTGGGAGATTAAAGAGGGCTAGACAGTCAGTCAATAAACATTTATTAAGTGTCACTGTATGCCATTTTCTAACAGACGCAGGGGGAATATAGGCTAAATAAAAACAAACAACATCAATGAACATCTATTTTTTAATTTAAAAGACTAAAAGAAAAGAAATTCAAAAGATTGTAGAAGACATACTAGAGTCAAACTCTATAAACCTCGCTTTCCTCATCTATAAAATAAGGATAATAAATAAATATTTGTGTGCCCTACTGCAGAGGGTAGTTATGAACATAAAATGAAATCATATATGTAAGTCATGTTTTAAGTCATAAAGGGATAGAGACTGGACATGTGATTTCATAAATACAAAGAAAATCTATGTAAGGAAATATTCTTTATCAAAGCAGATTGGCACCTCCTCAACAAATGATTGTCCTGGAGAGCTGCCTAGAACAACAGAGAGGTTAATCAATTTCCCTAAGGTCACACAGCCAGGATGTGTCAGAGATGGGAAGTAAATATTGGTTTTACTCATTCCAAGGCTTGTTTTCTGGATGCCTAGGGGAAGTCACAGTAAGTGGCAAGGGTAAAATTTTCAAGAGAGAGAAGACAACCAGACACAGACTATTGAAGAATATCCATGTTAAGAAAGGAGAAGATAAGAGCCAGAAAAGGAGCAGAGCAAGGGGTAGGAGAAGAACCAGAAGCGTGTGATATCTCTGAAACCTAAGGAGAAGAGGGTATCTATAAAGTGGGGGTAATCAAACCCTTCAAACAGTAAAGGGATCAAAGAAGAAGAGGGTTAAAACCAAAAGACCATTAGATTTGGTAATTAGGGGGCCACTGGTTTTTTTTTTGGCTAGGCAATGAGGTTAAGTGACTTGCCCAGGGTAACACAGCTAGTGAGTGTTATATGTCTGAGGCCGGATTTGAACTGAGATCCTCCTGACTCCAGGGTTGGTGCTGTATCCACTGCACCACCTAGCTGCCCCCACCCCCACCCCAGTTGACTTTTGAGAGAGCAATTTCAATAGAGTGTTGGAGGCAAAGACCATATTTTCCAAGAGGCCGTAAGAAGAGGATTTGGTATGATGGTATAGTTACTAGGTATAGACAACTTTATCAAAATAATGGACAAAGAAAGACAGAAAAGAAGTGAGATAGTCGTTGAGTAATGAGTATGATCAAAAGATGGCTCTTAAAGAAAAATAAAAACACTGGGCATACCTCAACACATGAGTGTGCTGGATTCTAAGAGCACATCATTAAGTTTTCAGCCTTTATACCTCAGAAATCAGCAAATGTTATAAATCAAGGCTTGATAGATTGTATTGTTGATTGCCTAGACTTAAGACAAAGGTGGAGAAAATTTTAATAATGTAGATTAAACCTAAAAATGTATACCATATACATTTTTTCAGTGAGCCAATTGTTAAATATTCGTCAGTACACCCTTTCTTGAGCATGTTTGTTTGTTGACAAATGGAAAGGAGCCATTGGAGGAAAAGATATTGAGATATATGAGAGAGAAGGATGATTGCTGAAACTAGATCATTACTTTATGATGAGTAAGTCCCATTTCTGATGAAAGCAAAGCAGTAGACCATATGATTTCTCAAGTGTTTTTTTCCCCCAAGATCAAAGGCAAGTTTAACTTTTAGCAAAGATTTAGACCAGCTTCTAGAGCTATGACTAAAAATGGCAGATGTCTAACAATTATTTGTGACTGTTAATCAACTGAATGAAATGGAAAATGACCTTTTTTATGTTCTTACCTGAAAATGATTCTTTTTCCTTCTCTTGGTCACTTTTATAATTGCAGAACTGCAATATTTTTTGGTGTTTGATTCTTGAGAGAGGTAGAAGTTGAAGGAATGAATGACAGTCAAAATTAGCCACATTAGTTGGTCATTTATACCAAATGCAGGCCTAAGAAATTCCCAATTACATCATTATGTCCTTAGATTGAAGTGCTTCCAATATATACATATTTTCTCATAATATTCCATTTTTAATATCTAGTCTCTTGAAAAAAAAATTCTGTTAAATATGCATCCTTTTCTGAGCACCCAAGTATAAACTATGAGATCCCAAAATTAGAGAATGTTAGATCTAAGACAGACTTTAAGAATCACTCAGTCTAGATTTTTTGTGTAACAGCTGAGGAAACTAAGACCCAGGAAAGGTTCACTAATATGCCCTAGGTCATTCAGGCAGTAAGTGGAAAAATCCAAGACTCAAACCCAGACTTTCAGATTCTTTTAGCCCCACTTTCCAAAAATACCATAAGATCATACCAATAATAAAACCTACTTTGCCAGGTTGTTGTGAGGATTAAAGGGCTAGTAGAAATCTTCAAGCATTTATCAATATCCAATTAGTACAGGAATCCAAAGCAGCTTCTGAATCGTCAAAGATGGAAGCAGTGGGAGATCATTTAATCCAACCTCCTTGTCATTCCGGCCTTATGAACAATTGGCTGGAACTAAAATTAGGACAACTATCAAAAACTGGAACCTGTACTCATGAAACTGAGCAATAGAAATGGGAGAAAAAACTCCCCGTCCTCCTTTCTGGGTAGTTTTTCAATTGTTAGATTGAGGAAGCTGAAATGATAATAGAAATTAACAGGGGTAGAGGATTTAAGTCATTTGTCAATGGTTTGAAAGTTCCAAGATGATCTGCTAAGATTGCAACGACATAGAGTTGTAGTGGCTTAAATTGTCTGAAATCTGATGTAACCTCTGCAGGTAATTGCGAGATGAACGCTGTTCTGAATTTTCTGAGAGGTGGTCCCTGGAGAGAAGGAGAAGAATAGGCCAATTATGGAAACGTAGCAAAGAGCAAGCACCAGGGCCATGACCCAGAAGGAATCAAACTGAAGTTAATAAGTGGTAGAAGAGCATAAATTCTAGGAGAAATCAAAACAAAATACCTCAATAGTAATGATTTATTCCCTTGTGTCACCACTGTGTTACCAGTTTTCTTCTTTGCAAAAGGTGCTAGGTAATTCTTAGCTCCCTGTATCTCAACAGACATATTAAGCCAGTGATATAAGGGGATCTTTGACACGAAAGAATAAAGTGCTATCAAAATTAATGATTATAATGATGCAGTAAACACCAGTTATTTTGCAGAATCCAAATGATCAAAATAATGAGGCTATTTTGGGGAGCAAATTTTTTAAATTTTAAACTTAAATACAAAATAAGAAAAGAAAAAACAAACAAAAAACCAAACATTAACACGTATACAGCAGACCATAAGAAAGGATTCAAAAAAAAATAAGACATTCCTATTTCAAGAAAATCTATATAATAAATACTGTGCATTGTTTTCAAAGCTGCCCAGCTCTACTTCCTTATTGGTTTTCCTTTGCTCTCTGCTGTGCACTTTTTACTTTATTTTTTCCATCCCTCCCTGTCACCCTAAAGAAGGCTACAATTATGCATGGATATGTGTGTGTGTGTGTGTGTGTGTGTGTGTGTGTGTGCATGTGTGTGTGTGTGTTCTTTGCTTTTTTATTTATATAAGGTTTTTATTTATTTTTATGGGTTTTATTTATACAAGAAAATTTTAATTTAAAATAATTGAAATTATCCTTTTTTTTATATTTCAACAAACTCTCCCTTATAATATAGTTTAAGGTCCAATATTGATGAATCTGCTTCTTTTATATATTTTTCCCTAGTTTCTTTTAAGTTCCTGACATTTTGCTCTCCCAGATAAACTTTATTTTTTTTTCTAACTCAGATTTTTTTTAGTAATTCAATTGGGATGACACTGAATAAATAGATTAATCAGGTAAAATTTCACTTTAAAAATTATTTTTGCCTTTATCCACCCATGAACAATAAATATTACTTCAAATTACTTCAAATATTACTTAGATCTGAGTTTATTTATATGAAAAGTGTTTTATGTTTATGTTCATATAATCTCTGTGGTTTTTTTGGCAGGTATACACTAAAGTATTTTATACTGTCTAGGAATTTTAAATGGTCCAAAACAACATTGAATAGTATTGTTGGCGCATAGTATGGTTTCCGTATTTTTCAGTTAATCTATTTTAGCTTTAACTTTGTCTGAGATCATGATTACTATCCCTGTTTTTTTTTAACATACAAAATTCTACTCCCTTCCTTCATTTTATTTTTGTATGCATCTCTCATTTTATAATGTTTCCTGAAAGCACATACTATTGAATTCAAATTTTTAATCTGGTATCCATTTTGGTTTTATGTGTAAATTCATCTCATTCACATTCCAAGCTCTGATTACTTGTCATGCATTTTCTTCCTTCCTATTTTTCCTCACTATCTTTCTCATGCTATTTACTGTATCTCTCTCCACTCCTCTGCTTTACTTCTACTCACTACCTTGCCTTCTTATTCCTTAACCTATCCATCCCTCTAAAAGCCCCTCCCTCATCCTCCCCATCCTATCCACTTGCCTTCTTATTTCTTTCTGAATTTAGAAGACTTCTATACATATATGTATATATATGCATATATTTGTACACACACACACACATATATATAAAATTTCCATCTTTAACCCATTGTCAATGAGATTAAGGTTCCAGTACTACCCATCCTCTCCCCTACTACTTCTTTTGTATCAGTTTTTCCTTTTATACCTCATTTGTATGAGATAATTACTCCTTTTTATCTCTCTCAGCACAGTTTTATTTCTTTTAGAATCACAGCATATTACTCAGCTCAGCCCAAGCCTTTTTTTCAAACTGCCCGAATGATGATGACAATCATAAGAGCACTGCTAATATTTTCACATACATGAAGTCAACAGTTTGACCTTATTGAATCCCTTATCATCGGTCTTTAACGTTTACTTATATTGTTTATATTTATGTCTGTCAAATTTCCCGTGGAGTTCTGGGGTTTTTGTCACCAAAACCTGAAAGTTTTCAATTTGTTAAATGTCCTTCTTTGTTTTTCATTCAGGATCATACTTAGCTTTACTGGGTAACTACCTTTAGTTGTTACCCCAGTAAAGGCTATGTATTTCTAAAGGTAAGGTTAAAACTAACATTAGTGAAAGCTATAGGTTAGGAACTCTATAATGTACACAAATTCAAAGTCATGGCAAACCTAATACACCAGAAGTAGGTATCTAGGAATGCAACTACTCACCTGAGTAAGAGACTAGCCATCAAGCAACTGAAGAATCACTGTGAGAAAGTATTGGGTTCAGTTGAGAGAAGAGAGACACTCCATACAGATGTAAATTCAAAGAGACAGTCACTGGAGGCTGGAAGCAGCTTCAAAAAGTGTGATTCATGGCAGCAGAGAAGAAAGCTGACTATGGACTTAAGAGAAAACTAGCCCTGGTTCAAGAACTGAACTTTGTGAAAACTCCAGGAAAAAAAGCATGCTCACTTATTTTGCAGTGATATACATTTTTATCAGAGATACATGATATGAAGATTATCTCCCCAATTAACAATTTCTCTTATTATCCTAGCTGCATTGATTTTGTTCATGCAAAAACTATTACATTTTATGTAGTTGAAATGATCCATTTTTGGAGTACATCATTTTAGACATAAGGGGTGATTCCATAAGCAAATTAGGAGAATAAGGAATAGTTTACCTTTCAGATCTATGGAGAAGGGAAGAATTTATGACCTAACAGGAGATAGAGAACATTATGAAATGCAATATGGATAATTTTGAATACATTAAATTAAAATGCACAAATAAAGCCAATGCAACCAAGATTAGGAGGGAAGAAGGGAAAGAAATGGGAAAAAATTTTTACAACCAGTGTCTTTGATAAAGGCCTCATTTCTAAAATATGTAGAGAACTGAGTCAAATTTATAAGAATACAAGTCATTCTCCAATTGATAAATGGTCAAAGGATATGAACAGGCAGTTTTAAAATGAAGAAATTAAAGCTATCTGTAGTCATATAAAAATGCTCTAAATCATTATTGATTAGAGAAATGCAAATTAAAGAAACTCTGAGGTGCTACATCACACCTATCAGATTAGCTAATATGACTAAACAGGAAAATGATAAATTTTGGAGGAGATATGGGAAAATGGAACACTAAAGCACTGTTGGTGGAGTTATGAACTGATCTAAGCATTCTGGAGAATAATTTGTAGCTATTCCCAAAGGACTAATAAACTGTGCATACCCTTTGACCCAGCAATACCACTTCTAAGTCTGTATCCCAAAGATTTTATCAGCTCTTTTTGCGGTGGCAAAGAATTGGAAATTGAGGGGATGCACATCAATTGAGGAATGACTGAACAAGTTGTAGTGTATGAATGTAATAGAATAGTATTATGCTATAAGAAATGATGAGCAAGTGGATTTGAGAAAAACATGGAAAGACTTACATGAATTGATGCCAAGTGAAGTGAGCAGAACCAGGAGAACATTGTACATAGTAACAGCAAAACTGTGCAATGATCAACTATGATAGACTTAAATCTTCTCAGTAATACAATGATGTAGGACAATCCCAAAAGAGTCAAGATGGAATATGCTATCCACATCCAGGGAAAGAGCTATGGAGTCTGAATGCAGATCTAAGCATACTATTTTTTCTCCCTTTTTTCTTTCTCATGGTTTTTCCATTTGTTATGATTCTTTCTTTCACAACATGACTGGTGGGGAAATGTTTAATATAATTGTACATATATAGCCAACACCAGATTGAATGCTGCCTTGGGGAGGGAAGTGAGGAGGGAGGAAGGAAAAAAAATTGCAATTCAAAATCTTATAAAAGTTAATGTCGAAAACTATCTTTATGTGTAATTGGAAAAAAATAAAATACTATTAAGAAAAAAAAGGAAATTATCTATTTTCTCTTTTATAATCCTCTATACCCTCAATTTAGTTAAGAATTCTCTTCCTACAGACTACTACATTGATGATGGAAATGTGAATTGGTTTAACCATTTCAGAAACCAATCTGAAAATATGCTAAGAAAGTGACTAGAAGAGCCATATCTTTTGACCTTATTTATCTGTGTAGAGGACACTACCATCTTCCAGTCACTCAGACCCATACCCTCTGTGTTGTTCTTTATTCCTTATTCTAACTCATCATGTATACCCAAACCATTACCAAATACTGTCATTTCTACCTTCTCAACATCTTTCCTATATACATTCCCTTCATTCCATGCATACAGCCACAACTCTGGTTCAGACCTTCATCACCTCTCACCTGGACTGCTACAATAGCTTTAACTATTCACTCCATCTCAAGTCTCTCCTTACTATATTCTGTTGCCGAGGTGATTCTCAAGCATACAAAAATCTTGACCATGTCACTGTCATGTTCATTGAATCCCAATCGTTCTCTGTCACCTTCTGGATCACATGTAGAGTCCTGTTTGGGGCATTTAAAGCTTTTCAGAACCTTGCTCCTTTCTATTTTTCTGGACTTCTCACATGTTACTCCTCTCCACACAGCAGGATTTAGCTCCACTGGCCTATATGCAGTTGCTCAAACATGATATTCCATCTGCTATGCATGCACCTTTGCACTGGCTCTCTGCTAAGCCTAGAATGCTTTACTGTCTTACATCTGCCTACATCACTGGTTTCTTTCAAGATTCATCACGAATTCCACTAGCAAAAAACAAGAAACACACACAGTATTCATTTATTGAGAAATGGCTAAATAAGTTGTGATACGTAAATGTAATATAATATTATTGCAATGAAAGAAATGACAAATATGAAGACTAGAGACATATCAACTGATGCAAGGTAAAGTAAACAGAACCAGAAAAAAAACAACAACAATACACATGGTTACAGCAATTTACATGCAAAGGGCCACAGCAACAATGAATTAAATTAAATGTTGTGTAATATTAAATTAAATGCTGCGTGATTATAATGATCAATATTGGCCCCAAAGAAGAAAGAAGAGAATGCATCTCTCTCTTCTCTGTGCCAGAGGTGGGAGACTATGAATTTATAACATTGCATGTACTATCAGATTTAGTTGATGTGTTATTTAGTTTTGCTTACCCATTTTTTTTTCACTTTCTTTTTTAAACCTTTGTTTTGTAAAATAACTTTCTTGCAGGGAACTGTGGAGGGACATATAGGTGATATAAAAAAAACACATACTATTAAAAAAGGGAAAAAAATTCTCCCCCAGTGATAGTTTTGTAAAGTACCTTCTTCCACTCTCCTCTATTTATTATGACTAGTATGACTACTTGGCCTCTCCTAGATCCCTCCCATAGTCTTTCTATATATAAGGTCCATTTTGTCTCCATTAAGGTGTTCAGATTCTTAAAATCTAGCCACTGCTTAGATTCTTATAAATCTAGCCAATAGCTCACTAATGCTCAGATTCCTTAAGAGTCTGCTCAATATGACAGATGTTCTAATAACCCTTGTCTTTGTCTGAAAGAAGGCTTGGGTTGAATTCTTTCAGGCAGGACCTGTGTATTGTGATTTTGGGGTCTCAGAACCCTTGAACCCCTAAACAACAGTTTTTGGAAAGTATCTATTAATTTGAGAGTAAAGAAGTATTGTATCTTGCTCCAGTCACTATGAGGTTAACTCTTGTTGATATATTCATCCAGAAATGAGAAAATATTAGTTTTTGAAAAACTGCTATCTTTTTTTCCCTGTATTTCATACTATAGGAGTACATCAGAATTATAAAATACTGTCTTTGCCAGGTAGGAGCTTTTAATCTATTTGAGAAGATATGAAGTTCTACCATTGGGAGCGAGATAACTCAGATCAACCAAGAAAGTCCTAGATCTCACCTAAGGGGAAACTCTCAGAAGCCTCTAGTGTAGCAAGCTGAGTGTAGCATTGTGGTAAAGACTGCCAGCTCCTCTCATGTCTTCCCAGAATCTTTTCCTCAAATAATCTGAAGTGGGACTGGCTTCTTCCATCTTCCCTCTCAAAAGTAGAAGCCAAAAGTACCAGAAGTTACTCAACACTTGAAGAATCCCAAAGAAGTCTTAGGAAGGCTGGAGCTCTCCCACTTTCATCAACTCTATCTTGCCCCTCACATGAGACAGGTCATTCATCTCCACCAATGACAAGAGAGTCCTGTACCAAGGGGCTTTGGTACTGGGGTTACATATGTAATGGGAGCTGAATGTTTATAAATCATCTAATGATCATGCATCCTATATCTTGGGTCAGCCCTATCCATAACACTAAAGAATCAAGTAGAGTCAAAAGGCTGAGTGAAAGTGACAAAACACTCATGACCCAGAAAGATGTGTTGTATGAGTCTGGAGAACCCTGAAAAGAAAGAGGCTTGAGAGTGAAGAATGACAGCTGGAGAAATTCCTCTCCCAGCTTGGCCTGCCTTTGACTGTATTAGTGACAAACAAAGCACAACAGATGATCAGATTCCAGATGATAAGCAGTCATTCCAGGAAGCAGTCAGAGAGAAGTTGCTCCTTGGGACAGAGGATTGAGCAGAAAAGCAGCAGCATTGGGAGTGGCATGTCACCTCCAGCCCAGTATCTGGCTAGACTGAATCCTTTCTAGATTTTCAGGAACTGATAGGGAATGCTTGGATTATGAGAAAGCTTTAGAGATGTTGGCTGAACCCAAAATGCAAGATGATTGCTTGGTCCCAATAAGAGTGGCTGGAAAGAGGCTATTTCATCAGTCAGTCTGTCAATAAATGTTTATTAAGTATCTGCTATGTGCCAGGCAGTACACTAAGCACAGGGGACACCAAGAAAGGCAATAGACAATCCCTGCCCTCAAGGAGCTTGCAGTCTAATGTGCAAGGCAACCTACAAATAGCTATGTACAAATGAGCTGTTTAAGAATAAAGGGGGTGGGAAGTGGGGGTGGAGGTGGAGAACAACAGAGGGAAAGCCCTAGAATTAAGAGAAATAGGAAGAGGCTTGTTCTAGAAGGTGAGATTTTAGACAAGATTTGAAGGATGCCAAGGAAGTCAGGAGGCAAAAATAAAGAGGGAGAATATTCCAGACATGGGAGACAGCCAGGGAAAATGCCTAGAGTCAGGAGATGGAATATTTTTTGAGGAATAGCAAGGATGCCATTGTCACTGAAAAGAAGAGTGTGTAGTGAGGGGAGGTGACTGTAAAATATAAGAAGATTGGAAAGGAAGTGGGGTGATATTATGAATGTATTTGAATACCAATAAGATTTTATATGATCCTGGGGTAAATTGGGAGCCACAGGGGTTTATTTAGTAAGGAGGATGATGTGATTGGACCCATGCTTTAGGAAGATCAATTTGATGGAGGATAGACTGAAGTGGGAAGGGACTCGTGGCAGGCAGACCAGCTCGAAGGTTGTTGTGGTAAATCAGTGGGCCAATGAGAACAATTTGTACCAACAGCCATTAAGGTAGCTGCAGCAGGTACTGTGGAGAGCTTAGAATTTGGTCAGCCATCAAAGACACCCAGGTCATCCACCGCATCCTGGGCCATCACCAGCTATCTTGATTTTTGTCCTGCCACTGAACTTCAGTGGCTCAGGAAGAAAGTGAGGCTGACAGCTTTGTGCAACTCTGCCTCACTTAAATCCAATTCACTTGGAAGTCAAGATATCACTTGTAATATTATTGGTGCACTTCAAAAAGGATGGAAAAAACAACCACAATATGGTATGAGGAGATAAGATCCTGCACCAGGGTGGTAGCAGTATAAGAGAAAAATGTGGGCTTGTTTGAGAGATGTTGTAAAAGTGAAATCAATAGGTCTTGACAACAGATTGGATATGGGGGGTGCAAGGAGAGAGAGTGAGGAGTTGAAGATGGCACCTGGGTTGCAAGCCTAGGGAACTGGGAGAATGGTGGTACCCTTTACAGTAATAGGGAAGTTAAGAAGGGAGGAGGATTTGAGGGGAAAATAATGAGCTCTGTTTAGACATCCAGTTCTAGAGATAAGAAAGGTACCTGGAATTGGATCTTATTTCAGGAATTTAGGGAATGTTTATACACTGGTTTATGATAGCCTGGGACTGGGAGAAGCTATAGATTTATTTTACTTTTTTGGTAATGAATAAAGAAACCACAAAAATCATACCACAGTTGTTTGTTTCTGTTTTACCATGCGATCAGGTTCATTAAGATATAGCCAACAGGAAAACAGATATCCCTAGAGCATAGGGGCTTGAGCTAAGATTCCAATGGGTTAAATTCCCATTAACTTTGTCCTCTACATTAATGAGGTGAGCAGCTTCTATACACAAGGGGGTAAAGTAAGGGAATAGAGGTCATCAGTCTTCTAGGAACGTGGTTTTTCCCTTGTGAAAACTCTGGAGTTCTATGGGAACATGACAAAAATGAGTATGAGACTTCCCAGTGATTGGTTCTGTCGTAGATGAGATATGGCTGGGAGCAACAATGCTTCCAGGCAGGTAAACAAATGAAAGAAGAACAAATAATAAAACAACATATAATTGAGTGATAATGATGTAGTAATACAGTAATTATCATAGATATTAGAGAAGGTATTGAAGTAGATGGCATTCCAGGGGAGAAGAACAAAATAGTGAAGGCACAATATTAGGAATGTACATGGTATGTCTGTAGAACAATTGACATAACAAGTCTGAGAAAAGTTAAAAGTGCATAGCAATAAGTAAACTATGATGGATAAAGTAGGTTCATGTTATGAAAGCCTTAAAAGCCTAGCAAACAAATATAATTGAATTTGGTGTGACTATAAATAAAGAGCCATTAACAATCATTGAGCAGAGGAGTGGCATGATGAAAATGGTGTTAACAGAAGCTTAATCTGCCTGTCCCCATCCTCCACCTCCTATATCTCCAAGATCAGCACTCAGTGAGTGAGGAAATGTCTCTTTTCCATTTTTCTTAACATTTTAGAAAGAAAATTCATTTTCAGTTCATTATTATTCTACTGAGCATACATTTGTCAACATACAATGAGCTGTCTAGATGGTGGAAATGCATGTGAAAACAACAGAATAAGCTATGTAAATTCACCTAGAGAGCTAATAGAACAAAATTTAAATAAACCAATTAGCATTTATTAAACACTGACTATGTGTGAGGCACTGTGTTAAGTACTGGAAGTACAAACAGTAAATCAAAATGGTGACTGTCTTCAGGATGTTTACACACATTCTAACAGAGGGAGACAACATAGATGGTTACAAGAGTTAGACAGAAGATACTTTCAAAGAAGATTCAAAGTAACCTTAGATACAAAGGCACTGACTGCTAGAGAATCAAAGAAAAACTTGCAGGAGAACGTGAAGCTGAAACTGCATCGGTCCATCAATCAATTGATATGGCTATATTAAGCATCTACTATATGCCAGACATACAACAACAAAATACAATAAATAAATCCAATAAATGAAATGATCTCTACCCCCAAGGAGGTTTTGGTTGTTATTCAGTTATTTCAGTCACATCCAACTCTTTATGACCCCATTGTTTTTGTTTGTTTTTTGTTTATTTTTGGTTTTGTTTTTTTTTACAGACACTGGAGTGGTTTGCCACTTCCTTCTCCAGTTGATTTCACAGATGAGGAAACTGGGGCAAACAGGGTTAAGTGAATTGCCCAAGGTCACACAGCTACTAAATGTCTGAGGCTGGACTTGAACTTAGGGCTACCTGATTTCAGACCTAGTACTCTATCCACTGCAACACCTAGCTCTCCCTCCCTGCCTCCAAAGGAGCATGCATATATTCTAATGGGGGAGACAAGGCTCTGTGTGTGCTTGTGTGCACACATATATATTCACACACACATGTATGTATATATAGGTAATACATGTATACATACACACACATGCTAAATATAAAGAGAATAAATACATATAACAATTATGCACTGGCCCCCACTGCCTGAAGGACAAGTATGCTTCATTTTACCCCTCTTGAGGTTATCTAGTATCCTTGAGGGAGATTGGGGTGCTTGTCCTCTGCCATTGACTTATTGGCATTGGAGTCTTGAGTTCCTCTAATTCTAGAGGTACCCTGAAACCTTGTTGCTTTTAACCACTTAGCAGCAAGATTAACTTTCTACAAAAGAATGCAGTCATCCCTTCCACACCATGGGGATTAGGGGTGCAGCATCCTCATGAACTGGAAAATCAGTGTAAAAGTTTTGGCCCTCCCTTTGTACCAGAGAAGAAGTCTGAATTACTATGGTGTTAAAAGATAAAATATGTTGATATTATACAATACCATACATATGTTTTACTCATTTCTGAATTTCTAAACTTTTTCTATGTCATCTCCTAGTCTTTACATGTCATCTGCAGCTTCTACAAAACTCCCCCCAAATTCCCATTTAATTTCTTAAGCTGACAACTCAAAACCAAGATAGGGAATGTCCCGATGTGGAAGGGATAACTGTATTTACTTCAAAGATAAAGCAAGAACAAACATATAAATACACCACTCCCTCAACGTTTGGGGACAATCCCTCCTTGTATCCCTGTTTCAGTCTTTAAGGAGGAGAAGGAGATTAGGTTGGCAATTTATCTCAATTCCTATATACCATAGTCCCACCAAGTTACAAGTCCAAAAGGCACCTCTCCCTGGACTTTTGGCCTAGCACCCTGGTTTCTCAAGGCTCCCCTGATGGCCCGGCAGCAACATCCAGCCTAGAATCTTGCCTCTAAGACTGCACATGGACCCAAGGATTCCATTGCCTGAGCTTAGAACTGAAATAGATAAATGAAAAAGACAAAAAAAAAAAAACCCAAACCCAAATCTAACTACCACAAGGCCAAAAAAGGGGAGAGGAGGTAGTTCTTCCCACTCCCACACCCAGGTCAGTACATATGCTTTGAGTGAACAAGACCTTCATTCCTCTGGACCCCTAGAAAGAGAGCAAGAGAGTTTTAGAGATGCAAACTCTTTTGGCTACATAGCCAATAAAAAGAGTCTGATCTCACTGCATGGTAGGAGATCACCAAGTGTCTTCTCCAAGAAGCAGGTCCCTGTTACTTCCCAATGGGTGCCTCCAGCTTAGATGATTGGAATCTGTACAAAGCCCAGCTCTTTGTTTAGTTATTTAGTTGTGTCCTATTCTTTGTGACCCTATTTGGGGTTTTCTTGGTAAAGATACTGGAGTGGTTTGCCATTTCCTTTTCCAGCTCATTTTACAGATAAGGAAACTGAGGCAAACAAGGTAAAATGATTTTCCCAGGGTCACGCAACTAGTAAGTGTATGAGGCTGAATTTGAATTCAGGAATTGAATTCCTGAATCCCAGACCGAGATTCAAATAAATATATAGTAGTTAAATATAAAGTGATTTGAGATGAAGGGCGCTAGCAGTTAGGGGATCAGGAAAGGCTTCATATATGTAACGCTCAAGCTGTTTCTTGAAGGCAGACGGAGATAGGAGGGGAAGGTAAGGAGGGATTGCCTTGTAGGCATGGAGGAGTACCAGTGCAAAGACCCAGAACAGTTGCATGTGAGGGACATAAGTAAGACCGTGCAGCTTGACCGTTAAGGGTGTGGAGGGGACTAAAATGTAGGAAGACTGGAAATGCAGAGAGCCTCAGATACCAAAACAAGAAGAGATTATGTTTCATCCTAGAGGCAATTCGGAGCCACAGTAGTTTAGTGAGCAAGACAAGTGACACGGTCAGATCTAGGCTTTAGAAAAATCACTTTTGTTGACAAACAGAGGAAGGATTGGAGATGGAAGAGACGTGAGGCAGGGAGATCAGGGGAAGAGGGTCTGAATTAGAGTTGTGGCTGTGCGAACAGAGAGAAGGGGACATGCGTCAGAGATGCTATAGAAATAGAAGTAACCAGATCGAGCCACTGATTTGACATGTGGGCAAGTGAGAGCAAAGGCAGCTAGGTGGCATAGACCCGAAGTCAGGAAGACTCCTCTTTCTGAGTTCAAATCTGACTTCAGTCACTTACTAGCTACGTGGCCTAGGGCAAGTCATTTAATCCTGTTTGCCTCAGTTTCCTCATCTGGAAAATGAGCTGGAGAAGGAAATGGCAAATCACTCCAGTACCTTTGCTAAGAAAACCCCAAAAGTGATCACAAAGAGTCGAACATGCTTGAAACCACTAAACAATAATGTTGTAATTATGGTGATGTTTGTATACTATATCTCCTGTAGCTATCTATATTCCTTCCAAAATGAAAGGGTAATGTAATAGTCCACAAGCATTTATTAAGCGTGTGTTCTATAATAGGGACTGGCTAAGCATCAGAAATAGAAGAGAGTATAGCAAGAGTAAAGAGGCTATCAGACATTGGAGTAAAAGATGAGATAATAAGATGGTAGTTAGAGTAATGGGGTACCAGGGAAATGTGAGATAATGAGAAAAAGAGTAGGGGGAGCCAGTGGTGAGAGGCCTTGACTTCTTTAGGTTATGAGGCAAATTCGTCAGCTGAAAAGACAAGGAGTGCTATGGGAAGACTGAAGGGAGAAGGAAAGGTTTGGAACATAATCTATAATTAGGAAGATACACGATCAGTTAAAAAAGAATACAAGAATCACCTTGCTGCAATGAGGGGCCAGTTGAAATTATATAAAATAAATCTGTAGTGGACTCTGTCATAAATGTACACAAAATTGTATTAAATCAGTTAGGCAAAGGGGAGGTCTAAAGTGCTGTAAGAAATTTTAAGAGGGAGAGACTATTTTCACCTGAGGGGAGGATTTCTTTCAGAAAGAAAGTGGATCCTGAACCTGGTCTTGACTGAGGAGAAGCAGTTCAATAAGCAGACGTGGGAGTGGTCCAGATTGCAAAGATAAGAATGGCCACAAGAGGGCAGAAGAAAGAATGAGATCACAGAACTCTGCAGTTTCAGTTTGGTTGAAATGGGAAAGGAAATTGAAAGTGAATGTTGAAGCCAACATATAGGGGACTTTAAATGAAAGAATAAGAGATTTTAATTTTATAAACAATGAGAAATCATTAAAGATTTTATACATATATATATATAAAATCTTTAATTTATATATATATATATATATATATATATATATATATATATGTATATGTAACATGGTAAGAACTGTGCATTAGGGAAGTTATTTTTAGCAGCTTTTGGAAATGTAATTTAGAGAGATTGGAGACAGGGATGCTGGTTGGGTAACCACTGACCTGTCTCACCTTCAGGAAACAAGTGATGAGGCCTTGAACTAGAGTTGTGGGTATGTGTATAGGGAGGAAGGAAGAAATATATGAAAGATGTTGACAAGGTAGGGTCCATGGGACTTGACAGCTGATTGACTGAGCCATTGAAGGGAAAGGAAGAGTCAAAGATGACTGAGATTTGAGGCATAGGTGTCTACACTATCCAATGAAACAGGAAACTTTGTGTGTGTGTGTGTGTGTGTGTGTGTGTGTATGTATGTATGTATGTGTGTGTGTGTGTGTGTTTGTGTGTGTGTGTGTTTTACTGGGGGTGGGGAGCAGGGAGGAATGATAGTATTATGGGTCTAATAGGGTGATAATTGGGGTCTTTAGATTTAGCATTGGAGAGAACATTGGTGAACTTGGAGGGAGCAGTTGTAATAGAACAATGCAATAAAAGAAGATGTTGCAGAGTTTGAAAAATGAGTAGATAATAAGAAAGTAGAATCAGTGAGTGTAAAACTCAAAACAGAAATGGATCCCTAAACCATACGTAAGAATCCCTGTGTGCCTCGTATTAACTTAGAAAACCACATATTAACATTACCTATGTTCTATTGTATGTTTTACTTTATTTTGTTAAATATTTCCCAATTACATTTTAATCTGGTTCAGGCCACACTTGGAAGTGTTGTGGGCATGGATGGAACAAGTATTTACTGAGAATCTCCTATGTGCAAGACAATTTTACAAACATCATGTCATTTGATCCTCACAAGCTACTATCCTTAATTTACAAGTAATAAAACTGAGGCAGGCAGAGCTAACTTGCCCAGGGTCATACAGCTAATAAGTTTGTGAGGCTGGACTTGAACTTGGGTCTTTCTGATTCCAGGCTCCATCTACACAGCACCTACCTGACTCTAAGAAATAGGCTGATATTGGCAGACCAAATGTCTGAAAAGGGAAATAGAGAGCAGAAAGTGTTCCTAACCTTCCTCTTGGTTCTCTAAATAGAGGGGCATAAAAGGAGCAAAGAACATTAAGGAGGGGTGTGGTATAATAAAGATATAATGAAACTCTAAATTTAGTTTCCTAGCAGGTTGCATAGTAAGGATTTTGTTTTACTCTTCTAGCAGGTTGTATTGACAAAGTATAACTGGCTATGTCTCCCCGTAGGTGTCCTAGAGATACCCTTGAGAAATTATGGGGTTCTTCTAATGCTATCAGATTCAATTCCCACTTCTGTGTGTCCACTACATAATTATTTTTGCACCAATAATAATTATTGCCTCAATTCATTTGCCAGTGCTTATTAGTATCTCCTCAATATAATTTAATTGATAGATATTTCTTCAATATAATTGACAAACAATTAACATCAATTAGCTTTTTCAAAAAGAAGATATAGCAAAACAAAAGCACAAAGTTATCCTCCTTGAACTCAGGGGAATATCGCTGTGATGGATGGAACCTTTGGGGATTCTATGTCCCAGTTTTTTGTTTTTGTTTTTATTTTTGTTTTTTTACTGCTGGTTTTGAAGGCAGCTAAGAAAGGCTTCAGATTATGGCACTGGGAGTGATCTAGAAGTGGAAAGAGGCCTTAATGTGAGTCATTTCATCTACTTTAACAGTTTGGTAGAAAATTATCGCCTCTGAATTGGGAAAACTCAGCCATGGAGAATTCTATTCTCTTACGGTAGGGATATCCTACATAGCTCTAGATTTTTTCTTCTTTAACCACATGTACAAAAAGAGGGAGTGGGAGAAGAAAGTCTTAGGGCCTCCCAGAGAACTTCATGGGGATATCAGAAAGGCAAACCAAGACCTCTTTAATTACCACAAGGTTGCCAGTATGTAAGGAGAATTCACCTAAAAATTTAAATGTGTGATGATAATCGTGGTCATGATAATTTTTATCTACATGTCCAATAGAAGTAAACCCATACAGCTCTAGCTTAGCACTAAAGGGCTCATACTTTGGAGTTTTGGGGGCCCTCACAGGGAACATATATAGTAATGCTCTGTCCTGTTGCTAAATATCATTTGCTACCAGAGAATTCTGGGTGATTCTTATGGTACCCATCACTGGGGGCTGCATCAAAGATGATTAGGCACTAAGTAGGAAGAACTACCCACTCAGTAAGCTTAAAGGAAAAATAAATTCTACTCTGTATGTCTCTTTCTCTGTCTGGGTCTCTCTCTGTCTTTCTGTCTCTGTCTTTCTCTTTCTCTCAAATATAGTTTGAGCTTTCAACAACTGTTCCTTGAAACCATCCCTAGAGAACTAGGGTATTCACTTCTCATAGGACTAATCATAAGGTACAGATGCACCAACTCTGAAGTCAGAGACACACTTTATGTCTTGGGAACTATTTATCACATAGAAAGTGGTGCAAACTGGAACCAAGATATTTGAGGGTTTATCTTTGACCTCATTTGCCTAAAAATTACCCATTATAAAACGTGGTAGATAGGACATACAGTCAAACCAGGCAAGGAACATAACTGTCTTTTTTCTTGCTTTTATTTTAAATTCCTTGTATTTCTTTTCATTCTGACTTTGACCACAAATGTCTGCCCCTACTGGGCACTTCCTCTCTCACATTCTCAGCCTAAAGTCCCTGCTGCTTTTTATTATGGTGGGGGGAGGGGAAGAGGCAGCTGCAGATTGAGAGGTATTACATGTGACAAAAATGTCCGTATTTTTAACCCACAGATCCCACTGCTATAGATATATTCAGAGCAGGTGGGTAGGTAAGAAAGCTTCCATACGGGCAAAAAAAAATATTCATAGCATCACTTTTTGTAGCAGTAAGGAATTGGAATGGCTAAGCAAATTGCATGTAACTCTATTGATTTATTGCTTTACCATAAAGAAAACAAACATGCAGAATTCAGAGAAACAGGAATAATTTTGTGAACTGATGCAAAATGAAATATGCCAAATCAGAGTAAAACATGAATGATGAGTACAAAATTATAAATGAGGGGCAGCTAGGTGGCACAGCACATAGAACACTGGCCCTGATATCAGGAGGACCTGAGTTCAAATCCAGATTTAGACCAGACACCTGGCTGTGTGACCCTGGGCCAGTCACTTAACCCCCAACTGCCTTGCCAAATATATATATGAAAAGAACAAAAAAAAATGAATAGAATACTGTGTCATTATAATGACCAAAGTTGGCAAGAAGAAATAGGGAAATGCACCTTCCTCCTTTTGCTGTAGTTGTTTTCCTGTCTTATCTTCCAATCAACTGCAAGCCCCTTGAGAGAAGAGACTGCTTTTTTTTTTCTTTCTTCACATCCTCAACACATAGTGCAAAATCAGGCATGTAGTAGCAGCTTATGCTTGTTGACTGATCTTTGTAGAGGAGGGAGACTATAGATGAGTAAGATTCTGTCTGACACCACCTGTGTGCTGGCTTTTCCCTTTGTTACAGAGAAGCCTAATTTGTAGGGGATGAGAAAAGATATCATAGGGAATGACTGTGATGCAAAAGCAAGAGGCTTTAATAGAGAACTCAAAAACAATAAATATGACGGGATAAATTTAGTTGTCTGAGAAATCTAAGCCATAAGAATGGGTGTGGAGAAGTCATTCCAGGAATATGGAAGAGTTGAGTCTTTATCAACTGATTCTCCCAGTGGAGGCAGTCTTTCTAGTCAATATAATCCAGCATCTGCTGTGAAAAAAAGAAATGAAAGTAATTAAGCTTTGACTACAAGAAGGTAAATAATCTGTTTGCACATGATGTGATTGGATCTCTAGAAAATTGAAGAAATCAGCAAAAACAATCATTGAAATAACAAATTACTTTAGCAAAATTGCAGGATATAAGACAAACCTCAACAAACTCATCTGCATTTTATATGCCATTTAAAAGGATGTGGTACTGAAATTTTGAATTTTTGGCATTAGCTGTCTAAGACACACAAGATTTATATAAATACAATTTTTAGAAGTTCTTAACATTAAGGAATAATTGAACAGCTACAGTGATATTCTCTATGCAAAATTAAGTAGCTCTAATATGGTAAATATCAATATTTACCAAATCAATTTATAGATTTAATATAATAGTGATCACAGTTATATGCTAGAATTTAATGGAGTAATTTTAAAATATGGAAAATTGCAGGCAAGACTATCACAGGAAACAATGAAAAAATTGATGAAAGGAGCTTTCCATGACAAATTTTAAAAGATACTATAAAACAGTAATCATAAAAACTATCTGGTAAAGTGCTTTTTAAAAAAATGCAAGATATAGCAATGGAACAGAATAAAATATATAGTTAGAGCCACATGAATACATGAAATTAATATTTTATAAGGCTAAGGTTATAAAACTTTGGGGAAAGGAATCATGCAATAAAAACTGTTGGAAGAATTGGATAGCAATATAAAAAAGATATGAATTTAGTTTCATACCTCATTTCAAATAGGTCAATGAGCTAAAAAGAAAATCATAAAAGTTTTAGAAGAGATGGCCATATATGCATCTCAATTGGGAATGGAGAAAAAGCTTGTCTATCAAACAAATAAAATAAATTAGAGACAATAAATTATTGGAGACAAAATAGATTAGATTATAAGAAAATAAAAACAAAAGTGATGGTCAAGAAGATGGTCATTTTCTGTAAATTTCTTTATACCTTGAGCCTCACAAAAAAAAAGGAATAATTAACTAGTTTTGCAGGGTAATTATAGCTAAATCTGTAAGAGACAGAATCCTTCAGTAAAGTAAAAGATTTTACAAATGAAAACTGGAAAACTGTTGCCTAGAGTGCTTATTCAGCAGCCCTCTTCCACCACCTATTACTCACCCTTAGCATGAAGCACAAGAAAATGTGGAGGCTTGTACCTGGAATTCCAGCTTTATAGTAGTGACCCAGCAGCTACAGTGACTGCCCGAACGTCCCCACTTTGGTTGTCTCCATAAGAAGTGGTAGGGGGGCAGGAAAAAAAGGAGGAATTTAGTGGGTTGAACATGGGCTGCTAATTTGTAAGTATGCCCAAAGGGTTACAAAAATGTGCATACCCTTTTACCCAGCAATAGCACTTCTAGGGCTGTATCCCAAAGAGATGATATACGTGGGAAAAGGACACACATGCACAAAAATATTTACCGCAGCTCTTTCTGTGGTGGCAAAGAATTGGAAATTGAGAGGATGCCCGTGAATTTGGGAATGGCTGAACATGTTGTGATATATGAGTGTTATGGAATACTATTTTGCAGAAATGATGAGCAGGTAGACTTCAGAAAAACCTAAAAAGACCTGTATGGACTGATGCTGAGTGAAATAAGCAAAACCAGGAGAACATTGTACACAGTAACAGCCATGTTGTGTGATAACTAACTTTGATAGATTTAGCTGTTCTCAGCAATGCAAGGATCTCCAAAAGTCTCATGATGGAAAATGCTATCCACATCTAGAGAAAGAATTATAGAGTTTGAATGCAGATCAAAGCATACTATTTGCTCTTTTTTTTCCTTCTGTTTTGTTTTGTTTCTTTTTTCTTGTGGTTCCTCCTATTGGTTCCAATTCTTCTTTACAACATGACTAATATGAAAATGTTTAATAGGAATGTATATGTAGAGCTTATATCAGACTGCATGCCATCTTTAAGGAGGGAGGCGAGGAGGGAGGGGGAGAAAATTTAAAACTCAAAAGATTATGGAAGTGACTGCTGAAAACTAAAAATAAATACATTTTTAAAATGTAAGGGCAAAAAGAAAAAAAGAAAATATGCTGCCTTGAAATTGGGGAACTGGCCCAATTTCCCAAAGGTACAATGACTCTGCCCAAACACCCTTTGCCCTACTTAACAAGAAGAGACAAATATTGATTTTACCCAGTCAAATGAAGAAAAATAGGAGAGCAGAGGGAGTATGCCAGTGCAAGAGGTTGCATTGATCTTCAAGGAATGGGGACTAAAAATCAAGTGGGGTAAGTCCTGTCTTCCCAGAGGTTACTAAAGGTGCCTACCTAGTCAGGACCATGTGATCCCTACCTAATTCATTGGCAAATGATGCTTCTAGTGTCTTGGTGCTTGAGCCATCCTTCATTCTCCAGATTACACCATCACACCCCAGATGTCTCCTCACTCTCTATGTGCCCCTTCTCCAACCAGTGAGCTTTTTCCAGAACCTCCATTTTAAGAGATGGCCAGAATAGCTAGAACTCATTCTCTGGACTTCACCATCATGACACAGTTGCCTCCTGCACTCTCTATGAGTCTCATCTTCCATTGCTGAATTCTTCTCAGAATTTCCACTTTAGGTGTGGCAAGTAAAAATTTACTAGAGACAAGAATTCTTAGGTGAATTATAATCATTCTCATCAAATATATCTAGCTAATAGTTACCAAAAAGAGCTCATTTGTTCTCTCAACAATGAAAAAGGAATCATGGCCACTTCTAAACGTCCTTGGAAGAATGGGTGTTCCAGCAGATGGCAATCAATTCTAATTTGTTAACATTAATGAGAAGAATGAATATTGTAAGGGGAGGTAAACCTATTCTAATAAGAGGCTGGGGAAACGTGATTTTGATTATGTCATTTACTTCCAGACCACCCTCAGCCTTAGGCAATCTAGGTAAAAAAAAAAAATCCATCCCCATCTGAGCCTGAATAAAATGGGCAGGAATTCATTGTAGATTAAATTCTTTGTAAAGTTCTCTAGTTGGGTAGGGCAACAATTCCAAGATTTCATCTCATCATCCACCCTGCCTTTCAGAGAGGAAGGGAAAAAATCCTGGATCTCCACAATATTTGGTTATTTTAAAAAAATTTTTTTTAGGCAATTGAGGTTAAGTGAGTTGCCCAGGGTCACACAGCTAGTAAGTGTCAAGTGGGCCAGTGTTCTACCCACTGTGCCACCTAGCTGCCCCTAAAAATCATTTTCTCTTAGGAAAGGGCCCAGGGCAGTCATTCCTCTTCTCTGTACTTTGCCTCAACACCCTAGAGTATGTTCTTACCTGCTCCTCCATTTTTTAGCTCCTCTATTATGTGTTGTCTTCCTCCATTGGAAAGTAAACTCCTTGAGGGCAGGAATTATTTTTTTCTTTTTGTTTTTATTTGTATCCTCAAAACTTAGTACATGCCTGACATAGAATTGGTGCTTAATAAATGCTTATTGATTGACTGGTTGCTACAATAGAAATTTGAAAGTTAGTAGAGGAGGAAAACTAGGATGAGGGGCAGAATTTAAAAGGAGCCTCACTCAAGGAAGAAAGGGGACCCTCTGAAGAGTATTCCCTTGAGGGAAGAAGTGCTAAGAGATGGGAACCTCAGGGCAGGTATAGAATAGCGTACTTCTGTGCATTGAGAAGTTACCTTTTCCAAAACAGTTATGTCAGGGTGGACAGCATTCCACCTTAAGAGAAAGAAGTGTGAGTTCCTGGAAGGATCTGAAACCCAAAAAGGGGTAAATGCATAGAGCCAGCAATGTGAGGGTACAATCTTTGGGAAGAAGATTATTATGACAAAGTCAAGGAGCAGTTTGGGGCCATATGATTTGAGTCACTGGATAACTGACTGTGTATTGCTGCTTGCTTCAGACATTACTTCCCTCATGAATTGAGAATGAGGCAAACAGAAAAAATAATCATAAGGACAATAACAAAGAAATTGATTAGAAGAAGGAGCTCAAAATTGGTCCTTCAGAGGCTTAAAGTACACTAGGGACACAGAGAGAATAATAAAGGAACAAATGAGAGTATAGCTGATATATAAAGGTCAGAATAGAATAGAAAGGAAGAGATATAATTATGAGAACAAAGCAAAGAAAAACTTTTTAGAAAAAAAGATACTTCAAAAGAAAATGGCTAAAAACAAGAGTGTTGGAGGAAAGGAGAGGAGGAATGATTTTGAACAAGTCACCTAACTGAAGTGGAAATGGAGAAGGTACAAAAGTAGAGGAAACAGAAACAAGAAAAATAATTTAATAAATTAAGCTATAAGAACTTAGAAAAGGGTACAACAGCAGGGACAGGGAAGGGAGTTCCAACATCAACGTAATTTAAGCAAAATTAATCAAAAGGAAAAAAGGCTGCTTTAAAGAGGAAGGAGATTAAAAAAAACAGCATTAAAGAAATAATGAGATAAAACACAAGCCTAACCACCATAATTTTAAGTAATAAATATAATTTTATAATTTATAAGTAATTAAATAATGATTGTAAACAGTCCAGGAGGACTTGAGTTCAAATTCTCCCTCAGATGCTTGTTGGTTGTATGACCCCGGTCAAGTATCAACTTCTTGGCCTCAGTTCCTTCACTTATAAAACAGGGATAATAATAGACCTTATCTTATGATGATCAAATGGGATAACATATGTAAAGTGCTTTGCAAACCTTAAAACATTATGTAAAAATGCTGAATCAGAAAATTACAGACTAAAATCATTAATGAATATTGATTCAACAATATTATGGCAGTTAGATGGCACTCGGGATAAAGCACTGGGCCTAAATTCAGGAAGACCTAAGTTCAAGTTTGGCCTCAGACACTGACTAGCTGTTATGACCCTGTTAATTTTTCTGCCTCAGTTTCCACAACTGCAAAATGGGGATAACAACAGCAACCACTTTGTAGGGTTGTTGTGAAGATCAAATGAAGTAATACTTATAGAGCATTTAGCACAATGATTGGCACATAATAGGCACTGTATAAATGCTTATTCCTTTATTCCCCCTTATATAACTCCAGATAAAAAGAGTATAGAAACATTTTTGTATGTTTGAATGTATATATGTATATACATACATATATACATACACACACATTATATATATATATATATATATATATATATATATATATATATATATATATATATATATA
Organism: Phascolarctos cinereus; assembly: GCF_003287225.1. NCBI lineage: Eukaryota > Metazoa > Chordata > Mammalia > Diprotodontia > Phascolarctidae > Phascolarctos > Phascolarctos cinereus. The sequence goes on along the minus strand of NW_027555514.1, from coordinate 218,236,444 downwards.
TATATATATATATATATGAATGCATGCAATATATTCACTATGATTGAGTTGAATTTATACGAGGCTTCTGGGAATCCATCAAGGGACAGAATTGTTGAGAGAGGGATTGCTTTCTAGCAACAGGGTGGATGAAACTATTTTTTCAGCTTCTGCAGAAGAAACGGGACAGTCCCTTAGCAAAGGCCTCTCAAAGGACAAAACTTTGATTTCCCTGACGTTAGACGTTCTGTGGCTGCGGAGGTGGGGGGAGGGTCTGGGGCAGTGGTATAGCACCTAGCCCAATGCCTGACACAGAGCAGGCACCAGCTAACCAGTGAAATCTTAGTTCCCCCCACCCTGACCAAAAAAAGCAAAATTTAGAGGGCTCCAACCCATATTTTCTGAATCCTAACCCAATGAAACCACACTGGGTGCTCCACTGTGTATGAGGATGGATTAGATGACAATTAGCTCTTAAGATTCTGAGTCCTCAAAACTCCACCATGTCTTTCCACTAGGCTCTATTTACTTCAGCAATTTGATGGACCTGTTATAAGATTGATACAATAATGCAAATTGTAAACCACTTGTGTCTTCTTGTCCAGTGCAACTCTTTTTTTCAAGTTCTAAAAAATTCTATCTTGGTAGCACAGTGGATAAGAGTCAGACCAGAGTTTAAATCCAACCTAAGATACTTAGTAGCTGTGTGACCCTGAGCAAGTCACTTTACCTCTGTCTGCCACAGTTTCCTCACTTGTAAAATGTAAATAATAGTATCTGCCTCCCAGGGTTGTTGTGAGGATAAAACGAGATATTTGTAAAAGCACTTGGTTAATCATAAAGCACCGTATAAATGCTAGTGATGTCGATGATGAAGATGGTGGTGATGATGGTGGTGGTGGTTGTGGTGGTGAGCCCACCCAATGCTTTGGAATCTCCTTTTAGATCTCTTAACTTTGCACAAATATCAGTGAAAGTACATGCATCCTTTGCACCATTTCTCCTATGTAATTTCTCACTGGTAATAAGTTACCTTGTCATGTCCATTATGTTCCCTTCCTCTGGATGACCTTCCTATGTTTGACCATGGAAATTTAAGCTCTCCTTGCTTGTTTTAAATCACTAGCCCTCTTCAGTTATACATAAAAGAAAAACTCAGAGATGGACTTAAGATTTAACTACAGAATTTAACAATAAACAACTACTAGAAAGTACTCTGTAAATTTTAAAGCACTATGTTCATGGACTTATATGGGGGCAGGTATTCCAAACTTAGTCTTATGATAAAAAATGAACCTGAAATTAGAGCCATAGAATTTCAGTACTAGAAGACACCTTTGTCATTGTTTTTCAGTCATTCACTTGTGTCCCACTCTATGACCCCATGGACTTTTGTCCCTGGGGTTTTCTTGGTAAAGATACTGGAGTTGTTTGCCATTTTTTTATCCAAGGAAGGCACCTTAGGGTCACTTAGTCCAACTCTCACATGAAGCCTCTACTAGGAAGTCATTGGTGACTTTGGACAGGGATGTGAATGGTAGCCCCACAGGTCTTAAGGGGTGAATGTGCTGAGAAATCAGAGGTAGTGACTGTAGTTTACTCATTGAATGTATTTGTTGATAAAGGTTAAGGGGATAGGACAAAAATTTGAGCAGCATTAAAGAAAATAAATCTAGGCTTAGGTCTCCCAAATGTGTTTATAGATTGCACAAAAATAACCTGATGCAAAAAAAAGATTGAAGATGTAAAGAGAATATGGACAATTGATTTATCAAGCTCTTAACAGGGGCATAAGAGGACCACACGCTTAGAGAGACAAGAGTTCAGCCTCAGCCAGGGTTAAAGTAAGATAATCTGGCAAGAGTGAACTGTTGGGATGGTGGGAATTAGAGATCTGAACTGATTTTTTTTTCTTTTCTCTGACTCCAGTACAATTTTTGAATAACTTCTCCCTGTATCTACATAGATAATCAAATCCCTCCCTTTGTGCAGTTCCCTACTCAATCCTTAGTTTTTTTTCTTCCTTCCACCAAACTAATCTATCTATGATAACCTTATGTCAAAGTAATTATTTATGGATGACATAAATGGAGAAACCAGAAGAGACATATGGAGGGAGTAATCTATTGATTCAAGTCCTGGGGAATGATCTGAATTGTACTGTATGTGTCTAACTTTAAAATTGTTGCATTTCAACAATAGGAAGATGACAATATTGCCAGGGAAACAATTTAGTAGAAAGAGAAAAAAAGAGGAAAATGGAAAGTGTCTTGTCTTTTACATGAGATGGGGAAAAAATAAATAACTTGCGCTGTAGACAAGGAAGTGAGTCCAAACAAATGCATGTTTTGTAGTCTTTATTAATTATATGTAGCCTTTAAAGGCCTGTTACATACAGAGCACTTTTCCTGGCTGCTGCCCACAGAAGTCAATCAGATATCATCCCTGTCCAGAAAGGACTCACATTCTAACAAGATAAGCAATCCAAATATCTTTTTTTTTAGTTAAGCAAACATTTATTTTTATGTAGTATTTTATTTTTCCCCAATTGCATTTTCTAATAAATTTTTAACATTTTGAAAACATTTTAATGAGAATTATTACTAATTATTATAACAACCATAGACTGCAGTAGGAAGAAACCATCCCAATGGAGCACAGTGCTGCAGAGTTCTCCTGTGTGCCCCCACCCCCACACCCTGAACCTTTCCCCAAAACAGATTTATTCTCCCCTTCTAGACCTCAAAATTATAACAACACAAACTATCTTAGCTATGGAGAACTATGGAATGTTCAAGATTGGAGAAGTGGAATGGAATGTTACAAGATTCACTTTTTCTTCACTCACACGTCATATATGCAATCAAGAATTTCTTTGTATCCTGCGTATCTGTGCAGCAGCTCCTCTGCCAAATGACAAAGGCACTAAATAGAGAGTGCATTGGCCATGATAAACTTCAGTGCAAAGGTCAATGGGAAACTTGGTTGTTCTCACAGAGAAACCATGGCACATATCAACAAAGGGCTTGGAGGGTATCAAAGCTAAGAATTCATGTCTTGACCTAGACTTGTGCTTGATGACATTCTAAAAGATTTAATGATTTAAGCCAAGGAAGCAGAACCTGGCTACCATGGCCAATGGTGGCAAGGCCACCCAGAGGGTAAGAGAGAGGCACAAGAAGGGCAAGATTAGTGTACAACACATTACCAGTAGAAAATTTCACAACAGTGGTAAAAATATGTCTTCAATTACACGCAAGATTGTCTAGAACACAACATAGATAATGTTAATTTGTGGTTTTCTAAGTCAATATTGGCCCTCAGGGATTAGTTTCTATTTGAGTTTGACACCACTGGTCTAGAGTTTGGAATATCTTCTTGACGCTTTGAGAAAAAGCATAAACAACTATGTTGAACGGCTTAGATGGTGTTTTGCCTGGAGTCAGGTGGTATAGATTGGATAACTTCCCAATGGCTTTCCAGCGCTAGGGTGTTTGATATTAGGTCATTCATAAGGCTGCACTCAGATTCCTGTATTCAGTTCTTGCCATTAAGCAGGCAATGTTACTTAATTGGCAGAGAATGTATCTTCAAATGTCAAGAGTTGTAAAGCCTAGTTTTGTCTCGACTCTTATCTGCTATTATTTGTCATTCAGTGGATCTGAAACTAATCAAAAGATCAGGATGTTCTCAGAGTTTCTTACATAGCTGAAAGTGGACATCTGCTTGACTTGCAAATTACATAGATAGAATCAAAAATGTCACAAAGTAATGATAAAGATACTGATATGTATATGTACATATATACACATATAGGTATATGTTTGATAATACGTATACACAGTCTGGTTTGTGTTCCCATCTACTTCTTTGTGGCCTCTTTCTTTAATTGATAAACTCAAAGCAGAGAACAGGAAGAATAATTGCTACTCAGAGAATGTGGGAAAGAAAAATGACCTTCTCTGATTAGATGACTTTACTTCTTTGTTGTTCTGTCTCTGAATTGACATTAAGAAGCCTTGCTATTTCTCAATAATAGTAATTGACATTTATATACAGCTTTGACATTTGCAAAGATTTTGTCTGTGTTATTTCATTTGATCCTCACTTTCTTATATGTGAGTACTATTAATATCCTTATTTTACAGATGAGAAAACAGAGGCTTAAGTGACTTGTCCAGGGTCAAATAGCCAATAAGTATCTGATTCTGGCTTTAACCCATGTCTTTTGACTCTAAGTCTAGAAATCTGTCTTCTATGCCATATTGGTCCCTCTGCAAGGACAACACTCTCCAGAGCTGGCACTTTGTATTTTTTAAAGAAGGGAAGTGCTTGGAGGCTATGTTATCTGGATAAAAAATTGTGAAATTTAACTTTAAAAGATATTATGCGTCTATATAGTTAACTATATTTTTCAATGTGAGCCTCGGTTATGAGATTTGGCATCATCAAGGCAACCACAAATAACTGTTGTTGACCTAAAGGGATTTATTCATTATAGAAAATATTCAATCTCAGACAGACTTACCCTGACAATGGACTGCTGCTTCCTATTGTGAGTCAGCATGTGTTGAGAATTGCAAACTCATTTTGATATTTAGCCCTAAAACTCTGAGTGGAAAAGTACCTTTTTAAAAAATATATATTATTTTTTAAGCTTTTGTTTAACCCTGCTGTTCTAACAAACTTTTGTCCCATCTCTTTTCTCTCCTTCACTGCCAAACATATTCAGATACACTTATTATCTCCACTTTATCACCACTTTTATTCCATTGAAACTCATCCAGCTTCTGAGATATACATGCATGTATATATGTATATATTTGTATGTATACCTAAATTATCTGTATGTGCATATATGCATATGTATTTTATATAACACATATGTTTATGAAATCCTCAATGAATTTCAAGCCAGGCACATTTTACTGGGTTTATCAAATTAAGATGCAAATTTCCAGAAAGTCTCACATATTAAAATGGTCTCTTTTGCTGATATTCATATCTTTTATGTGAATTCTAGGATTTCTTCTACCTATTTCAATTTATTAATGTGGAAAATTGATCATTTGCATAAGTCCATCTGTGATTTCAAGCAAGGTACTGCAGATTTATAGAGAACGTGTGAGCCTACAGGGGTCCTTATAATACCATCAAATAATGCCATTTAAGCAGCTTCTGCCTCTAGGGGCTGTCAAATGACCAGAGACAGTAAGCTTCTTTTCTCATTGGTCTCCATGATAAGCCAGCAAAGTACTTAATTAAAGTACTTATTAAAACACCTTATTTTCTTTCACTTCCCTTTCATCCTCTGTACTTTTCACATACACCTGACTCAAGGTAAAAATTCTGTTCACATTTAAAGAACAACATAAACTCACTACCTAAAAAAATAATAATTCATAATCCTTCTACCCTGTACCCCCCACCTTTTGTAGAAACAAATTCCCAAATGGTCAGTCTTCTAAAATATATTTCCATTTTACCAAATCCTGAAAGCACCCAGGAACCACAGGAAATCAAATCTTCTAGACTCAATTGCTGCCCAAAGGCAATTAAGTTTATTGTGGTTTGCAGGGAATGCTTTTATAACGTGCCTCTGACGTTCAACAATAACTCTAGCCTGGAGAAGGAATGGGTGGGACATGTGAGAAGATTGCTTCACTAGAAAAAAAAATCTCATAAATGTAACAATACCACAGAAAATTTATCTGATTCAAGGGGAGAGTAGTAAAGGGCAGCACTAGGGTATTTCAAAGAGAGCTGGCTTTGGTGCTGGGAACACCTGGGTTCAAGTCTTACCTCTGAGATATGCTAGTTGTGTGACCCTGGGCAAGTCACTTAACCTCTGTTTGCCTCAGTTTCCTCATCTATAAAATGGGGATAATAATAATACCTGCCTTCCAGGGTTGTTTCGAAGATCAAATAAGATAATAATTGTACTGTTAGCACAGGGCCTGGCACCTAGTAAGCACTAAATAAATGTTAGCTATTGTTATTATTACTTACACTCTCAGTACCCGTTCTGCTAGAGAAAGAAATGGTAAGCACTCTGGTATCTTTGCTAAGTTAACCCCAAAAGGGGTCATCAAGAGTTGGACATGACTGAAAAATGACTAAACAGTAACTAACCCCATTCTATTCTTCATGATAAGCTGCAGAGAAGGGAACAGCCTGCCTTGATTGAAGAAGTTTCCTTAACTGTTGGTTCCTCACATTAATGAAATCACAGGTCTAGTTTCTATCCCTATCCATAAGTTAATGTGTTATTAAAGGCAGCTCAGGAGTACAGAATCCACTACACGAAAACCAATAAGGAGAAAAGAAAGAATTTAAAGTAAGGCTTTTTTCTTCCCCACAATTCTTTGCAGAGCAGCTTTGACATCCTTATTTCTTAGAGAGTAAATCAGAGGATTCAACATTGGAGTGACAAGGGTATAACAGACAGAAGCTATTTTGCGTAACTCAGGGTTGTCAGGGGGTATGACATACACAAAAAAGACAGTCCCATAGAGCAAACTCACAACCCCAAGGTGAGAACTACAGGTGGAGAAGGCTTTCTTTCGACCTTCAGTAGAACGGATTTTTAAGATGGTAGATACAATGTAAGTGTAGGATACCAGGATGACTGCAATTGTGGGGAAAATAATGACCCCAGCCAAAGTTAACGACACCACCTTGTGTAAAAAAACATCAGAACATGAGATTCTTTCCATTGGGTGGGAGTCACAGTAGAAATCATCGATAACCCGAGAGGCACAGAAAGACAGGGAGAAAGTCATGCTTACTTGGAGAACCGCTGTAAACCAGCCACAAAGATAGGAACCCAACACAAGCTGGGCGCAGAAACATCTTGACATGCGGACAGCGTAGAGCAGAGGAGAGCAGATGGCTATGAAGCGGTCATAGGCCATAGCTGACAAGACAAAGCCCTCTGTAACCATGAACAGGGCAAAGAGGAAGAGCTGGATCACACAGCCTGTGAAAGAGATGGTATTTCTCATGGATAAAATATTGGCCATGGCCTTGAGTGCTATAGCAGAGCAGCAGGAGAGGTCAATGAAGGAGAGATTGCCTAGGAAGAAATACATTGGTGTGTTCAGCCGAGGGTCAGTCAGGATGAGAGTTATCATGCCTGCATTTCCCAGAAAGACCATGCTATAGAGAAACAGAAAAAGCAGGAAGAGAAGAGAATGGAGCTCTGGGCGGATGCGGAATCCTACAAGGATGAAGTCAGTCACCTCAGAATGATTGTCTGTTCCCCTGTCACTCATGGCAGAGACCTGCTAAGGGACATAAGTCAAGGTCAAAAGTAAAATCAATAAGCATTTGTTAAATGTTCTACTATGTGCCAGGCACTATGCAAAGCTCTGGAGATGAAAAAAAAAAGGCAAAGCAGTCCTACCCTCAAGGAGCTCCAAATCTTTCAGCTTTGATCCTACTGTTACCAATGATAACTTGCACAGGGGCAAGAATTTTACCTTATCTCTGCATCTGTCAGTCTGCAGCATAATCGTATAGATCTGAATGGTATAAGCCTTGATGTATTTCCCTTTTAAAATAGACATTTCATGATTTTTTTTTCTTCTTCTCTGTAATCTATTATTCACACCTTAGGGCTTTCTTGACTGATTTGCCCAATCCTATAGCAGATCAGACAGCAAGAACATGTTGATGGAAGGGAATAAGTTATTGATAAAGGTTGTAAAATTACTTTTTCTGCTGATTTCAAGAAATAAGCAAATAAGACCAATGCTTTCATTCTTGAGCTATGTTAGCTATTTGATGTTTGGTTTTTTTTTTTTATGATGAAGACACTTTTTGCTGTGTCCTACTGGAACACATCAGTTTTATCCTACTGAATCTACTTTGATCTCAACATTAATAAAAATATATTCAGGACTTAACTATGTGTATGAGCTGCAAGGAAGGAAAGGGAACAAGTATTTATTTATTAAGTGCCTACTATGTACCAGACACTGGGCTAAGCATTCTATAAATATTATCTCATTTGGTGCTTGTAACAACCCTGGAAGTAGGTGCTATATTATTGTCCCCATTTTATAGTTGAGGGAACTGAGACAGAGGTTAAGTGATTTGCTCGGGGTCACACAGCAAATAAGTGTCTAAGGACAAATTTGAACTCAGGTCTTACTGACTCCAGGCCCAGCATTCTCTATCCATTATGTCACCTAGAGGCGTAGTATAATGGAAAGAGACAACCTAAGAACAAGGAAAACCCAGGTTCATGTCTTGCTTCTGAAGCATGCTACCTGTGTGACCCTAAGAAAATCAATTAACCTCCTAGTGGTCCAGACAACTCCACAAGATTTTAAATTGCAGAGAAAGTACTGACCTATACTGATGGAGTTCCTTTATTCAGGAGTTCCCTTTAGAAATGAAATCACAGGTCCATTCACTATCCTCTACTAACTGCAAAAATAACCCTGCCCTCTCGGAGTTCACCATGTGAAAGGCCTATCTCCTGATAGAAAGGTAAGGGACTCAGAATCACAATGAGACTTTTTTTTAATGGCCAACTTGGAAATACATTTTAATTGACAACATATGTTTGTAATATATTTTCTTGTGTTCTCAGTGGGGCTGGGGTTGAGGTAAGAAGGTGAGAAGGTAGATCCTGGCTGATTAAAACTATTTTTTTTAATTTAAAAGAAATATGCCAATGCCAAGGAAATAACTAGCAACAATGTAAAATCCACAGAAAATTTTTAAATAAAATAAAACACAGGAAGTACTATACCACTGACCCCTTGCTCTGTTTACCCTCTGCTCCTATCTCTATGACACATATTGGTGATTATAATTGCTCTTAAGTCAAAGGAGGTTTGAATTTAAGTGTAGATGTAGTGTACAATGACCAAACAACCACAGTAAGCAGTAACTGAGTGCCAGAACTCCAGTCAACCTCTCCCTTTATCTGCACTCCTGCCTTGGCTCCGGGCTGAAGGCTACTTTCTGTGGGAGCCTTATTTAGTAGTAGCTACAATGGCCTTACAGAAAGTTTGAAACTCACTGCCAATGAGGTGGAAAATCACGAAGGGCCTCTTTAGGCCCCTCCTATCAGAATGTCCTCTCAGCAGCAAATCAGGCACAGTCACTTTTCCCTCAACAAAGGCAAAAACAGGAGTTAAATCCCCATGGTGGGATGGAGGTGGGGGACTGTGCTCGAAGGAACAGTAGAAAGTCTGTGTAGATGTCCATGAAAAGAAAAAGTAACACGATGAAAAGTTATTGTCAGTGTGACATTTAAAAAGTTTGAGAGACAGAGTTTTCGGGTAATTTAATCATTTTATTAATAAGGTCAGCTTGTTTATTAATAAAAGGATGGACATTTGTCTTTCTCTTAGACCAAACACCCTTCGTGGTGGTGGGCTCATAGCTTATATGCCCTTAGAAGAGTAGGTGTTCCTGAAAGTGGCAATCAACTCTGATTGGTTAATAATTAACGAGAAAGTGAATATTATAATGGGAGGTGGGCTATATTACAATGAGGGTCTTGGATCACTCAAGTCTTTGTCAAAGAGACTTATCAATTTCCATATCATCTATCTGACAAAAGAAAGAATTCATATTTTCCCAGACCTATTTGAGCAAAGAAATTAAACCCAAATGTACCCATTAGCCAAAACTTAGAATTTCTTTCACTGTTTTTGATTAGACATTTAGTCTGGGTATGTCTTTGGAAGAGATTCCCCACACCAGTTGATTTCTGGATGAGGAAGTAGAAAAGGAGAAAATCCTTGGTCCTGATTCAATAATCAGTTATTAATAAAAGAAAAATAATTTCTCTCATTAGTTAAGAGAATCCTGGGATGAAGCCCCAAAAGAATGAATTGATTCAGAAGAAGACTATAGAAAAGAATATGGATTACTTAAAGACTCAAAAAGTGTTTAGAAATACTAGTAAAAGAATTGAAAGGGAGCTAAATAATGTAATGACACACTGGAAGAGAAGACTGGAAATAGCAAAGCATGAAAACATTTTAATGAGAATTATTACTAATTATTATAACAACCATAGACTGCAGTAGGAAGAAACCATCCCAATGGAGCACAGTGCTGCAGAGTTCTCCTGTGTGCCCCCACCCCCACCCTGAACCTTTCCCCAAAACAGATTTATTCTCCCCTTCTAGACCTCAAAATTATAACAACACAAACTATCTTAGCTATGGAGAACTATGGAATGTTCAAGATTGGAGAAGTGGAATGGAATGTTACAAGATTCACTTTTTCTTCACTCACACGTCATATATGCAATCAAGAATTTCTTTGTATCCTGCGTATCTGTGCAGCAGCTCCTCTGCCAAATGACAAAGGCACTAAATAGAGAGTGCATTGGCCATGATAAACTTCAGTGCAAAGGTCAATGGGAAACTTGGTTGTTCTCACAGAGAAACCATGGCACATATCAACAAAGGGCTTGGAGGTATCAAAGCTAAGAATTCATGTCTTGACCTAGACTTGTGCTTGATGACATTCTAAAAGATTTAATGATTTAAGCCAAGGAAGCAGAACCTGGCTACCATGGCCAATGGTGGCAAGGCCACCCAGAGGGTAAGAGAGAGGCACAAGAAGGGCAAGATTAGTGTACAACACATTACCAGTAGAAAATTTCACAACAGTGGTAAAAATATGTCTTCAATTACACGCAAGATTGTCTAGAACACAACATAGATAATGTTAATTTGTGGTTTTCTAAGTCAATATTGGCCCTCAGGGATTAGTTTCTATTTGAGTTTGACACCACTGGTCTAGAGTTTGGAATATCTTCTTGACGCTTTGAGAAAAAAGCATAAACAACTATGTTGAACGGCTTAGATGGTGTTTTGCCTGGAGTCAGGTGGTATAGATTGGATAACTTCCCAATGGCTTTCCAGCGCTAGGGTGTTTGATATTAGGTCATTCATAAGGCTGCACTCAGATTCCTGTATTCAGTTCTTGCCATTAAGCAGGCAATGTTACTTAATTGGCAGAGAATGTATCTTCAAATGTCAAGAGTTGTAAAGCCTAGTTTTGTCTCGACTCTTATCTGCTATTATTTGTCATTCAGTGGATCTGAAACTAATCAAAAGATCAGGATGTTCTCAGAGTTTCTTACATAGCTGAAAGTGGACATCTGCTTGACTTGCAAATTACATAGATAGAATCAAAAATGTCACAAAGTAATGATAAAGATACTGATATGTATATGTACATATATACACATATAGGTATATGTTTGATAATACGTATACACAGTCTGGTTTGTGTTCCCATCTACTTCTTTGTGGCCTCTTTCTTTAATTGATAAACTCAAAGCAGAGAACAGGAAGAATAATTGCTACTCAGAGAATGTGGAAAGAAAAATGACCTTCTCTGATTAGATGACTTTACTTCTTTGTTGTTCTGTCTCTGAATTGACATTAAGAAGCCTTGCTATTCTCAATAATAGTAATTGACATTTATATACAGCTTTGACATTTGCAAAGATTTTGTCTGTGTTATTTCATTTGATCCTCACTTTCTTATATGTGAGTACTATTAATATCCTTATTTTACAGATGAGAAAACAGAGGCTTAAGTGACTTGTCCAGGGTCAAATAGCCAATAAGTATCTGATTCTGGCTTTAACCCATGTCTTTTGACTCTAAGTCTAGAAATCTGTCTTCTATGCCATATTGGTCCCTCTGCAAGGACAACACTCTCCAGAGCTGGCACTTTGTATTTTTTAAAGAAGGGAAGTGCTTGGAGGCTATGTTATCTGGATAAAAAATTGTGAAATTTAACTTTAAAAGATATTATGCGTCTATATAGTTAACTATATTTTTCAATGTGAGCCTCGGTTGAGATTTGCATCATCAAGGCAACCACAAATAACTGTTGTTGACCTAAAGGGATTTATTCATTATAGAAAATATTCAATCTCAGACAGACTTACCCTGACAATGGACTGCTGCTTCCTATTGTGAGTCAGCATGTGTTGAGAATTGCAAACTCATTTTGATATTTAGCCCTAAAACTCTGAGTGGAAAAGTACCTTTTTAAAAAATATATATTATTTTTTAAGCTTTTGTTTAACCCTGCTGTTCTAACAAACTTTTGTCCCATCTCTTTCTCTCCTTCACTGCCAAACATATTCAGATACACTTATTATCTCCACTTTATCACCACTTTATTCCATTGAAACTCATCCAGCTTCTGAGATATACATGCATGTATATATGTATATATTTGTATGTATACCTAAATTATCTGTATGTGCATATATGCATATGTATTTTATATAACACATATGTTTATGAAATCCTCAATGAATTTCAAGCCAGGCACATTTTACTGGGTTTATCAAATTAAGATGCAAATTTCCAGAAAGTCTCACATATTAAAATGGTCTCTTTTGCTGATATTCATATCTTTTATGTGAATTCTAGGATTTCTTCTACCTATTTCAATTTATTAATGTGGAAAATTGATCATTTGCATAAGTCCATCTGTGATTTCAAGCAAGGTACTGCAGATTTATAGAGAACGTGTGAGCCTACAGGGGTCCTTATAATACCATCAAATAATGCCATTTAAGCAGCTTCTGCCTCTAGGGGCTGTCAAATGACCAGAGACAGTAAGCTTCTTTTCTCATTGGTCTCCATGATAAGCCAGCAAAGTACTTAATTAAAGTACTTATTAAAACACCTTATTTTCTTTCACTTCCCTTTCATCCTCTGTACTTTTCACATACACCTGACTCAAGGTAAAAATTCTGTTCACATTTAAAGAACAACATAAACTCACTACCTAAAAAATAATAATTCATAATCCTTCTACCCTGTACCCCCACCTTTTGTAGAAACAAATTCCCAAATGGTCAGTCTTCTAAAAATATTTCCATTTTACAAATCCTGAAAGCACCCAGGAACCACAGGAAATCAAATCTTCTAGACTCAATTGCTGCCCAAAGGCAATTAAGTTTATTGTGGTTTGCAGGGAATGCTTTTATAACGTGCCTCTGACGTTCAACAATAACTCTAGCCTGGAGAAGGAATGGGTGGGACATGTGAGAAGATTGCTTCACTAGAAAAAAAAATCTCATAAATGTAACAATACCACAGAAAATTTATCTGATTCAAGGGGAGAGTAGTAAAGGGCAGCACTAGGGTATTTCAAAGAGAGCTGGCTTTGGTGCTGGGAACACCTGGGTTCAAGTCTTACCTCTGAGATATGCTAGTTGTGTGACCCTGGGCAAGTCACTTAACCTCTGTTTGCCTCAGTTTCCTCATCTATAAAATGGGGATAATAATAATACCTGCCTTCCAGGGTTGTTTCGAAGATCAAATAAGATAATAATTGTACTGTTAGCACAGGGCCTGGCACCTAGTAAGCACTAAATAAATGTTAGCTATTGTTATTATTACTTACACTCTCAGTACTCCGTTCTGCTAGAGAAAGAAATGGTAAGCACTCTGGTATCTTTGCTAAGTTAACCCCAAAAGGGGTCATCAAGAGTTGGACATGACTGAAAAATGACTAAACAGTAACTAACCCCATTCTATTCTTCATGATAAGCTGCAGAGAAGGAACAGCCTGCCTTGATTGAAGAAGTTTCCTTAACTGTTGGTTCCTCACATTAATGAAATCACAGGTCTAGTTTCTATCCCTATCCATAAGTTAATGTGTTATTAAAGGCAGCTCAGGAGTACAGAATCCACTACACGAAAACCAATAAGGAGAAAAGAAAGAATTTAAAGTAAGGCTTTTTTTCCCCACAATTCTTTGCAGAGCAGCTTTGACATCCTTATTTCTTAGAGAGTAAATCAGAGGATTCAACATTGGAGTGACAAGGGTATAACAGACAGAAGCTATTTTGCGTAACTCAGGGTTGTCAGGGGGTATGACATACACAAAAAAGACAGTCCCATAGAGCAAACTCACAACCCCAAGGTGAGAACTACAGGTGGAGAAGGCTTTCTTTCGACCTTCAGTAGAACGGATTTTTAAGATGGTAGATACAATGTAAGTGTAGGATACCAGGATGACTGCAATTGTGGGGAAAATAATGACCCCAGCCAAAGTTAACGACACCACCTTGTGTAAAAAAACATCAGAACATGAGATTCTTTCCATTGGGTGGGAGTCACAGTAGAAATCATCGATAACCCGAGAGGCACAGAAAGACAGGGAGAAAGTCATGCTTACTTGGAGAACCGCTGTAAACCAGCCACAAAGATAGGAACCCAACACAAGCTGGGCGCAGAAACATCTTGACATGCGGACAGCGTAGAGCAGAGGAGAGCAGATGGCTATGAAGCGGTCATAGGCCATAGCTGACAAGACAAAGCCCTCTGTAACCATGAACAGGGCAAAGAGGAAGAGCTGGATCACACAGCCTGTGAAAGAGATGGTATTTCTCATGGATAAAATATTGGCCATGGCCTTGAGTGCTATAGCAGAGCAGCAGGAGAGGTCAATGAAGGAGAGATTGCCTAGGAAGAAATACATTGGTGTGTTCAGCCGAGGGTCAGTCAGGATGAGAGTTATCATGCCTGCATTTCCCAGAAAGACCATGCTATAGAGAAACAGAAAAAGCAGGAAGAGAAGAGAATGGAGCTCTGGGCGGATGCGGAATCCTACAAGGATGAAGTCAGTCACCTCAGAATGATTGTCTGTTCCCCTGTCACTCATGGCAGAGACCTGCTAAGGGACATAAGTCAAGGTCAAAAGTAAAATCAATAAGCATTTGTTAAATGTTCTACTATGTGCCAGGCACTATGCAAAGCTCTGGAGATGAAAAAAAAAAGGCAAAGCAGTCCTACCCTCAAGGAGCTCCAAATCTTTCAGCTTTGATCCTACTGTTACCAATGATAACTTGCACAGGGGCAAGAATTTTACCTTATCTCTGCATCTGTCAGTCTGCAGCATAATCGTATAGATCTGAATGGTATAAGCCTTGATGTATTTCCCTTTTAAAATAGACATTTCATGATTTTTTTTTCTTCTTCTCTGTAATCTATTATTCACACCTTAGGGCTTTCTTGACTGATTTGCCCAATCCTATAGCAGATCAGACAGCAAGAACATGTTGATGGAAGGGAATAAGTTATTGATAAAGGTTGTAAAATTACTTTTTCTGCTGATTTCAAGAAATAAGCAAATAAGACCAATGCTTTCATTCTTGAGCTATGTTAGCTATTTGATGTTTGGTTTTTTTTTTTTATGATGAAGACACTTTTTGCTGTGTCCTACTGGAACACATCAGTTTTATCCTACTGAATCTACTTTGATCTCAACATTAATAAAAAATATTCAGGACTTAACTATGTGTATGAGCTGCAAGGAAGGAAAGGGAACAAGTATTTATTTATTAAGTGCCTACTATGTACCAGACACTGGGCTAAGCATTCTATAAATATTATCTCATTTGGTGCTTGTAACAACCCTGGGAAGTAGGTGCTATATTATTGTCCCCATTTTATAGTTGAGGGAACTGAGACAGAGGTTAAGTGATTTGCTCGGGGTCACACAGCAAATAAGTGTCTAAGGACAAATTTGAACTCAGGTCTTACTGACTCCAGGCCCAGCATTCTCTATCCATTATGTCACCTAGAGGCGTAGTATAATGGAAAGAGACAACCTAAGAACAAGGAAAACCCAGGTTCATGTCTTGCTTCTGAAGCATGCTACCTGTGTGACCCTAAGAAAATCAATTAACCTCCTAGTGGTCCAGACAACTCCACAAGATTTTAAATTGCAGAGAAAGTACTGACCTATACTGATGGAGTTCCTTTATTCAGGAGTTCCCTTTAGAAATGAAATCACAGGTCCATTCACTATCCTCTACTAACTGCAAAAATAACCCTGCCCTCTCGGAGTTCACCATGTGAAAGGCCTATCTCCTGATAGAAAGGTAAGGGACTCAGAATCACAATGAGACTTTTTTTTTAATGGCCAACTTGGAAATACATTTTAATTGACAACATATGTTTGTAATATATTTTCTTGTGTTCTCAGTGGGGCTGGGGTTGAGGTAAGAAGGTGAGAAGGTAGATCCTGGCTGATTAAAACTATTTTTTTTAATTTAAAAGAAATATGCCAATGCCAAGGAAATAACTAGCAACAATGTAAAATCCACAGAAAATTTTTAAATAAAATAAAACACAGGAAGTACTATACCACTGACCCCTTGCTCTGTTTACCCTCTGCTCCTATCTCTATGACACATATTGGTGATTATAATTGCTCTTAAGTCAAAGGAGGTTTGAATTTAAGTGTAGATGTAGTGTACAATGACCAAACAACCACAGTAAGCAGTAACTGAGTGCCAGAACTCCAGTCAACCTCTCCCTTTATCTGCACTCCTGCCTTGGCTCCGGGCTGAAGGCTACTTTCTGTGGGAGCCTTATTTAGAGTAGTAGCTACAATGGCCTTACAGAAAGTTTGAAACTCACTGCCAATGAGGTGGAAAATCACGAAGGGCCTCTTTAGGCCCCTCCTATCAGAATGTCCTCTCAGCAGCAAATCAGGCACAGTCACTTTTCCCTCAACAAAGGCAAAAACAGGAGTTAAATCCCCATGGTGGGATGGAGGTGGGGGACTGTGCTCGAAGGAACAGTAGAAAGTCTGTGTAGATGTCCATGAAAAGAAAAAGTAACACGATGAAAAGTTATTGTCAGTGTGACATTTAAAAAGTTTGAGAGACAGAGTTTTCGGGTAATTTAATCATTTTATTAATAAGGTCAGCTTGTTTATTAATAAAAGGATGGACATTTGTCTTTCTCTTAGACCAAACACCCTTCGTGGTGGTGGGCTCATAGCTTATATGCCCTTAGAAGAGTAGGTGTTCCTGAAAGTGGCAATCAACTCTGATTGGTTAATAATTAACGAGAAAGTGAATATTATAATGGGAGGTGGGCTATATTACAATGAGGGTCTTGGATCACTCAAGTCTTTGTCAAAGAGACTTATCAATTTCCATATCATCTATCTGACAAAAGAAAGAATTCATATTTTCCCAGACCTATTTGAGCAAAGAAATTAAACCCAAATGTACCCATTAGCCAAAACTTAGAATTTCTTTCACTGTTTTTGATTAGACATTTAGTCTGGGTATGTCTTTGGAAGAGATTCCCCACACCAGTTGATTTCTGGATGAGGAAGTAGAAAAGGAGAAAATCCTTGGTCCTGATTCAATAATCAGTTATTAATAAAAGAAAAATAATTTCTCTCATTAGTTAAGAGAATCCTGGGATGAAGCCCCAAAAGAATGAATTGATTCAGAAGAAGACTATAGAAAAGAATATGGATTACTTAAAGACTCAAAAAGTGTTTAGAAATACTAGTAAAAGAATTGAAAGGGAGCTAAATAATGTAATGACACACTGGAAGAGAAGACTGGAAATAGCAAAGCATGGAGGGAAGGAATGGACAAACACACACACACACACACACACACACACACACTCACACACACATATCTCTCTCTCATCTCTTCCCACTCCAGTTCATCCTCCACCCAATCTGAGAAACTTACCTAAAAAAAAAAAACACAAGTCTAACCATATCACCTCCCCCATACTCAACAAGTCATAGTAGCTCAGTATTGCCTGTAGAATCAATTAAAAAATACCTCTGACATTTAAATCCACCACAATTGGATCTCAACAATCTTTTCCAGCTGTGTTATATGTTATTCCCATTCCCACACTCATAGTCTGCCAAACTGTCTTTCCTGTTACTTAAACAAGATACTCCATTTATTGCCTCTATGGCTTTGTATTTGCTGTCCCCTGTGCCTAGAATGCATTGTCTCCTTACTACCACTTCTCTGAATTCCTAGTTTCCTACTAGGAAACTTCCTACCAGAAACCTTTCCCACTTCTTCCCTAGCTGCTAATGTCTTTCTCCTAAAATTCAGTTTGTACCTAATTTATATCTGTAATCCCTATCAATGTACATGCTCTCTACCTGCTTCAATTTTGTCTTTGTATCCCTAGCACCAAATCTATTGCTTGATATACAGTAGGCATTTAATACTTGTTTTGTTTGGCTAATAACTGTTTATTATTCTCAGCATTAACCTCTCCTTGGGGTATCATGAAACTACTCTGTTTAAAAAAGAAAAATATGGAAATTGATTCAGAAAGAAAAAGTTGCATGTAGACATGCTCTTGTTTTATAGATTTAATATGAGTTCTATTTTCCCCTTTTTCTTTCCTCTTGTTAAATCCCCTTACTATAACAAAAACTTCCTGACAGTAGGGACCTCCTATGTTCTAGTTCCATGAGGGTGAAGAGAGAACTAATCATGATACATTTATCTTATGTAATCATTGTATTTCCTTTAATTCCTAGCACTTCAAAGAATAAGTACTTTAAAATTTTTTAAGTTGCAATTAATCTGAGGATACTTCATATTTTCATTTAAACACTAACCAAACTCTTGAGCTAAAGGAATGAACCTCTCATGATGGATTTTCAGTCAATAACCAATGGTTCAAACGGCATGTGAGTGTGGGGGATTCCTCTAAATCCTTGAAATCAAACCACACCTTCTCCCCTTCATTTTGGGGTTGACCACAGCTTTAGGAGGCAGTATGTTTTTTAAGCAATAGATCTGTCTTCCTAAATCACATTTGCTTAGCCCTAAGCTCACACCAACTGGGAATTAGGCAAGGTGTTTTAGATATGTGCGGGAAGAAATTGGGCTTTTGGATAAATGAGCTCTAGAATGAAGGCATTCAGGGGAAAGCCATGATAAATTCTCCTTCCCCCAGCCCTCAATTGACTAACAAATAACAAACACAAATGAAATTCAGCACTGAGGAAGTTAATGCATAAATGCATTTTGTCACCAATCATTCAAAGCTGGAGGAGCCAACGGAAGGAACAAATTGAAGAAGATGATTTCTAAGGGAAAGTTTTACCTTTTTGTTTTTATTTTTTTAAATAGCCTATAGATGGAGAGACATCCCTTGCTTCCAAGTATAGGAAGGATTGTTATAGAAGGAATTCTGTATTAAAGACTGAATTAGAGAAAATGGTCTTAGTAGACCTAGGAAGGACTTACATAATTCAGATGAAATCTAAGCCGCAGGTAAGAGTGGCCAGGACCCTGGACTAAGAAATAGAAGACACTGGACTCAGAAGTAAAAGACCAGATCTGATTCCTGAACCTGTTACTGTTCACCTTGTAAAAGCCCCTTTGTTTCCTGGGGCTTAGTTTTCCTCACCTGGAAAGTGAACAGGTGACTTGCCTTCTGAAGTCCCTTCCAAATCTAGATCTTATGGACTATGAATCTAAACATTTTCTTTTTTTGAAGGCAATCAGGGTTAAGTGACTTTCCCAGAGTCACATAGCTAGTATGTGTCTAAGACCGCATTCAAACTCAGGTCCACTTGACTCCAGAGCTGTTGTTCTATCTCTGTGCCACCTAACTGCCCAGGATATAACTTATTTTCTAGAGTCATTTTAAAAATAAGTCAAGAGCTATTCTGCCCAAGATGAGCTAAGTATGATACTATTCCAAGCAAGAAAATGGACTGATGATTTCTCAAGGAAAATCTCAGTCCTAAAATTCTAAAATAAGTAAGTTTGAGAGCAAAGCAAAATAGTAGCACTTAGAAAGAAGAGGACTTCAGGAAGTCTCTCAATAAGGTGTTTTGCACACATTAGGTAGGTATTCTTGGCTCTTAAAACAAATTCCCCAGCATGCCTTTTAAGGTGCTCCAACAATCTCACTCCTACCTACCTTTCCGGTCTTTCTCACAATACTCAAGTTTCCAGCCAAGCTGGACTGCTAGCTCTTCATGAACTCAACCTTCAACTTCCAACCTCTCTGCATTCCCACATTCCATCCTCCATGCTTGGAAGGTACTTACTCCACATCTTGGCTTCTCATAATCCTTTGTGGTTCAGACAGCTCACCTCAACTCCTGCATGTGCCTGCCCCATCAGTTTTTAGCACCTGTTCCCTCCTTCAATTACTTTATATTGACTTCTTAAGTATCTGTTGTATCTAGCAGTATCTTGAAGGCATGGACTGACTGTCTTGGGGGTTTTGTCCTTATATCCTCAGATTTAGTGCAGTGATTTGCACATTTTGGGAAATGAATCAATATTTGTTTAATTGAATTGGTCACCGGACTGAAATGAGCAATGCCATTTCAGGGAGGGAGAGGTTGTCACTTACCTAAAACTTCTTTTGCTGTCTTTTCTTGATCTTTTGTCTAACTTTAGAAATTTGAAGATTTTTTTTTTCTCCTTTGGTTGTTAATTCTAGAGAGAGGGAGAAGAAATGAATAAAAATTAAACACATCAAGAAATTTAGCCTGAATAAAATGAAATCTATTTAGCTATCCTCAGTTTGAGGTCCTACCCAAGCATGCAAAGTTTCCCCTTTGTTCCAATAAGATTTCCTTTTACTTAGTAACTTGTCCCTTAAAAAAAAAAAGCTATAAGCATGAAGCTCTTCACAACGTATGTGTATGTGTGCAGGTGGTATTATGGGGGTAGTGGGGTTGTGTTGGTTGGTGAGGAAGAATGTTTTGGCAGGTTTCTTTTTTCTTTCTGGATGATTCTCTAAGAGCTAAAAAAAAAAAAAGGTGGGCATCAAAGACTACATCTAGTGCTAAGAAACCTGAGCAATCAAACTACAGGGAAGCCCCACTTGCCCACCTGTTCCCTGGGCAATTTTGCAAGTCTTAGAATGAGAGTGATGGAAATTTAAGGGGACAAGAACACCGGAACCCAGAGAGAGTCATGTGTAAGTTTCTGGGGCCCATGATGATCTCCCCAAATAACAGCAGCAAGGATCTGTGGCTGCTTTAGTTATTTTAAGGTGCATGCAACCATTGCAGATAATTGCATGTTGGAAGTTTTGCTAACTTTTCTGGGAGACTTGCTCCTCTGAGAGAAGAAGTCTGAAAGTAGGTCAATTATGCAGGTATAACAAGAACAGGCTCCAGGGCAAAGGTCCACGAGGACCAGGAAAGGGGCAAAGAGCCAAAAAGAAGTCAAAAACTTGGATGACTCCTCTTAGTGAATGTTTTCAGTGACATCTCAGGCTTAAGTTTTTTGGGTTTTGTTTTTGTTTTTTTCCCTCTTTGGCAAAAGAAGACGTAGCTGACCATTGTCTCTTTGTCCTCAAAAGCAAATTTGTAGGCAAATGAAGAGATAGGTTTGCCAAAAGTCACTCTCCCAAAAGAAGAGTTGTTAAAAGACATGAACAGACCATTCTCAAGAGAAGAATTGTAAACTGTGAAAGAATGAACCAAATCACAGTAAGAGAAGTGCAAATCAGAAGAACTCTGAAGTTATCCCTCATGCCCTGCAAATTGGCAAAGATGATAAAAGGCAATAATGATGAAGGGGTTGTAGAAAGATAGGGATACCAATACATCATTGGTGAAACTATGAATTAGTCCAACCATTCTGGAAAACAAACTAAAATTGTACTAGTAAAGTGACTACCATTAGACCCAGAAATTCCTTTGATAAGGCATATTCCAAGAAGGACAATAACCCCCCCCCAAAAAAAGCTTCACATACAACAAAGTATATATGGTAGCACTTTGTGTAGTAGAAAAGATCTGAAAAGAAAGTGGCCTTGCTTTAAAAAATATATGGCACAGGAATGTAATGGGATATTGCTATACTGTCTCTTTTTCTGCTTTTGGTGAATACCGAGTGAACAATTCTGTTGCTGCTGGAAGAGTAGATGACTCTGGTGGCAGGAAGCCAGAAGTTGCAGTGACTTCTCTGGTGGCTTCAGCAGCAGGGGATCAAAGTTGGGAACAAGGTCTAGGCTGTTGCCATAGGGCCTGGGGAAGACAAATCAAAGACAGGGAGTGTGTTCCTGGTTCCGAGCTGGTCCAGCAAGTTAAAGACATGAAAATCTATTCCTTGGAGCTAATCTATCCTTTCTCCTTTCCTATTAAGGAATCTGAGATCACAGACTTCTTCCTGGGGCCCTTACTGAATGAGGAGCTTCTGAAGATCTTGTCTGTTCAGAAGCAGACAAAAGCTCATCAGCATAGCAGATTCAAGGTGTTTGTGGCCAGTAGTATTAATTCATGGCTTATTATTCATTATCATTTTTCTTTTAGTATTATGTATTTTATTATATATACATTATAATATTATTATTACTTGTCCCATTGATCCCCTGGGAATCAGGGGTGGGGAACCTGTGGCCTTGAGGCCACATGTGGCCCTGTAGGTCCTCAAGTTTGGCCCTTTGATTGAATCCAAACTTCATAGAACAAATCTCTTTAATAAAGAATTTGTTCTATAAACTTGGACTCAGTCAAAAGGCCATACCCAAGGACCTAGAAGGCCACATGTGGCCTTGAGGCTGTAGGTTTCTTACCTCTGGCTGGGTGCTCTACTGGTCAAGTGCTATAAGGCAGCAACTACAGCTATCCATAGTGCTATCATCTTGGCCATACTATCTATCTTTCCTAGGAGATGTGGCTACTGGAGGTTCAAAATTGTCAAACCTTACATGGTACCCTGCAAAGTAACTAGGTGTTGTGGATTAGTCATGTTGCTCCTGACCCCTGCTAGGGGAGGAGGGGTACTGTTATTGTCTCAACTCTGCTGCCTAAGAAGCTGTTGCTGATGGCCCAAGTCAATGACTGCTACACTTCTGCTCATGGGCTGTTTTCACTCTGGGCAACTTGGCGAAGGTACCTTTGACACTTTCTCTAAAACCTACAGTGACCTAACCCCATTACTATGGGAAAAGACTATGTTCACTAAGTCTCCCAATCAGGAATTCACCAACTACCTTGTAAAGGGTCATTCTCCAGTGTCTGTGCTATAAGAAATGGTAACTATGATGAATATAGAGTAAACTTCTGCAAAGTGAAAGCAGGACCAGGAAAACAGTGTGCATACTGCTAACAATATAAATGGAAAGAATGGAAAGAAGAGTGAGCAAAAGTGAACTCTGTGAAATCATAAAGAGGAAAGTTAACCCCAAAGAAATATGAGAGATGGGAAGGCTCCCACCTCTGCTTCTTTGTAGAGGTAGGGGACTATGGGTATAGAATATTACTTGTAACATCACTTTTTTATGTTGGGAGGTAGTTTTCACTTTTTTTCCCTGAACTCTTTTATCTTTGTTATATAAATATGGATTTATATCTTTGGTATGTATAGGGAAAGCTTTCTGATAGAGATTGGGGAAAGGAATATATTGGGAAATATAGGTGTGTAAAAACAAAGGATGTTAATAAAATTGATCTTTAAAAAAAGAAAGATGGGTGTGAATCAGCTTTTTGGCACAGTAGACTATAAGAGTTGAAAGTGCGGTTAGTTGCCATCTGTTCTAAACTCCCATATCCAACTTGGTATGGTAGGAGAGACATAGTCCTAGGAATCAGGATACTGACTATCAAATCCATCGCTATGGAACTTCAGGCAAATCACTTAATCCCTCTGCATCTTCCTCTTGTGACATATAAAAAAAAGTTTGAGAGACAGTTTCTGAGTAATTAACAATCATTTTATTAATTATGGTTAGCAGATAATTAACCAAAGGGTCATTTGGCCAGCTCTCCTAGACCAAAGACAGATCATGGTGGCTTCTTGACACATATGCTTTTGGAAGAGTGGGTGTTCCTGACAGGTGTCAATAGACTCTAATTAGTTAACAATTAATGAGAAGAATGGATATTATAATGAGAAGTATACGTATTCTAATGAGAGGCTAGGTAACATGACTTTGATTATGTCACTTACTACCTCTAGCCTTGGGCAATCTAGACACAGGATCTGCAGCTGAGTAAAAAACAATGGTCTTCCCCACTTGAATGAGGTCTCTTAATTCAATCTCATTATCCACCAAAGTCCTTCAGATGCTGTCTGAATAACCTACAAGGGTCTGATTTTTGAATGAGGAAATAGAAAGGGGGAAAAATCCTGGATCTCCCCAATAGTAAATGGTTATTAATATAAGAGAGAAATAATCATTTTCTCTCTCTGTAAAACAGATATTTGTACTGTTTATTTTACAAGATTGTTGTAGGCATCAAGTGAGATAAGTTGCATAACAGCTAACATTTATATAGTAATTTAAGGCTTGCCAAGCACTCTCCACAGATTATCACATAAAGAATTCTACAAAATAGGTACCATTATCATAGTACTCATTTTTTCAGAGGAAGAAACCAATGTCTCACAAAGCTAGTAAGTGTCCGTAGCATGATTAGAACTTAGGCCCTCCTGAGTCTGAGTCTACTACTCTATCCATTATGCCACCTTATAATCATTAAAATGCATATAAATCTGGTTTGGCTCAAACCTAGCATTGCATCAATGACATCTCTCTGTTTAAACACATCCAGTAGAGGAACTCACCCATTCAAGAATCAGTGTGTTCTATATTGGAACAACTCAATTTGCTAGGAAGTTTTTGTTTACAGTAAACCAAAATGTATTTTTGTAATATTCATCCATTGTGATTAGCTCTGCTTTTGGAATCACAGAAAATAAGTATTTTTCTTTTCAAGTAAGAGACAGCGAAGTGGCTTAGTGGATAGACGGATGGGTCTGGAGTCAGCAAGTTCAAATCCGACCTCACAGAGTTTTTTTATGAGAATTAATTAAGACAATATTCATAAAATATAATTACTTATTCCCTTCCCTTTTCCCCTTCAAGTATTTGAAGATTGCATTAATGGTCTGCCTGGGTCTTCTTATCTCAAGGCTAAGCATTCTTAATTCCATTAACTTTGCTGGGCACTCTCCTCTGAATTACTTCTAGTTTGTCAATATCATTCTTAAAATGTGACACCAAGAACTGAATATGATCTATCCGAAGGTCAAAGATCTAGAACTAGAATGGACTTCACAAGTCACCAAATCCAACCTTCTCATTGAATAGATTCAAAACTAAGGTCGAAAGGAGGAGATTAAGTGATTTACTCTAGTGTTACACAGCTGGTAGGTATCTAAGGTAGGATTTAAACCTAAGCCTTCCTTTATTCAAAATACAAACTTAGGAAACCTAACCAAAAAGTCATAAGCCTAAGATACTTTCCCATTCCTGTGGAAATATCCACTAGCCCTACCACCTCTAATCCATTTAATATTAGGAAACTACCCTACCGACCATTGTGGAATTTAGATATAACTTGATCTATTCACTCAGCCAAAACATATTCTAGACAAACTATAGTTTATTAAAACTCTTTTTTCATCCCTCTGTGTGCTGCATTTCACCATTAAGTGACCACCTAGAGGAATTGGGAACAACAGTATTCTGGTAAATGTTTAACAACCAGACCTCTACAGGGGAAAACATATGCCTATGGTTTTAAAGTTCAAATTACTTCATTAACATTTTCTCCATCCTTTTTTTAAGTCTACAAATCAACAAAGAAATAAATCTAACTGTAACATTGGCTAATTTCTGAGTTGTAAATATTTGCAAATTTAA
The DNA here is from genome assembly GCF_003287225.1 of Phascolarctos cinereus. NCBI lineage: Eukaryota > Metazoa > Chordata > Mammalia > Diprotodontia > Phascolarctidae > Phascolarctos > Phascolarctos cinereus. Next base: position 218,211,032 of record NW_027555514.1, on the reverse strand, counting down.
TGGTCAGCTCTTCTGCGCTGGTTAAAGCCAGCTCCAGTATGCCATTGATTAGAGGCTGACCAGGATTCCTTGTAATATACTGCAAGGATGCCAAAGTGGCATTCAAGAAATTGGAGGAAGGTGGAAGGGAGAAGGAATGACCTTCATGCCTTCAGGGAACCCTTGAGTAAACAGGACTGGGTCTGGTTACTTTATGTAACTTCTGCCCCTAGACCCTTTTTGAAAACTAGAGAAAAGAGTGGTGCTCATAATCACTCTGGTGCCATGCCGTATGAGGTACTCTTCTATACTTGGCATTGAGTCATGGACATTGAGTGTTTCAATATGAATTCTAGCCAAGGAAGGAGTCTGCACTCATCAGTTTGTTAGACAAGGCTATTTGTAGGCAAGGACATTGAACAGAAACATGTGCACTTCATACCATGGGAACTTCTGGCTTCAGAATTCCCATACATTTGGATCTGATATGGCACATTGTTTACTTCAGAAGGGAGTTTGAGTTCTTCCACAAATTCACTAGCATTTAAAAAGTGCTTTACCTTTGTTATCTCTTTTGAGCTTCTTAATAGCCCTGTGAGTTAAGTTCTATTATTATCACCATCCTCATTTTACAGATGAAGAAACTGAGGCCAAGCAAAGTTAAGAGTTTGCCTTTGTCCAGTGTCACACAGCTATAAAGTGTAAGAAGCATGTTGGAACTCAGATCTTCTTGATTTGAGGTAGCTAGGAGGCTCCATGGATAGAGCACTGGACCTGGAGTCACGAAGACCTGATTTCAAATATGACCTCAGGTACTCACTAGCTGAATGACCCTGGGCAAGTCATTTAACCTTTGCCTTAATCCACTGGAGAGGGCAATGGCAAACCCCTTCAGTATCCTTGCCAAGAAAACCCCGTATGCAGTCACAAAGAATCTGATATGACTGAACAACAACTTCTTGACCCCAAGTACAGTACTCTATCCACTTCGCCTCCCAGATGCCTTCCACAAAGGTATAGATGTTCATTTGGGTGTCCAGTAGACGTAATGTTAAAACTCTCAATGATGTTAGGGACAGTTCTCAGCAGCATCACAGTTCTATCAGAAGGCCACTCAAATAAAGCTACACCTCCATCTCTAGCCTTGACCTCGCTCAGGACCTACTATCGCAGGCAAGGAAACATAAGAGGACATGGTTAAAGATACAGGTTGTGATATCATCTAATAGCAGGAATCAGCAAAAGTAACACTTCTAAGACATACATATAGCATTAGTAATTAACATAAACCAAGCAGAGTACTACAAAGTGTTTCAATAACAGGCAAGCATTACAGAATTCTACCATAGGTCTCCTTACATAGAATATTTAAATTTATTTAAACATAGACTATTTATTTACCCTACCAGTGAAAGCATAAAGTACAGGTGAGGTGGGGGTGAGGAGAATATCAATACTATCTGCCTTGAGATCATGGCTTTTATTTGAGCCAAACATAGTATGGAAGAGAAAGGAAATAATAATTTGAAGATGTGGAAAGATGGAAGCCCCTGAGTGAGGGTATGATGACTCATGAAACAGATAATCTGTCTAAAATGTGTTTCATGGGTTAGAGTAATCCATAAACATCCAGGTCCTCTGAACTGCTGGACATCTGACCTGTCTTATTATGGCCCCGTGATCCACTGAATTTTACTACATGGGCTCAGTCTGTCTAAAAGGAAACCTTCTGAGTCCTAACCCCACTGCTAACTGTGTATTGCCTCCAGGATCAAATATAAAACTCTATTTGGCTTCTAAAGTCCCTTCCTACCTTTCTAGTCATTCTTTCCAAGCTCCACCTACCCAACCACATCCAATACACATATGCTGCTATCCAGTGATGTTGGATTTCCTCCAACTAGACATTTTATCTCCCATCTCTGGGCATTTTCACTGGCTATCCTCCATGCCTAGAACTCTCTCCCTCTTTATCTATGCCTCTTAACTTTACTATTGTCCTCCAGGTCCAAGCTAAAATCCCTCCCACAATCTGCATGAAGTCTTTCCTGATTCCCTTTAATGCTAGTGCATTTTCTCTTTTGCTTATCTCCAGTCTATCGTGTATATAGCTCATTTATATATAGTTGTTTGCATCTTGTCATCTTCATTATACTGTGAGTTCCTTGAGGGCACGACTGTCTTATCTTTCTTTGTATCCCCAGCACTTAGCACCATGCCTGGTATATAGTATGCATTTCATAAATGCATATTGACTGACTGAATTCATTGCTCAGCATATTTAAGTATCATGGAAGTGATAGAACTTAGAAGCAGATTTCTGGTCTAAGGGAAGCAGTTGTTGTTATTGTTTGTCCTTCATTCTAGAAGAAGACCATGACATCAGGAAGATGTTGCCATAAATTGCAAGAGAATTGGATTTAAGTGAGGGAAAGCTGTGCAAGGTCATAGCCTCACTTTCTCTTCCAGAGCCATCTGGGTCCAGTGGCAAGATGCAGATCAGGATGACTGGAGATGGCCCCCAAGGGAGGCAGTATGGGGCAGGAGAAAGAGTGTTTGAGTCAAAAAACCTAGGTTCAAATGCTGGCTTTTCCACTCATACCGGTGTGATATTGGACAGATCACTTAACTTCTATGGACCTCAGTTTCATCATCTGTAAAATTAGAGGGTTAGGCTAAATGACCACTAAGGTCACTTCTAATTCTAAATCAATGAACCTATGATCTTGTTACTGGAAAACAGTATGGACTTGTGGATAAAAATGGCCAGTGCAGAGAATGCACATTCTATGACAGTTAGGTGCCATCCCACTGGGCCATGGCCTCAAAGTATCCGATGAGGAGTCCCAAGAAAAAAAATTAGAAACTATGTCCAAAAAATTGATAGATAGTGAATACCTTTTGACACAGTGATATCACTACCAAATTTACACCCTCAAAAAGAACAATGAAAGAGGAAAAGGACCCATATGGACAAAAATGCTTGTAACACCTGTTTTGTAGCGGCAAAGAACTGGAAAGTAATAGAGTGCACATCAATCAGTGAATGGCTGAACAAATTATGGTTTATGAATGTAATAGAATACTATTATTGTCCCATAAGGAATGCTGGAAAGAGATGTTTCAGACAAATCTGGAAAGACTTGCATGAACAGATACAGAGTTAACTTAGCAGAACCAGGAGAAAAAAAAAAGAACCAGGAGAACAATTTAGAGAATAACAGCACTATAATGACAAACAATCCTGAAAGACTTAAGAACTCTGATCAATGCCTTGATTCCAAGAAATGAATAATGAAGCATACTACCTGCCTCCTAACAGAGGTGATGAATTCAGGGTATAGAATGAGACATAAATGTTTTTGGACATGGTAGTATAGGAGGGAGTAGGGATTCCAAGCAGTCAACCTTAAAACACTAAACTTTTAGAGAATGGCATTGTCTTTCTGATCTAGTATGTACTTCATGCTCAAGAAACTCATCACAGAATCATAGAACTAGAGCTGGAAGAGGCCTCAGAGGCCATCCAGTTCTACCCCTTCATTTCACAGATGAGAAAAGTGACAGAACCAAAGTCTCAGAGGTAGTAAGTATCAGAGAGAATTTGAACTCCAGCACTGTCTTCAGAGTCAGTATTCACTTCTTCAACTCATTGAATTTTGGTACTCCTCAGGGACCTTGGTACCAACTCAGCCTGGTTTCTTAGTCTATTCTTATTCTCCTCTCAGGTGGGGCCCTCACCTCCTTTACCTCTTTTGGAAGGCAGCTCTTCCTTATGCAGGATGTGAAAGTTTGCTTCTCCATTGTTCTCACCTTTCCCATATTGGTCTTTTCTTATTGAGTCATTTCGGTTGTATCAGACTCTTTCCAACCCCATTTGGGGTTTTCTTGGCAAAGATATTGGAGTGGTTTGTCACTTCCTTCTGCAGCTCATGTTTACAGATGAAGATATAAGGCAAACGGGGTTAAGTGACTTGCCTAGGGTCATACAGCTAATTGTCTGAGGCCAGATTTGAATTCACAAAGATGAGTCTTCTTGATTTCAGATCTGGCACTCTACCCACTGTGCCTCCTAGCTCCCTTATGAGTCTATATTAAATTAAACCTAATAGTAACAAAACTTCTCTGCTTTGGTGTTACCTTCTGAACTTCTCATGTGGACTTTAAATATTCCATTAACATTCTTTTCTTTATTTTCTTTTATTTGATCACTACCACTATCAACCAACCCCATCCCAATACCACAAAAATAATAACCCTCCCTAGAATCTTAGAATCTTAGGACTTTGAAGTGGCTTGAGGTGTCATCTAGTTCAATTCACACATTGAACATCCATCCCATCTACACTGTTCTCCAAAAAGGAATCCCTTTCCTGTTAAAGACTTCCACTGATGGGGAATTTGCTATCCTCAGACAACCTGATCCCCTCTTGAACAGCTCTAATTTTGTCAATGGAATTTTCCTTATATAATGCCACAATCTGCCTCTCTATAATTTCCATCTGCTGCTCTGACCTGAAGCCAAGCAAAAAAATAATAACAACAATAATAATAATCATAATCCTTCTTTTGGAGTCAGGAAGACTCCTCTTTGAGAGTTCAAATCTGGCCTCAAACACATACTAGCTGTGTCACCCTGGGTAAGTCCCTTTACCATGTCTTCCTCAGTTTTCTCATTTGTCAACTGGGCTAGAGAAGGAAATGGCAAACCACTCCAGCATCTTTGCCAAAAAAACCTCAAATGGGGTCTTGAAGAGTTGGACGCGAGTGAAAAATGACTCAACAATGACAAAACAACCTCATGGTAAACCCTCAAATACTTCCTCTACTAAGACAAAGTGGCACCTATTTTTGGAGATTTACCTAGAGTACTGAGAGGTTAAGTGATCCTTCCGATGTCACACAACCAGTGTATATTAAAGGGGAGACTTGAACCTGGTTCTTCCCCCAAGGGCGCTCTTTCTATCCACTGTGAAACATTGCCTCTTCCTATTATTAGTGAGAATAATTCTATCATATATTTATGCAGTTGACTTTTTAGACTCAAGTGCAGGGTTTTACATTTATTTCAAATTAAATTTCATAGTGCTAGGTAAGGACCATCATTTTAAACTCTCTGTGTAGTTAGGAGATAAGCATATAAGAAAAAAAAACATGTATGTGTTGGTGTGTGTCGTGTGTGTGTATTTTCAGGAAAGAAGCCAGGAGAGACCAAAGGAGGGAGCAGGAGAGAGTGAGATGTGAGTGAATGACACTGGCAAATTAAGCAACAAAGGCTCTTTCCATAGAAAATTTATGGATGACATTTGTAAGGGGCTTTCCCATATTAACCATAATAAATAATAATCACTCTAAAATCAAGAAGAGTAGGCACAGTATAATGAAAATGCATTGGACATGGAGCTGAAAGGCCTGGGTTCAAGCTCTTTCTTTTACAATCTGTATGACCTTGGGCATATGCTCAACCTCACTGAGTCTACACGTCCCCATCTGCAAAATGAAGAGTTTATTTAATGCACTCTAAGTTGCCTTCCATTGGCAAATCAATGATGCTCTGAATTCTAGTTTATGGATCTTCCCCAGAGTTGGAGAGCAAGCCAACTGGAGAACAGAGGAAATTGACTCAGGAAATCTGGCAGGAGGTTGCCATTCTAGCCACAACCAAAATACTACAGACAAGAAACAAAATTCAGAGTCAGTGTACTAGATAGATTCAAAGTCAAGAGTGTACTGGAGTCAGGCTCCAGACACCTGGTGATTGTGGTTTTCATGGTTGTGGTTGAGGTTGTTGTTGCTGCTATTGTCATTATTGTTGTTGTTGAGCCTTCATTCTCCAAGAGAAGCAAATGACATCATGGGTGATATCTTGACTTGTGTGTCAATTGGATTTAACTGAGGGAAAGTTTTGAAAAGTCATCAGCCTCCTTCTTTTGGAGTCATCAAAGACAAATATTTCCCCTTCTCTCTATGCATGCAGACATTACCCTTGTTCAGGTCCTTACTATCTCTTGCCTGGAGCATTACTATCTCTCATAAAATTCTAGTTAGTCTTTCAGCAGTCCAAATCCATTCTCCACTCAGCTGCCGCAGTGACTGGAGTGTTAAATTTTCAGTGTGAACATTCTCACCTCAGAAATTACAAACATTATAAGTAGGAATTCATTTATTGTTTTTTATTATATAGATTTTTAAAAGTGATAGAAAATGTTGATAATACACACTAAACATAAAGTATCTGGCGTATGCAATGTTTTAAAAGATAGCTGGTTATTAAACATTTACCAGCATATCCCTGAGTATAAACTACAAGAATGGGAAGGTGGTGCTCATCTGGTTACTCATGATTGCATCAATGGCACCTTTAAAGATTATCCATGCACCACTTGATTTGATGAGAGGGGAAATAAGGAGGGGAGAAAAAAGGGACTTCAATGAGAGAATACTATTAACAGTGCCCATTCATCCTGACTGACAACAGGGGGACACTTTGGGACAGTTTGGGGCTCCATGTCTCAGATGATCAGCAGAAAATAAATCCATGAGCATTTAACAAAATCCAGGTCTACCACAAAAGGCAGCAGAGTAAGATGTCAAGAAAAAGGTAGTGAAAAAGAGTGAGGATCCAGTCACAGAGCAGGACAGCAATTGCACTAGCAATGTGGATAGAGTTGTATTTTCATCAGCTATTTCCCTGTGGGATGCAATTAATCTGCTCCTCTAATTGACTTGGTGTTCCTCTGAAGTTCATGAACTTCTTGATGAAGCTAAGTTTAGATTCTGGAGAGAGGTTACAGTACCTCAAAAGTTCTCAATGATTTCATCACCAGGACACTTGAAGAAGAGTGGGGTTTTAGGAAGTTCCCTTTAGTCATATATGATATCCATACCTCAGATGTCTAATTACTTGAGTTTAGGTGTGTTGTCCTCTAAGCTGATCCATTCAGGGCTAGCTCAAAAACATTAGCACCCTGTCTTTATGTTCCTGGAAAGTGAGGAGAAGCAACAAAGGATGGGGTGGGGGGAGAGAGGACATCAGTATGTTACAGTCTTTAAGTTTTGGAAGGAGCTATGGAACTGGCTTGTACTGGTGAGATTACTTTGAATGATACCTGTTGATAACTGGTTCCTGTCTAGTCCTACCTAATGCTCCATTTAGTCTTCCATTTTAATTTTATGTGAATGTTTCATCTGTGTTTCTTGTGAGCAATATCTTGCTAGATCCTGATTTCTAATTCATTCCACTACTCTCTACTATTTAATGAGTCAGATAATTCTATTCATGTCCACAGTCAAGCTTGCTAATTTTGTTCCTCCCTCTATCCTGTCCCCTTTTACTTTTTCCTCACTTTCATACATCTCTTTGTGCTTCCAAATTGGGTAGGCGTAGGTCAAAGCCTGAGAATTTTGAACTTTGTTCTTCTACATTCAGTTCTCCCACAAGGGACTTTTTATGTTATTTGTTTTGCTTTGGTTTTGCTACATTTCTATTTTAGTTTTTCTTTTTCTCTCTTAGTGCTGCCCAGATCAGGGATCTTGAATCCCAGAGGTCACAGATGACTAGTAACAGGCCTAAAGTAATTTATGAGGTAGAACAGATATACTCTAGCAATCTTCAAGGACTAGATTACCAATTGTGGTAGGAACAACATCACAGCCCCCTCTTCTAATAAAGTTAGGCTTGTTTTTTCCTTTAATAGTATTTATATAGCCTTACAGGTTTGCAAGGTACAACTGTGTGGACTTAAGAAAGTGGTAGAGAAAATGTTAATAATGCAGATTAAACTTAAAAGTAAGCTAAGTTTACTTTTTTCTGAAGAGTTGGTTAATATTTATCAGGATACTCATTATAACTATCCCCATTTTACAGATGTTGTTACCATCCTAGATTTGACTGGCCCAGGAGACTAAAGGCTCAGGCTGTTAATATCACTTCCTCATTGACAGAGTACAAAATAACCAGAGGGTGCTCCAGGTGTCCTTTGATGCTTGGCTGATAAATCGTGGTGGACAACTCAGGCAAGGGGGTTTTGTTTATCTGAATCTACTTGGAGAGTCCTCCATGTATGTCTTTGATGAATATCCTTCTCCTATTATAGCTAAATAGTTATCCTTCTGTTAACTACTGAATGATCTATGAGTAACTCACTATGTTCTAATATCAAACATCAACTGTTATTGAGTCCCTCAGTCATACTCAGCCCTGAGCAGCCCCCTTTACAAAGAAGATGGCAAAAGAGTTTACCTAATACTTACGATCTATAAACAACATTATCTGTTTCTGCTCTGCTGCTACTCTTCTTATCCCTTTGCCTCACCCTTAATCACAGTATTTTCTCTATTTTTAATCTCCCTTTCTCTTTCTTTTAAGTTTCATTTTCATACTCCACCACCCTCCAATGTTAGAATTTATTTTACTTTTGACTAGTCCTCAGCCATCTTTCCCTCCCTCTTAAATCTCTCATTCTCTATCCCATCCCATCATTTCCTTGTTAGTATAATATACCTCTACAACATTCTGTGTATGTATGTGCATATCTTTGTGTGTAAATATGTCTGTGAGTGTGTTCAATTTTCTTTTGTTCAATTCAGATGAAAGTGAGAATCTTGGGATTCCTGTCCCTCCCCCCCCCACCTCCATGTTTGTATGTTCTTTATCTCATGAACTCATATTATGAAATAAAAAGTTCCATTCTTCCTTTCCTCCCTAGCATAGTTACCTATCCCTGTCATTTTCTTTTTCTCAAAACAACCTAAAAAAAACCACCTCAAACCCTCTACTTGCCTTGTTTAACTTTGTCTATGACCCTTGAAGACACTGGGATTCTGAGAGGATACTGGTTTCTTTTATCTTTAAGGCTATATTAGCAATTCACTTGATCAAATTGTGTAATGTCTCATGTTTCTATTTTCTCCTATTTTTAATTTCAAGGTATCCACTCAGTTTTGGCATTTTCATTAAGAATGTTTGGAGATCCTCCATTTCTTTTTTTCCCTTGCAGGATTATACTCAGTTTTGCCAAATGAGCTATTCTTGTGTGAAACAGCTTTTTTATATATATATTCTGTAAAATGCCTTAAGGTATTATACATAGTTACTAGTTATTGTCATCAACCTTGGTTCATTTCAAGGTTTAGCATTCCTGATATTATTTTAACAGATCCATGATATGCTCAGCTACCTGCCCTTCTATCTTCTATATTTACCTTTAAAGATAAATAAATTGGTTGGTGAATTGTCAGTGCATCTCTTTAATGACATGGTCAGTGGTTGGAAGCTTAAGAGAGAAGAAATCAACTCTTACCCACTCTCCAAGTTCAGTACCTTTTAGGGACCTGGCTCAGACTCTGGAATCTTCAATTCTCAAATCTGGAGTCCTCCACTCCATTTAATAAATTGACTCACTCTCCACTAGATATACTGCTATTTTTATTTATAGACCCAGAAATGTATCTGATGCTTGCAGGCAAGCACAAGAAGTTTTCTGTGTGTCAGCCATCTGCCTTCATCCAATGCTCAGGGCACTATAAAAATCTCTTATTAGCTAAGGACATAGTCACAATTTATGATGAGGTTGTAGGCAAATTCCTTATCATTTACTTTACTCTGTAGATTAAACGATTCACTTAAGGTCCCTGGGCCATCTTTGATTACATTAGTTGATATAAGGGTAGAACTTCATCCTTATATCTATAAAAAATTATAATCCAAGATATTCTACCCATCTTCCCTTTGAACACTTTGAAATCTGCATTTTCTCCAAACCTAGAGGATTCCTGGCTGGATAGCACTAAGCATCACATAAATATCTGAGCTTGGAAATTAATGTAAGAAAAGCAGGAAAACCTCAGTCAGGAATCAGAGGGAAAGTCAGTCTGTAAAAAAAAAAAAACACACATTTATTAAGTATCTGCCATATTACAGGCTCTTTTCTAAGAGCTAGGGATGCAAAGAAAGGCAAAAGACAGTCTCTGACCTTAAGGGGCTCACAATCTGGGGTTGGAGAGGGCAACAGGCAAACAACAAACAATTTATATGTAGTGTAAATGGGAAATAATTAAGAGAAGAAATGCATTAGAATTAAAGAGGGTTTGGGAGAGGCTTCCTACAGAAGGTGGGATTTTAGATACAAGAAAGCCAGGAAGAACAGGAGACAGAAATAAGGAGGGAAAGCATTCTAGGCATGTGAGAAAGCTAGAGAAAATATCCAGAACTGAGAGATGGAGTGTATTTTTCCAAGGAACACCAAGGAGGCTGATGTCACTGAATTGGGGAGTATATAGGTATGAGTAAGCCATAAGAAAACTGGAAAGGTTAAAAGGGGGACAGGTTATGAAGGGCTTTGCTCCTGGAGGTGTTAAGGAGTCACTGTAGTTTATTGTATAGAGGGGTGACATAGCAAGACCTACACTTTAGAAAAATCAGAAGGGACTTCTAAGAATGGAGCCACAATGATAGAGTAGAAAAAAATACTCAGCTGAGTTTTCCTAACATTCCCCTCCAAACAACTGTAAAATAACACCTCAACTCTAATTATGCAGTGGCAGAGCTCACAAAAAATGAAAATGAGACATTCTTCCAGCCAAAGACAACTTAGGAGGTTGAAAAGAGAGATCTGTGACTTGGGGGTGGAGGCTGACCCAAAGCCCACGTGGATGAAAGACTAGTGGTGAGACCAGGAGGTGGGAAGAAAAAAAAAGAAGTGGCATCTCCAGGATCTTTCAAACTAGAGATGGTAAGAGGATGGTAAGGTCAGAAAGAGATTACCAGGGATCCCTATGCTAGCACTGGACACAGGACCAGATGGTGTTTGGCAACTCCATTGCCAACAACCACTTCTGGGTCACAGTTCAAAGGCAGAAATACTTTCAGTCAAGAAAGAGTGGAAGCTGTGAAGGGTAGTATCACTTTTGTCCACAAGGGATCAGGGACTAGGAAGAACAGTATAATTTCTGGCCCTAAGGAAGCAGAGGTCCTTCCTGTGTAAGGACCAGAGTTCAGACCAGGAGGGCAGAGACCATACCTCTCCTTAGGTCACACCATTTTGAAAGCACTGTGAACTTCCAAACTCATTACTAGCTCTGAAAACAGCAGTGTGAAAAAAGCCTGAAGCTTGAGAAAGTAACCTTTCCCCACCCCTGTATAGGAAACAGAGCCTAACTTTAACATAAAGTTCAAAATCAAGAAATGGGGTGGAAAAATGAGCAAACAAAAAAGAACCTGATCATAAAAAGTTACTTTGGTGACAGGGAAGATCAAGACAAACTCAGAAGAAGACAAAATCAAAATAGCTGCAATACAAGCCACAAAGGGAAAAAAAAGTTAATTGGACACAAGACCAACAAGAATTCCTGAAGAGCTAAAAATAAAATTTGAAATAAGAGTGCTAGAGGAAAAAAATAAGTAAAGAAATTAAAATAAAGAAAGAAAATTTTAAAAAGAAAATTAACAGTTTGGTAAAAGAGGCACAAAAAATACTGGAGAAAATAACACCTTAAAAACAAAATTGGTTAAATTTTTAAAAGAGGCACAAAGTCACTAATGAAAACAATTCCTTAAAAAGCAGAATTGGGAGCAACTAGGTGGTGCAGTGGATAGAGCACTGGCCCTGGATTCAGGAGGACCTGAGTTCAAATCTGGTCTAAGACAACATAAAACTTACCAGCTCTGTGATCCTGGGCCAGGACATTGCCTGGCCCAAAAAACAAAACAAACGAACAAAGGAAAAAAAAGCAGAATTGGCTAGCAGATGTAAAAAGAGGTACAAAAGTTCACTGAAGACAATAATTTCTTAAAAAGGAGAATTAGATGAGTAGAAGCTAATGATTTCATACATCAAGAAACACTAAAATGAAGTTAAAAGACTAAAAAGAATGGAAGAAAATTTGAAATAGCTCATTGGAAAAAACAGCTGACCTGGAAAAGAAATAGAGAAGAGATAATTTAAGAATTATTGAACTACTTGAAAGCCATGATCAAAGAAAGAGCCTAGACATTATATTTCAATCAATTATCAAGGAAAACTTCCCTGTTATCCTAGAACCAGAGGGTAATATAGACATTGAAAGAATCTACAAATTGCTTCCTGAAAGAGATCTCAAAACAAAAACCCTTAAGTATATTATAGTCAAGTCTCAGTGCTCCTGGGTCAAAGAGAAAATACTTCAAGCAACCAGAAATAAGCCATTCAAATATGGTGGAGCCACAAGAAGGATCACAAAAGATTTAGCAGCTACCAAGTGAAAGGAGTGGAGGACTTAGAATATGATATTCTGGGAAGCAAAAGAGAAAAGGATTATAACCAAGAATAACCTATTCAGCAAAACTAAGTATAATACTTCAGGAGAAAAAAAAAATCAATATTTAATGAACTGGAATGCTTGAAGTTTCAAGCAGTCCTAATGAAAAGACAAGAATTGAATAGAAAATCTGACTTTCAAATACAAGACTCAAAAACGTAAAAAGGTAAACATGAACAAGAAATTATAAAGGAATCAATAAAATTAAAATGTCTATATTCCTATATGGGAAGATGATAATTTATAACTCCTAAGAACTTTATTATCATTAGCACAATTAAAAGAAATATGAATAGACAGAAGGCATTGGTATAAGTTGGCTATGATGGGATGCTTCCAAAAAGTAAAATTAAGGGTTGAGAAAGAAGGAAGCATTGGAAGAAGGGGGAAGGAAAAATGGGGAAAATAAAAGAGGCATGAAAGGAAAAGCTTTTACAATGGAGGAGAAGATGGGAGGGGGTGGGAGGTAACACTTGAAACTTACCCTCATCAGAATTGGCTCAAAAAGAGAATACACATAAATTCAATTTGGGTATAAAAATCTGTTTTACCCTACAGGGAAGTAGAAGGAGAAAGGGATAAGGGAAGAGAAGGGAGGCTGATAAATAGTAGGATGGATTAAGGGAAGTAATTGTCAGAAACAGACTTTTAGGAGAGAGAGAAAGAGAGAGAGGAAGAGGGAGAGAGAGAGAGAGAGAGAGAGGAAACAGAATGCAGAGAAATGCTCAGTTAATAATCATAACTGTGAATATTCATGGAATGAACTCCCCCATAAAATGGAAGCAGATAGCAGAATGGATTAAAAACCAGAATCTAACAATATGTTGTTTATAAGAAACACACTTGAAGCAGACAGACACACAAAGAGTAAAAATAAGGGGGTGGAGCAGAATCTATTATGGTTCAACTGAGGTTAAAAAAAAGGAGGGGTAGCAATCTCAGATCTCAGACAAAACAAAAGCAAAAATACACTGAATTAAAAGATGGAAGCAGGGAAACTAACTTTTGCAAAAGGCACCACAGACAATGAAATAATATCAATATACACATATGTGCACCTAATGGCATACAAATTCTTAAAGAAAAAGTTAAATGAGTTACAAGAGGAAACAGACAGTCAAATACTCTTAGTGGAAGACCTCAACTTTTCCTTCTCCGAACTAGATAAATCTAATCATAAAATAAACAAGAAAGAAATTAAGGAGACGGATAGAATTTTGGAAAAAATTAGATATGATAGTCCTCTGGAGAAAACTGAGTGGGAATAGAAAGGAGTATGTCTTTTTTTTTTTAATCTGTAAATGGCACCTTCCCAAAAACTGATCATGTATTAGGGTGTGAAAATCTCACAATCAAATGCAGAAAAGCAGGTGTATTAAATCAAAGGAGAGATTAATAAAACTGAAAGTAAGAAAACCATTGAACTAATTAAAATTAGGAGCTGGTTTTATGGGGGGGCAATAAAATAGATAAACCTTTGTTTAATTTGGTTAGAAAAAAGAAAAAAGAAACCCAAACTACCAGTATCAAAAAAAAAAATAGTGAATTCGTCACCAATGAAGATGAAAATAAAGCAATTATTAGGAGCTATTTTGCTCAATTATATGCCAATAAATTTGACAATCTAAGTGAAATGGGTGGATATTTACAAAAACATAAATTTCCTGAATTAATAGAAGAGAGTATCAAATACTTAAATAACTCTATCTTAGAAAAGAAAATTGAACAAGTGATCAATAAGCTCCCTGTGAAAAAATCCTAGCACCAGACGGATTCACAAATGTATTTTACCAAACATTTGTCAATCGGGATTAAGTGACTTGCCCAAAGTCACACAGCTAGTAAGTGTTAAGTGTCTGAAGATGGATTTGAACTCAGGTCCTCCTGACTCCAAGGCCAGAGCTCTGTTCACTGTGCCACCTAGCTGGCCCCCTACCAAACATTTAAAGAACAATTAATTCTAATACTAGGGAAACTGTTAGGGAAAATAGACAAAGGAGTCCTACCAAATTCCTTTTATGACACAAATGCGGTTCTAATACTTAAAATATAAAGAGTCAAAATAGAGTAAGAAAACTGTGGACCAATTTCCCTAATGAATATTGATGCAAAAATTTAAATTAAATATTAGCAAGAAGATTACACTAATACATCACATGGATCACATATTATGACCAAGTGTCTTTTAAATGTTTGGCAGAATTCAGTTGTGAATCCAACTTGTTCATCATATTACCCATCAAATTATCTGTCTATCTATCTATCTATCTATCTATCTATCTATCTATCTATCTATCTATATTTATATATATTAGAACTAGAAAAAATAATAACAAAATCATTCAGAAGAATAAAATACCAAGAACATTAAGGAAACCAATTTTTAAAATGTGGAAGGAGGTGGCTCAGATCTCAAACTGTATTACAAATCAGTATTCATTAAAATAATCTGATACTGGCTAAGAAATAGCGATGGATCAGTGAAATAGATTAGGTACACAATACACAGTGGTAAATGATCATAATAATGCAATGTTTAATGAACCAAAACATCCAAGATTTGGGCACAAGAAATCACTATTTGACAAAAAAATTCTGGGAAAACTGGAAAAAAGTTTGGCAGAAACTAGGTATAGACCAACATCTCACACCATATACCAAGTTAAGGGCAGAATAGGCACAAAATTTAGATGTAAAGGGTAATATCACAAGTAAACCAGGGAAGCATGGAATAGTTTACCTGTCAGATCTATGGTTAAGGGGAAAGTATATGACCAAACAAGATATACAGAGCATTACAGGATATAAAATGGACTATTTTGGTTATCTCCAATTAAAAGCTTCTGCAGAAAAAAAACCAAATCAGCAAAGATTAGAAGGAAAGCTGGAAAGTGGTGGTGGTGGGGATTTTTACAGCAAGTTTTCTCTAATAAAGGCTTCATTTCTCAAATATATAGAAAATTAAGTGCAATTCATAGGAATACATGCCATTCTCCAATTGATAAATGCTCAAAGGATATGAACAGGCAGTTTTCAGACAAAGTAACCAAACCTATTTATAGTCATATGAAAAATGCTCTAAATCATTATAATATAAATTGTTATAATCGTTAGAAAAATGCAAGTTAAAACAACTCTGATGTATCACCTCACACTTGTCAAATTGGTTAATGTGTCAGAAAAGGAAAATGACAAATATTGAAGGGAATGTAGAAAAATTGGGATATTACTGCACTGTTGCATTGGAGTTGTAAACTAATTCAACCATTTTGGAAAGCAATTAGAAACTATGCCCAAAGGGTATATCAAACTGTGCATATACTTTGACCCAGCAATGCCACTATTAGGTCTGCACCCCAAAGGGATTTTTTTAAAAGGAAAAGGATGTATATGTACAAAATATCTATAGTAGCTTTTTTGTGATGGCAAATAATCAAAAATTGAAGGGATGCCCATCAATTGGGGAATGACTGAACAAGTTGGGACATGTGATTGTGATGGATTACTATTGTGCTATAAAAAATGATCAGCAGGATGCTCTCAGAAGAAAAAAAAGCTTAAGAAGGCTGAACTGATATGTGAACTGATGAAAAGTGAAAAAGCAGAATTGAGAGAACACTGAACACAAGTAACAGCAATAGTGAATGATGATCAACTGTGAATGACTTAGCTATTCTCAATAACACAATGATCCAAGATAATTCCAAAGGACTTACGATGTAAAATGCCACATATTTCCAGATAAAGATCTAATGGAGTCTGAATGCAGATTGAAGCATAACTGATTTTTTTTAGCTTTCTTTACTATTTTGGGGTTTGGTTTTTGTTTGGTTTTTGGTCTATGTTTTCTTTTGCAACATGGCTAACATGTAAATGTTTTGCATTACTGCACGTGTACAATATATATCAAATTGCTTGTCTTCTCAAAGATGGGGGTGAAGATGGAGAAAGAATATAAAACTCAATATTTTTTTTAAATGAAGGCTAAAAATTTTTGTCTACACATAATTGAGAAAAATAAAGTAAAAATGAAATGTAAAAAAGAAAAAAAAAAGAAAAAGCTATCTGCATTCAATGCCTCTACTTTCTCTCCCTCATTCTCTTCTTAGCTCCTTGAAATTTGGTTTCAGATCCCATTACTCAACTGAAATTTTTCTTTCCCAGATTGCCAATGATGTCCTAATCACCAAATCTAATCACTTCTTTTCAGTCCTGATTCTTCTTGACCTCCCTGCTGCATTTGACACTGTTAGCTACGCTTTCCTTCTGGATACTCTTTCCTCACTCAAGCTTTTATGACATTGCTCACTCTTTGTTCTCTTCCTATCTAATTGATCCTTCTCAGTCTCTTCTATGGATTATCATCCATGTTGTTCTCTCTAACTATGGATGTATTCCAAGTCTTTGGGCTTGGCTCTTTCTTTTTCTCCCAAATCTATATTTCCAATCTCAGTTGGTCTCCTAAACTTTAATCCCACGTCACTAACTGCCTATTGGACATTTCAAACTAGAGGTCCTATTAGCTTCTAAGACTCAATATATCCAAAACAGAACCCATGATCTTCTTCCCCCAACTCACTCTTCTTCCAAACTTTCTTATTACTCTGGAAGGCACCACCCATCCTTGGCAATCACTCAGGTTCAAAAACATGGCCCTCTTCATAATTTCCAAATCACTTAGAACTAGCATTTATACTTGAACATTTTTTCTCCATCCACTGTTGGAAGTCATTCGTCCAAGAAACTCACTTGTTTTGCAAGTAGGGACTTAAAAGGGCATTAGAAGAAGATTTCTAATTTAAGACTGCACATTTTCTTTGAGACGTGTTGAGTGCTGCAGGGACATATAAATGGAAGCGTCCAGTAGATATTGGGAAATTTAATTTAAATTTATCAAAATTTAACTTGAACTTATCAAATTTATCAAATAATTTAAATTTATCAGAAAAGACATTGTCAGTCCACTTACTAGCTCTATGTGACCTTAAGCAATCTGTTTAACCTCTCAGGGCTGGTTCCTTCAAAAGGAGAGTAGATTATATAGTCTTTAACATTTTTTCCAGCTTCAACATTATGATATTCTATTATGAAGATTAAGATATCTTTCACAGAGAGCTAGTTGCTGAAACTTCAGAAGGGATGAAATTATGAAGGGAGAGAATGTCTGTAGAATGAGAAAAGAGAAGGCACATCATATCAAGATATCAAGGAGAGGAAAAGGAACCAATAAAAGTGGAAGAGAATGAGTGGTTAGAAAGATAAGAAGGGAACCAGGAGGGCAAGGTGTCATGGAAGGCAAGGGAAGAAACAATATCAAAGAGGAGATGGTTAACTTGTAAAATGCAACAGGTCTCCCTACATTTAGTTCTCCCATTTTCAATCCATGTCCCACACAGCTGCCAATTTAATAGTCCTAAAATGAAAATTTTGACTACATCATTTCTCTGCTCAAGTAATGTTAATTCCCATTGTGGTTAGGCCAAAAGATAAGTTCTTCTATTTGGCATTTAAGTTTCATTACAATATGACTACAGCTTCTCTTTTCTGACTGATTCCACAATTACTCTCCCTACAGATTTTAGCTACATTTTCCTGCTTGCTGCTCTCCCTACCTGCCATCTCATGTCCTCCTTCCTTGCCTTTGTACAGTTTGTCTGCTATTTCTGGAATACTATCCCTCCTCCCCACTACCTCTAGTGACTCCTAGGTCTTTTCAAAGCTCAGTTCAAATTCCACTTCATTCAAGAATGTTTTTCTCCTGATTTCCTCCACCGTTCCCCTATCACTGTTTATTTGGGTATTTGTTTGCTTATTTATTTTACCTATCCACTTATTTGTTGTTTTTATTGGCACTGAGTGTCTTTATCCTAACTCACACTAACGAGTTAAGTCCTCCAGGACAGGGCTACATACATTTCCCCCCTTATGGTCTTATGGTACCCCTGAGAAGTTGGAGAACTTTCTTTCCACCCACAGACTTAATGGTATATTTTCCTCACTCAAATCGTCCAGGCAGAAAAGAGGGCCAAATCATCTAGGTAATATTTTGGGTAAACAGTCTATGTCTGTCTCAGCAGCCAGTCAAAAGGCTCTTCTTCTTCATGGAGTAATATTACTGAAAACAATACCTGGAAATGTTCCAAAATCTTCCTAGCAATTGTGTCAGGCAATGCATACTATATACATTTTCATAATGACTGGGCTCTTATTTGTCAGTCCCAATCCCCTGTTACATATATACAGTATTTATCAGTGGACATGTTGTTTTACAAATTAGAATGCAGGTTTCTTGAGGGTAAGGATCTTCTCACTTTTGTATTTGCAACCCCAGCACCTAGCACAATGCTTAGCAAATATTAAACATTTCATAATTATGTTGATTGATTGACTGGGCAACAGAGGCTGAAGAATGAGAAATGGCTGTTGTATTGGTGATTCAAAGGTCACTGGTTACCTTTCAGAAATTAGTTTCAGTAAAGAGGTGGGGATATCACTAAAATGCAAAAGGTTGAGGAATATGGAGATATCTTATTTAAAAAATTAATCATCTAAGTGTAGGATGATGGAGGCATGAAATTTTGGTATACACACACTGGGTTTGAGTCAGTGATGTGATGATGGTAGGACAAAAAAGCCAGTCAGATATTAGCCTCCATTCACAGAGGTGAAGTATCCTCCCAATAGTTTAGAATTTTTCTGTAGAGCAATTTGGAACTCTGTCCAAAGGGCTATAAAACCATGCATACCCTTTGACCTAGAATAGCACTACTAGGTCTATATCCCAAATGAGATAAAACACAAAAAGGACCCATATGTGCAAAAATATTAATAGCAGCTCTTTTCTGGAAGTAAAGAATTAGAAGTTGAGAGGGTGCGCATCAATTGAGAACTACTGAACAAGTTGTGGTATGTGATTATGATGGAGTATTATTGTACTATAAGAAATGATGATTAAGATGCTCTCAGAAAAACCTAGAAAAACTTGCATGGGCTGATGCAAAGTGAAATGTGCTTATGTACAAAGTAACAGAAATATTATAAGATGAATGACTTAGCTATTCTCAGCAATATGACCATTCAAGACAACCCTGAAGTTGATATCATGATATCATGAAAAATGCTATCCATTACTATGCCCAAAGAGCTATAAAAATGTGCATACCCTTTGACCCAGCAATAGTACTACTTCTAGGGCTGTATCCCAAAGAGATCATACAAATGGGAAAAGGACCCACATGTACAAAAATATTTATAGCAGCTCTTTTTGTGGTGGGAAAGAATTGGAAATGAAGAGGATGCCCATCAATTGGGGAGTGGTTGAACAAGTTGCGGTATATAAATATAATGGAATGCTATTGTGCTATAAGAAATGATGAGCAGGCAGACTTCAGAAAAACATGGAAGGGTTTGTATGGTCTGATGCTGAATGAAGTGAGCAGAGCCAGGAGAATGTTGTACACAGTTAAAGCCAAATTGTACAAGGACTAATATTGACAAACTTAACCCTTCTCAGTGATGACTAATATTGATAGACTTAATGCTTCTCAGCAATACAAGGAAGTAAGACATCTCCAAAAGTGTCATAATGGAAAATGCTATCCACATTCAAAGAAAGAACTACAAAAGTCTGAATGCAGATCGAAGCATACTATTTGATTGTTTTTTCTTCTGTTATGTTTTGTTTCCTTTTTCTGGTGGTTCCTCTTATTGGTTCTAATTCTTCCTTACAACATGACTAATATGAAAATATGTTTAATAGGAATGTGTATGTATAGCCTATATCAGATTGCACACTGTCTTAGGGAGGGAGGTAGGGAAGGAGGGGGAGAAAAATTTAAAATTTAAAAGCTTATGGAAGTGATTGTTGATAAATCTAAATAAATTAATTTTAAAAAGTTAGTTGTAGACAGGAACACCCAGCAAATCCATTTACTTGGTTGTCTGTGTTGCTTTCCCATTTTTGTGATGTTTGTCCATGTCCTTCCCTAAATCTGCCAAATATAAATGTTGCAAGTGTTGGAGAGTACTGGCAAAAAAAAAAAATGCTATCCGTCCCCAAAGAAAGAACTGATGGGTCTGAATACACATGGAAGCATACTTTTTTTTTTGCTTTCTTTATTTTTCTTGAGTTTTTGTTGTCTACATTTTCTTTCACAACATGGCTATTATGGATATATTTTGCATAACTACACATGTAAACCTATATTGAATTGCTTGCCTTCTCAATGGGTGGGGATGGGAAGGGAGGAAAAGAGAGAATTTGGTACTCAAAGTTTTAAAAATGAATGTTTATTTTTTTCATGTGTAACTGGGAAAAAATAAAATAGTAAACAAAAAAAAAAGACAGGATTACTGCACTTTTCCCTGGTTAGGGTACTTCTGGAATATGGTGTGTACTTCTAGATCACTTCTAGGTCACTTTTAGATTTTAGGGAGGACACTGACAAACTGGAAGAGGTTCTGGATCATCCCCCATAAGGAATGGTGAAAGAAACTAGGAATGTTTAGCCTGGAAAAGAAAAGACAAGATGGCTGTCTTTAAGTATTTAGAGGGTTGAAGCTTGGAAGAGGGATTAGACTTTTTCTGCTTGGGCCCTGAGGCAAGAACTAGTAACTAGGTGCAAGTCTTAGAAGTAGATTTTGTTTCTGTATTAAGAAGACAGAGGCCTTGGTGCCAGGTTGTTTTGTTTTGTTTTGTTTTGTTTTTAAGGTCAACCCCCTTATTTTTGCTAATGAGGAAATTGAAGCCCAAGATAACATAGGCAGTAGGTATCAGAGAAAGAATATGAACTCAGACCCTCTGACTCCAAAAGCAATGCTCTTGTGGATCTAATGAAGAGATGGTTTCTTCTGCTTGCCAAGTTCAGCCCCTTTGTTGTTGTCAGTAATTTCAGCTGTGTCCAATTCTTCATGAACTCATTTGGGATTTCCTTGGCAGTGGTTCAGCTCGTTTTATAAATGAGGAAACTGAGGCAAACAGGGTTAAGTGACTTGCCCAGGGTCACATAGCTATTACATGTCTGAGTCTAGATTTGAACACAGGTCTTCCTGACTCCAGACCCTAAACCCTAACCACCATGTCACTAACACATATTTGCTGTGTGACCTTTGGTAAGTCAGTTAACCTCTCAGTTCTCTTTGGCAGCTCTCTAGGACTCAGTTTCAGGGAATGTGCTTGTCTGCATTGGTAGCAGTTCCTACACCAATGAAATCACATGTTCCTTCCCTATCCTTTTAAGAAACAGCCAGCTGACACCTAGAGGCATCAGGAATTAGAAGTGGCTATCTTGGGAGATATTGAGTTCCTTATCACTGGAGGTCTCAGTACGACAGCCTCCTGAGGATGGTTGTTTAGGAGATTTGGGTTGAGGGACAATTGTACTAAATGATTTCTGAGGTCCTTTCCAATCCTTAGAGTCCGTGATTCTGTGAACTCTTTCAAAAAATTTGGGAAAACTTGAGCATATTTGTAGGCAGATAGAAGTGAACGAGAGGAAAGGAAGAGACTGAAGATGCATTAAAAGAAATGCTGAAAATTCAGATGGGCACATTGAGGAAGGACAGCGAGACAGATAATTGTATCGGTACTAATGTAGTCTCTACCCTTAAAGGGCGATCTTGTTGCAAGGGGAGAAAAAATGCTGTATGTGTACTAAAAAACAATTGCATGAAATTAAAGTATACAAATATATGAAGGAACAAAATGTATGTCAATATGTATATGTATATATTTACATATGCATAAATATTGAAGGAGTTTTACATTTTATTTTAATTTGTATAATGGTGCTTGAAAGTATATTTGGAGTAAAGGGATATGCAGCCTACGTTCATACCAGTATTTCAAATTAACTTAGTTTGGAGGGGTGACGTCTTTCTAGCCTAAGAAAACACTGAAGAATGGGCTTTGGTTTGTGATCAGGTAGTGGTCAATCATTTCTCCTTCATCTCACCAAAAGAAAAAAAAAGACAGGGTAAGTGGGGTGCAGGTGGAGGGGAGGGAAAGCATATTCTCGCTCACTTCCTTCAGCCATCAGGTAAACATTCAGTGCCATCAGATGCTAAGAATCGGTTCTACTATTCCTTCAAATTCTGAGCTAAGATTTAACTTTTTAATTTCAGGCAGGCAGAAAAGTCCTAAGCACCACTAGGTGGCGGCTCCTTCCCGTAATACTGCCTATAGGTCTTCCTTCAAACCTGTCTGCTTAGCGGCCAGAGAAGATGGAACTGAATTTTGCAGAGTGGGAGGTTTTCATAGAGCTGTGAAAGGAGACAGGTGGAAGGGGCTAAGTCCAACTTCAGAAAGTTAATAACAGAGATGAAAGGCATTGCACTGACTCTCATCCTGTCTCATCCCTGGCCTCCTGACCGTAATGACAATCACTCCTATGCCTCTTAAATGCAAAAGTTTACTCTAAGTGTCAATAGCCCTCACTGTTCATAGCCACAGTAACACTGCCAGGTATGAGTATTATTTTCATCATCCTACAAATGATGAAACTCAAGCCCAGAAAGGTTGAGCAATTTAATCATGGTCACACAGACTATCTGGGCAGTGAGTCAAACCCAGATCTCCTGACTTTGGAATACTCAGAATGAAAAGTGCTATTATAGATATTCCTAGAAAACAATGCCTGTACAGCAGGGAATCTCGATTTTTTTGTATGAATAATGGGTGCTCAATGTGGTTAAGCCTAGGGAGGGCCTTCTCAGAATCATGTTTTTAAATAATGGAAGAAATTGTTAAATTTCAGTGAGCAGTTCTTAAAGCTTTAAAAATAAAAATCGCATTTTAAAAATAAAAAGTTACTTAATTTTTAATAAAAATATAATATATGATAAATATATAATTAAATGACAATGTGTTTTAAATTTAATGACATTTACAAATTAAAAGCAAAATATCACACTTAAAAATAAAAATGTCATTTTTTTTTCTCCAACCAAGCTCACATATCCTCTGAAATCTACGGAACCCTAGTTTAAGAACTGCCAGCCTAGAGCTCCCAGTCAGTATCAGCAGGTGCTCTCTCTTACCCAACTGTCTTTTGCCTAGGCCAAAACCAACCAAATAAATGTTCTCTGCCAAGTCAAAGCTTTCTCTGTCGTAAGGTTTTGTAATCACCACCAAAGGGAAGTAACTTCAAGAGTTTTTCTGGTGTGGGAAGCAACAGAATTCTCTCCTCAGCAGGTCCCCACAGATTTAGGAATGCAAGATGAGGCACTAATTCTATTAAAGCTATTCCATTTGGCCTGCAGCTGTCAACCTCTGTCCACCCAGTTCCAGTTCAGTAGCAGAGTTTCTTATTATGCTCCCCTTTAGGGAGAGTCTCACAGGAACACAGATTTAGAGCTAAAAGAAACCCAGAAAGGGTCATCTGGCTCAAACCTGCTATTTTACAGATGAGAAATGGGGCCCAGAAAGGTTTAGTGACTTTCCAACATCGTAAAAGTCCTTTGACTGTAAATTTCATACTCTTTCTACTACAGACCCTAGGGTTCTTGACCTAAGATCCAGGATTCAAGGAATTTGTGAACATGAGTCCAGGAAAGGTTTCAAATTGCCCAAAGGGTCCATGACACACACAAAAAAGGTAAAGAACTCACTGCCTATTCCAAATTGTCTCCCACATAGAAGATGACGTGGAAGAGATTTTTTTGAGAAGATGTCTGTCTAGTTCAGGGGTGTTAAACTCCAGTGGCTCATGACACTCCTGAATTCTGCCCTAAATTAAAATGTAATTAGGAAATATTTTTTTAAATAAATAAAAACACAATAAAATATAGATAATATTCCATTTTAAAACTAAGTCAGTATGTGGCCCATAAGGATCTTTATGTATGATTTAGGGGCCTCCATTTCTATTTCAAATTAACAGTACTGGTCTAGTCCTGCCTGATGCCTAAATCCCATCAAAATTCCATCCAGGCTGTGATTGGATCCCTCTAATGAAAAGGAATTCACTATTTCAAGAAACAACCCACTCCATTTCAGAACAGCTCCCATCCAAAGCTCTTAATTCAGCCCTCTGAGGCCAAGCAGAATGAGTCTGACCCCTCTTTCATGTGAAAGTTTTTCATATATATGAAGAAAATCATCATCATCCCCTCCCTAAACACCCTCGGTTCCTTTGACTGATCCATATATGACATGTTTTCCAGTTCTAGTTTCTCTCTCTCTCTCTCTCTCTCTCTCTCTCTCTCTCTCTCTCTCTCTCTCTCTCTCTCTCCCCCTCTCTCTTTTCCTCTCTCCCTTTCTCTCTCTTCCTTTCTCCCCTCTTCTTTTGAGAATGGATCTCTTTATCTCACCCACACTTGAAGTATAAAGGTGACACATAGCACAATCCCACTGCTAATTGACATAGAAACTTTGACCTGCTCTCTTTCTGACTTGGGCTGGCTTGCCTCTCCTTAAATAGCCTGATTCCCTCCCCATGCCAAACTTAGTTCAGACTCCTGCTAAAAACTCCTATGCTCAAATGATCCACCAGCTATGGCTTTCCCCTACAACATGGACCAAAGGCCTATAGCAGGCCTGCCCATCTTTCAACAACGCATCTAACATTTCACCAAGGGGAGCTTAGGGTAAACATCAGAAGAAGATGCCTGAACCAAAGCATAGTGCAACATTGGGAAGCATCATCTGAGACTGGCAAGAAGAGGGGTTCCTGTATTTAGGATGGGAGAGCATCTGACCTGTCTGAGGTCAGAGGGATGAAATGATCTCAAGAGCTCAAAACAAATAATGACAAACAATGGTATGCTGCACCCAAAGAACTGATTGTTAAATTTTCAGAGTTAGCATTTACTCCTCAGAATCAACAAAATGCTGCAGATCAGGACTTGATTATTTTGTTTACTATCTAGACTTAAAGAAAGCGATGGAGAAAATGTTAATGACGCAGATGAAACTTTAAAACTTGTCCTGTGTGTATAGAGCTAGTTGTTACACATTTACAAGCAGACCCTTACTTTAAAGCATTTTGTCATTTTTTTTCCACTCAGAAATTGCAGTTTCCAAAAAAAAAAAAAATTCTTCTCTAACTGTTGTTCACCTCTGTGGTCACTAGGTCGTGGTTTAGTCCCAAACTTGTGACGTGCCTCCGGGAAGTCAGTCTCAGCCCAGCCTGCCTGGCCTCATTAATCTGTCCTTCCCCTCCCTTCCTCCCCTTCCTCACCCCAACTCCCTGCCTCTGTTCCTTCACATGACAGGAGAGACTCACAACAGCCTGGAGGTTAAACCCAGTGGTTTATTCATTTTGCCCAGAATCCAAAGGAAAACAGCAAACCAGAAGACAAGCTTAAAAAATGCCTGTTAATTGTTGATTGATTGTTGAGGGAGCTAATTCCTTCCAGCAGGAGCCACCACCCCACCCCACCCCATAACCCAAACCCTGACTATTCCCGGGACTGGCCTCAGCACCTTCCTGTAGTACTGGGACTATAGGCCTGACCCTTGATCTTGACTTCCAGGGTCCTCACCCCTTTTCACACCCTCATTAAATTGGGCAGAAATTGGGAAAAGTGACTCAGCCTTAGATACTAAATCCTAGACTTGCAGGGATTTGGACTGATGAAAATCCTGGCCTCTCTTTCCATAAAAAGCTGGAAGAGAAGGGAATTCATCTGTGTCAGAAAAGGTTGAACTGAATACTGGTATGTTCAGAATAACAATTATAATTCCTATTCATATGCTGCTTTAAAGTTTACAAAGTTAACTTCCACACAAGTTTATGAGATCTATATGGTAAGCATTTTCTTTACTTGTTTGCTTGATTTCAATGATAGAGGAAATTCCTGGTGTGGAACTGCCTTCTACCTATGCAGATTGTCAATTTGTCATCTTAGAAAAAATCCTAGGGCACTGAGTGGTATAACCCCAAACCAGTGCCCATGGTCATCTTCAAAGAAAGGCTCTTCCCAGGAAGAATGGGAAGGCCACTCTTAGAAGCCTCTCCTCCTTGCCCTAAGAAGGGGGTGTCAATCCAATGCCTCTCTCCCCAAATCAGCAAATAACTTTTTGTAAATCAGCTCCTGGCATTCACTTCCCCCACTGCTCCTTTCTTCCCCTCCTTTGCTCAAGGCTGCCACAGCAGCCCCCTCTCTGGTTACATGCAGCCTTCCCCTCAGTGTCCCTTTCCACAAACTGTTGCTGCCCAGCCATCTGTCACCCCTCATGGGCCCTGACAGCCCCCTCTGGAAGACACGGATTCCCAGCAAGCTGTGGCCCAGGCCTCTGGAGCTGTACTCCGATTGTTGCCACTGGACTTCCCTAGCCTGGGAAGGAGGAGTGGGAAGAGAGGTTGGATTTTTACATTTCTCTGGGGAACAAAGGCAGGCTGTGGCAGTTGCTTTTTTCTAGAAAGGTTTTGGAAAAAAGAAGAAAGCCTCATTTTTATGGACTGAAAGTAGACAATACTGTAATTTGGCACTGGTATGGACTTGTACCTAATTTAGTCCAACCTCTTCATTTTAGAGGAAGAAACTGAGTCCTAGATCCACCTAGATTCACCCAAGGCCACCTAGATAACGGGTTTCAGAGCCATGATTTGAACCCAGTTCTTCTGACTCCAAATCCAAGGTCATTTTCCACTACAAGGGACACTGAAACTTGGTAGAGAGGAGTATTAATAGCTAGCCAGGGGAATCAGGAATTCTGTGACCACCTCACAGATCCGGGTTAGTAAAGAAAAAAAAAGAAATCAGTCTAAATGCTTAGAAAATGGAAATCAGGTTCTTGAGCTCTAGTTACCCATTCACCCTCTGACCTGCCTCATCTTCCACTCTGGGCTTTTTCTTTCTAATTCAGTAGCAGGTCTCAAGATTCCCTTCAAAGACTGTCTATTCATCCCCTTTCACCAATTCCTCTCCAAACCAAACTTGGCTAAACCTTTCCCCTTTTTATTCTCTTCCCACTCAGCTCCTTGTTAGTATACATCTATCTCCCATCAGTCAGAACTCCTAGCACCATCTGCTTTAATCTGCCCTGTCCGGCAGAAAGAATCCC
Source organism: Phascolarctos cinereus (assembly GCF_003287225.1). Lineage (NCBI taxonomy): Eukaryota > Metazoa > Chordata > Mammalia > Diprotodontia > Phascolarctidae > Phascolarctos > Phascolarctos cinereus. Next base: position 218,183,749 of record NW_027555514.1, on the reverse strand, counting down.
AAGGTTGGATCACTGAACAGGTCCTATTGGAAGGGGAATGGGGAACTGGCTTGCTTTTCTACGATCTTCTGGCTGTCTCTTAGATATATCTGCTTCATCTCCACAATGAATAAGAGATCTAGGTTTTCTCCAGGACTCCTGCCTTCGCCTTCCCCCACTCTCCACCCCACTAGAGACTTCTTAAGACAAATGAGATAAACCCAGCTTTTCATCCTTCTTCATTGCATCTCATCTCCTCTCTGCTTCCCTCTCTTCTCCTCCTCCCCCATGCAAGTTAATTTCAGAATCCCATGGAGTCATGTCATTGGCCATTTGCCCCTAGGGAAACTGAGGAGGGCATGCAGAGAGGTAAAGAGTATAATAAGTCTAAGGGTTGATGCACCTAGATATTGGGTACAGTTGGCAAACCATCCCTGCCTTTCTCAGAGTAAAAGTTGGGGCAAGAGGAAGTCAACTGTATTTTGACAATAAGACTGCATCCATAAAGTTAGGCATCCAGATGCCTGTCAACTGTAGATGTCAACCAGCCACTCTGAGATTTGGTCTACATGGTGCCCTGCAAATGATCTGGGTGTTAGAGAAAAGTTTTGAGGTTTTGTCTCATTGTTTTCGTGTCCTGCAAACACTGCCATAAAAAACACCACATAAAATACTGTAGAAGAATGTGCCAGAAAGCTGGAAGGGAGCTCAGAAGTCATTCTAATCCAATCTTCTCATTTAGATGCAAATAAGCATTCTGTTTGTTTTATTTTTATTTTTTTGTTTGACAAGTCAGGTACTCAGAACAGCCCAGAAGACTCTAAATGAAGGTCTCTGTTCTAATGTTAGGGCTTTGGGGTGTGAGAATACTTTGCCAAGTCTCCAGAACTCTGGAAATCTTCAAATGGCCCCACGAAGCCAGACTCCAAGTCCAGCAGGGAGTTCTATTGTTGATTCCCTCCTCCCGACAACCCCTTGCCCTTCTCATCCTTTCCACTATTTTCTTGTCCCCACCCCTCTGGGGCATATGTGCAGGGGCTGGACACCCCACCCCCAGGCTCAAAGTAAATGAATAAAAGAAGGCAGAGCTATTCCCCCCTTCTCCCCCCAGGGGCTTCACATGGTCCAATTTCCATAGGAAACAATCATCTTGATCCCAGTACAATTGTTTGGGTGTCAGGGCAGGAGGGTGTGTGTGGAGCTGGCCCTGAAAGGCACAGCCCCTCCCACTGCTCTAATGAGAGTCAGGATTCCAGTTGGGAGCTTGACAGATGGGGGCATGAATACCCGACTGGCACCTTGGAAAAGTTTGCCAACGGTCCAAGCACTGGTGTCTTGGGAATAAGGAAGGGGGTGGGAGGAGAGGAGTCCAGGGCTGGAAGGTATCTAAGTAGGGGCCGAGTATGACGCTACCTTTCCTCTTCCCCCCCTTTTTTTTTTATTTACCCTGGAGCCTCCTAGAATCCTGCGATTCTTTCTAAGGATTGTAATCTTGGTAGAAGGACACCTAACAAAAAGAATTTTAACACTTACCTACTCCAAGACCCCTGCTTTGACTGACTCATAACCGCTTCACCCTACACATTGTCAAATTTCCTAATTTGGGAACAAAACCAAATACCCTTGCTCTGTGTAAAACATCAACTCTGCCTACTTCATAGGGTTATGGTGAGGTTCAAATACAATTAATATATTGGGACACCTCTGCAAACTAAATTCAATTCAATTCAACAAGCATAGTGTAGAGCACTGTATTAGGCACTCATAAGATGCATTCTATTGAATGAATGAATGAATAGCAATTATTAAGTGCTTACTGTGTACAAAGTGTTGCAATAAGCACTAGGGTTACAAACAGAAAAGTAAGACAATGCCTGATCTCAAGGAGATCAAGTTGTAATGGGGTAGATAAGACAACTCTTTACATTCCAAAAAAACTGGACTATTCTCAGTTGGCACAGTAGATAAAGTAAGTGCTGGACCTGGAATCAGGAAGACATGAGTTCAAATACAGTCTCAGATACTTACTACCTACTGACCCTGGGCAAATCACTTAACCGTTGTTAGCCTTAGTTTCCTCAACTGCAAAATGGGGATTATAACCGCACCTACCTCTCAGGGCTGTTGTGAGGCTCAAGTGAGACAATATTTGCAAAGCACTTTGCACAACATATACTAGGTGCTTAATGAAAGCACTTTGCCTAATACATAGTAGATGCTTAATAAATGTTTGTTTCCTTCTTTTTCAGATCACAGGATATAGTTTTGAAAGGTTTAGTTCAACTCTCTCATTTAACTGAAAAATGAGGCCTTCAGTGAGTAACTAAGGTAAGTGACAGAGTTAGAATTAGAATCCAGGTCTTTTAACTATGACTTCTGTCTTATCTATTGAGCAGTTCATGCCAGGAGACTGACAGGAAGAGCAATACGGCTGTCCATAACATTTGGATGAGCTGGGAGTCATCAAGTACCATCCTTTCAGACAATCAGTCAAAAAACATGTATTATACATCTATTATTCCACACACTGCGACAAGCATTGGAGATAACAGATAAGGAAAAGATTGTCCCAATCTTAAAACTAGGGATGCAACAAGCTGAGTTAAGAGAGGATTTGGAAATCCAAAGTAGGTGGGAGATATGAAGAGAGCATCTCAATGAGTTCAGCTTTCTAGGTCTAGTTGAATTACATCAGAGAGCAGTGAATTAGTCTGTGGCAATGATGGAGGAGCCATTCTAGGTAAATTTTGACTATCCTTGGAGAATAGTAGAGGACCCTGAAGTCTGAAGACATGCAAATGTCCCAATTTGCCATAAGATTATTAAAGAAACTATAGTAAGCTTCATGTTGATCCTGGATAAAAATCTAAACTGGCTAGTTGATTAACTAGTAATTTAATTAATTTTAGTGTGGGCAAGAGATGTTAAGACAAACAGACGACTAGAATAGTAAATTAAACCAGTAAGGATAGCCAGTGATGCTTTGCCTATAAACCATAAGTAAATTGCCACAGTTACCCAGATTTGAGACTAGTTAGAGCTAACTTGTAAGTACCTTTGTTTTCTCTTTTTCTTCTTGAAAAACATTTTATTGATGCTTTTTACCACAGTCATTCCCTCCCCCTCCAATATATGCTCCCTTGTGACAAAGAATAATTAATCAAAAACATGTAATATTGTGACATCTGACAACTATAGTAGTAATAATAATAATAATAATAATAATAACAATAATAACAATAATTCTGTCTTACCAGTCCTTCACTTTTCTACAATGACCAGGGAGTCAATCATGACCCAGCACTGTATTTCTTTCAGTCTGTATGCTTACGTATGTTCATGATCACCCCCACTAGAATGTATAGAATTCCTGGACAATGAGGACTGTTTTATCTGTCTTTCCATTCCCAATGGCTAGCACAGTGCCTGTCATGAAAGAGATGTTTCAACTGTGTTGATTGGTTGATATACTCTAGTATCCCTCACTAATCCATGAGCACCCACTTTTTCCTGTTCTTTGCTACTACAATAAATTATTACATATGAATGTTTTGGTGTATCTTTTGCTCATGTCTTCGATTTCCTGGTTTATATGCCCAGTAATGGTATCATTGGATCAAAAGGTATAAACAATTTAGTTACTTTTCTTGCATAATTCCAAACTGATGTCTAGAATGATTGGATCATTCTATAGCTCTGTCAAAGTACAGTGATGGCTGTGGGTCCTCCTTCAGCTTTTCCAACACTATTTCCATACTTATCGTTTGTGCCAGTTTTCTGGGTATGTAGAGAAACCTCAGAAATGTGCATTTCTCTTACTATTAACTCAAATGTATTGTTGAATTGTATGTTTAAGTAGGGTATGGATGACCACTCCTAGGGGTTATTTTAGAAGGGATTGTTGTTTCAGTATCCACTGGATTAGGTTACCTTTGAGGTTCCTTCCAACTCCAAGACTAATATTATAAACAATGAGACAACAGCAATTCTACCTGGAACCAAAATTGTCCAATAACAGAAGAAGGGAGAAGCTATTTCATAAAATAGTGAGCTCCCTACCCTTAGAAGTGTTCAAGCATAGATTGGATGACTACCTGCCAGGGATCTTGTCAAGGGAATTTCTGTACTTGGTGGATGGTTGGACCTTGATGAAAGGTCCCTTTTAATTCTAAGATGTTATGATAAGCTTAGCATCTCCTTTCTGTCAGAGGTTCATGAAGCTTCATGTCTTACAGCAGCGTCCTCTATAAGACCAATGTCCCACAGAATAACATCACATTTTAGCCAAATAGGGATAGAATACAACTGAGGTGGTACTAACTAAAGCCTGAGTAGGAAACCCATGGAGAAAAGGAGTAGGAGTCAATGCATAGTTGCCAAATCTCCTTTATATCCAATTCTGCCACTCCCACTCCATCCCCTTTGGGAGTATTATTCTTTTTTAAAAAGAAAAGAAACTCTCCTTTATTACAGCATTTGAAAAGCAAGGATGAAGAAAGAGGGTTAGATCCTCATCTGAACCTGATGTCTACAAAGCTGGTGCCTTTAGATGCTAATCCTTTAGGCCTTGGGGGACTCCCCCACTCAGTGTATGCCCCCTAATCCCTGCTTATACATCCCCTAGAGTAAGTGATACTGTGCTAACTACCCGGATGGTACGCTGGCCACATCTGGTCCCAGAATCCCCTGCTCTGCATTGAAATAAGAGGAGTTCATGGGGACAAAACAATTTGGATATTCCGTTATGCCCCTTTTGAGGGGGGGATAGCTTTGAAGAGAATGAAGAGAGCTAAGATATTGACTGAAATGTGCATATATGTGCTTATTTTATTCTGTACTCTCATTTTATTCTATATATGAATTTCATGTTGTTTATTCAATGTTAAAATAAAGTGTTATTTTCCCATCCTGTCTTCTTTTTCATCAAAAACTCCTTGCTTTTCTTCCCTCAAATCACAGTTCCTCACCTCAGGGTAAATTAGCCCAGCCTAACGTGAGTTAACATTTACATAATGATTTTTTAAAAATAAATTTTGTTCTTTGTTCTTATATCACCTAAAATTTCCCCTATATTCCTCTCCTCTCCCTACCAGAGAAATATCCCATGTAACAAATATAATATATATATATGCATATATATGTGTGTATATATATATATGTATGTATATATATATGTGTGTGTGTGTGTGTATGTATGTATGTATTATAACACAGTTTTTATTATTACACAGTTTTCCCATACCAAGCCAAAGCTCTTGGTTATTTTGTTCTCTTTTTTTGTTTTAAGCTCAAGATTTTATTGGCTGACATACCAGGAGATCCAGTGATGGCACTGTCACTGTTCCTATATACTCATACTTGTCTTTTCCTACTTTCATGTTTTTTTTTTAGAACATCACTTCACTTCTCTATATGCCCCACCAAAATAAAACTCCCTTCTTTGTAACAACAGCTAAAGCAAGTAAATAAGTAAACAAACAGTTAAGTAAAACAAACTACAATGTTGGCCTTGTATGTAACATTTTGCAACCATCTTCTACCTCTTCTTTATTGAAACAAGGAGCCTATATTTCATCATCAGTCCTCTGGAATCCAGCTTGATCACTGCATTAAACTGGATTCTAATGTCTTTTAGTGTTATGTGCCAGCAGCCTTTGTATTATAACACAGTTTTCCCACCATGCCATACTGAAGCTGTCACTCATTTTATTCTTTTTTTTTTAACTATTAATTCAAGTTTTTATGGGTTATTGTACTAGGTGATCCCGTGACACTGTCACAGTTTCTTGAAATAAACCACTGCATCTTCCACCTCTGGGCATTTTCACTGGCTGTCTCCCATTCCTGGAATTATCTTCCTCCTCATGTTTGCCTTCTTCCTTTCCTGTCTTCCTACAAGTCCCAAATTACCATCTCACCTTTTACAAGAAGGCTTTCTTGATCCCCCATAGCGTTATTCCCTTTTCTCTAAGATTATCTCCAAATTATTTAGTATCACATCTTGTTTGTACATAATCATTTGCATGTTGTCTCCCCCATTACATTGTGCGATCCCTGATGACAGTGGAGACTGGTTTTTTTGCTTTCTTTTGTAACACCAGTGCTCATCACATTACCTGACACACAGTATGTGCTTAATAAATGCTAACTGACTGATCTGATGTGGTCTTTAAGAGAGGAGAAAAGAAGAAGGAAGGCCAAGCAAAGTAGTAAGGAAGATGAAAGTTAGGACAGGGCAATGAGAAATGATGACTCCATCCTTCCTTTCTGCATCAGCACGCCAAGCAAGTTCTAAGGAAACCAGACCACCAGGTAGTTTATTAAAGCCAAAGCTCTTTCGTGTCCCAGAGAATCTTAGTTATAAGGGACCTCAGAGGTCCCTGCGTCTAAACTGTACTTAAGGAGGAATCCCCTCTGCAGCAAGGCTGCATTATGCAGTGAAACAAATGCTGGATTTGGGCTGGGAGGACCTGGGTGGGAACATCAGCTCTGCCTCTTACTACCAGTGTGATCTTGGCAAGTCACTTAACTTCTAAGGCTCAGGTTTCCTCACTACAAAAGGAGGGAGGACTGGGGGAGTGGATTAGGTGACTTCTGAGTCCTCTACCAATTTTAAATCTATGATCCTTGGCAACATCCAGCCTCTGATTAAATAACCTCTAAGACAAGGAGCTCATTATCTTTTAAGGCAGCCCACTTCACTTTCGGAAAGCACTAATTGTTTGGAAATTTATGCAGCAAGAATCTGTTGCTCTATAACTACTCCCCCAACCCCATCCCCATTTTGCCTAGTTCTGTTTTCAGGGACAAAGTAGAACAAATCAAATCACTTTTGCAAATACTTGAAGACAGCTCCCACATTCCTCAAGTCTTCTCTTCTCTCAGCAAAACATTCTTATTTCTTTCAAATGATTGTCCTCCTCTGGATGTGCACCAGCTTGTCAACATGCTTCCTAAACTCGTACTGCCCAGAAATGAACACAATATTCCAGATGTAGTTGATCCAGGGAAGAATTTTTGTTGTTGTCATTGTCCATCCTTCATTCTCAAAGAAGACCAATGACGTTGCAAGAGTGATGTCTTGGCCTGACTTGGATTTAAGCGAGGCAGGACTGTGGAAAGTCATTGACCTTACTCTCTCCTCCAGAGTCATCAGAGTCTAATGGCAAGGCAAAAGTCAAGATGACTGGTGATGGCCCAGAGTGACAAATGACAATAACAAGATAAAGAAACAGAAATCTGTTAAAAATCAGACCAAATATTCAAAAAGCACAGCAGTATGAGGTTAGTAAGTGTACAGTCATATACACTTTGTAGGTTGGTGGAGCCTATTATATTATGTAGCATAATAAAATGACTTGTTCATAATGATTCTGTGCTGCCCAGAAAAAAAACTAGATTATATTTAGTATATATTCTATTTAAGATGGCTAGAAAGTATATAACATTTTGGAAACTTTCCCAGAATTTTAAATGTTTTGAGGAAGATGGCAGGGAAGAATTACAGCAGGACTAAATCCCAGTTCCTCCATCTACTCAATTGCCAAATCCTGCTTCTCTTGACCTCTGCTACTCATAGAGATGGTCATACCCTTAACCTCATTACCACCTACAAACATTCCACTTCTGTGACCAAGAATTCTGAAATTCCTTTGTCCAATAATAACCTCCTATTACCTCAGCTTTCCTCATCTTTTAATCTTCCTTAACCTAATCTTTGCCCTCATCATGACCTCCAATCCCTCAACTGCTCAGTAATTTCCCAAGACCTTATTTTGGTTCTGCCTTCACTCTCTTCCATTATATGTCTTGAATGTTTAGATGAGAAATTCAACCCTATAATAGGCTCTGCTGCTGAATTCTTTCCTCACTTGTCCTTTCACCATTATTGCCTTGACAAACCCTAACTATGGATTACTTCTACCATCTGTCTCCTCCTCTTCCAATTACAAATTGCTGAATGGAGATGAAGCAGATCATACAACTCTTTCTATTAGACCTTCACTGCAGTTAAGTTATTCCTTTGACTCCTTCACAATTGATTCTCTATCCTATTCCCCACACAGTAATTCTAAAGCTGTTCTTCTCTTCAAATCTTGCACACTACCCACTTCCAGAGCTGAAGACTTCACCTCACACTTTTCAGAAAAAAAAATAGAAGTCAATGATTGACAGTGATTGTCAACACCATCTTCTCCCCTTCTCTTCATCTCATAACCCCTTAATATCATCTCCCATTCTCTTCTCCTTTACTCTAGATTCTAACAAAGAGATGGCCTCTTTCCTTTCTAAGGATCCTCCCCTCAATATGTACCCTTGGTTTCATCTCCTGCCATCTTTTCCATACCCCACTATCATCCTCTCATCTTTAGTTTTCAATCTATTGGCTCTTCCGTACTGCCAACAGACATTCCCAAGTCTCTTACCCTAAAAAACAAAACAAAACAAAACAAAACAAAAATATCTAGAATCTACCATCCCCTCAAGCTAGTCTCCTGTATTTGTCCTCCTTTTCTCAGATAAACTCCTTAAAAAATCACATGGGGCAATACACACCTATAGTCCTTGGGTACCTGGGAGGTTGATCACCTGAGCTACCAGGTTCTGAGATGTAATGGGTTAAACATATCAGATATCTACATTAAATCCAGCATCAATGTGGAACATCCCCAGTTTAGTGGGGTAAGGTGTCACAACATTGCCTGAAGAGGAATAAACCAGACCAACTGGAACAAAAATCAGGTCAAAACTCCCATGCTGATCACTAGTGAGATTGGGCCCACGGGTAGTCACTACATGTCCACATTGATCCTGATAGAGACCCAATCTTAATTTTTAAAATTAATTTAAATCTTTTATTTTAAATTTACTTTTAAATTTTAAATTAATTTTTAATTTAAGATTAAATTAAACTAAAAATCTTTTTAAAGAAAAAAACTATGTTTCCTGCAGGCGCCTTGGCAGAATGCAGTTGTGGCTGCAGTGGTGGAAGCCAGCTACGGGAGCTGCTACTTTGGCAGATGAAATCAGCAAAGCTCAGACTACTCAGCTAGGGGAGACATCATCTTCAGGGAAAATAATTATTAAGGAAATCCAGACCAAAATCATTTCTGAGGATGAGTGGTGTCTTGCTTTTCATGACCTTTGCTCCCAAGTTCCAACTCATCTCCTGGTGATACCTAAGAAATTCATTACCCACATATCTGTTGCAGAAGAGGATGATGAAAATGGAGCTTATAGTGGGATGATGAATTCTCTGGTCAAGAAAGAAAGAAAAATTTAATGTGTAAACACCTTTTGGATTCTTCTGTGATGGCAATGGAATGGCAGAAAAGGGAGCAGAAGGTGTTAAGAAGCATAGTGTATTAGCATGGGGTGGACACAGATAGATTACAGCATGTTTTCATTGATGACCTGCATGTAAGAAGTGGTATCAAGAAAATGTATTAGTGGACAAAGAAGTGGATTGGGTCAGTCTTAGAGAGAGGAAGGGATAGCAGAGTGCTCCCTGGGTATCCTCAAAAATACACAGAACTACAGAGGGAGGATCCTCTCTGCAGAGCACCTATGAAATTGTGAAGAATTTGAATCTTCTTGGACACTTAATGATTGCTGGCAAGAAATGTGCAGCTGACCTGGGTCTGAAGAGAGGATACTGAATGGTGATCAACAAAAGTGCAGATGGGGGGAAATCTGTCTGTCATATCCATCTGCATGTCCTTGGAGGACGTCAGGTGAAATGGCCTCCTGGATATATGGTTGGAATGATTTGTTTTATTCAGGGAGGAAGGCAGGTTTACAACATATATGTTAAGCTGAGTATACTTAATATTTTCTGTGAAACAAGAAATTGGGAATCACTTCAAAATGTACACAATAAAAGATAGTTATCTGTTAAAAAAAAAGGAAAGGAAAAGCTATCTATGAATGTTGCCTCCACCTCTTCTCCTCTAACTTCTCCACCCTCTACATTCTGACTTCTAAACTCATCAGCTACTTTTCTTTCCAGAATTACCATTTATCTCTTAATTGCCAAATGCAGTGTTCAAAAAGATGGCACTCCCCCTCCTCCCTTGTGTGTTTTTCAGTCCTTATCCTTCTTGACCTCTCTTCAGCCTTTAACATTGTGGACCTCCCTCTTCTCTACTATACTCTCTCCTGTCTAGATTTCTCTGATCTGGCTAGCCAGCCTAGCCTTCTTGTTGCTCTTCAGCGACAGCCTCTGGGCTTTTCCAGCCTTCATGCCTAGAAAATCATTGCTTCCTTATGTCCTCTTTCTCACAATTCCTTGTTGTTGTTGTGTTGTTGTTTGTTGTTGTTGTTGTTGTGTTGTTGTTGTTGTGTTGTTGTTGTTGTTGTTGTTGTTGTTGTCGTTGTTGTCGTTGTTGTTGTTGTGGTTTGTTCTTTTAGTGAGGCAATTGGGGTTAAGCGACTTGCCCAGAGTCACACAGCTAATAAGTGTTATGTGTCTGAGGCAGGAATTGAACTCAGATACTCCTGACTCCAGGGCTGGTGCTCTATCCACTGCGCCACCTAGCTGCCATCTAGCTGCCCCCCCTAGTTTTTTTCAAGGCTCAGCTCAAGCACTATGTGATCCTACCAGGTGTTAGTTTTCTCTCACTCAAACCAACTTGTATTTATTCTTTATGTATTCTTTACTTATTTATATTTATATGTTCTTCATCTGTTTTATATAGAGAGATAATATTTTATATAATATTTATATAATTTATTTATATAATATTTACTCATTCTTTACAACATATTTCTAATATGTACAATATATTTATGTGATCTCTTCCCTGGCTGGACTAAAATCTCCTTGAGGACCAGGACTTTTCCCTTTTGTCTTTGAATCCTTAATGATTAGCATGTAGTGGGTCCCTAATAACTGCTTATTGATTGATAGATTGATTGACTAACACCTCCCTTGCTTGGGACCACATGCCTCTAGTTATGCAGCTGAATATAACTTTGGGAGTTTTTTTGGCTACCATATCATACTTACCTCCTGGAGCACAGTATTCATCATCTCCTCCGGTGGCTAGGACTATGTTGCTTTCTGGGGTTGCACTGTCTTTGCAGAAGAAAAAGAAGAAGGGATGAAGTTGAAATGACATCGATGCAGAAGAGGGAAGAAGTGACAGTCACTCTTCTGAGGCGGGGTGTCCCTTGGTGAGGAGATGGAGAGGAGACAGGAAACAATTAGAGAAAGGGGCGTCTCAGGTAAGCCTGTGCTTTCCTCTGCCTTCAGCCTGCTTTGAGAAAAAGGGGATGCAATGAAACCATGGAAAGGAAGTCATGTAAGGACGACTGCCTCTTGAGCACTGTCCTCAGGGTGGCTTCGCCAGAGATCATGAATGCAGAATATGCTGGCACAGATGGGGCCTTTCAGCCAAACCCAGCCTTCCTTTTCTCTGGCGAGCTGTGGGCTCCAGTAGACACACAATTCCTCCTTAATTGAATCCATACTTTTAGAGCTCATTACCTCTCTGATAGATTGGATTAGGCTGAAGCTGTGGCCAAGGCAGCCAGGACTGCTTCTTCAGGGAGGGGGAAAGAGTGGGAGGGGAGGAGAGAGAGCAAGAACATAAGAGGGAGCAAAACTGGTGAGATCCCAACAACCCTAAGTGACCCCTTCTCCTAGTGGAATTTCCATGGGACTACAGAGCTTCCTTCCCAGAGGCAGAAGGGACCTCTAGTCCAAACCCCTCCTTTTACAGAGGAGGAAATTTGGACCCACAGAAATGTAGTGACTTGCCCAAAGTCACACAGCTAGTCAACAGCAAAGGGGAAAAAGAGGAGAGAGCAAACATTTATTAAGTGCCAACTACATGCCAAGATGATAGCCCAAATCTCTCCATCAAGATGCTTTCAGACTTTTATCACCCAGAGAATGAGTTGTCCTCCCCAATCTGTACCTAATTATGTATGTTAATAATAATAACAAATAAAGAAAAAAAAAGTCAAATAGCCAAGTAGATAAAGAAAGGGTCAAAAAGACCTAAGTTTGAATCCTCACTAGCTGTGGGACCCTGGGCAAGTCAATTAATTTCTCTCTTCCTCAGTTTCCTCATCTGTCTAGTGGAGATAATAATAACCTACCTCACAGGGTTGTTGTGAGGATCAAAGGAGTTAACAGAGCTTTGCAAACCTTAAAGGGCTACGTTTATGTACCCTATGACTCTGTCCCTAAAATGCACTTACTTACAGCTATTATAGGGTTTAGAAATTTTAGAGGGTCATTGCCAAGTCAGCAATCAATCAACAAATTATTTATTAAGCACAGACTGTGTGCCAGGCGTCATGCTGGGCAATGGATGTACAGATATAAATATGATGCACTCTTTACCCTAAAGGACCTTTGTCAAAAAGCACCCACCAAGGTAGAGAATTGGGATCTGTTTCAGTGAAGGGCCTGTGCTGACAAAATCAGAGATTCCTGAAGTTTTGAAGGACCCTGTTTTTCTGCTTTTGGTTTTAATCTCTTTTTGTTCTGCTTGTCTCAGGTAAAATTTTTATTTATCCTTAATAGTATTCTCTCTCTCTCTCTCTCTCTCTCTCTCTCTCTGTCTCTGTATGTCTCTCTCAGTCTCTTTCTGTCTCTCTCTGTGTCTCTCTGTCCTTCTCCATCTCTCTCTTTCTATGTATCTCTCTCAATCTTTCTGCCTCTTTGGCTCGTTCTCTCTTTTTTTCCCTTCCTCTCACCCCTTATATTTTATGTGTGTATCCCTCTGTCAGTCGCTCTCTGATTCTCTCTTTTTCTGTTTGTCTCTCTCAGTCTTTCTCTCTCTGTCCTTCTCTCTGTCTCTCTCTTTCTATGTACCTCTCTCAATCTTTCTGCCTCTATGGCTCCTTCTCTCTTTTTTCCCTCCCTCTCACTCCTTATGTCTGTCTTTGTCTGCCTCTAGCTCTGACTCTCTCCATCTCTCTCTCTTTCTCTTTCCTTGCGTATACACACACACACACACACACACACACACACACACACATACACACACACACATACATACATACATATGCATATATGTTCACATATACATACACATGTAGATCCTCTTTTGTAGTGATACATATAATTAAATAAAGGCTTTAAAAAAAAAACCCAGGGAGTGACACTGAAATGAGGAGCAATGTGAGAGTAGTGCCCTCTTCCCCAAGGTGGACAAATAGTAGAAACCCCCTTGTTCTTCAGCCCACCATGCTGTCCAGGGCATGTCCAAATGATATCCTTTCTAGAGGCAAGGAGAAGGATGAAATCACCTCTCAAGACTTATTGCAGCCCTGAAAGCCTTTTTTAACTCAAAGGATCATGGAATTTGGCCTGAGGGCTTTTTAAGGTCATCTAGTTGAATTGCCTCCTTTTGTAATTTGTCCAAGGTTACCCAGTTAGGAAGTGGAAGAGCTGGGCATGTCCTCTGAATCCAAACCCCAACTGCAGCATGCTACCTCCCTGTTGGGTACATACCCTTTTTAAAACCTCATTTGATCTCCCTAGTTCAGGCCTTTTAAGCCTGCACTCAAAACACAAACCGCCATTCTGTCTCTTCCAATAGATGTTCCCCTGATTACAACTTTTGGATGGATTGGGTCAGAATTTAAAGAAAGGATTATTCCTGTACAAATTCTCATTTAAATATACCCCCTCAACCCCAGCTGACAAGATTAACCAGGGCCCAATCTCCTCTGGCCAGAAAGTCTTCGTAAATAACTCCCAATCTCTCTGATGTTAGTTTATCTGCTGGGGATTAAACTGGGAACGTGCTCCCAAAACCTGCATTAGAATAAAAGCCAAGCACAACCCTCTGGACTGTAGCAGCTGCTAAATATGGAACCGGAGGCTTGGAGATCTCATCCTATTCTCCAAGGGAGAAGGCCTAGGTGAAAAGGGCAGATTTAGCTGTTGGATGCAAAAAAAAAGTACAGTTGAGGCTAGCGGGATGGGGAAAGTGGGATTACCATATTAGGAACAGAGGGATAGAAAGTGGTCCTGAGATTTCATTTTTATTGCTAGGAGTCTCCGGGTAAGGAAACTGCCTCTACCAATGTGGGTCTTGTATCTTCTCCAATTGAGAACTACACAGAGCACTAGGAGGTTAGGATCACAGGTCCAATATGAGTCAGGGGCAGAACCTAAACTGATCTTCCTGGCTTTAAGGATGGCTCTCTACCCACTGCACCACACTCCCTCTCATTAGGAATATTTTAAAGAGATATTTAAAATCCTGTCGTTTACAAAGCACTTTCATGTATGCTGAACAACCCTGTGAATTGGGGAGCTGGTCTTCCCTTTGGAAGGCTGTGGATAGAGTGAAGTAAGGGAAACCTGACTCTACATATTCCACCTCAGACACTTTATAGCTGTGTGTAACCCTGGATATGTCATTTAATCTTCTCTGTGACTCTGATTTCTTATCTGTGAAATGAGAGGGTTCTCCCTTCCCTTTTCCCCCCTCTTTTTTCTTTTCTTCTCCCCTCCTCTCTTCTCCTTTCCTCTCCCTTTAGTAGCCTCTCCTCCTCTCCTTTTACTTTCCTCTCTTCTCCTCTCCTTTTCAGTCCTTCTTCTCCCTTCTATTTCCCTCTCCTCCTCCCCAGTTCCCTCCAGTCTCCTCTCCTCTCTACTTCACTCCTTTCTTTTCTTCTCTCTTTTCTTCTCTTCCCTCTCCCCCCCCACTTTCTTTCCTTCTCTTCTCCCTGTACCTTTCCTCCTGCCAGAATCTCCTCATTAAAAACCTTCATCAGGACCGAAGTCACAGAATCATTGACTTCTCCAACAGAGAAATCCATCCAGTCCTCCTTCTATCCCTCCCTCTGTCTTTAGACTATTGCAGAGCTACAACTGGAAATTGAAGGGTTGGGTTTAAGGGTTTGTGCATATATTTCCTGCTTTTAGATTTTCTTGGCCACATGTTCCCATGTGTGATAACTGAGCACCAAGAATTTATTCCAGTTATCTAACCTCATGTTGTCAGACTGTAGCTTGGGCCCACTTCCTCTGCTCTTGTCCTTAGTAGAAAAACAGATGCCACATCATTTACAGGGACAGGAAGTAGAGCTGACTGATGGAGCCTTGAGCACCCCCAGCTTTTTCTGATCCCCAAAGAAAACCAGTATCTAGCAGGTGGAGGGGCAGAACTAAAAAATGTTTCCCTTCTCAAACTGCCTGTGGGGGCAGATGCCAGTTCCCTTAGAAGGAAAAGAGATTTGCTGGCAAAGAAGCTCTCCCTCCAGGGCAGGGAATGGTGGACAATAGGACCAACGTCACCACCCACCATCTGCTATGAAAGCTGACACCAGCTGACAGGGAGGAAGGCCTCCAAAGCCCTCTCCCACCCCCACACAAACGTCAGCAGCCCGACTCCAGAGGCCAGGGGAGAGGAGAGAGAAGACTGAGATAGGGATTAGCTAGAGGGGCCTGTTGAGATCAGGTTCAGGGTCACCCTGCCCAGAAAGCCTCAGACAACTCATCAAGACCTCAGTAAATCAGACTCCCCTGTCACTTGTGAGATTAAAGAAGAATAACAGCCGAGCGAAGGGGACATAGAGACCAAGTGAAAATTCTAACAGAGTTAGAAACTCTTAGACCTCGCAAAGACTTTAGAGATCTCTTCTTCACTGCATAGCAGACAGGCACACTGGCAGTTACAGTATTGATATTGCCTCTGTGCCGCTAGCTAGGTTCTGTGAGGAAATGGGTTGCTTCATAATAAAGAGCAAAGAATGTGGAAATGTTGGGTCAGCTCTACTGCTTGTCCTCAAAGGGAATCCCTTAACTTTTCAGAGTTTTCGGTTTCACCATCTGTAAAACAGAGACCATAATAAGCACTGAGAAAGGCTGCTGTAAGTCTCAAATGCTATAATGCATGGAAAAGTGATTTTGGCCATAAAACATGGATAAGTGAGTGTCATCATCATTAGAATAACTAAAGGAAGAGGAGATGGGGCCCTTGGGGACAATCACATGCTTAGATTTTTTTTTTTAATTTTTAAAAAGGAGAATAAGTACAAGTCAGAGGAGATATGGCTGGACCGTAGGTCATAAGTCATGGATCTGGGGGTTTCAGTGAGCTGCAGGATCAGGATGGATGAACAACATGGCACACCAGGCATAAAAGCTGTGAGAGGCACGGAATCCAGAATGAGGGAGATGATAGCCCCACTGGGTTCTTCTCTGCTCAGACCACATCTGGAGAACTGTGTTCTCAGCTCTGGGTGACAAATTTTAGTAAAGTCATTAACAGGCTGTAGTGTGTCCACAGTAGGGTGACTAATATGATGAGAGATCTGGGGACAAAAGTAGCATCATTTGAAGGAAGTGGAGATATTCAGACTGGACAAAAGAAAAGGGAAAAAAAACCAGTGTCAGTGGATAGATGTTACAGAAGGACAGGCATTTTATCTTTGGGGACTCAGTCTATCTATGAAATGAGCTGGTTGAACTAGATGAGCTCTAAGGTCCTATCCAGCTCTAAAATTTGTTGATGCAAAGACTCCACCTACTTGTTCCTATAACAGCACCGTTATGGACAATTTCATAGAGGTAATCAAGTTCCAATTTCAGAGTATAGAAAACCAAGTTCTTTCAGCTTTTGATTGAGTTTGAAAGATTACTGTAATTGATTGCCAATAAACATTTATTAAGCTCTTGCTATGTGCTAGAGATATATTAAAAAAGAGAGAGAGAGAGACAGTTCCTGACCTCAAGGAGCTTACAATCTAATGGAGGAAGCCAATGCACAGAAAAAAAAAATTAAAAGGGAGATGGGAGCATAGGGCATCTGGCATGGGTGCATGATGGTCATGGAGTCAAAATCATGCAGAACAGCTGATGGAGATAACCTGAAAAAGTCCAAGCCCTCTGTAAAGGGAGACCTTGGGAAGAATTCCTTGCTCTTCCCTCCAGCCCTCCAATCAGAAGGGAGAGACAATTAAAGGTGCGAAGGAGGTGATAAGGATCAAAACTGAATCAATGATGAGATTTTGGATAATGAGCTTATTCTAGGGAAATTTTGACTTTTCTGGAGTTGAGATCCAGTAGAGCAAATAGTGGGGTGGGGGCAGGGTAGGAATTAATTTCTCTGGTCCTCAGTTTCTTCATTTGTACAATGAAGATTTTGAAGGAGATGTAAATCTCTGTGATCACCAAATATTCCCTATTAAGTCACTAATTATAGATGTTGCCATAAAGAGCTATTACAGATCTGACCTCTGCCCTTTAAGTTGGACATACAGATTCAGACAGTGATGCAAGTGCCCAACATAAAAATGGCAGAATGGTAATACTTAACCAATTTTATGACTGGATGGTAAAGTATTTGCATTGAAGATAAATCAAAAGTGGGAGGGGGTGAATGGGGTTATCTAAATTAGATGATCAGGGCTAAGTTTTGGGGAAAGAGTCATGGAAATCCTGTACCTAACTTCAGGGCTTCTTTTTTTTCTTTAAGCCAGGGCTAGAACTCAATTTCTTCCTTTTTGCTGCTTCTATCTAGCTGTGACAACATTAAAACCAACAGGCCAGAGAAGCGGAGGACCTAGCTTGAGAGGCAGTACTTACGTGCATTCCTGTTCCACCCCACCCTCTTTCCCTAATCCAGTTTCTTTGGAAACCAGCTCCCCTACCTCTGTCAGGTTTCCAGGTGATCTGAGTGGGGGTAGTGAGAGAGGGGAGAGGGAGAGGTGAAAGACAGGGGAGGATTTCACAGCTATGCTTGGTTTTCTGGGCTGATAGTGCATTTCATCAGTAAGTGACCATTCTCCTAAAAGGAAAAAAAGGGAACAAATGTTCTTTCCAAAAGTGATAGACCATGTGGTAACAGTTGCTCTTGGGAAGGAATTTTTTTTTTAAAGATTCTTTAAAGTCACTTTGTCACAGCCGTGTTGTATAGTAGCTATGTCATGAAAACCAGAGAAAGACTAGACCAATAAGCAAAACAAACAAACAAACAAACAAACAAAAAACCACAGATCATCCCATTGCCTGACCCAGGTTCCCTTGATTTTCTAGATCAAATCAGGACTAGAAACTATATTGGGCCATAAACTGATGGGTGATTGACGTGGACCTGATAATCAGATTTTCTAGGACCACTGCATTTTAAGAGAAAAGAGCATGTTTTTAATGATAGTCAACAAGAGATCACACCTTAGACAGCACTTCATCATTTGGAATGTGGTTTGAGCCACATATACACATATGGTTGAGCCACATGACTGTAGTGATATAGTTTTACCAGAGATGGAGAGAGACAGAGAGATGGAGGAGAGAGAGAGACAGAAACAGAAACAAACACATGCATACATACATACATACATACATACACACACACAGAAAGAGAGAGACAGACAGACATACAGTCAGACAGAGAGAAGAAGAGAGAGGGATACTGAAAAACAAAGAGACAAAGAGAAGGGAGAGATAGGCAGATAGACAGAAGAAGACGGAAGAGCATCCTCCAGAATAGCTGGGGGAAATTACACCACCAAGTTGACCATGTCCACTATAAACATGCTATCTAATCTAAACAGGGGCCTTAATGAAGTGAGGGAGTCATTTTTATTCTTTCAAAACATTACTCGTTAGTTATTCATCTTTCAGAGCACAGCTTGGATACCACTTTCTATAGGAAATCTCTCATGATCCCTTCAGTCATTAATCACTCTCTCACACTTGAAAATAGTTTGTATACTACTCCAGGAGAATGGAAGTTCCTCAAGGGTATGGACTTTGGGTTTTACCTTTGTATCTTGTATTTCCAGGGCCTCATACATAGTAGGCACTTAATGCTGAAATTGAAGTTGATGGGGGTGGGGTGAATTCAGTTCTTTAATGAATCTGTGATCTCATCAATGTATGTATTCTCCCCAATATATCAGTCATGCTATATCTCCTCTTGGATAATTTTCGTTCAAGTCATGCCATAAGCCATCCACAAAAGATTCTCCCAACCCCCTAGAAGCCTTCCTTGTCATCTTTTTTTTTCCAATCTAATTTATTGTTTATTTATTTTTAACATTCTTTTTTTTAAAAATTCTGAGTTCCAAATTTTCTCCCTCTTTCAAACTCCTCCCCTACTCATTAAGAGGGAAAGCAAAACACATGTGAAATCATGCAAAACCTATTTCCATATTAGCCATATCCCAAGAAAGGCAAAAATAAGATAAAGTGAGAAAATCGTACTTCCACTTGCACTGAGAGTTCTTCAGTTCCCTCTCTGGAGTTGGATAGTACTGTTTTGTTGTTGTTGTTTTTCATCATGAGTCCTTTGGAATTATCTTGGATCAGTGTATCGATCAGAGCAGCCAAGTCTTTCACAGTCGATCATCATTACAACATTGCTGTTAGTTGCACAATGGTTTTTTAGTTCTTCTCACTTCACTTTGCATCAATTTATGTAGGTCTTGCCATGTTTTGTTTTGTTTTTCTGAAACAATGTCCCTCATCATTCTTGGGTTTTTCTTTTTTTAGGCAATTGGGGTTAAGTGACTTGCCCAGGGTCACACAGCTAGTTAGTGTCAAGTGTTTGGTCTGATCCCCGATTTGAACTCAAGTACTCCTGACTTCAGGGCCGGTACTCTATCCACTGCGCCACCTAGCTGTCCCTTCCCTCATCATTCTTATAGCACAATAAAAAGCCACAACTTTTTCAACTATTTCCTAACTGATGGGCATCTTCTCAATCTCCGATTCTTAGCCACCACAAAAAAAAAAGAGTTGCTATAAATATTTTTGTACATAGAGGTCCTTTTCCTTTTCCTTCGATCTCTATGGGATAAAAACTTAGTAGTGGTATTGCTGGGTCAAAGGGTATGCACAGTTTTATAGCCCTTTGGGCATAGTTCTAAATTGTTCTCCAGATGATTGGATCAATGCACAACTCTACCAACAGTTTATTAGTGTCCCTATTTTCCCTCATCTCCTCCAGCGTTTGTCATTTTTGATAGATGTGCGGTGGTACCTCAGAGTCATTTTAATTTGCATTTCTCTAATCAATAGTGATTTAGAACATTTTTTTATATGACTTTAGATAGCTTTGATTTCTTCTTTTGAAAACCACCTGTTTATATCATTTAACTTTCATTTTTTTTTTTTGCAAATTTCACTGAATTCTCTATATATTTGAGAAATGAGGCCTTTATCAGACAAACTTGACCTTAACATTTTGTTTTTAATATTACTTCATTATCTGTTGTACCTTTTGGCAAAATGTAGTTTCCCTGTTTATCTCTTTTAATCCTGTCTCTTTTTGCTTTTGCTTTTTCTAAAGCCATGATTGCTACTCCTGCCTTTTCACCTTTCTTTAACCTACAGCAAATTAGATTCTGTGCTAGCCCTTTGTTATAACTCTATGTGTGTCTTTCTGTTTCAAGGGTCTCTTATGAACACGTCATTGGATTCTGGTTTCTTATACATTCTGCTATCTGCTTCCATTTTTATGGGTGAGCTCATACCATTCACATTCGTAGTTAGGATTACTATGTATTACCCTCAATCCCATTTTCTTCTGTTTATTCCTCACTCTCTCATTTGCTTCTGATCACTGCCTCCTTTAATCCACCCTCCCATATCTCTTATCCCCTTCCCCTTTTATTTTCCCACTGCGCCAGATAGATTTCTATACCCAACTCTGTGTGTGTGTGTGTGTGTGTGTGTGTGTGTGTTTATGTGCATGTGTGTGTGTGTGTGTGTGTGTGTGTGTTTATGTGCATGTGTGTGTGTGTGTGTGTGTGTGTGTGTGTGTGTAT